>NW_027507748.1:122351373-122982623 GCF_037356315.1 Lithobates pipiens
GATCCATCGAAAAACCAGCAGTGGAAATTACATACGGTAACCCAGGAATTTAACCTGTTCACAATGGAACTTGCACTTCTCCCATTTACAATAGAGATTGTTCTCTCTCAGCTTCGGAAGCACACGACAGACATCTGTGTGGTGGTTCTCTAGGGACTTGGAAAAAATTAGGATATCGTCGGGATAAACCACCACACATAGCTGCAACAAATCTCAGAGGACATCGTTGATAAATTCCTGGGAAACTGCCGGAGCTTTGCAAAGGCCAAATGGCATTACGAGGTACTCACAATGGTCTGTTTTAGTATTAAACGCAGTTTTCCATTTGTCGCCCTCCTTGATCCTAACCAGATTGTATTCTCCTCTCAAATCCAGCTTTGTGAGCCCGTTGCTCCCTTGTGGTGGTCAAATAACTCTGTAATCAACTAAAGTGGATAAGCATTCTTAATAATGAAACTATTGAGACCCCTGTAATCAATACAAGGTCTCGGTTCACCACTCTTCTTCTTTATATATATATATATATATATATATATATATATATACTGTATGCCCAAAGCCATGATAGTTTCTCTTTAAATTTCAGAGAATGCAATAGTCCTAATAGGAAACACCACAACTGTTTACTTATCAAATTAGACCAGGTCAGAAATGTTTTTAGAAAACATCTCTTCTAGATTCCTTTATAGAGACTAGCATACACAATTAGCAGGCAATGAAGCCCACTGGTGTCTGCCGGCAAATAAAATCATGTGGACATATTTTGACATGTGTAGCATTACAGGAGTTGCAGATGTCAGGGTTCCTCACTGCTGCACAGCCAGTCACACAGCACTTCCTTCTTGCATCCAGACACAGAAAAAAAGTATTTTGGCTTGTTTTTTTGTTGTTTTATTTGGGGATGATAACTTGGATGGGGTAAGGATTATGGGATGCCCAGCCTTACAGTAACAAACAGATAGAGGGACAAATTCCTCACTATTTACAGCTTCCACTTCTCCCTCCTTCACAAATATTGCTCCTTTGCACAGCTCTGCTGGGTTCACTTCTTTAGACACTAACAGTCTGTCAGCAATAGCCCCTTAACGGCTAAGAACTTTCAATCCCTTGGTAGCACATGTAGAGTAAACCACTTCCTGCAACTCCTTCTGCTTTCTTGTAGACACTGGTCCCAGACCCACTCTCTGCCACTTCACCAGCCCACTTCCTAGTCTACCGACTGACACACTGGAGATTTATTAGGTCAAAGTTGGATGAATATTTAGCACACCGCTGTCTTCAAGAGAGACCTGCTACAGCTGACAGTCTCTCCCTTTGTCTGTCCCTGCACTGTGCTGATCTACTCACTCTTTTTCTCTTTGCTCCTACTGCTTCTCTGGAAAGCTTTCCTCCAACTGCCCCCCATGGTAGGATCCTTCCAGGCCAGCCACACAAGCTCTGGCCCAAGGTAAAACCCCTCCCTGACAGGGACCACCGACAGGAAGCACTGCTTCTCTTTCTTCCACCTGACTCCCTGGCTGGCATGGCTCATGCCAGCCAGGTGCCTGGCGCCTGTTATTCCCACTTCCTGGGGATTGGCTAAGGGCCCACTCATTTCTAGAATATTCTCTAACATTCTAGAACCAGTGGGAGGCACCAGAGAGCTACTAGGGTGAGTCACCCAGCCCTAACCTCCAATAACCTTGACTACAATTCCATGACTCAGGTTTAGCCCTGGGCCATACTATAATTTGCCTATACTACAGCTAGTAGCACACTAGAGGGTGCTACACGTGCCTAATAAATTGCATATACAGTATGTTAGATAAACATTTTGTAACTATATATACATGTGAGAGTAACTTGTTGTGCTAGGTTTCGGGGTAAGACAAAGGGTCAAATTGTATGAACAAACTAAAGGAAAGGATGCCTCCTATTTTTTCCCACTCTGTTGCATATAAAGTAAAATAAAATTATGGACAGGTAACAGCAAATACTGTACCTTCTCCCATCGGTGTTCACGCTTACAGAAAAACATTCATTGAGATAGTGGTAAAAAAAGTAACAAATAGTGGTAAGTTTACACATCTAACACATTTAGATGGCAGCAAACAAAGAAAATAACAATTCTTATTTAAAATAACATAGTAAAGTTCAAATCCAATATGGCCAATATCAGTGAAAGGTTGCTAAACAGCACTCTCTGCCTGAGGCTAGATCTCCAACTGGGGTAATTGACATCCTGTCTACTGCCTCCCCCTTCTCCTACACTGACATTAACTGCATACCGGCCTCCTAAAGATTTATTGGAAGACAGATACATGGTAGCTCTTTCTAATGTAATAAATGTGCTGGGCGGTAGGAGAGAATAGACAGGGATTCTCAATATGCCCTTTTCACGGGTGCCTGGGGATTACATATTTTAAAAGAATCTTCCTTTTAGTTATTCTTCACCCTCTTTAAGAGATTCTATAGATTTATTCCAAAAAAGGTGTGTGTCTGCACTATGTCCTGTTATAACCACAGGGTTCAGAGGGCTTCCCATTGAGTGCAGGAGAGCTGACATTTACTGTGTAAATGGTTACAAATGAAAAAAAATGATGTCTCTAAAAAGATAAATAGATGTTCTCAACGCTGAAGGGTATACCTTATTTTCTGCGAAGAAAAAAGCAAGAGAGAGTAAATTAAAGAAGACATTTTGGTAGGGACGTTGACTAATGTAGTCCAAAGGGCAGGGCGGGGGTGTTACTGTTCTAACCCTAACATATTTGACATCCAACAATGAAAAATAAATGCAGAAATAACAGAACAGAAGAAATAAGTATGGTTTATGGTCGGTATAGAAGTGTCCTCTTGCATTGGTGGTTAGTGTAGGTGGAAGATCAATTTGCCATTGTTCATTGCTCAATTGCCCCCTCATAACCTCAGGAGGAAACCTGTTTGAGAATGACTGGTCTATATCATTATTTTGAGTTTTCATATTCTTCATCAGAGGAGTAATTAAAGTATATGTAGACTCAAAAATAGAATGGGGAGACGAGACTTTTTAGGTGCACAATCAAATGATACAGAGAATTTTACAAATTCAATACAATAGTATTTATTTAGACATGATAGGGCTAAAAACATTTGTACAACCATTTGGTATCATTGTTCGAGTATATCTTGCATTGAATTGATGCTATGGGGTTGATTTACTAAAATTGGAGAGTGCAAAGTCTGGTGCAGCCCTGCATGGTAGCCAATCAGCTTCTAACTTCAGTTTTTTTTTTTTTTTTTTAGGCTTTGAAAATAAAACCTGGAAGCTGATTGGTTTTTATGCAGAGCTGCACCAGATTTTGCACTCTCCACTTTTAGTAAATCAACCTCTATGCTTATAGTTCTGACACGTTTCATTGTATTTGGCTTCTTCAAGGAAAGCTTGATGAATTCACTAATAAAAAAAACAAAATCAATAACGAAACGATGGTAAACAAAAACAAAAAATAGTATATTCATGTGTACATTTTTAACATACATTGAAGTGAAAGGAACACATACAAAATAAAAAGAAACAAAAACGCTGCACTCTTTAAAACAAAAAAATCAGTTCCCCCAGAAATGAGTCCCCTACCTCAAAATTGCGCACCTTGGGAGGTATCATGTCTAAATAAATGTTTTTAGCAATAAAAAATTTTCTCTGTATCATTTGATTGAGCACCTAAAAAGTTCTGCATTCCCATTCTATTTTTGAAGTTTTCAAATAATTTGGGATGTTGGTGCTATGATTACCCCATATAAGCTTTTAACTTGTGATAGTGATTTCAAAAATCAGATTTGATAATTGCCTACTGGGCACTTTTACCCCCTTCCTGCCCAGGCCAATTTTCAGCTTTCAGTACTGTCGCACTTTAAATGACAATTGAGCGGCCAAGCAACACTGAACAGGCAGCCCCCGGGTTAGAAACAAGATAGGGACTGTAGGTTTGTTCTTAAGTCAAATTTGTTTGTAAGTTGTAACAGGAACATTTTTTAAGTGTAGCTCCAGCCAAAAAAAACATTTTTACGTTTTTTGGATAGCATAGGGAAGGGTTAACACCCCTGTAACATTTGTTTTGCTGTCTGTGCCCCTGTTAAGAGGATTTCACCTCACTATCTGTCCCTATGACAATTAGATTTTGAAAATGTTGGGTTGTTGTGGAAACAGGGATTGTTGGAGACACCTTTTTCCCATGATAACTCATCCTAGGGGTAAATTTCCTGTCACTTCCTGTTGTCTCCCTGCGTTTGCAAGTATGAGTCATTTGTAAGTTGGATGTTTGTAACCCAGGAACCGCCTGTACTCATATGACATTTTTATCATTTTCTTTTCACACAAATAGAGCTTTCTTTTGGTGTTTTTTTTATCATCACTGGGTTTTTTATTTTTTGCTAAACAAATGAAAAAATACCAAAACATTTGAAAAAAAAAAAACTTTTCTTAGTTTCTGTTATACATTTTTGCAGACAGGCAGTTTTTCTTCTTCACTGATGTGCACTGATGAGGTTGCACTGATGGGCACTGATAGGATGCACTGATGGGCACTGATGAGGCAGCACTGATAGGCTGCACTGATGGGCACTGATGAGGCGGCACTGGTGGGCACTGATGGGCAATAATAGACAGCACTGATGGGCACTGATAGGCAACACTGATGGGCACTGATAGATAGCACTGATGAGGAGACGCTGATTGGCAGCACTGATGGGCACTGTTGGTGCTGCATGAAGGACACAGCAATCACAGAGCATGGCCAGGGGCACGCAGGGAGGTGTGGTTCTGGAAGGACGTCAATAGACACACTCCCAGGACTGTTTGAACATTAGCTATACAGTAATTCAGCTATAGCGTGGTTGACAAGTGGTCAAATCTGAAGCTTTTGTTAAAATAATACCTGGTGATCCTACCATAAAGGTACTTGTTCAGACACTTGCTAAACTGTTCCTGTTTCCAAAATGTGCTCCTGAGTTGTGCCCCTTTCACATGGATTTCTGATGGTAAGAACAAGGAGCCTTTTCAACACTCTTAATGCAGGAAGGGTCCTGCATAAGTGTCTGCAGATCAGCAGCACTGGGATGCAATAAAGGAAGAAAAACACGTAAAAACAGTAATTTATGAACAAACAGTTTGTAAAACATAATTCTTTATCAAACAAGTATCAAACAACATACATCTACGTTGACCCTTTTGCTGACAGATCTGTGGTTTTTGTGTTTTTTTTTTTTAATGATTACTTATTTTTTGTGCTTACTGTTACCTTCTGTTCTCCTTGTAGCACGTCTAGGGGATGTCACATGGTAAATAGCTCAGTAACTTGAGACTGACAACAGATCCACTTGAAAGGATTTTATTTGCAAAACTCAGTCAATTGAACAGTCTTTCAACTTGGGATCAGAGGGTTGGGAAGGAAGTTCAGGTACTCTTAGTGTCAAAGTCGAAAAAACGTTGAAGAACTTGCTTACTTTGACTGCATCCAGAGAATAGCCATTTGCAGCTGGATGGTCACCCAGGTTGGACAGTCCCTCTCTCACAAGGCCTAGCAGCCAACAAGGTGCTTACTCAGGAACAAGTCTCTGCCACAGAGACTGTTGTAGAACGTACAAAATAATGTCTCTGCCACAGACATTGTTGTAGAACATGTAGGGAAACTAAAATTGAAACACTTGTAGGATACCTGGATCTTTCAGCCTGCTTGGCGATATCCACAAGACCCGATTCTCTCGGTTACTTCAGCCCTTCCAGGCTCTTGTTCAGAAAACCAACCCGTACCCGGTGTTCTTCTAAAGAGTCCTCCCCTGGAATGCTCAAAGTACTCTGGGTCTCTCCCGAACCGGAAACGGCACCCAACCACCTCAGAATCCTCCTTTAGTTTCCTTGCCTTGGGCTAGCCAGCCCCAAGGCATTAAAGTCGGGTGGATCCACACCCCAGGGCATAGCCTTCCTGGGGGCTGGTCAGGATGACCACGACCATGAAGTCAGCACATCATACTTGACCGGAACCACGTGACGTCTGCATCTTAAATACCCTCCCCCAGAGGGCACAGCGAGAGGGACACTCCCACTGACCTGGCTCCGAAAGAGAGTAACTTAAGCACCTAACTAGACCATAGTTCCATGCCTGCCACAAGAGACCCCTGTGGCCGGGCTGAACATTTCACAGTCCAGTCAGGCTGATGCAGAGGTCCAATTTAGACAAATAAACCCAAACCAAACTGCAGTTTAGGCAAAGTTTAACTTTGAAAAACGCATAGCACGTGCTCTTCAGGAGCCGCCGCTACATTAAAAATCCTAAACATTATGTATTTTCTGAAAGTAGCGACCATGGAGAATAAAAAAAAAATTGATCACAGATGATATTAGCACAACTGCTAATCGCTAGTAGTCCTCTACTGTCCACGACAGTACTGCTGCAATGAGTGTGGGGCAATTAAAGATTGAAATGAAAAAGTCATTTTTTTATATATAGTACAGAAATAATTTGGCTGAATTCCTGTTTTATAATTGTACTTGTTTTATTTTACTTCCGAGCCTTCTAAATATGTTATTTATCCTTGCACTTCATAGGAAATATCTTTAAAATTGATTGCTCATGTTTAAAACAGATTGTATTTAGACTGTATGTAGATAGATTACATTCCCTTGAGCTAATTATTTAAAAATAATTGATACAGATTGAGGTTATAAAGGAGTTTAAGTAGACTGAGAGGAACATTTGTAAGGCCCTGATCAAAATAAATAGCATACCTCCCAACATTCATTAAAAATATTAACATTAGAGGTCCCGCAATTGCTATTGTCACCTGAGGTCCACTTTACCTTGGCCATATTTTTGTCCAGGACAGAAATGTGCCTAGCTTTCAAAGTAGTAATTACAACATGTCCACGGAATTGCTTGGGTGCTAATAGTGTCTATTCTGCAATATAACCTGTTAAGATCCATCTGCTTGGAAGTCTCAGGACAATAACACAGTGGTATCTATTAGGGTTCCAAAGCTATATTTTTAATTATAACCTCTGCTGGGTTATTATTGCTGTTCTGTTTAGGGAAATATATTCTCTCTATGGGGTTGACTTACTAAAGGCAAATATGCTGTGCACTTTGCAATGGGCAGTTGCTTCAGAGCTTAGTAAATGAGGTAAAGCTTCACTTTGCAAAGAATACCTAATCACGTGCAAGGGAAAAAAAACAAAAAAAAACATTTTCGCTTGCACATGATTGGATGATGGAAATCAGCAGAGCTTCTGTTCATTTACTAAGCTCTAGAGCAACTGCTCTTGCCAACCCCTATATGTCCTGGTGGCAACTGTCCATCACTTTAGAAAAAAAAAATTCTCACTTCCCAATCTCCCCAATAGTACACGAATAACAAAAAAATCCTGACAGAGTTTTTATCTATTCTCTAGTCTATCCAAAATTGAAAACAAAAAGATTTAAATATACTTTAATTAATCACTCTATGTTTTTCAGTTACATGATAATAGATGATGATCTCTGATTGGTTGGTCTATTTTTTTTTCTGAACGCATAATTACATAGGTAGTCTAGTTGAAAAAAGACCATTTAATTCAACCAATAGAAAAAAAAACGCACACACAAATAGAACACCTACATATACACAATCCTATACCCACAGTTGATACAATAAGAAGGCCAATAAAGCGTGATACAATTTACTCCACTCCAAGGGAAAAAAATTCTCCTTTGTGACTCCCCTGGCAATCAGTCCCTGGATCAACTACCCCATAGTATTATTACCTATAAACATTAGTATCCAGTTATTTTTAGGCCCTTTTAAAACAGTCCACTCGGCAGGCCAATCTATTCCACATTTTCACAGTTCTTAATATGAAGAAGCTTTTCTATAATTAGAGGTTATATCTCTTTTCCTCCAGACAAAAAGAGTGTCCCCTTGTCCTTTGAGATGACTTTAAAGTAAATAACTCTACCCCAAGTTCATTATATGGACCACTTTTTTATTTATACATGGTGATCATATCCTCCCTTAACCACTACAATACAGGGCACTTTCGCCCCCTTCCTTCCCAGCCCAATTTTCAGCTTTCATCGCTCTAGCACTTTCAGTGACAATTGCGCGGTCATGCTACACTGTACCCAAATGAAATTTTTATCATTTTGTTCGCACAAATAGAGCTTTATTTTGGTGGTATTTATTCACGACTCCGTTTTTTATTTTTTGCGATATAAGCGCAAAAATGCGGAAATTTGGAAAAAAAACAATATTTTCTTTTTTCTATTTTAAAAGAAATCCAATAAAATCAAATTTTGTCATAAATTTAAGCCAAAATGTATTCTGCTACATGTTTTTGGTAAAAAAAAATCCGTTAAGTGTATAATAATTGGTTTGTGTGATCACGGACATATGTACGCAAATGATCATGTACATATGTGTGCAGGTGATCACGTACATATGTGTGCACATAATCATTGGGACAAGTGATTTTAGTGGAACATATGTGGGGGACATGTTTTTATTATTAGGGACATGTGTTTTTATTTTTTGGGGACATGTATGTTTTGGGGACATGTGTGTTATGGGGACATATGTGGGGACTGTGTTTACACTGTGTGGTGTGTTGTGTGTTTACACTAGACTGAAGATCAGTGAGTAAAAAGCTGTAAAAAACAGCTCATACTCACTGATCATCAGCCGGCTGCAGCAATCTGCTCTCCTCTCCTCAGCGATGACTTCTGTGTGAGGAGAGGAGGAGCCGATTGCCTAGCAACCGGCTGTTTGTTTACATCACATGACGGCCGTGATTGGACACGGCCGTCATGTGATCAGGAGGGCCAATCACAGAGCTCTCCTGCCGATCTGAGATGCGCCATGTCCCGGTGACACGGGCGCATCGGGATCGCGCCGCTGCGCGGGCACGCGCGCGCGCGATCCCGCTCCTCCTGATGGACGTTCCTGAACGTCCTATCAGGAGTAGACGGCTCCCACCCGGCCGTATATGTGCATTGGCCGGGTGGGAAGTGGTTAACTGCCTCTTCTTAAGGTAAAATAAATACAGTTTAGCTAATAGCTCCTCCATGCCTCTTATCAGTCTGGTTGAACTTTCTCCAGTTCTCCAACATTGTTTGTGTGAACAGATGCCAAAAACTGAATTGCATATTCCAGACGAGCTATTACTAATGGTTTGTACAGGGGGAAAATGTTTCTCTCTCTTGAGCCTAAAGCCCCATACACACTATTAGACTTTCTGCAGATTTTTGTCTTCAGATTTACCAAAACCATATAATATGAGGTCAAACCTTAAGAGTTTAAATTTGTATGCAATCAGGCAGGCCCTTGCACTGTATGGTTTTGGTAAAATCTGAAGACAAAAAACTGCAGAAAATCTATTACTGTGTATGGGGCTTAAGTCTCGTTTATTAAAAGAAAGTATTTTGCTAGCTTTAGAAACTGAGAAACTGCAGCTTGGCATTGCATGATATTATTAAGTCTATGATCTCCCAGAACACCCAGATTCTTCTCCACCATTGATTCCCACAGTTGTTACTGCTCCTAGTATGTATGAGACATCCGGTATGGACACTTTTCCACTACATAACTTGGTGTCACAGCTATATACATTTACTTACATTAGCTAATAAAACTAGGTACCCGCCCTAAACCCCCCCCCCCCCAAAAAAGAGTTCCAAAAGTGCAAAGGGGGCAGGAGGACATACTGTATTTATTGGCGCATAACACTCACCTTTTCCACCATGAAAATCGGGTGCAAATAGCGTGTGCGTGTTATACGCCAATACAAAAATTTTAGTTTTTCCTGAAACTTCCCCCTTAAAATGAATGTGCGTGTTATACACCTGTGTGTGTTGTATGCCGATAAATACGGTAAAGTAGAACTACTTCCCTTTTTAGGTGAAGTTCCGCTTTAAAGTGATTGTAAAATCTCTTTTATTTAAAATAACAAACATGTTATCAATTAAAAGCAAACAAAGTCAGCTGATCTTGTAGACAAATTACACTTTAAAACAATTAAAATAAATGAGCTGCTGCTATAATAAACAATTACCAAGTAACCCAAGAAGTTCATATATGTATATAAATCATAGGTTAAAGCAGCGCTAAAAGGTGATATAAATAAACACTGGGTAGTGGTAAGTAGCCCTATGAAGGGCGAGTCCAGCAAAGACTTTAATAATCCTAAAGTGTTCACTCTTGTCAAAAAGGGGTGACAGGCCTTCACCGCACCATGTGACTCCGCTCCCCTCAAATTTAACACTCAAGGATCTGATAAAACAGCTTTGGTGTACAAATGGATATTTAGTAAGCAGCGACTCGACTTCCTTAAATCCTTATTGATAGTCACAAGGGGTTAGTGCATCATTTCCGACAGGTGCGATCAATCAGATAGGAATTCCACTTACAGGCTCATTGCTGGCTTATTGGCTCATGACATAAGGAAAAAGAAACAGTCCTGATAGCGTGAACCTGTTTTAAAAGTTTTTTTTATTTCCACCAAAAAAAAAAAAACGTTAAAATTTACACTTACAAACTGTTAGATATAAAAAGGCATTTCATGGTATAATCATCTGTATGAATAAGTTATGTAGTTCGAATGGTACAGTGTGGAATTTCTTTCTGCATTTTCTGTCTTTACATTTCTTTTTATGTTGTATAGGTATAATAATCCATATAACATTATTCCCGCAATGAATACATTAACCCTTGAGAAATAATGATAGCATTTTGCCATATTGTGCACGCGTTCCTGCGGCTATAATTATTGATGTTAAAAGACTTCCTGTCTTTGTCTGTATATACAGATCATTTCAGGCTCAGCGTTAATGTGTATCCACTGATTGTCTTTTTGGCAATTAAGATAGCAATATACAGTGCCTTGCAAAAATATTCACCCCCCCCCCCCTTGGATTTTTACCTATTTTGTTACATTACAGCCTTTAGTTCACTGTTTTTTTAATCTGAATTATATGTGATGGACCAGAACACAATAGTCTACGTTGGTGAAGTAAAATTAGAAAAATATATACATAAAACGATTTTTCAGAAATAAAAAACTGATAATTGGCACGTGTGTATGTATTCACCCCCTTTTTTATGAAGCCCATAAAAAGCTCTGGTGCAACCAGTCACGTTCAGAAGTCACATAATTAGGGAAATGATGTCCACTTGTGTGCAATCTAAGGCCGCGTACACACGCGGGGACTGTTCGCTCAACTTTGTCCGTCAAACAGTTTCAGCGGACAGTCCGCTCAAAATTAGCATGGACGGACTTGCCCACACACGACGAACGAACAGTCCGCTGAAACCGTGCGCGATGACGTGAACGGCACGTACGACGGGACGAAAAATACGACGTCCTATACACTGCAATGCAAACTTCGGCGTGTAAATCCTTTCTGAGCATGCGCGGAACTTAGTTTGACGAACAAGCCTACACACGAGGGGACTGTTCGCTGAAACAGAGTTTCAGCGGACAGTTTTTCGGAATTTCCGAAAAACTTTGTTCAGCAGACTGTCCGCTGAAACTGTCCGCTGAAAGCCCACACACGAGCGGACTGTCCGCCGAAACACTGTTCAGCGGACAAAGTTGAGCGAACAGTCCCCGCGTGTGTACGCGGCCTAAGTGTCACATGATCTGTCATTACATATACACACCTTTTTAAAAGGGCTCAGTGGCTGTAACATCTAAGCAAGAGGCACCCCTAACCAAACATTGCCATGAAGACCAAGGAACTCTCCAAACAAATAAGGGACAATGTCGTTGAGAAGTACAAGTCAGGGTTAGGTTATAAAAAAATATCCAAATCTTTGATGATCCCTAGGAGCACCATCAAATCTATCATAACCAAATGGAAAGAACATGGCACAACAGCAAACCTGGCAAGAGATGGCCACACACCAAAACTCATGGAGTTGGCAAGGAGGGCATTAATCAGAGAGGCAGCACAGAGACCTAAGGTAAACCTGGAGGAGTTGCACAGTTCCACAGCAGAGACTGAAGTATCTGTACATAGGATGACAATTAACCATACGCTCCATAGAGTTGGGCTATATGGCAGAGTGGCCAGCAGAAAGCCATTACTTTCAGCAAAAAGCTAAATTTAGTCTGATGAGACTAAAATGTAACTTTTTGGCCATCAAAGAAAACGCTATGTCTGGCATACCAAGTTGCTTTGGATACGTCTCTATGAGCTTGCCACATCTTACCACTGGTATTTTTGCCCATTCCTCCTTGCAAAACTGCTCTAGCTCCTTCAAGTTGGATGGTTTGTGCTTGTGAATAGCAATATTTAAGTCTGACCCAACACATCACATCACCCAAAGAACACCATCCACACAGTGAAACATTGCGGTGGCAGCATATTGCTGTGGGGATGTTTTTGAGCAGTCGGGACTGGGAAACTGGTCAGAGTTGAGGGAAAGATGAATGGTGCTAAATATAGCAATATTCTTGAGCAAAACCTGTACCACTCTGTGTGTGATTTGAGGCTACGATGGATGTTCACCTTCTAGCAGGACAATGACCCCAAACACACTGCTAAAGCAACACTTGAGTGGTTTAAGGGGAAACATGTAAATGTGTTGGAATGGCCTAGTCAAAGCCCAGACCTCAATCCAATAGAAAATCTGTGGTCAGTCTTAAAGATTGCTGTTCACAAGCGCAAACCATCCAACTTGAAGGAGCTAAAGCAGTTTTGCAAGGAGGAATGGGCAAAAATCCCAGTGGTAAGATGCGGCAAGCTCATAGAGACTTGTCCACAGCGACTTGGAGCTGTGATAGCCACAAAAGGTGGCTCTACAAAGTATTGACTTTAGGAGGGTGAATAGTTATGCACATTGACTTTTTCTGTTATTTTGCCCTATTTGTTTTTGCTTCACAATAAAAAATAAAAGCATCTTCAAAGTCGTGAGCATGTTCTGTAAATGAAGTGATGCAAATCCTCAAACAATTCATGTTAACCCCCCTGGCGGTATTCCCAAGTCTGGCTCGGGGTGGAATTTTTATACCAAAGCGGTAACCCCGAGCCAGACTCTGGACCACATCACTGTATGCAGGAGGACGCTTACTTACCTTGTCCCCTGGATCCAGCGATGTCCCCACGCTGTACGAGCGGCTCGTCCTCCGCTCGATTCATCATGGAGCTAATCTCCGTTCCCTGCGAGCGTTGCGACGCACGGGGACGGAGATCGCCGCCAAATTCAAAAAGTGAAACACACAGTATACATACAGTATAATGTAATCTTACAGATTACATTGGTGTATGTAATTATTACACATCCACTTTGTCCCTAGTGTTCTGTCTAGTGTCCTGCATGCAGTTTTATATTATAAAAACTGTTCTTTATGCCTGGAAACTGGAGATTGTCCATAGCAACCAAAACTGTCCCTTTACATCAAAAATGATTTTAGACAGCTAGAAAACAGCGATAATAGATTGGAATCACTCACAGAATTGAGTGATAGCGATTTGTGGGGAGATCTGTCATCAAATACTGAAAAGTAACGATTCTGCAACTGAGCAAATTTCATTGTTTTTGATTTGATTACATTATTGAATAATTTTTATTATTGTTATATTATTATTTGGTACAATTATTTATAATTATTTATTATATTATAATTTATGATTTCATTTTTAAAACTTTATCATACCCGGGATGTCTGCTAGACTCTGGTTTGGACAGATTTAAGTGAGTTATTGCTAAGAATTACAGGACTACAATATAAAACACCAAATTATCATGCAAAATAATTGTACCACTTTTAGCACCTAAAATCCGAAATAATCATACCGCCAGGGAGGTTAATTCTAGGTTGTGAGGCAACAAAACACTAAAATGCCAAGGGGGTGAATACTTTTGCAAGACACTGTATCTGTCAATAAGAGATAGGCAACTTTAGATTGTTTATACATCTTTTGGCGTGAGTGACAATCTCAGAATTTATTATATTAATGATTTTAAGTATAGATGCATACTAGGAATTGACTGTTTGGATGTTTAATCAGTTATGCATTATAGATTTTATATAAGTGTGGTAGTAATAAGATGATGTATAATATTGAGAAAACACACAACACTTTTTACTAAGTAGGTCCAACTATGCCTTGCAATGTGATTGTTCCTCTAATTAAACAAAAAGAGTTTACATTTTTTCATGAGAGACATACGAAGTGATTAATGGACCAATGAACTTGGTGTAATTGCATCATCAAATTCCAGTTTACAATGTAATGCTTTTGTAACACTCTATAATTGTTTCATAACCGTCTTTACATATGCATGTAATAATAGTCTATGTGGTGTTTTAGTATATGTGATGCAATTGATACATGGTTTAGAGGTTGCGTCCCACGGTGAAAACCAGAATGGAGCTGCGGGCTGTGTGTATGATGGGTTAAACCATCTAAACACACAGACTTTAAGAGTAGTACGGCCTCCCCGTCTGGTCATGCCTATTGAGAAAGACGTAATGACGAAACGCATCTAGGCGTGACCAGATGGCTCGTTGTATCTGTCAGCTGCTACGATCTCCACCCAAGCATCACCGCGGACAAGATATCTCTGGAATGGTGAGAGAGTATCGTGCCGTGATGCACAGACCAGATGATTATACCATGAAATGCCTTTTTATATCTAACAGTTTGTAAGTGTAAATTTTAAAGGTTGTTTTTTTTTTTTTTTGCTGGAAATTAAACTTTTAAAACAGGTTCACGCTATGAAGATTGTTTCTTTTTCCTTATGTCATAAGTCAATAAGCCAACAATGAGCCTGTAAGTGGAATTCCTATCTGATTGATCGCACCTGTCGGAAATGATGCACTAAAACCCCTTGTGACTATCAATAAGGTGGAGTCGCTGCTTACTAAGGCCGCGTACACACGGGCGGACTGTCTGCCCAACTTAGTCCGTCGAAACACATTTCAGCGGACAGTCCGCTCGTGTGTGGGCTTCAGCGGACTTTTTCAGCGGACTGTCTGACGAACAAAGTCTTACGTAATTTCCGTAAGATTGTCCGTCCAAACTTGGTTTGAGCGGACAGTCCGCCCGCGTGTGTGCCAGTCCGCTGTACTTTCGAAATGAGCGGACTTTTCCCGCCCGGAGAAAACTCTGCTCATTTCGAGCGGGTATCCAGGTAGGCGAGGCCCGCAACGGAGACGTCGCGGGCCCCGCCGCCTGGTATGGACTTAAAGTCCACAACAGACCCTTGTCCGAGCATGCTACCCGGCCGGCCAGGAAAGGGGGGCGAGCGAGCGCCCCCCTCCTGAGCCGTACCAGGCCGCGTGCCCTCAACATGGGGGGTGCCTTGGGGAAGGGGGGGCCGCGTGGCCCCCCCACCCCAAAGCACCTTGTCCCCATGTTGATGACGACAAGGGCCTCTTCCCGACAACCCTGGCCGTTGGTTGTCGGGGTCTGCAGGCGGGGGGGGCTTATCGGAATCCGGGAGCCCCCTTTAATCCCTATGTGAATGAGTATGGGGTACAATGTACCCCTACCCATTCACCTGTGAAAAAAAGTACAAAAAAAAAAACACAAACACAACACAACACAACTATCTTCTTGTAGCTCTTTTGCTAGCGGAGGATTCCGGCTTTCTTCCTCCCCGCCGCCGGCCTCTTCTCCCGACTTCGGGGGTCTTGTCCCCCTCTTCGGTTCTTCTGCCAGGCCACCGCGCCTTCTTATAGCTCTTTTACAGGCGGTGGCCCGGTCTTCTGTCGCCGCTGTCGCTGTCGTCGCCGGCGCCTTCCGTTCTTCTTCTTCTTCTTCTTCTTCTTCTTCTCCAGGAGATGTTGCCTCGACGATCTCTCCGGCCGGAATGCCAGAGCCGCGCTGCGCGGCCACTTATATAGTGACAATGGGGCGGTGTCACATGGTATATGTCACATGGGTTGGTGTCACATGGTGACCCCGCCCCCTTACGATGTCATAGTCCCCATGTGACATCAACCCATGTGACCAACCCATGTGACATATACCATGTGACACCGCCCCATTGTCACTATATAAGTGGCCGCGCAGCGCGGCTCTGGCATTCCGGCCGGAGAGATCGTCGAGGCAACATCTCCTGGAGAAGAAGAAGAAGAAGAAGAACGGAAGGCGGCGTCGACGACGGCGACAGCGGCAACAGAAGACCGGGCCACCGCCTGTAAAAGAGCTATAAGAAGGCGCGGTGGCCCGGCAGAAGAACCGAAGAGGGGGACAAGACCCCCGAAGTCGGGAGAAGAGGCCGGCGGCGGGGAGGAAGAAAGCCGGACTCCTCCGCTAGCAAAAGAGCTACAAGAAGATAGCGGAGGAGTCCGGCGAGAAGACCCCCGAAGACGGAAGACCCCCGGAGCTGTGCAATAAAATATTTTAACCCTGTGTTGTGGTTTTTTTTTGTACTTTTTTTCACAGGTGAATGGGTAGGGGTACATTGTACCCCATACTCATTCACATAGGGTGGGGGGCCGGTATCCGGGGGCCCCCTTATTAAAGGGGGCTCCCGGATTCCGATAAGCCCCCCGCCCGCAGACCCCGACAACCAACGGCCAGGGTTGTCGGGAAGAGGCCCTTGTCCTCATCAACATGGGGACAAGGTGCTTTGGGGTGGGGGGGCCGCGCGGCCCCCCCTTCCCCAAGGCACCCCCCATGTTGAGGGCACGCGGCCTGGTACGGCTCAGGAGGGGGGGGCGCTCGCTCGCCCCCCTTTCCTGGCCGGCCGGGTAGCGTGCTCGGACAAGGGTCTGTTGTGGACTTGGGGGGCACCCCCACGCCGATTTTTTTCGGCGTTGGGGTTCCCCTTTAAGTTCATTCCAGGCGGCGGGGCCAGTGACGTCTCCTTCGCAGGCCCCGCCTACCTGGAGACGCGCTCGAAATGAGAGGACTTTCCTCCGCGTGTGTGGGCGAGTCCGTTCATTTCAAAAGTTGAGCGGATTGTATGGCGGACTTAGTCCGCTGTATTAGTCCGCTCAAAAAGTGCCGTGTGTGGGCAAGTCCGTTCATTCAAAAGTTTGGACGGACTGTCTGTCGGATTGTGTGACGAACTTAGTTGGCCAGACAATCCGCCCGTGTGTACGCGGCCTAAATATCCATTTGTACACCAAAGCTGTTTTATCAGATCCTTTTGGTGAGTGTTAAATGTGAGGGGAGCGGTTTCACGTGGTGCGGTGAAGGCACGTCATCCTTTTTGACAAGAATGAACACTCTTTAGGATTATTAAAGTCTTTGCTGGACTCGCCCTTCATAGCTACTTACCGCTACCCAGTGTTTATTTATATCACCTTTTAGCGCTGCTTAACCCATGATTTACATTAACTTCTTCAGTTAGTTGCTTTCAACAAACATGTCATACTTACCTGCTCTGTGTAGAGGATTTGTACAGAGCAGCCCGTATCCTCCTCTTCTCGGGTCCCTTTTCGCTCTTCGCTGCTCCTGGCCCTTCCCTCCTGTCGAGTGCATCCACAGCAAGCAGCTTGCTATAGGGGCACAGAGCCGAGCTGCAGCTCTGTGTCTCCATTCAGACATGGAGCTGTGGTTTGGCCCCGCCACCTCTCTCGCCTGATTGGCTAACTGACTTTGATTGACAGCAGCGGAATTCAATGGTGCCGCTGCTGTGTCTCAGCCAATCAGGATGGCCAATGTGGGGCTTCGGTAAGTATTGGGGGGGCAGGGGGGGCTGCTGCACACAAAAGGCTGTATGTTAACCACTTAAGGACCGCCTCATGCCGATATATATCGGCAGAATGGCAAGGCTGCCAGCGCACTTGTGACCCGATCCTGAGCTCCGTGACTGTGGCCGGGGGACCCGCAGACACGATCGCTGCCGGTGTCCCGCGATCGGGTCACAGAGCTGAAGAACGGGGAGAGGTAAGTGTAAACAAACCTCTCCTCGTGCTTCCTAGTGAGCTTATCACTGATTGTCTGTTCTCTGTCATATAGAACGATGATCAGTGATGTCACACGCCAAGCCATGCCCCCTACAGTAAAAAAAAACACACCTTAGGTCACATTTAACCCCTACACTGTCCCCTAGTGTTAACCCCTTCACTGCCAGTGACATTTTTACAGTAATCAATGCATTTTTAATCGCACTGATCACTGTATTAATGCCAGTGGTCCCAAAAATGTGTGAAAATTGTCTGACGTGTCCGCCATAATGTCGCAGTCACAATAAAAATCGCTCGTCGCCGCTGTTACTAATAAAAAAAAAAATTATTAATAAAAATGCCATAAAACTATCCCCTATTTTGTAGATGCTATAACTTTTGCACAAACTTATCAATAAACGCTTATTGCGTTTTTTTTTTACCAAAAATATGTAGAAGAATACGAATCAGCCTAAACTGAGGAAAAAAAATGTTTTTTTATATATTTTTGGGGGAATATTTATTATAGGAAAAAGTAAAAAAATAGTGAATTTTTTTCAAAATTGTCGCTCTATTTTTGTTTATAGCACAAAAAATAAAAACCGCAGAGGTGATCAAATACCATTAAAAGAAAGCTCTATTTGTGGGGAAAAAAATATATAAATTTTGTTTGGGAGCCACGTCGCACGACCGCGCAATTGTCAGTTAAAGCGACGCAGTGCCGAATCGCAAAAAGGGGCCTGGTCCTTTAGCTGCAAAATGTTCCGGGGCTTAAGCGCTTAAAAAACCTTCTGCCTTTACAGCCACTTTATGCTGGCCATACACTGAATAAACTGTCTGGTTCAGCAAGGAATACAATGTCCAGCAGGGGACATTCTTCCATCTGCTTCGTTGTATGGATGGAGAAATCTGTTTTTTTTTGTTTTTTGATCAGCCCACTGGCTGAACAAAAAAAATAAAAAATTAACAGTGTGTGACCAGCCTTTTTTCCCTGCAAAGTCTCACAACTACCTGTGAGTTTGCAGCAAAGTCCACCTAATGCAGCTTCCTGTCATGATATGACAATGGTGCTGCACGATGTAGGCTGTGAGTGTTCCCATGTAGGCTGTGCATTTTTGTACTGTAGTAAAATAAGATATGTTGCAGGGATGTTGCTATCAAGATTGACATTTCTGATTTACAAGCCTTTCGGTTGTCAGTCAACACCCGGCCACACCTAACCCTACCCTCTGCTTTCTGGATTGACAGCACTGCCCCGTCACTGAAACCCTCCCACTGTCATAGGGGTTGATTTACTAAATAGACTTTGCAAAGTGCAGTTGCTCCAGAGCTTACTAAATGAGCAGAAGCTCCGCTGACTTCCATCATCCGATCATGTGCTAGCAAAAATGCTGTTTTTTTTTTTTTTTCAATTTCCTTGCACGTGATTGGGTATTCAAGTAAAACTTTACCTCATTTTCTAAGCTTTGGAGCAACTGCAAAGTGTTCAGTCTATTTGTCTTTAGTAAAGTGTCTGGGGGGGGGGGGGGGGGGGGTGAGAGACAAATAAATGAGCATTTAGCTCAGTCGGGAAGTTTTTTTGTTTACTTTATAAGGCTTGTGTATTACATGGTAAATTGACTTGGTATTTGTCATACAGGAGCCTTTAGTTGTAAAATTTCAATAAACCCAAGCTTTAAAAGAAAATCCTGACAAGTTTAGATGTGCGTTGCTATTTAGCGCATCGCATTATAATTTAACCTTTTCCCAAGCTCCCCTGTAAATATACATCCTCCTAACTGTGCTTAGAGGGCCTTAATTAAAGTCGTGAATTTACAGCTGCAGCGCTCTCTGGAGATCACTCTGATCTGTGTGAGCGGGCCTCAAAGATTCGATCAGTTACTGATCAATTCATGCCCATATTTAATCCTTTGAGTGCCACTGACAAAGCTGCATGATGGGGGAGTGAAAGAATGAGTTTGTTTTCTTTTACAGTACAGCAGGGTTATGTGTTATGTGTGGAAGAGAGCCGGGGGCTGTCATGTGTGCAGACTCAGTGGCGGTTGGTGTTTTTCTTTGTGGGGGTGGCACAAACAAACCCATCACCCCCCCCCCCGCGCTGTTTTCCGGTCAGTCTGGCACTTACCCCATCATCAGCAGCGGGTGGCAGGCAGCATGGTGCAGTGGCTCTGTGTCCTCTCCTCCATGGCAGATTCCAGCTTCTTCCCTCCTCCTCCTAGGCATCCAATAGGATCGCCTGTCCTTTCAGCCAATTGGTTGACCGGTGTCAAAACTGGCTTCCTGATTGGCTGGGAGGAGGATCAGTGTTACAACAGCGAATATTCGTTCACTGTTGAAACACACCTGGGTGGAATCGGAGCACACTCTCTGCGACCCAAGCCTACCATATACTGAAGTTTATTACAGCCTCTGGCTCTAATTGGTGCTTCAAAAAAACAGCGGCACCCATACACCCTTAATAGACGGGCCGCCCCTGTGCAGACTGGTGGAAGGGCATGCAGGCTCCATATCGGCTACTCACAATCTTTAGAATTAAGTTATTTGTTTGTTTTTTAAATTATATTACCCCAACATTTCATATTCCTGATACATTCCTGCTGTATCATGTACTTGTATGAAAAAATATCCTTTTCTTATTGTAGTGCTTCCTTTGTGTGAAATTCCTGGTCTTCCTGTCAGTCCCTCTGCTTTCTTGTTAAAAACTGACTACACTAGGCATGAGAGCGCAGTGCGGTCAGTTCTCTAGTGTTGGGAACTCAGTGTGCTCTAATCCAATCATCAGACTTCTGCTTACACAGCCAACTGCACAGCCTACCACTGGGAAGTTCAGTGTGCTGCTGTTTCTCCTCCCTCACCTCTGTGCTGCTGAGAACAGAAATTTTGCAATCATGTATAAGAAAGGGGAAAAAAAGTGTTTTTTAAATCTATACACAAATGTTTTGCCTTGAATTCATATTTTAAATTGAAAGGATAGATTTACAAGGTGAGGATTTATTATATACGCTTTAAGTCTGCATGGTCCCACCTTTTAATTCAACCCATATGGCATGGCACTGCTGAACATTAATTCCAATCCAGGCCATTCAGTAAATTACAGTCATTGCACTAGAAAAAGTCTAATATCTAGAAATGGAAATAGTTTACACTTGTTTACACAACTAAGAACTCTGACATAGATACTATGTGTGTGTGGATATATATATATATATATATATATATATATATATATATATCTTTTTTCAGCGGGCACTCTGGGGAATGCAGTACCAGCACCTCCAGCTCTTAATGTATTTTATGGTAAGGAGGGCTGGGGTGTGTTGGAGGGTCTAGTGATGCTGTCTGCGGGGGAATCTATTTTTGTGTGGGGGTGTATTGTTGCTGGCAGGGGTCTTTCTTATGCTACAGGGGGGTCAATTGTTGCTGGGAGGGATCTACAGTTGAGGGAGAAATCGGTAACTGCTGGCTGCTGGAGGGTCTATTAATGCTGGCTGCTGAGAAATCATTGTTGTTGTTGCTGGGGGTCTATTGTTGCTGGGGAGGTATTTTGTTGCTGGGGTCCATTGTTATGTGGTGGATCTATTGCTGCTAGGGGGTCTATTGTTGCTGGCGCGTGGTCTATTGTTTCTGGGGTAGGGTCTATCAAATTCTATACAAATTACTTATTAGCACAAAAGAATACTTGTTTCTATATTCTCTAAAAGGGATGGTACAGGGAGGTGGGTAGGGAGTGGAACCAAGAGACGATGCTCAAAAGTGGGTAGGGGTAGAGATGGAGGATGATATTGCATATCAACATACATCTAGTTTTCAAAGCGGTGTTGTAAATCTGTATTTAGGCTACAGATATATAAAAAATCAGCAAATACCAAAATTGTGATAGCCAATATAAAAACCAAATAAAAGCAAGAAAATGCTGTGCAATTTGTAATAAGAAATATTAACACAACATTAGTCTACCAGACTAAAATGAACCCATATATACAAAATGGTAAAGTGCAAATCAATAGAAAAGTACTGCTAT
Source organism: Lithobates pipiens (assembly GCF_037356315.1). Taxonomy (NCBI): domain Eukaryota; kingdom Metazoa; phylum Chordata; class Amphibia; order Anura; family Ranidae; genus Lithobates; species Lithobates pipiens. The sequence goes on from NW_027507748.1 coordinate 122,373,228, forward strand.
TGTCTAAAGTTTACAAGTCACACAACTGATCTGTAACCACTCACAAACCCAACAAACAAGCAGTGACTAAAGAAATTAAACCTCATTGATTGATTATGCTGATTATCATCTTCTGAAGTAAGGCATTCCCCAGCTTAACCTCTGATGGACACATCTCATTTCCACTTTATGAAACTGATATTTTTTAGACACGTGCATTCGTTATCATCCGAATGCATTTTTCGTCCGAATTTCGGGTATTTTTGTTATCGTTTTAACAAACGATAACGAATGTGCAGAATCCGAAAACCGAAAGATCCAACATAAACAAATGCTTTATTTTTGTTTTGGTTGCAACAGTTCGATATAGATAGGAGATTCTACATGACGCTGACAATAGCGATCTGTGTCCATCGAACCTTATATGTATGTATGTATTTCATTCTGAGAGGAAGGTTCCAGCACCTCCAAAGTCCCATTCTGTATGGCATGTTGTTTTCAGTTTATTATAGTACAGAGAGTTAAAAAGGGGGTATTGGCCAGTATTTGTTCTAAAATTCAAGAAACCAACTATAAACTGTGAACAAGGTGATACATAGTAGCTAAAACTCTGGCCTTGGCATATCTCTCAGTCTCAGACAGGTAGCGGGGGACTGTGGCATGCATTGTTTTTATTAGACGTATGCAAAAGGAAAAAATTTGTTTAGTTTCGTTTCGTTTTTATTAGTTAATTCATTAATTTCGTTTAGTTATATTCGTTAACTTCCTTAAATTCGTTTTCGGATTTCGTTTAGTTTTCTACCGAATTCGAAAAATCGGCCACATTCGAAAATATTTCAACAAAATTCGAAAATATTTCTACCGGATTCGAAATGATTTCAACATGATTCGACATTATTTCAACAACATTCGAAAATATTTTGTGACCCGACTTTAGGGCCATGTATCTCGGGGTCACTTGGTGCTAGACACTTCAAATTTGGATATGTTGTACAGCTAGTATTATTGTGTTTGCTAGCTATAAGTGACCCCGAGATATGTGGCCCCAAAATCGGGTCGCAAAATGTCATTCTCTGCTCTATTAACTAATAACATTTTGTGACCCGATTTTGGGGCCACATATCTCGGGGTCACCTATAGCTAGAAACCCCAAATTTGGTATGCAAACACAATAGTACTAGCACTACAACATGTCCAAATGTGGAGTTTCTAGCACCAAGTGACCCCGAGATACATGGCCCTAAATTCGGGTCACAAAATATTTTCGAATGCGGTTGAAATAATGTTGTATCATGTTGAAATCATTTCGAATGCAGTTGAAATAATGTCGAATCATGTTGAAATAATTTCGAATGCAAAGGGCCATGTATCTCGGGGTCACTTGGTGCTAGACACTTCAAATTTGGATATGTTGTAGTGCTAGTACCATTGTGTTTGCATACCAAATTTGGGGTTTCTAGCTATAAGTGACCCCGAGATATGTGGCCCCAAATTTGGGTCGCAAAATGTCATTCTCTGCTCTAATAACTAATAACATTTTGCGACCCGATTTTGGGGCCACATATCTCGTGGTCACTTATAGCTATAAACCCCAAATTTGGTATGCAAACACAATAATACTAGCAATACAACATATCCAAATTTGAAGTGTCTAGCACCAAGTGACCTCGAGATATATGGCCCTAAAGTCGTGTCACAAAATATTTTCGAATGCGGTTGAAATAATGTCGAATCATGTTAAAAATCATTTCGAATGCGGTTGAAATAATTTCGAATCATGTTGAATTCATTCGAATTCATTCGTTATATTTCTTTAGTATTCGTTGTAATTTGTTATTTTTTTATTCGGACATTCGGATGCATCCGAATGTCCGAAAGATGCAAAATTCGGCCGAATTTCGATTCGTTACGAAACGAATTGCACAAGCCTAGTTTTTATCTGGTGGGTCTGTCCAAAAATGAAATCACTTGGGACTGAAACCATTTCTACATCTCTTGGGGCTTGTAAGAAGAGAGTAACTCCTCACTTACTAAATGCCAACAAAAGTTTGATTTAGCTTATTTGGAAACAAATGCAAACACCTTCTGTTAAAGATTAGGTTAAAAGAGTGAACTCTATTTTGAAAGCTGAGGAATGGGTATATGTTTGTCAGGATAAATATGAGTTTTGGGCGACTTGGCTACACTTTGTGTCTTCTTGAGCTAACCAATAATTGTCAGCCATTTGGTCCTAACACGTATGCAGAAAGCAGAAACCAACTTTTCTTTTATCTGTAATGCTGTAATACCCATGAAAACAACTAGTAATAGAACTGGTCCATGTTAGTTCACTCTATACCTCCTTTTTATTTACACGTCAGGCTGTATGCTTAAGTTTTATACAGAGATTAAATGCAGAATCTGGTAGATGCAACCTTGTTATTAATAAATATGTAGCAACTGCATAATTTCATGTAGCAAATTCAGGGGTTGTGTACTTGGTGTCATCTTCACTGCCTTCATGAGGATATTCCATATTGGCCACTGTCATTATGTGCATGTGATCAACATGTATGTTGGTTATGTGTTTATGTTTTTTCCAGAGTGGATTTGATTTAAATCAAGTTGATTTAAAAAGAGAGTAAACCCCTCGACTTTTTTTTTTCTGCCGGACTTTCAACCGAGAATCCCCTATGTGCATGCGCCGCTGAAGTCAGCGGCTCATTGCGATGGGCATATCTCCTAAACCTGTACGGTTTAGGAGATATGCCCATCGCAATGAGCCGCTGACTACTGGCTTACCTGTAGGTAAAAGTTACAAATAGGACTATGCAACCACTTTAAATCATGATTTAAATCACTAGTAAAAAGGCTTGATTTAAATCATAATTTTTAAAGAGCAACTGTCATTTCTATCCTACAGCGGCTCCTCCTCTAACCCGCTGTTGACATACCGACAATTCCATTCACTTTAATGGGACTGCTGGTGATGCAGTGACAAAACAAGGTGAGTGAATGCCCGCTAACAGGCGCTGTCATGATGGATCTGAAATGACAGGTGCTCTCTAAATGTAAGGACCCATTCTTGCAGGTAGATCGAATCTTTAATATTTGCAAACAAAATGACGGTTTTCTATTTAAAATAATAAGCTGTCAGGTTAGTAAAACAGCGATATCAGAACCGATTCAATCATACAGTTTGTAGTGTACGTCGATTTGCAAAACAATGGGGTAAAGAAAAATTCCTGAACTTTGGTTTATCTCATGGTTACTGTGACATTGTGTAATGCATAAATGCAGTGCATGTTATCTCAGCTTGCATTCATTGAATGAGTTTACCAAAAAATGTAAATATTGCAGAATACACAGTTTCATGCTATATAACTAAGCTCTGTTTCATGCTGAATAAACAAAATTATTCATGTATCTTAAATAGAAAACCATCTTTAGATAGATTTGTATTCCAAAGGCATTTTATTAAAATAAATTTGCTAAAAATTTAACAAATCGATTTAAATAAAAAAAATAGGATTTAAAAAATATATATATTTATTTTTAAAAATCATTGATTTATATCCACCTGTTTTTTTTTTCCTCTGCTTCTTCCTCCAAACTGTTTGATTGCACTATTGCCTAAAATGAAAAAACAAAAGATTCTATGAAAAAAGGGAGGTGAGGGCTACTAGTTAAGTTTTAGCCAGTAGCCGGTTTGTTCAATTAACAGTTAAAGTTTAGTATGGACCTTCTATCTGCTCTCTCAAAGTTCAGGAAAGGTGAATGGTGATCCACAGGGATCTGTAAACCCTAAAGACACATACTAGCAGAATGCATTTAAACTTAATGGCTCATTTTGTGCCTTTTCCTTGTCACTCTGTGCTATTCTGCCTGTGGCCGTACCATACGCATCCTGCTGCTGCCATTCCCCTCTGGGGGATTTACAGCATTTCTGTAGTTCCTTCCCCTAATGGCCTTTATTGAGCTGCTGGCTGCTACCAATTGAGTGTTTAACCTGGCTGGATAAATATCAATATATCACAATGACACAGGAAGATATCCCGGCTCTTAACTTATGTCTTCCAATAAACAAGGTTTAGGAGAAACACTGATCACTTTAATTGGCACTTGCCAGTCTATAATAGCAGGCGGTCAAGGCATATTAACTCTTGCTATCACTGTCCTGGCCTGGTAACACAAAATATTTGGTAGAGAGCGCCTCTCGGACTCCAGCATTTAATGCCAGTAATGCAAACTTGGAGTATACTAGCTATATAGATGTATATGCATCTGATTTTGCAGTGCATATGATTGTTTCATATTTGTTGATGGATTGTAAAAATGTTAAAGATTTTCTTAAAGACTCACCTTAGAATTAAAAAGCATGAAAGTCTTCAACTGCCAATGATTTGCAAACATTGGCATCCCCACTGATTACATATATTGCAGCTAGAAGATTTTCGTTCCCTAAGCTAGATTATTATGAATTCCAGTCCTTACATTTTTATTGAATTTCTGACCTTATACGTGCTGTGCATTATTACAATGCAAGACATTTTCATTCTTTCTTGTGGTGTTCACACACACTTCTTTTTTTTTTTCAATGTGGACTTCCTCTAGTCCCAGGATGATAGTCCTCCAAAGTTGAAAGCCCATGAAGCTTCATGGCGTTGGTGATCGAAGATTTTTTTTCCAGCAGGAATTTATTTTTTTCAGTCTGTAAGCTTTTCCACACAATGCCTAAAGTGTATCAATTAGTTGTTTGTTCTTTTTAGTTTTGGAAGATTTCTTCATACACTTATCTTTTCTGCACACTCTCGTAGTTTCTTTCTCGGCAGTCAATGAGAATACCTAGCACTTCTGGATATGGAGGGGCATGTGATCTGCTGTCCTGTATAGGTTAATAAATATGTTTAACCTATGTTTACTTTTTCTCTGTGACGCCTAGATGTGAGGATTTCATCTAGTTTATGCATCTGATATTAGGATAATTATGAATTTGGGTAATGCTAGAGATAGTGGGGTACTATTTGCATTTTGGTAGTTTGAGTTTCTGTTATTTTTCAATTTGTGTTATTTATTTTATGTGGTTTATTAGAGTGTAGTTTGAATTTAGTTTTATTTGGAACTAATTGTGGTTATTAGTTATTTTATTATGTTATTGTGTCTTGTTCCGTTCGCTATTGTGATCTTGTGTTGTCTTTGTTAAATGTAACTGTAATGATTTCCCTCTGGGATTAATAAAGTACAGTAAAACCTTGGTTTGAGAGCGTTTTGCAAGACAAGCAATATTTTTAAATACATTTTGACTTGATATACAAGAGATGTCTTAATATACAAGTAGCATCACGTCACAACTGAGTATAAAAGAGAAGAGAGGCGCCTCTAAGTGTAGCAATATGGTTACATTTAATGAAGGTACAACATTTAACAACTCACATGGTTGATGAATAAACAGGTACATCTAAGTATGTAGGCATCCGAGTAAAGCTGTCCACATAGACCATCCTTCCACACTATGATCAACGTCATCCCTTCCACACTGCGCTCCACGAGTGCTTCAAGCCTCACTTTCAGATTGCTCAACTGCAGGGTAGTCTTCCCGGTCACAATTGCAGACTGACAGCGGTGAGAGCCGGCAGTGCGGAGGATGGTCTATGTGGACATCTTTACCCCAGATGCTTGCATACTTAGATGTGCCTCTTTTAATCATCAACCATGTGAGTTGCTAAATGTTATACCTTCATGAAATGCAACATTATTGCTACACTTAGAGGCGCCTCTCTTCTCTTTTATACTCTGTAGCTCCTGCTGTATTTTGCTTCTTTTGTGGAGGCTTCCCTTTGTGGATGGACATTTTATGATTACGCAACCTGGTAATATTATGATCTTTTTTTATATGGACTATAAACTTAAGGACTTAAGAATAAATAAATGGTTATGGAATGAATCATTTGAGGTTCTATTATTTTTTATGGGGAAACTCGCTTTGATATGCAAGTGCTTTGGATTGCAAGCATGTTTCTGGAACGAATTATGCTTGCAATCCAATATTTTACTGTATTTTGAATCTGAAGATCCTGTACAAGCTTTAGGTTCTTCTTTTATCTTGCTACAGAGCAATAAACAGCATTTGGTAATCCCTATGATGTCATCACTTGGCTTTTACATTTTTTGGCAATAACAGATGCTGGGAGCTCAGGTCCTATTGACATAGACATATTTCCCAGATCTACATCTCACGAGAGCCTCCTCTCTGCACACAGTGCAGTTAGTTAATTTACTAAGGCTCCATTCACACTTGCATGAATCCAAAGTTGCGCTGACTTTGGAGTGCAACTTTGATGCAACATTGATGCAACTTTGGATGGGTGCAACTTGGATACGACTTTGACCAGTGATAGACAACTGACGCATGACTGCTGCATTGTATTAGATTCAGGTACAACTTTCATGCAACTTCTGAGGATTAACATTGAAGTCTCTAGCCCTCAAGTTGCACAAAAGTCAGACCAAAGTAGTACATGAACTACTTTGAAGTTGCTGCAACTTTAACCAGTTGCCGACCGCCGCACGACGATGTACGTCGATAGCATGGCACGGGCAGGCATATTGGCGTACATGTACGTCCCTTGCCTCCCGCGGGTCGGGGGCCCGATCGGGCCCCCGCCCGGTGCCTGCGGCGGTCGGTATTCGTGCGGGAGCGATCCCGGACGAGGGGACGGCCATTCGTTCATGGCCACCCCCTCGCGATCGCTCCCGACGAATAGGAATCCCCCGTGACATCACTTCCTCTCCTGTAATGTAAACACAGGAGAGGAAGTGATGTATTCTCTCCTCCGTGTCGGTATTTTCCGTTCCGACACGGAGGAGAGCGGATCGGTGAGTTGCACCAACACTCTACACACACAGTAGAACATGCCAGGCACACTCACACCCCCCCTTTACCCCCCGATCACCCCCCCAATTACCCCTGCCCCCCAGTCACAGTGACACCAATGTCATTTTTTTTTTTTTTTTTTTTTTTTTTTGCATTGGTGTCATTTGTGACTGTAATAACTGTTAGGGCAGTTAGAGTTAGCCCCCTTTAGTTCTAATGTACCCCCCTAACCCCCCCAATAAAGGTTTAACCCCGTGATCACCCCCCGTCGCCAGTGTCACTAAGGCTGGGTTCACATTGCAGCGGTTTATGAGAACGAATGTGATTCGCACCGCACTGCAGTGCAAATCACATCCGATCTCTGTGCGATTCGAGTTCAGCCATTCGCCGCACCCGCCGCACCCGCCACACCCGCCGCACCCACCGCAAATTCGCACGGGACCCTTTTTTTGGCCCGCAGCAGAATCGGATCGCATGGGTGTTCACACCATGCGATCCGAGTTTGCAGATCGCACTGCGATATGCGAACTGATCTGGGGGTGTCAGTAACATTTCACTGACACTCCCAGCAGTTCGCATAGGGCAGTGTGAACTGCCGCCGGGAGGCATGCGATGCGGGAACCCGCCGCGGATTTGCGGCGTTTCCGCATCGCTCCAGTGTGAACCCAGCCTAATAAGCGATCATTTTTCTGATCGCCGTATTAGTGTCACAGGTGACGCTAGTTAGGCAGGTAGGTATTTAGGTTCGCCGCAGCTTTTTATAGCGCCAGGGACCCCCATATACTACCGCATAAAGCCCCCTGATTGCCCCCTAGTTAACCCTTTCACCAGTGATCACCATATAACTGTTACAGGTGACGCTGGTTGGTTAGTTATTTTTTATAGTTTCAGGGCACCCGCCATTTATTACCTAATAAAGGTTTAACCCCCTGATCACCCGGCGGGTGTCATTTGTGACTAATAACTGTTAGGGCAGTTAGGGTTAGCCCCCTTTAGTTCTAAGGTACCCCCCTAACCCCCCCAATAAAGGTTTAACCCCGTGATCACCCCCCGTCGCCAGTGTCACTAAGGCTGGGTTCACATTGCAGCGGTTTATGAGAACGGATGTGATTCGCACCGCACTGCAGTGCAAATCACATCCGATCTCTGTGCGATTCGAGTTCAGCCATTCGCCGCACCCGCCGCACCCGCCGCAAATTCGCACGGGACCCTTTTTTTGGCCCGCAGCAGAATCGGATCGCATGGGTGTTCACACCATGCGATCCGAGTTTGCAGATCGCACTGCGATATGCGAACTGATCTGGGGGTGTCAGTAACATTTCACTGACACTCCCAGCAGTTCGCATAGGGCAGTGTGAACTGCCGCCGGGAGGCATGCGATGCGGGAACCCGCCGCGCATTCGTGGCGTTCCCGCATCGCTCCAGTGTGAACCCAGCCTAATAAGCGATCGTTTTTCTGATCGCTGTATTAGTGTCACAGGTGACGCTAGTTAGGCAGGTAGGTATTTAGGTTCGCCGCAGCTTTTTATAGCGCCAGGGACCCCCATATACTACCGCATAAAGCCCCCTGATTGCCCCCTAGTTAACCCTTTCACCAGTGATCACCATATAACTGTTACAGGTGACGCTGGTTGGTTAGTTATTTTTTTATAGTTTCAGGGCACCCGCCATTTATTACCTAGTCTCACTAGTGTACCCCTAAATTTAGGGGTGTCTACTTTCCAAAATGGGGTCATTTGGGGGGGGTTTGTGCCATCTTGGCATTTTATGGCCTTCAAAACTGTAACGCCCTTAGAAAGCCTGAAGGCGGTGCTTGGTTTTCGGGGCCCCGTACGCGGCTAGGCTCCCAAAAAGTCCCACATATGTGGTATCCCCGTACTCAGGAGAAGCAGCAGAATTTATTTTGGGGTGTCATTTCACATATGCCCATGGCATGCGTGAGCAATATATCATTTAGTGACAACTTTGTGAAAAAAAAAAAAAAAAAAAAAAAGTTTGTAATTTTCCCGCAACTTGTGGCAAAATATAAAATATTCCATGGACTCAACATGCCTCTCAGCAAATAGCTTGGGGTGTCTACTTTCTAAAATGGGGTCATTTGTGGGGGTTTTGTGCCATCTTGGCATTTTATGGCCTTCAAAACTGTAATAGGTAGTGAGAAGTGAACTCAAAAATTTACGCCCTTAGAAAGCCTGAAGGCGGTGCTTGGTTTTCGGGGCCCCGTACGCGGCTAGGCTCCCAAAAAGTCCCACATATGTGGTATCCCCGTACTCAGGAGAAGCAGCAGAATTTATTTTGGGGTGTCATTTCACATATGCCCATGGCATGTGTGAGCAATATATCATTTAGTGACAACTTTGTGAAAAAAAAAAAAAAAAAAAAAAAGTTTGTAATTTTCCCGCAACTTGTGGCAAAATATAAAATATTCCATGAACTCAACATGCCTCTCAGCAAATAGCTTGGGGTGTCTACTTTCTAAAATGGGGTCATTTGTGGGGGTTTTGTGCCATCTTGGCATTTTATGGCCTTCAAAACTGTAATAGGTAGTGAGAAGTGAACTCAAAAATGTACGCCCTTAGAAAGCCTGAAGGCGGTGCTTGGTTTTCGGGGCCCCGTACGCGGCTAGGCTCCCAAAAAGTCCCACATATGTGGTATCCCCGTACTCAGGAGAAGCAGCAGAATTTATTTTGGGGTGTTATTTCACATACGCCCATAGCATGTGTGAGCAATATATCATTTAGTGACAACTTTGTGTAAAAAAAAAAAAAAATTTTTTTTTTTGTCATTATTCAATCGCTTGAGGCAAAAAAATAAAATATTCAATGGGCTCAACATGCCTCTTATCAATTTCCTTAGGGGGTCTACTTTCCAAAATGGGGTCATTTGGGGGGGTTTTGTACTGCCCTGCCATTTTAGCACCTCAAGAAATGAGATAGGCAGTCGTAAACTAAAAGCTGCGTAAATTGCAGAAAACGTACCTTAGTTTGTAGATGTGACAACTTTTGCGCAAACCAATAAATATACAATTATTGACTTTTTTTTTACCAAAGACATGTGGCTGAATACATTTTGGCCTAAATGTATGACTAAAATTGAGTTTATTGGATTTTTCTAATAACAAAAAGTAGAAAATATCATTTTTTTTCAAAATTTGCGGTCTTTTTACGTTTATATCGCAAAAAATAAAAATCGCAGAGGCAATCAAATACCATCAAAAGAAAGCTCTATTTGTGGGAAGAAAAGGACGCAAATTTTGTTTGGGTACAACATTGCATGACCGCGCAATTACCAGTTAAAGCAGCGCAGTGCCAAAGTGTAAAAAGACCTCTGGTCATTTACCAGCAAAATGGTCCGGTCTGAAAGTGGTTAAGTTGTGCATATAAAGGGTTATTATTGGAAAACATGGGGAACGACTTGCCATGCAACTTTGATGTCCAAAGTTGCATGACAAATCGCACAAGTGAGAAAAGAGCCTAAAGGCAAATACACTGTTCATTTTGTAAGGTAATGTTTCCTTAGCTTGGTAAATGAGTTGAAGCTTTGCTGACTATCTTCCAATTATTTGCAAGCAAAAATATGACGCTTTTGATTTTCCTTGCAAGTGATTTGGTATTCTTTGCAAAGTGAATTTCTACCACATTCACTAAGCTAAGGGAAAATTCCACAGAAAAGTGAAAATTTTCATTGCAAGGTTAATAGTCTATCTGCCTTTAGTAAATCAACCCCAGTGTGGGCAGACCTTCAAGAATCAAGGCAGCAGCTGCTTGGGAGTTTATTTCAGCAAACACACTCAGTCCAAACAGAAAATTTGGAGCGCACTGAATTTCTGGTAGAGTAAACAGATATTGGTCTATAATTGCATTATTTTTAAAAGCTTAAAACATACTGGAATGTGCATATGTTGCAGATATGTACAATGTATTTTTTTATGATTTTGCTCAGGCATACTCCAAAGATGTGCAAGAGAAATTAAAAAATAAATAAAAAAAATTTCCTAGCATATACAGTAATTGGTTATTTAAAGCAAATACAGCTTCACCAATTTTAATAACATTTACCTTACAAAGTTAACAGCCTCTACTACTTTAGTAAACCAACCTTAATATATTAGTGCATGCTTTTTTTTCTAGAAAGCATTTTATTTTTTATTTTTTGTGCCTGATCCAAGATTGGTGGTCCTTCAAAGTAGAAAAGCAGAAAGTGTCAGGGCTGGTTCACGTGGACTGAATCTCTGTGAGATTCCTATACGTTTCCTTGGCAGCCTATTCATTTGAGTAGGCTGCAAATTGCATCAGAGCGCACAAAGAGTAGTGCATGCCCTATTTTTGAAAAAACGGGTCGCACCACAAGGCATGGTACTGTGATGCCATGTGATCTGGTTCCCTCAAACTCATTTAATTTGCAGTCTGCATTTGGGGTACCATTAACAAAGTATTGGCACCCGCAGTAGATTGCTAAAGCAGTGCATGTTGAATGCAATACGGGAAACATGCATGGAACAAGCCTTTCCAGCACTTCGTTCTGGTGTGAACTGGCCTTCAAAAGGTATTTTTTAAAATGTATGTACCTTTCTGCTTGATATTTACTGTTAATCAATAGGAGCAGTCAAGAGGTACCCATATTCAACGACAAACCTTAAACCAACTGGTCACTTAAGCTGGAAACAGTCAAAGCATAAATGCTTCTTTCGTTTTTTTTTTTTTATATATATTTAATTTATTCATGTTAAAATTTGTAAGACTTGCTGCAAAGATCTCTGCTATTGTTACTATTAATAAATAAAAGTTCTGAATGGAGGAACTGGTTGGCCCAACAAGAACTGGCGGTCTGATGCCATGGGTCAACCTGACTTGAAAAGGGAAATGACACCTTGGTGCCACTATGATGCAGGCCCGCCCCCCCCTCTCCCCCGCACACTCGTCTGGGCCGCCTCCGGTCCCACGAAAAGTACCATGTACATAAAAAGCCGACCAAGCGTACCACGCGCAAGAACCCCTTTCAGAAGGACAGACTTATCCTATACCTAACGAAATGGACTGCGGGATGAGACTACCCAGCCTAACAAACAGGTTGAACTACCCTGCCGACCCGTCACCTGATAAATACTTTCTCAATAACCTAAGCAGTACCAAGTTAATCTATAATTGTTGACTATTCATGTTCTTGTTTCCCCTACAAGTGAAAAACAAAACAAAATTGGAGTATTACGTATCACCATTACCTTTGGCAAATGTTTACCCCCTTTATTTTTTTCATTATTCTTATTCTTTTTCATGTACATCGCAATGTAATACCCTGTCTTCCATAAATATAGATTGTTTAGAACTTTTATTTATTTATTTTTTAATCTAAAAGGGAACTATAATGGCTTGGGTGCATTATTTTTAAAGTGTGTGAATGGGATAAAAAGCAAAAAAAAAACATGCATTGCAGAATTTTTTGAAAAACTGTTTTGCGGAAGCTCAATAAAAGATATACTATTCTTAAAGCAGAACTCCAGGCAAACAGCTAAATGCACAGAAAAAATACCTATAATAGAGCTTGTTTATCCATCGTAGTTTTTTGGCGATTTCTGTCCATTCATTTCTGAGATTTACACAGCCCCATCACACAGTACAGCCAGAAGAATAACACAATTTTTCTGTTAGCATTAAAGAATGCAGTGACACCTGTCTGTCCCCAATCTTGACTGGACAGTGAAGAAACAACAGCAAACCGATGAGCTCATCTCTCTGCTCAGTCGTCCTTGTCATTGTAACTGCAAGCATGACACATGTGCATTAGGAGAGATTTACTAAAACTGGTGCACACAAAATCTGGTGCAGCTCTGCAAAGGAACCAATCAGCTTCCAGGTTTTGTTGTCAAAGCTTAATTGAACAAGCTGAAGTTAGAAGCTGATTGGTTACTATGCACAGCTGCACCAGATTCTGTGTGCACCAGTTTTAGTAAATCGCCCCCCCCCCCATAACTTACTCCTACTGCTGCCCCTCCCTGCAGTGCTGCTCTACAGGGATTGCAAAAGGCTAATACCAACTCAAATTCATGTACCTACCTACACTCCAGCAGTTGCAGATAAAAAACACATTTAAAGCGGGTGTCCGCCGTTTTTTTCTTTAAAAAAGCCAGCAGCTACAAATACTGCAGCTGCTGACTTTTAAAATAATGACACTTACCCGCCCAGCACGCCCACAATGTCGGCACCTGAAGCCGATCTCTCGATTGTCTCTCGGGTGCTGCCGCGGCCATCTTGGGTATGGGAATCAGGAAGTGGAGCCTTGCGGCTTCATTTCCCGGTTCCCTACTGCGCATGCGCGAGTCACGCTGCGCAATAAGCATGGTCCCCGCTGTCTCTGGGATCCGTGTGTTTCCCAGCAGACAGCGGGGGACCTTCGGAAAGGGGCGTAGATTCTGCGCAAAGGGACATACCTTCTGCGGATATCTATGCCGGAAGTGGGTGCAGATACCTGTACTGTACAGGTACCTGCACCCCCCTCCCCCCTCAAAGGTGCCAATTGTGGCGCCGGAGGGGGGGAGGGTTCCAATGAGCGGAAGCTCCACTTTAGGGTGGACCTCCGCTTTAATAATGAATACAGAGCTGCATTATGTGTGTCTTTTCTATCAGTATGGTGTTCAGCCTAAAGTGCATAATTTTTATTTTCTTCTTACATTTTTATTATTCTAATGGATATTGTGTTCTAATTAATCAGCTGCACACATTCACCTAAAGGCAAAAATAGACATTTGAAATAACATGCTTTTTTTTTCATATCTCTTTTGTACCTATTTCCCGTTCCCATTTTTCACTGTCATCCTTATACTCACTAAGGTTTATTCAGCACAGGAAGCAATGATGATGTTTAACTCATCAACTTAACTTAAACACCCCTCCTGCCCAGACCAATTTTCAGCTTTCGGTGCTCTCACAATTTGAATGACAATTACTCAGTCATGTAACACTGTACCCAAATGACATTTTTGTCCTTTTTTTCCCACAAATAGAGCTTTCTTTTGGTGGTATTTGATCACCTCTGGGTTTTTTTATTTGTTGCGCTATAAATGAAAAAAGACAGAAAATTTTGAAAAAAAAAACGCATTTTACATTGTTTCTGTGATAAAAAATTTCAAATTATAAATTTTTCTTCATAAATGTTGGCCACAATTTATACTGCTACATATCTTTGGTAAAAATAACCCAAATTAGTGGATATAATTTGGTCTTTGTGAAAGTTGGAGAGTCCACAAGCTGTGGTGCGAATAATACAAAACTGATCACATCTGATGTACTGGTGGCCTATCTCATTTCTTGGGACCCGAACAAGCCAGGAAAGTACAAATACCCCCCAAATGACCCCTTTTTTTAAAGTATTCCAAGGTATTTAGTAAAAGGAATGGTGAGCTTTTTGATTTTGTCATTTTTTCCCATAATTCTTTGCAAAATCAAGATTTTTTATTTTATTTAAATTTTTTCCACAAAATTGTCATTGTAATAGGTTATTTCTCTCACGTGGCATGTGTATACCACAAATAATGCCCCAAAATAAATTCTGCTACTCTTCCTGAGCATTACGATACATGTGTGGGACTTTTCCATGGCCTGGCCACATAGAGAGGCCCAACATGCAGGGAGCACCGTCACATGTTCTAGGAGCATAAATTACACATCTAACTTGTTGACTACCTATTACACTTTTGAAGGCCCTGGAGCACCAGGACAATGACACGTGACACTGACGTGGCACTGATGACAGATGGCACTGATACGTGGCACTGATACATGGCACTGATGTGGCACTGATGACAGATGCCACTAATACGTGGCACTGATGACACGTGACACTGACAGATGGCACTAATATGTGGCACTGATGGCAGGTGGCACTTATACGTGGCACTGATGACATGTGGCACTGATGACAGATGGCACTAATACGTGGCACTGTGACACATGACACTGATGACAGATGGCACTGATACCTGGCATTGATGACACGTGACACTGATAACAGATGGCACGTGACACTGACAGGTGGCACTGATGACAGATGGCACTGATATGTGGCACTGATGACAGATGGCACTAATATGTGGCACTGATGACACGTGACACTGATATGGCACTGATGACAGATGACACTATGTGGCACTGATGACACGTGGCACTGATGTGGCACTGATGACAGATGGCACTATGTGGCACTGATGACAGGTGGCACTGAAGACAGGTGGCACTGACAGATGGCACTTATATGTGGCACTGGGGACAGATGGCACTGATGACAGGTGGCACTGGGGACAAATGACACTGATGACAGGTGGCACTGATGACAGGTGGCAGTGGGGCATATGGCACTGACAGGTGGCAGTGGGGGCAGATGACAGTGGGGGCAGTGGGGACAGGTGGCAGTGGGGACAGATGGGCACTTTATTTTGCTTTTTTTTTTTTTTTACACTAACCACTGTGAGATCTCACAGCGGTTTATCTCTCCCTCCTCACACGCTGTCTGTGGGAGGAGGGAGAGCGGCGATGAGAGATGATCTCATATGTTTACATATGAGACCATCTCTCATTGGGCACGCTGATCACGCTGTAAACGGCCGATGTGATTGGCCGTTTACAGCGATCTGTGACTGGCTGTGGCGGCGCGCAGAGGGGAAGTAAACAGGAGGACATCCAGGGACGGCCTCACGGCAGATAGCGTCCGCGCTGTAGTCGTCTTTTGGCTATAGCGCGGGCGCGAAGTGGTTTTAAAGTGCAGTGG
Source organism: Lithobates pipiens (assembly GCF_037356315.1). NCBI lineage: Eukaryota > Metazoa > Chordata > Amphibia > Anura > Ranidae > Lithobates > Lithobates pipiens. The sequence goes on from NW_027507748.1 coordinate 122,388,820, forward strand.
CCCGTAGCAAACAATCAGATTATTATTGTCAGGTGATGTAAAATATGGATTCTGATTGGTTTTCTTTGGGTTATTGTACTCTACAGATCACATGGAATAAGCTTGATAATACTTCAGCAGTTTGAGAGTAGGGCATCTACACGTATCTGACAGATACTTACAAATACATAAAGCTGAACTTTACTCAGCTCCCCTCAAGCGACGCATTAAGGGTTATTTACTAAAACCGGAGAGTGCAGAACATTGCACTCGGAGTCCACCCAAATGTGTTAGAAAAGCAAATGAATATTTGCTTTTCTAACACTGAACCGCCTCTCTGCCACTCAGGAAGCGTGGGTCTAATACCGGTCATCTGATTGGCTGAAGGCACAGGCACCCCTATTGGATGCCTAGCAGAACAAAAGAACAGAGGAGGGGGAAGCATGTAGGACACAGAAGGAGCCATCCCACAGCTTGCCGCCATAACCCGCTGCCTGACCCACCACTAAGATAGGGTAAGTGACGGGCCGACAGCGGACGGGCAGGGGTCACAGTGACTGCATGTGATGGGCAAAAGTGGCGGCATTTGATGAGCACAGGTGGTGGCATTTGATGGGCACAGGTGGCGGCATATGATGGGCACAAGTGGCTGCATTTGATGGGCACTCACGGCGGCATTTGATGGGCACTCGCGGTGGTATTTGATGGGTCACAAGTGGCTGCACATGATGGGACACAAGTGGCTGCATATGATGGGGCTCAAGTGGCTGCATATGATGGGGCTCATGTGGCGGCATTTGATGGGGCACAAGTGGAGGCATTTGATGGGGCACAAGTGGCTGCATATGATGGGCACAAATGGCTGCATTTGATGGGCACAATTGGTGGGATTTGATGGGAAACAAATGACTGCATATGATGGGCAAACGTGGCTGCATATGATGGTCACAGTGAGGCTGCAATTGATGGGTTTTTTTTTGAGTATTTTTCAGTTTATTATACTTTCTTATCTATTTACTAATGCAAGTAGAATAGGGATTAAAAATTGTTCATGTTAATAACAGATTAAAAATAAAAATAGTTAATGTTGACTGAGAGAGTTTAGTTATGCTTTATGATTTCTTTATTAAAGAAGAAATGTATATGTTTCTTCTTCAATTAAAATGTTGAAATCTTGCTTCTGCTTTAACTTCTTGTCGCTGGCCGTATGCATATATAAGGCTTCTCTGCGAGTAGTTGCATATATGTGGCCCTGTTAAAAAAGCTTACCGTACTGAGAGCGCACTTCCTGCGTGCTCCCAGCACAGTAGCCGGCAGGGATCGGTAAGCTCTCAATGCATACTTGCGATCAGGAGCTTTCTAATCATGTGACCGATGTGACAGCCAATCACAGCGGTCACATGACCTGAATGCCCACCTCCGTTTCCCAGCTGTTAGAACTCTTAATGGGCCAGGAGGCAGTCGGTGCAAAGGGGTTAAACAACTTCAGCTCTGGAAGGTTTTACCACCTCCTTCATGACAAGGCCTTTTCTTTGCTATTTAGCACTGTGCTACTTTAACTGGTAATTATGTGGTCATGCAATGCTGTACCGAAACAAAATTTATTTAACCACTTCAATACAGGGCACTTAAACACCTTCCTGCCCAGACCAATTTTGAGCTTTCAGCGCTGTCGCACTTTGAATGACAATTGCGCGGTCATGCTACACTGTACCCAAATGAAATTTTTATCATTTTTTTCCCACAAATAGAGCTTTCTTTTGGTGGTATTTGATCACCTCTACGGTTTTTATTTTTTGCGCTACAAATAAAAAAAATACCGAAAATTTTGAAAAAAAAATGTTTTTTTTTGTTTCAGTTTCAAAACTTTGTAAATAAGTATGTTTTCTCCTTCACTGATGGGCACTGATGGGGCTACACTGATGGGCACTGATAAGGCGGCACTGATGGGCACCAATGAAGTGGCACTGATAGGCGGCACTGATAGGCGGCACTGATGGGCGACACGGATGGGCGACACGGATGGACGACACGGACGGACACTGATAGGTGGCACAAATTGGCACTGATAGCTGGCACAGATGGTCGGCACGGATGGGCGGCACAGATGGGCATGGATAGGCGGCACAGATGGGCACGGATAGGCGGCAGAGGTGGGCACTGATAGGCGGCAGAGGTGGGCACTGATAGGCGGCACAGGTGGGCACTGATAGGCGACACAGGTGGGCACTCATAGGCGGCACAGGTGGGCACTCATAGGCAGCACAGGTGGGCACTCATAGGCGGCATTGGTGTTATACTATAGTAATGGATGCCAATCAGTGCCAAACAATAATGCATGCCAATCAGTGATGCCCATTGTGGGCACTGATTGGCATCCATTATGGGCACTGATTGGCACCCATTGTGCTGACTGGCATCCCTGGTGGTCTAGGGAGGATTACCTTTTCCCTGGTGGTCTGGTGGTGTCCCCGGTGGTCCAGTGTGGGCATCCTCGGGGGGGCTGTGCTGATAATCGATCAGCACAGACCCCCCCTGTCAGAGGAGCAGCCGATCGTCTCTCCTCTTCTCGCGTCTGACAGACGCGAGTGAGGGAAAGCCGATCACCGGCTCTTCCCATTTACACTGTGATCAGCCGTGATTGGACACGGCTGATCACATGGTAAAGAGTCTCCGTCGGAGACTCTTTACCGAGATCGTAGTTGCCGGGTGTCAGACTGACACCCCGCAACAACGATCGCCGCGATGCGCGCCCCCGGGGGCGCGCAGCAGCTCATAATCCTGATCACGTCATATAACGTCCGGTCAGGATTATGAAACCACTTTGCCGCCGTCTATTTGTTATAGGGCGGGCGGCAAGTGGTTAATGTATATTATTTGGTTTGAATGAAAGTTATAGCATCTACAAACTCTGGTATATATACTGGAATTTTTTATTTAAATGTTTTTATTATACTCCTAATAGCGGTGATCCATGACTTATAAAGGAACTGTGATAGTGCTTTGCAGGGATAAGAAGCAAAGAGATCATTTACTCTGTACAAACCCCAGTGGTGATTGTCACCACAGGGCTCTGGGCTGTGATTGGACACAGCCAATCAGCTGGTCATGTTCATGAATCATTGGCCGAAACCTGCTGACAGACTCCCGCTGTGGGCATCGGCAGGGGACGCGCATGTGTGCGTGCTAAACCTGGAAACAATGTACCAGTACATTGCTGTGCCTGTACGGGGCGCCCGTCTGCAGTACATTGTGGCTGGGTAGCCTGCAAGTGGTTAAGCAATCCACTCTTCTCATTGGAAAGGCATACATAGAAAAAGTCTGTGCCAAGAGCAATGATTTGACATAATCTTCCTATCCCACAACTGTGCAAATCTGCTTCACAAGCTAAAACAAACCACAGAGATTCAATACTTCTCATAGACCACCAGCATATCAAATTGGGCTGCTTGAGATTGATGGTTTCGACTACAGATGGTATTGAAAATAATTCCAAAATTGTGCCTTAGATAAAGTGCAAAATAGGGTGGACCCAAATCATTACTTTCTGAAGCGGTCTTCATCAGCATAGTTGCCAACAGTCCCGATTTCCCAGCCTGACAGTGTCCCAGGAAGAATCATGGGAAATTGGCTTTGTCCTGGTGTTCTGACAGAATACTAGGCGACCCATCAGATCACCGGAGATGGACGGCTGCAGCTTCTGCCTGTGAAAACATGTGGAACTGCACATGCACCACTCTGGCTCGGACAAGCTCAGCCGTTTGGGCTCAGCCAAGCTTGAGCTCGAACAGGATGGGAGGGAGAAGGCACATGGCATCATGGTGTAGTCCTGAATGCAATGGGCACATCCCCCAGAGACACAGGTGAGCGGAGGAGTGGAGGGACCAACCAGGATGGGACACGTCAGGAGTGGTGATTATCACCCCCATCTTCTCTGTACACAAGTCCTCATCACTCTGTGCTGTCTTTAATCTCTCACCATCTCTATCATGATCATCTTGTGTACCATGTCCGTATACTCTCTGAGCATCTCCTGTACTATGTCCACACACTCTCTGACTGTTTCCTGTACCATGTCCGCACATTCTCTGACCATTTCCTGTATCATGTCCGCACACTTTCTGACCATCTCCTATACCATGTCTGCACACTCTCTGACCGTCTCCTGTACCATGTCTGCATACTCTCTGACCGTCTCCTGTACCATGTCCACACACTCTCTGACCACCTCTTGTACCATGTCTGCACACTCTCTGGCCATCTCTTGTATCATGTCCACACACTATGACCGTCTCCTGTACTATGTCTGCACCCTCACTGGCTGTCTCCTGTACCATGTCCACACACTCTCTATCTCCTGTATCAGGTCCGCACACTCTCTGACCGTCTCCTGTACCATGTTTACACTCTCTGACCATCTCTTGTTTCATATCTGCACACTTTCTGACCATCTCTTGTATCATGTCTGCAGTCTCTGACCATTTCTGTCTGCTGATGGGATCTGCCTGGGGGATGGTGTTTGGAGTATCTTTATCTGCTGATCGTTAAACTTTCTGGAATACACATATTGCTATTGTGGTGTAGGATCTGGGCCTGCTGCCTCTTTCTTTCCTTCTTTCTTTCCTTCCTTCTCTCTCCTTCCCTCCCTATCTCTCTCTTTCTTTCTTTCTTTTTTTCTTTCTTTCTCTCTACCCCTCTTTTTCTCTCCTTTTCTCTCTCCCTCTTTCTACCTTTCTCTCTCTCTCTCTCTCTCTCTCTCTCTTTCTTTATCCCTCCCTTTCTTTCCCTCTCCCTCTTTCTCTCCCTCCATCCCTCTTTCTTCTCCCTCCATTCTTCTTTCATCTAATGCCGCATACACACGACCGGACTTTTCGAGGGACTAGGTCTGACAGACTTTCGACTGAGTTCTGACGGAGTTCTGACAGAGTTCTGACGGACTTTCCGAATGAACGGACTTGGCCACACACAATCACACCAAAGTCCGACGGTTTCGAACATGATGACGTACGACCGGACTAGAATAAGGAAGTTTATAGCCAGTAGCCAATAGCTGCCCTCGCGTCGGTTTTTGTCCGTCGGACTAGCATACACACGAGCGGATTTCTCGGTAGGAACTGGGTCCGGCGGAGTTCTGGCTGAAAAATTTGAAACATGTTCCATTTCTAAAGTCTGTCAGACTTTTGCAAATCAAAAGTCCGCTGCAGCCCACACACGATTGAATGGTCTGCCGGAATCGTTCCGTCGGACGTTTGATGTTGAAAAGTACGGTCGTGTGTATGCGGCATTAGACTCTAACCTCACCCCCTTTAAGCCAAGCCCAATATTAATTTAAACCATGGCCATTTTTCACCACTGCCCTAATTAAAATAAGACTTCGCCTACAGATAAAAAAGTGTCGGTATACATTTTTTGAGAATGCTGGCAACTATGCATCAGTGGTGCAATATACATTTATTATAGAATATCCCTATGTATATTTTATACTAGTGCTTTCTGAAGGGCTCATCAAATAAATATAAGGCTCCTCCAGGGAAAAATATTATATCTACTGTAGGCGATTACCACAAGTAACATTTCTTTCCATCACTATCATTAACAAGCTATCTGGCTGGGCCCTGAGTCTTGATAGTGAACCATCAAGATTGAATGTTTCTCAAAACAAGCAGTCAGATTGTGTAGGATTTCTGATCTTCATGATGCCCATGTACAAAATAATTGGTTATATACTTGTAACTAACGGAATGTATTTCAGAACAAGCTTTGAGGAGTTTATTCTGATCCTTGGGTCAAGTAGCACCGTTAGACAAATGATAGTTTCAGAGATTCTGTGTAGTAACGTTGGTGGTGTACAGTATTGTCCTCTATTGCCATCTTTTGGGCTAATCTAGAACAACCATAGTGTGAGTGTTCCAGCCTTCTGCAATATTATTTATTTAAAAGATACCGGCTGCATTGTATGGTTAAATACACATCCGCCTTTACAGTTATTAGCAACCCAAAAAAAATCAGTAAAATCAATATCATGGGCATAGCTATATTATTGTTCGTTTTATGTTTTTTTTTTATTTATTTTTTAAATGACAAAATCTAAAACAGTTCAAAACTTAAAAAATACATTTCCACAGAGAAAATACTTCCCTTTAAACACAGAGGGGGTTATTTAGGAAAGGCAAATCCACTTTGCACTGAAAGTGCCCTTGGAAGTTCAGTCACTCTAAATCTAAGGGTTAGATCTGAAATGAGTTGAAGCTCTGCTGATTTTATCATCCAATCATGTGCAAGCTAAAATGCAGTTTTTTTATTTTCCTTGCATGTACTCCTCAGATCTACAGCGACTTTACTGTCCATCAGTGCTGCCTATCAGTGCCGTCTATCAGCGCCCATCAGTGCCACCTATCAGTGTAGCCTTATCAATGAATGCCACATTACAATGCAGCCTCACCACTGCCCCCCATAAGTTTCCATCAGTGTTGCCTCATCATCAGTGTCCATCATTGCAGCTTTATCAGTGCCTATCGGTGCAGCCTCCTCAGCACACATCAGTGAAGGAGAAAAATTACTTACTTACGGGAAAACTAAGAAAACTACATTTTGTCCAAATTTTCGGTCATTTTTTATTACTTTAGCAAAATATAAAAGACGCAATGGTGATTAAATACCACCAAAAGAAAGCTCTATTTGTGAGAAAGAATGATGAAAATTTTCATATGAGTACAGTATTGCATGACCGCACGTCATTCAATGTGCACAGCACTGAAAGCTGAAAATTGGCCTGGACAGGAAGAGGCTTAAAGTGCCCAGTATTGAAGCGGTTAAACAGGAGACCTGAGGCAGCAATCATGGCACCAGCTTAAACTGGAATACAGGCAAGGATTAACCACTTGCCACCCGCCCTATAGCAAAGTGACGGCGGCAAAGTGGTTTCGAAAACCTGACTGGGCGTCATATGACGTCCTCAGGATTTTGAGCCACTGCACGCCCCCAGAGGCCTGCATTGCGGCGATCGTTGTTGCGGGGTGTCAGTCTGGCACACCGCAACTATGATCTCGGTAAAGAGGGTCTGTGCCGATCGATTATCAGCACAGCCCCCTCCCCGAGGATGCCCACACTGGACCACCAGGAATGCCACCAGACCACCATGGATGCCCAGCACCAGATATGCCCCCTAGACCACCAGGGATGCCAGTCAGTGCCCACAATGGATGCCAATCAGTGTCCACAATGGATGCCAATCAGTGCCCACAATGGGCAACACTGATTGGCATGCATTATTGTTTGGAACTGATTGGCATCCATCAGTACAATATAATACAATACAATGCCACCTATCAGTGCCCACCGTGCCACCTAAAAGTGTCCACCGTGTCACCTATCAGTGTCCATCCGTGCCACCTATCAGTGCCCATCCATGCTGCCTATCAGTGCCCATCCATGTCCATCTGTGCCGCCTATCCATGCCCATCCATGCCACCTATCCATGCCAAACTGTGCCAGCTATCAGTGCCAATTTGTGCCACCTATCAGTGTCCATCCGTGTCACCCATCAGTGCCACCTATCAGTGCCCATCAGTGTTGCCTATCAGTGCCACATATCAGTGCCCATCAATGCCACCTCATCAGTGCCACTTCATTGGTGCCACCTCATTGGTGCCCATCAGTGCCGCCTTATCAGTGCCCATCAGTGAAGGAGAAAAACGTACTTATTTACAAAGTTTTGAAACTGAAACAAAAAACATTTTTTTTTCAAAATTTTCAGTCTTTTTTTACTTGTTTAGCAAAAAATAAAAACCGTAGAGGTGATCAAATACCACCAAAAGAAAGCTCTATTTGTGGGAAACAAAATGATAAAAATTTTATTTGGGTACAGTGTAGCATGACCGCGCAATTGTCATTCAAAGTGCCATAGCGCTGAAAGCTCAAAATTGGTCTGGGCAGGAAGGTGTTTAAGTGCCTAGTATTGAAGTGGTTAAAGTGTATGTAAACCCTCACATATACCCTGTGAACTGAACAGCCTCAGATAATACACAGAGATTAAACAAATCTCCTTACATAAATTTTACTTGTATATCTGCTGTTTTCAACTTTATATATTCTTTAGAAAATGCAGATTGTGCTACAGATTTTCTTTTCCTGTTCAGCACTGGAAGTGAAGTCTGGGCATACAGCCAAGACAGCAGATTGGAGGAAAGGCACACCCCCCCCCCCCCCTTTTACATAGGAAGAGACAGGCAGAGACTTGCAGAGCCATTTCCTGAATAGTTCAGCTCTCTGCTAATCCATTTATAGCAAGCTCCCACTACACAAAATTCAGGTTGGTTTTAGTTATAAGTTATCATACTGATAACAGAAGAACGGAGCAGGAGAAAGCCACAGGACACAGTGCTCTGAAGAGAGATAAGAAAACACTGCAGATATATGTGCCCAGCTCAAATAAATCGGGTTTACATCCACTTTAACAGATACAAAGACTGCATACTCAGTAAGTGATTAAATCAACTTCTAAAATTACTTTAAAAAAAAAACTGAAGGTTTACTATAACTTTAAAGTCCTACATTTGTCATTTTAGGAATTCTGTAGAATCTGAACCTGCAAAAATGTAAACCAGTGTGTGCCCATTGATTCAAACATCATTATCATCCTCAGTAAGCCATTAATAGTAGATGAACGCCACACAACGAATGGCTCCAAGTGCATAGGAAGTGAAAAATAGCCTCGACCACAGCTCCTCCCAAAAGCCACAACCCTGATGCATTTTGACCTGCCCACAGATCTATAGCGGTATCATGATCATCCTCACTTTGAGCCCACACACAATAAAGTAGAAGGCTGCAAAACACAGAATCACGTGGTGAGAGGCTGCAGGTACTACACTAAAACCATATTAGTATTGTATTTTATTTAGAAAAAGGGATAATTGTTGGTCCATTAAAAACTGCATGAAAAAAATCTTCAGTGGGAATGGGGCATAAATATAAATGTTCCTAGACTATATTCTCTGCAATCTGAATGTGTGAATGCTGAAAATGCTGCATTATGGCCATTAGATTGTGCTGACATCCACAGGAAATAAGTATGTTCTTCTAATAGCCATAAAGCGTCATTTTCTGCATTTCCACATTTGAAATTGCAGAGAACATTCTACTTTGTCCCTTTTGCACAGAACAAATTTACATGCAGTTTTGGTGGATAAAACGCTATGCAAATGTTCTATAAATATACTGCCTAATAATCCTTCTGAACTGGCCTGTATGAAACTCAGATTCATTTAAATTAGTTGTAAACCTCTGACATGAAAAATGAACAAAGCACATCCTTCTATAGTGTGTACTTCCCTCAATCCAAAGCACCAAGTGTGATTTCTGTCTGCTGCTTCATTCCTCTGCTATCTGAGTAATTTCTGACAGGTTGTACAGACTCCAAAGCGTCAAGGGGGTCAGGGAAGCAAACAACCTGTGATTGACAGCCTCAGCTGTGTATGTTTTCCTATGAGATTAGAAGGTTGTTTGTCTATTCTCTCCACTCAGGTCTCAGATTACACTTGGCTGTCTTCTCTGAGCTGTTCAGTGTTTGACATCAGATCTAAGTACATTGCAAGACAAGCTGTGTAAATTGTGGACTATGAACTGATGTAAAGGAAAAAGGGCTGCAGATGGACAGGTACAATTTATGTAGAAGGATTTGTTTAATCCCTGTGTATCACCTGATGATCGTCACTTTACTGGGTATATATAAGGATTTAAAACCAATTTAAACTACTCCTGTCTTTAGCGAAGTGTGTTCTGTAAAGCAATACACTGATTGGGTTTACTTTGTGAGGCCAAGGCATCCATTTTAACTATGCCATGGCCTGCCCCTGCCTAAGGCTCATGTGATTTTGCTGTATGTTATATACTTACAGGGCTTTTTTTTCAGCAGGAACACGTTGGAAAGTGAGGGTGGCAAAGTTCAGGCACCTCCAGCACTGAATGTATTTTATGATAAGGAGTGCTGGGGTGTGATGAAGGGCCTAGTGATGCTGCCTGCTGCGAGATCTATTGTCGCTGGTAGGGATCTATTTTTCTGTGGGTCTTAGGTTGTTGGAGGATCAATTGTTGCTGGGAGGGATCTACAGTTGAGGGGGAGGTCTATTACTGCTGGCTGCTGGAGGGTCTATTAATGCTGGCTGCTGAGAGATATGTTGTTGATGCTGGGGGTCTATTGTTTCTGGGGGTCCATTATTGTGTGGGGAATCTATTGTTACTAGGGGGTCTATTTTTGCTGGGGTGGGGTCTATCTAATTCCATACAAATTACTTAGTTGCACAAAATGATACCTGGTTCTGTTTTCTCTAAAAGGGACGGTACAGGAAGATGGCTAGGGGGTGAAACCAAGGGACGGTGCTCAGAGGCAGGTAGGGTGAAGGTTAACTCAGAAGGAAGGAGTTCCTGCACCTATTAGCTGAGAAAGCCCTGTATACTCATATTATATATACAGTACTGTGCGTATAAGATTTTCAGTGGTGTCTGCGTAATCTGCGTTGTAATACTGAGAGTAAAGAAGGCAAGGGTTGCGCACATTTTAGACCTGTTAATATTACCCTGGCTATTTCAAACAACTACAGGCTGTTGTTATCTTAAGGCGTCAGGAAAAACTGTAATATGTTTGCGGTGGTCAAAGGCTGTGTGGCAAAAATGAATACATTTGACCCTTTATAACAAGTAATATGTGTTTGTTGCAGATTTGTATTCTGCTTTGTTTACCATTCTCGGCAGATATAATAGGAAGAAATCTATCACTGTGCGCGAACTGTGACTGAAGCTCCACATTTACTCTCCATTCCCTGCCAATTCCCCTCGAGAGATCACTCCCTTCGCTATCTGTTGTGTTTTGGAGGAAGCGCCATCGACACAGAGGAAATATTTTATAGGTCCCATTAGGGAAGCAGCACAGATAATTTATCAAGTTGCGAGCTAATGAATGGTGCCAAACACCCAGTCCGGAAAATCCACTATAAGATGGAGATGGGGCATTATAACTTTATTTCAGATAATCCATCACTGCAACTCCAGCTCAGGAACATCTGGCTGAGCTACACACACTTTCGGTGTTACCCAATGTTGCTAGTTTGCTAGTCATGGCCATGAAGAGCCCAGGGTTAAATCTCTGAATGTAACTGGAAAAGTCAATGAAAAAAAAAAACATTATCACCTATTTCCGCTATCTATAAAAGCATGGTAAATACTTTATTAAAAGTACCTTCTGCAGCACGAGATCTTTAGTGGCAGGGAACACTACCTCTAAAGACTAGTGATGACAGTGATGAGTTGACTAGAGCCTGCTTTATTTGCCCCATATGGTTTGGAACTCATTTGCTGACATACAGATAGAGTTATGTCAGCTTTTTTCTAGACTCGAGGGCAGTGACAGATTAATAAGTGGGCAAAAAGGACAACTTCCCCAGTCCCCCTGACATAAGGGGCCCCCCTCTATACATAAATAATATAAAACAATATAGAAAATTATATTTAAAAAATAATAATAATAATAATAATAAAATAATATAAAATATATAATAATAAAAAAAATCTTTCTTTTAGAAAGGTATCTTGGGAGGTAATATTTTGCCGGCCATCATTTGTAAAAGGTTTCACTCTGGACTCGTATATTGTATCGTTTTCAAAAACTAATTTTGGCAGCTCAAGCAAACCACACATAAAGCGCTTAGAATCTTAAGGAAGGTAGCTTATGACTGTGTGCGAGTGTGCACATTTGACCTTGTGTCATGCATTTTGAAAATGTGTAACTGTCATTGAGAATGTAAACCAACTGTGTATGAGGGGCCCCCTGAGCCTGAAGTGCCCCCCCCCCCAAGATCTAAATCTGGCCCTGCTCTAGGGCTGTCTGAGGCCGCGTACACACGCGCGGACTGTTCGCCCAACTTTGTCCGTCCAACAGTTTCGGCAAACAGTCCGCTCAAACTTAGCATGGACGGACATGGCCACACACGACGAACGAACAGTTTGCTGAAACCGTGCGCGATGACGTGAACGGCACGTACGATGGGACGAAAACTACGACGTCCTATACACTGCATTATAGCTTTCGGCGTGAAAATCCTTTCTGAGCATGCGCGCAACTTTGTTTGACGAACAAGCCTACACACGAGCGGACTGTTCGCTGAAACAAGGTTTCAGCGGACAGTTTTACGGAATTTCCGAAAAACCTTGTCCGTCAAACTGTCCGCTGAAACTGTCCGCTGAAAGCACACACACGAGCGGACTGTCCGCCCAAACACTGTTCAGCGGACAAAGTTGGGCGAACAGTCCGCGCGTGTGTACGCGGCCTGACTGATTCATTTTGTTGCATTAAATTATCAGTTGAATGATCATATCAATATTCTGTATGCAGCCACCATTAACTGCTTGCCACCTGACGTCCGTCCATTTGAACAGGGCATGCATGCAATCGTGTGCGCGCAGCCCTGTACCTTTGGTGGCGGTGTGTCACTGAGACACCGCTTGCCACCAAGGGGGGTGAACAGCCATTGGGCATGGTTGTCTACCACGTGATGAAGTCACGGCCGATCACAGATGGTACCGTCCCACTTTGCACGTCGCAGCGTGCACGTTGGTGGCGGCATGTTGCCGGGAACACTGCTCATCACCAACGCTGGTAAACACCCATTGGCCGGCGGCTGTTTACCACGTGATCGGCTGTGATCCTTTCACAGCCAATCACTAAATGTAAACATAGAGCAGTAACGAGATGTTACCGGGATCTCCTTCTCACACACTGATCGTGTTTGAGAAGGAAATTGAGGTAACATCTCATTACTGTCTACAGTGTACACCAACACACACTGATTGCCCTCCAATAAAGAGGACCCGTCACCCCCATAAAAATACCTGTCACCGCCCATCAAAGTACCTGCCACAGTTCATCTGAGTACCTGTCACACACAGTCCATCTGAGTACTTGTCACAGTTCATCTGAGTACCCAAGTACTTGTCACAGTTAATATGAGCACCTGAGTACCTGTCACCACCCTTCAGAGTCCCCGAATACCAGTCACCAGCCCATCGGAGTCCCAGAGTACCTATCTGTAGCCCATCAGAGTACCTGTGTACCTGTCAGCAGGCCATTAGAGTACCCGAGTACCTATCGCCAGGCCATCAGAGTACCCGAGTACCTGTCTGCAGCTCATCAAGTTACCCGAGTACCTATCTGCAGCCCATCAGAGTACCAAGTACCTATCTGCAGCCCATGCCTCATAGAATCTACGTTGGGGTGTTTGCTTTCCAAAATGGGTTAATTTTGTGGGTAATTCCACTGTCCTGGTACTCAAGGACCTTTAAAAGTGTGATAGGTAGGAATTAAATGAGATGTGTAATTTATGCTCCTAGAACACCTGAAGGTACTACTTCAATGTTGGGCCTCTGTATGTGGCCAGACTGTGTGAAAGTCTCACACATGTGGTATTGCCATACTCGGGAAGAGTAGCAGGATGTATTTTGGGTGTGATTTTTGCTATATACATGCTGTGTGTTATCTTCTAAATTTACAACTTTGTGTAAAAAAAAATGCGTTTTCATTTCTTTTACATATTTTCCAAAAAACTTCTGGAATAAAAAGAACCTTTCAAAAGACTCATTATGCCTCATATATTATATGTTGGGGTGTTTGCTTTCCAAAATGGGGTCATTTTGTGGCAATTCCATTGTCCTGGTGCTCCAGGGCCTTCAAAAGTGTAATAGGTGGTTGAGAAATGAGATGTATCATTTATGCTCGTAGAACGCCTGAAGGTGCTACTTCAGTGTTGGGCCTCTGTATGTGGCCAGGCTGTGTAAAAGTCTCACATGTGGTACCATACTTGGGAAGAGTAGCAGAATGTATTCTGGGGTGTAATTTATTGTATGCATATGCTCTGTGAGAGAAATAACCTGATAATATGACAATTTTGTAAAAAATCTTAATTTTGCAAAGAATTGTGGGAAAAAATTACAACTTAAAAAAAACTCACCATGCTACTTACTTAATACCTTGGAATGTCTACTTTCTAAAAAGTCATTTGACTCTTGTCTCAAGAAATGAGATACACCTGATGTACTGAAGGTCTGATCAGATGTGATCAATTTTCATTGATTGGCACCATAGTTTGTAGACTTTCACAAAGACCAACACTAATACACTATTATACTATATATACACTATATATATATATATATATATACATATATATATATATATATATATATATATATATATATATATATATATATATATATATATTATACACAAATTTGGGTTATTTTTACCAAAGCTATTTAGCAGTATAAATTTTGGACCAAAATTTATGAAGAAAAATTACTAATTTGCTAAATTTTATGACAGAAACCAAAGAAAAAGGCATTTTAGTCACAAAATGTAAGTTTTTTTTTATTTATAGCACAAAAAATAAAAAACCCATTAGTGATTAAATACCACCAAAAGAAAACTCTATTTGTGTGAAAAAAAGGACACAAATTTCATACGTGTACAGTGTTGCACGACTGAGTAATTGTCATTCAAATTGTGAGAGCACTGAAAGCTGAAAATTGGTCTGGGCAGGAAGTAAGTTCCCTGTATTGAGGTAGTTAAAGGGCTTCTTCTATGTAAATAAATACAAATTTTACTTGACTCATCCAGATGGTTCGAATGGGTAGTTAGAATGATCTATACTAGTAATAGCTGCTGCATTACCTGGCAAACTTGATACACTTAAAAAATGGTGTATGACTGTTTAATGTAGTGACCTTGTATTGTATTGACCTTGTATTGATATTTTTGTTTTAATAATACAATTGTTTTGCTACTGTGGATTTAGTATAGCCTTTGGTTCCTTTGATTCTATAAAATTATAAGCTAGCAGCCACAATAGAGAGCCCAAGGTCCAAAATTGAAACAAGTGACCTATTGATGGATGTGGCACACTTTATGAAGAATCGTCATAAACAAGACAATATCAAACTAAACAATACAAGTGTTTAACAACACTTTGTCTGAAGTGATAATTGAAGTTTTTTTTATTTTTTCTGGAGTACAAGTATGTCATTGTTCACATTTGTTACTTGAAGAGCCTTGATAGGAGGGGGGGCATGGTCTAGTGCTTCATGTGAATGTGCATTTCAGGTCTCTCAGTGCTAATAGTGTACCGGTGACTGTTTTTTTTTATTTCCCGGACCGCACGCTCTATTCGCTGGATTTGAGCCATCTCATTCCTTCTACAATGGAATATTTGGAGAGGCCCATTGGTAGTCCAAAAGCTAATGCATAAAATCAAGGGTTACATAGTTAGTAAGGTTGAATAAAGTCACCAGTCCATCCTGAATGTCTACAATTGTGTGCAATGTACAGGGATAGGGACAATTGTAGACATTCAGGATGGACTGGTGACTTTATTCAACCTTACTAACTATGTAACCTTTGATTTTATGCATTAGCTTTTGGACTACCCTACCCTCAAGGAGCCCACACAAACCAAGGTCTCCATTTATATACTAGGGCCAATTTTGGACAGAAGCCAATTAACCTACCTGCATGTCTTTAGAGTGTGGGAGGAAACTGGAGTACCCAGAGGAAACCCACGCAGGCACAGGGAGAACATGCAAACTCCAGGCAGGTAGTGTTATGGTTGGGATTTGAACCAGCGACCCTTTTTACTGCTAGGTGAGAGTACTAACCACTACACCACTGTGCTAACCACTACACCTGGGTGCCAGGTTTGGCTTCTCTCACCCTTGATCTTTGCATTAGCTATTGAATCACTAACTAATTTAGCCTGTCAATCTGGCTACTTTTGTTAAAGGTGAGACTGAGGAAAAGATTGCTATTTATGCTTTTAAATTTTGCCCCTAGAAATACAGAAAGGTGTGCCAGGTCAAAACTAGATGAGAGACTCCAAGATTATTTAAAAAAAAAGTCATTTAAAAATACCCAACATGTTTCAGGGGCAAAAATCACTCTCCCTTCATCAGGGCTCATCACAGGATAAAACTTGGATGGACAGTGACTTCACAGATCTATATAACAACAGTATTTACCTCTCTTCATGAAGGAACAACTTGACATCAGTCTAAAAACGAAGAAGGAAGAGGTTGGGACTTTATGTGAGGCCATGACTAGTAATTTGATATACCTCCATACCTGGTACAGATTGAAAGAAAGAGGGGGTAGTGGAACTTTATATGAAGCACACAGCTAAAATGAACAGCTAAAATTAACAATTATATAATATTAATTGTTTATTACATATGAGCACACATACGCATAAAGCAGTAGAAAAATATATATAAATAGTTCATAAATATGTACACAATGTAACAACATGATACACATTGTAATGGACCTAAAGTTTGTATACCCAGAGCAAACAAACATGGTCATATGTAAACATGATAATAATAATGGGACTGATTCATTATGATAAAATAATAACATTTAAATATTGCACATGGTTACTGTGACGTAGCATTGTAGGAAAGCTCTACACGTTTTGTGGGCATATTGCCACTCATCAGGAGCAGATGCAGGTTGACCATATCTATAAAAGAATAAAAATGCCAGAGTAGTATGATGGTAGATAAAAATGGGGATAATTAAAAAAGAGGGGGAACAACAATGGATCCCAAATACTCTTACCTAACCATAGTATATGGGTAAAAATGATATTGTTGATAACAATGGCTGAAGGTGCTGTAGGAGACATCATCTCTGGGAGCTGAGGTGGTAATAACTGTGGCAACATGGCGGCACCAACATCAGTGAGTAAGCATAGGAATGAACTCCCCAGTTATCAGCTGTGATATACAATTGGTGCTATACATATTCACAAATAGTATCTGTAAAGATTGATATTGTATCAATAAAGTGGTTGCACAACTGATAAACCAAAGAAAGGAAGAGAGAAAAATAATTGTAACCCAAAAAGCTGCGTAGCAATGATAAAAAAGCCAGGTACAAAGAAAAGAAATGGTAGATCTCACCGGGAATATGTGATGAGAAAAAGGGGGCAGTGTAGAGGTTGGTGAGTGGGTAAGATAAACCACATGGTACCTTAAACGTAAGATCGAGGAATGTTCCAGAAAGGTACCAGCAATGAGCCACAGATGTCCACCAACGTCACGCTCAAACATCCCTCATAGTGTAGGTTGAACAAACAATGTGTTGGCTTTCAGCATAATGAATGACGCCGCCCGCTCAACATATGGGTGTGGCGTTGACCCTCAGCGAGTGCCTGCCCCCCCCCCCCACGGCTATAATAGATAGGGAGGGGAGGGCCCCGGTGCATGTCGCAGCTCCCGGGGATAAAGAAAACCAAAGCTGCCCCCAGTGAACTTCCAAAATTGGCCCCTGTATCAAAATAAAATCCATAATGGCAGAAATGTGTCACAGATAATACTAATGTATAATGATCAATTAGTTGTGTGCTTCCATCCCTATGTAATAAACAATGTTTATTATAAAATCATTGGGTTGTTCATTTTAGCTGTGTGCTTCATATAAAGTCCCACTACCCCTTCTTTCTTTCAATTTGACAGCAGTCTAATTATACTGGAAACATAGAACAAAACAGAGGGTGCACAGGCCTAGTGCATTATCCTCAGTATGTATCTTAATTAAATAAACAGAGGTGTGGGCGAGTCCGTTCATTTCAAAAGTACGGCGGATAATCCGGCGAACTTAGTCCGCCGGACCTAGTCTGTCGCAAAAGTACCGTATGTGGGCAGGTAGCTCGTTTGGAAAGTCCGGCGGACAGTCCGGCGGTTTGTCCGCCAGACTAAGTCCGCCGCATAGTCTGATACGTGTGTACGCAGCATAAGTAATACATTCACAATCAAATTCTTGTATCACAGCTTTTCATAAAAACATCAGTAAACGTCCATGATGGAACATCCACATCTGGTCTGAGAAAGAGACAACCCTCAAAATGTGATATCCTTTGGTACTGTTTGATTGCTTTGAGATGCGGATGTTCCATCATGGACATTTACTGATGTTTTTATGAAAAGCTGTGATACAAGCATTCGTTTGTGAGTATATTACTTACCTCTGTTTAACCACTACAATACAGGGCACTTTCGCCCCCTTCCTTCCCAGCCCAATTTTCAGCTTTCAGCGCTCTAGCGCTTTCAGTGACAATTGCGCAGTCATGCTACACTGTACCCAAATTAAATTTTTATCATTTTGTTCGCACAAATAGATCTTTATTTTGGTGGTATTTATTCACGACTCCGTTTTTTATTTTTTGCGATATAAGCGCAAAAAAGCGGAAATTTGAAAAAAAAAACAATATTTTCTTTTTTCTATTTTAAAAGAAATCCAATAAAATCAAATTTTGTCATAAATTTAAGCCAAAATGTATTCTGCTACATGTTTTTGGTAAAAAAAAATTCCGTTAAGTGTATAATAATTGGTTTGTGTGATCACGGACATATGTACGCAAATGATCATGTACATATGTGTGCAGGTGATCACGTACATATGTGTGCAGATAATCATTGGGACATGTGATTTTAGTGGAACATATGTGGGGGACATGTTTTTATTATTAGTGACATGTGTTTTTATTATTTGGGGACATGTATGTTTTGGGGACATGTGTGGGGACATTGTGTTTATACTGTGTGGTGTGTTTACTGTGTGGTGATTTGTGTGTACACTAGACTAGTGATCAGTGAGTAAAAAGCTGTAAAAAACAGCTCATACTCACTGATCATCAGCCGGCTGCAGCGATCTGCTCTCCTCTCCTCAGCGATGACTTCTGTGTGAGGAGAGGAGGAGCCGATTGCCTAGCAACCGGCTGTTTGTTTACATCACATGACGGCCGTGATTGGACACGGCCGTCATGTGATCAGGAGGGCCAATCACAGAGCCCTCCTGCCGATCTGAGATGCACCGTGTCCGGGTGACACGGGCGCATCGGGATCGCGCCGCTGCGCGGGCACGCGCGCGCGCGATCCCGCTCCTCCTGATGGACGTTCCTGAACGTCCTATCAGGAGTAGACGGCTCCCACCCGGCCGTATATGTGCATTGGCCGGGTGGGAAGTGGTTAATTAAGATACATACTGAGGATAATGCACTAGGCCTCTGTTTTGTTTTATTTTTCCAGTATAATTAGACTTTCCCAGTCTTTGGAGAGCAGCAAGGTGTTATATCCAGAGAAGCCAGAATAAAAATCTAGAATTGCATCTAGGCCCACCACTAAGTGCAGGAGATTGAGTGTTCTGCAGGGGCGGACTGACAACTAATGGGGCCCCTGGGCAATAGGAGATTATGGGGCCCCTAGGCAATCAGAGATTATGGGGCCACACAGTATACACACACAGTATACAATCACACAGTATACACATACATATACACACAGTATACACAGATATGTTTCTATTGGCTGAGAAGGTACTGGAGAGGTGGGACAGCTATAATCCCAGGATTTTTAGACCAAAAGGATGATCCCTGATTTTACTGAGGCTGGCAACCCTGATGGGGCTCCCTAGTGGCCTGGGGCCCTCGGGCAGTGCCCGAGTGGCCAAATGGTCAGTCCGCCCCTGGTGTTCTGTTTTCTGAACCTGACAGCAGTGTCTAAGCAGCAATGTAGACTCTTCCTTACTATTTTAATGACAAGAAGTGATTAGTAAGTACAGTTTTGCCTTTCTATAGGTTTACCTATGAAGCCAGAGGCTGTCCTACTAAAGTCAACAAAATTTGAGGTTAATGGATTTCATGACCTACCTTTTGGGGACAACAAGTTCTTACTTTATCTGTCGCAACTGTAAAGAGATGTCTCAAGTAACCAGGCCTCAAAAAAACACAAACAACTCTTACAAGATAATAACGCAATAACTATCATTTATTGTTAGTCTTTGGACTCCAGTACAATTTACATAACTGCAGAGAGCCAATGTTTATTGTTATAGTTATTTTTCGTATGTATCCACTTCAGCCCCGGAAGGTTTTACCCCCTTAACGACCAGGCCATTTTTTGCTATACGGCACTGCGTAACTGACAATTGCGCCGTTGTGTGACGCTGTACCAAAATAAAATATATGTCCTTTTTTTCCCCACAAATGGAGCTTTCTTTTGGTGGTATTAGAGCACCTTTGTGGTTTTTATTTTTTGTGCTAGAAACAAAAAAAGAGCGACAATTTTGAAAAAAAAACAATATTTTTGACTTTCTCCTATATAACACATCCAACAAATTAAAAAAAAAAAATCTAATTTCTTTGTCAATTTAGGCCAATATGTATTCTGCTACATATTTTTGGTAAAAAAAAATCCCAATGAGTTTATATTGACATGTTTGTGCAAAGGTTATCGTTTCTACAAACTATGGGATATTTTTAAGGCATTTTTATTTTTTACTAGTAATGGCGGCGATCAGTGATTTTTAGCGGGATTGCAACATTGCAGCGGACAAATCGGACACCTAACTGACACTTTTGACACTTTTTTGGGAACCAATGACATTACAGTGATCAGTGTACTAATGACACTGGCAAGGAAGGCGCTAACATCAGAAATCAGGGCGATCAAAGGGTTAAGTGCATCCCTAGGGGGTGCTTGCTAACTGTGTGAGGGGGTGGTCTGATGGGGTGAAGACAGAGATCCGTGTTCTTGCTTATTAGGAGCACAAGATCTCTATCTTTTTCCCTGTCAGAACAGAGGTCTGCCTTGATAACATAGGCCGATCGCCGTTCTGCCTCTCTGGGGGAACGAACAACCTGCCGATTGGCTCCCCCTCTGTCAGATCAACGCATGCACCCCCAGTGTCTATTGCACGAAGTGACGCACATGTTCGTCTTTTCACGCAATAAAGCCAACCTGCCGCAGTAGATCTGCTGTAGGCAGTCGGGAAGGGAGTATACTTTACATTTCTCATTTAAAACTGTGGATCCTGTGCAGTGATAACAATGTTTTTCTACTTACTCCAGTCTTTTGTACAATAAGCCATTGAATAACATGTAATAGTGTACTCTGATTCACTTAATGAACTTCATTATTAAAAAAGATAATTACATTTTTTAATAATTCCCTAAAAAGTAAACTCAAAACCAACCCCAAGGACTTCTCGATTTTCAATTAGTGGGCTTCCAAATGATAACATGAAACTGAATCTCTCCAAATATCGCTTTATTAACATCATAAATTGGAAGGATAGTCCTGGTGTCATCGTCAGTCTATTTTCAGCTGGTTTCTTGTGTCATATCTCTCCTGGTGTTTTTCTCTGTATCTTGTTTGCAGTACGGGATACCATCTATTGCTGTCTTGACGGGACATCTTTCCTGTTAATTAGACAAAAGTTAATTGAAGTTACATTTATTTTTTTCTGCTTTAATTGTTATTCTGTCATTGGTGTAATGATGATGACACATCCATCTGTCCCTCACTTGGAGGAAGTGTCCCTCCTTTGAGAACAAATCCTTCTGTCCCTCTTGCAGCCTCAGTTGTCTCTCTTTTTAGTCGGATGTATACATCTCTACATAAAATTTACTTTTTTGTTAGCAATAGTGTTTTTTTATTACCAATAGTGTTATGCTGCACTAAATGTTTTATCCAAACTCTATATTAATGCATTTGTTATTTTGAAAAGCCAATACAAAGAAAATATAGAGGTCAAAATTAGCCAATAATTTTCTGCATATTCGATTTTTGTGGTCCATATAACTTGGGCTGTGTGACGGGGAAATGTCCTTTGCTTACATCCTGGGGTTGATTTACTAAAATTGGAGAGTGAAAAATCGGGTGCAGCTCTGCATAGAAACGAATGAGTTTCAGTCTAGGTTCAGACTAGTGCGATATGGGAACCAGCGCTATTACAGTGCCAGTTCCCGCACCGCTCCTCTCCCGCAGGTAGCTTACACTGCCTTCTGCGAAGCACTGCAAACCGATCTGAGGGTGTCATTATCAATGTCAATATATTGTTAATGACACCCCCAGATCGGTTCACAGATCGCAGTGCGAACTGTGAACTCACACAGGAATCCGATCGCATTGGTGAGAACACCCATGCGGTCCAATGTTAGTGCTGGGGAAAAAAGTCCCTGCACTTTTTTTTCCTGTGAATTTCATGCGGGTTCAGCCATACAACTGTATGGCTGAACTCACATCTCACAAACATTGCATGTGATCGGCATCTGCAGTGCGGGCACGAATCCCATGCAATGTCTAAGCCCTTGTACACACGGTCGGACATTCCGACAACAAAATCCGTCTGATTTTGTCCGACGGATTTTGTCCAAAACTGGTGTTGCATACACACGGTCGGACAAAGTTGTCGGAAAATCCGATCGTTCGGAACGTGATGACGTTCGTTTGTTACGACGGGACTAGGTTCAGGCTAGTAGCCAATAGCTTTGGTCTAGGAATTTGATCTGAGCATGCGTGGCACTTTGTCCAATCGGTATTCTCTACAAACAATCGGACAAAGTCTGATCGGATCATGTTGTCGGAAAATTTTTATATCCAGCTCTCAAACTTTGTTGGTCAGACATTCCGACGGAAAAAGTCAGATGAAGCCCACACATGATCGGATTATCCGACATCACGGTCCGATCGGACATTTTCCGTCGGAATGTCCGACCGTGTGTACAAGGGCTTAGATTGCGCCAGTGTGAACCTGGGCTCCAGGTTTTATTGTCAAGGCTTAAAGTGTTTGTTAAGGTGAAAAAAAAAGTTCTATAGTTCTCCCTGTTATATAACAGTAAGCTCACCAGTGGATGTCATTTATAAAAATATACTGTATAACAGCTGACTTCAGAGGGCCGTTCCACGCTCAGCTGACTGTCCACTGGTCTCCTCTGCTGATGTGATAGGTGCAAGGGGAGGTGCTAGGAAACCCCCCTGACGTCAGCTGAGAAGAGGAGAGGAGGGGAGGAGACCGGCGGCAGTCACATGAGCACTGAACGGCGCTCTGAAGTAAGCTATTATATCGCATATTTTTATAAATGACATGCACTGCAGAGCTTACTAATCTTTATCAGAGGGAACTATAGACAATAAAAACTGATTTTTAGAGCAGGAGGGGAGGATCAGGGAGCTGACACTCAGAGAGGGGAGGAGGAGAGGAGGGGGGAGAGGAGAGGACAGAGGGAGACACAGGAGAGCAGGCTGCGGATGACACAGGCATGTACTGATAACTCCAGTGTCAGGGCTCAGCAGCCCTAATAGATCAGTGCAGGGGGGGGGGGGGGTTGTAACTGGCAGGATCAGCCAGGTATTTCAGGTAATACGGGGGCCAAATGGCACAGTACAAGCACTGTGCTGTACAACATGCATTAAGGGGAAAAGATTTAATTCTTTTTTTCTGGTTTAACAAACACTTTCATTTTTCAAGGTGAAGTTAGCAGCTGATTGGTTAGAATGCACAGCTGCTCCTGATTTTTCATTCATTTTATTAAATCAACCCCATTGTGTGCTAAAAGGTGCCTTTCTTTACCATTTCAGAAAATTGGGATCTATGTGTGCATGGCCTGTAAGCTCACTTCATATAATATAATATATTATATTTATATACTGTATACTATATTGCATTGATTGTTATCTATTACTGCTGTGTTTTAAAATACCTGTATACATTCTAAAATTAAAATGTAAGTTAAAAAAAGAGCCTGGACAAGCAGCAAACACTATTTCGGAAGTGGATGATTTCACTGCACTGGGTGCACTGGCTGTGGCCTTAAAATGGTTGTACATGGTGAAGGTTTTTGCATGGAGGTAAAAAACCTTCTGTGTGCTATGCCCCCCCCCCCAATACTCACCTGAGCCCATCTCGATCCAGCAATGTCCACCAGAGTCTCGGCAGTCCCAGGACTCCCTCCTCTCCTCATTGGCTGAGACAGCAGAGGGTGCCACTGAGGAGAGATGGGCTGAGCCGCGGCTTTGTGTCTTATGGACACATAGAGCCGGGCTAGAGAGTGAGCATGCACCAGTGCCCCCATTGCAAGCTGCTTACTCTGGGGACACTGGTTAAGGGGTAGGAGCAAAGAGCGCCAGTAGGGGACCTGTGAATAGGAGGATTGGGGCTGCTCTGTGCAAAACCACTGCACAGAGCAGGTAAGTAGATATGTTTGTTCTTTAACAAAAAAAAATCCAAAATTATAATGTCGCTTTGGATAACACTGCTTTAAGGTCTCAAAAAGGAAAGCGCCACTCTCTAACATGTCTACCAATCTACTTCAGTACATAAAGCCTGACGGCTCCCATATCCAAAATGGTGATGCCAGAAACTCACAGCTTTTAAAAAGAACCAGCTACACGAAGACAGTGCTGGACCCCAGACACTGGTAGGTACCTTATTTTAAAAAGTCAGCAGCTACAGTATTTGTAGCTGCTGACTTTTATATTTTTTTAAAAAGAGGCCTTTAATCAATACTTTACTTGTAGGACAACTGTAGCTGCAAATATACTCTGCAAACCATAATCTGAAACTATTTTTATTCAGAATATATGAATGACTGTATATGCATATACTTATGCAGCTACAATTTATTTATTTTTTGCTTAAGAATAGGAGTGTAAACTTTATGCCACGTACAAACAACCATTTTTTCTGGCAGAAACAAACGGTCTTGCCTACACACGATCACAACAAACAACAAAGTTGGATCGTCTAGAATGCGGTGACGTACAACATGTATGACGGGACTAGAAAAAGGAAGTTCAATAGCCAGAAGCCAATAGTTGCCCTTGCGTCGTTTTTGGTCCATCGGAACAGCATACGGACAAACAGTTTTCCCGATAGGAATTGATTCCGTCAGAAAGATTTAAAACATGTTCTATTTCTAGGTCCATCAGAATTTAAAAAAAAAAAAGTCAGATGCGCCCCACACACGATCGGAATATCCGATGAAAAGAATACCGTCTGACTTTTTCTGCCTGAAAGTCCGACCATGTGTACACAGCATTAGAATATGCCTTGTGCAAGGATGACCTTTTGGAGTTGCTTCTAGCTTGAAAGAGCCGAAAGTGGCTCAAAATGTCACTGTAATGCAACTTCTAGCATTTATTACTGACAACTTTAATTCTAGTTAAAAATAAAATAAATAAATAAAATAAAATAAATTGTTTTAAATATTGACAAGTATGAAATGTCAAACCAAATGTATCAACCATTCATTATAAAATGTTTCCAAATGGAATATTTTTTTTTTGCAGCCTATGTCCTGAGTTGTGGTTTCCCTCGAAGACCAGCTTATGGTGATATATCTGTCACCAGTCTACACCCAGGAGGGGAGGCATATTTCTACTGCAATACCGGCTACCAGCTGCATGGACTTCATGTTCTCACCTGCCTAAATGCAACCCGACCTTTCTGGAGCAGCCAACCTCCACAGTGTATAGGTAAGAGATTGATGACACTACAGAGCTGTCCTTTTCATGGTGAGACTTGGGAAGCACTTTAATCAAAATCACTCCAGAGATAGAAAAGGAAATGGTATTTTCATGTACATAAGCTGAAGTTAAAAGTAAGCCAGGCAGGGTAGTTTGTGATCTTTTATTATTAAATAATAAAAAATACATTTGTATACCATTTTATATATATATATATATATATATATATATATATATATATATGTGTGTATGTATGTGTATATATATATATATATATATATATATATATATGTGTGTGTATGTGTATATATATATATATATGTGTGTGTATGTATATGTATATATATATATATATATATATATATTTATATATTTATATATATATTTATATATATATATATATATATATATATATATATATATATATATAATTTTTTTTGTCCATGTTATTTTCCATTATAGGACATGAAGGAGTACACAGCATATATTACACATGAATATAAATATACACAAAAGTAAACCTTGTATTTATTTTTTTTTTTATTAAATTCATGTACAAGTCCTTAATGGGTCAATTTAATGAGAAGTGAATTTACTGAAACTGGATATTTCAGTTTTTTAAGATGCTGTAGATGCTTAAAGCCCACCATCCACTAACCCAATGGATATGGACAATGTAACTGAAATGGAAACCCCTAACTGTGAACAAGAACGCTGAAGCGACAAGGTGGTCTGGATCAGAGCCAGAAACATTGGCAATTTCACAACCAGTGCAGCCAATAAGTGGCTTCAGACTCCACCTATAACTGATATATCAGAGAGTCAATAATCAGTTTGTATTCCTCTTGGAAATCCTCAAAGACAAACAATGAATCAAATAGAATTCTTTGAAAGTCTGTACATGTTGTACATATGTTTGAGACTGAATAGTAGACACATCAGGATTACCTTGGCAGATACCAGGTGTGAGCACACCAAAGTCTTTATTAATATATTTCAATAGGAACTGGCATGGTGTGCATCATATTGTATTGCCTTCTTTCCTGTAATATCAATCTTTGTTTCTCGATAGTTACAAGAGTTTTCTAGTTGCACAGCAGGGCACCACTTTCAGACACACATGAGTAAATCCATCAGCATGACCTGTATTATAGTTCTCATTGTTTATTATAACTGCTTAGCAGTACTTTCCTGCTCAAAGCATGTCCAACATCTCTGTTCACATTGTTGTGGCATTACCTGTTTAATTGCTAATTAGGACTTCACAAGGTGAGGCAAAATAAGAGGGGGTAAAGAGGAGATTTCTTTTTGCCATCTTACACCAAGATTTACTATATTATGGCGGTACGGGTAATTTACATACCACAAAATAAGCATGCATGTAGTAAATCGCTTTGAAGTCTCTGCAGAATAAAACGTTGCTTTCATGAGAGCAACCTTTGGTGTGTTCTTTTCTTCTGCTTATATGCAACAAGGTAAATTGCTCCTGTTTGTGCACCAGAACATGTTTATAAAGGAAATTTCTCTAAGATATTTCATAGATATTTCAAACTGAAGTATCATAGCGTTTTGGAAACAAGGGAACAATAAAGTTGAAATCTCAACTAAACAAACGTTGTCTTACTACAAGAAGCATGTATATTCGTACTTAAATCTTTCTGTACATCTTCCAGAACCGTGCAGTGAACTTCTGCACAGACGTCGCAAGTTTTGAGGGAGTGTGCAATTGGCATGCTGACTGCAGGAATGTCCACCAGAGCTGTTGCCCTTGAATTGAATGTTCATTTCACTATTAGCTCTGTTGGACATTCCTGCAGACAGCATGCAAATTGCATGCTCCCTCAAAACTTGTGAAATCTGTGGCATTGTGCTGTGTGATAAAACTGGACATTTTAGAGTGACCTTTTATTGTGGCCAGCCTAAGACATACCTGTGCAATAATCATGCTGTCTAATCAGCATCTTGATATGCCACACCTATGAGGTGGATGGATTATCGCGGCAAAGGAGAAGTGCTCACTTACACCGATTTAGACAGATTTGTGAACAATATTTGAGAGAAATAGGCCTTTTGTGTGCATAGAAAAAGTTGATGAACCTCATGAAGTTCTTGTGCTTTAAGCAAAAATGTGCTCTGGATATGATTTTCATTTATTGTCAACTCTAAATGTCTTCCATAGCTGCCTGTGGGGGTTTCATCAGAAACATCACTACTGGACGTCTTGTATCACCAAACTTCCCTGGAAACTACAGCAATAATCTAACCTGCCACTGGGTTCTAGAGGCTCCAGCAGCACAGCGACTTCATCTGCACTTTGAGAAGGTTTCCTTAGCTGAGGATGATGACAGGTAGAACTGTACACACTATTCGACCTCTCATCATTAGTATTTTTTTTTCTGCAATCTTGCCTTCTGAATGATCCAGCTCTGGCTAGTTGCTTCATTATGACATACCAGTAAAATACTAGTCTATACATTATGGCATTAAAAAACTGTTAATATCCCATAAAATAGAAGATTGTAAGCTAAGGCTGTTTTGATAGCTAACAAAGGTCATGGTCTAAGGCTGCAGGGCTGCCAGGAAAGGCACAAAGCTACTGACGTATCATGCTGCTGTCTTTCAGGATCACGCCAAAAGGTTTCAGACTGCTTGGATTCTATTTTTGCTGGTTAAATAATGTATTGCGTAATGGGCCCGTACATCTAGATCTGAAGTCCTAGTTGCACAGAAGGCCTTTCTTAATAAAAAAATAAAATAAAATAGCTTGTTTGGCCTTTAAATGACACTGAGCAGGAACTTCATGTGATATTCAGTGGCATCTAGTGATCAACTACTTTATTTTCTGTTTTAAATCATTGGAATACATCTGACCAACACAAGAAATAGCATAATAACCTTTCTTTTTTGATCTAATTTGAACAAATGTATGTAGCAGTGTAGTTGCCACTAGTAACAAACATCCACCATATCACCCCGTTTCCAGAATCCCATATATCACTTGCAGAGACAATGAACAGTCCTTTGCTTTTTTTTTTTGATTATTGGGGAGTACAGCTTGGTTGGGGAAAGGGGTATATGAGATGCCCATAAAATAGTTCACATTACCATAATATTTAGAGATTTTTTACAGATTAGCACATAGTTTGAGTCTGAAGGAATGATGTGCATAATTTAACAACTAAAGTCACCATGCAGGCTATTGCTCATTCTCTGCATAACTCCTGCAGACTATTGCTTCCAGAACGTCCTCACCCATGACCGTGTAAGGATGAGGACATCACTCTTGACCGTGTAAGGGTGATGTTCCCAGAAGTCCTCTCCTCCTGCACAAACTTATACCGTTGTTATTAGTGTAATGTCACTTCTTCTTTAAGAAAAAAAGACCCACTCTGAATAGTTCCTTGAGGCCTAGTAGTTTAAAAGCACATACTAAGCGGTGGACTACTGTTCCCAGCTAGCCATGCTTGCAAATCCTGTGCCCTCAGGCTACATCAATTTGACACAACTCCCCACAGTCTCTCCTCTGATCCAGGACTTTTCATCATTGACTGTGTAATGATGAGAACTTCACTAATGACTGTGTAGAAGTGAAGTTCCCTCACAGACTCCCTGGCACATCCAGCCCTCCACTGTGGTACACTCACCGACCTTTCTCTGCCCTGAGTCCTTTATAGAGAACTTAACTGGACCATACGTTCCGACAGCTTCACCTGCCCTAGTGCTCTAGGAGTTCCACATCATTGTTCGTGTAATGATGAGGACATTGCCAATGACCATGTAAAGGCAAAGTTGTTTCACGGTTCTCCCCGGGCCTCCTCCTGCGATTGGCGCACCCCCCTCCCCCAGTTGGGGGTGCCCTCCTGCTGCTATGTAGTATTCCATTGTCCACTTCACCCGGCCGACAACTCCTGCCCAGTGGCATATTACCTCAGCTTATATAGGAGGCCCGCCCCCGGCCAATACCAGTTGGGGATTGGTCAGGGTTCCCACATGAGCTGCCTGCCACTCCAGTTCTAGGCCCTGCCCCTCTTCCAGAAAATTCTCCCTGTAAGCAGGGGAGGCGCCTCAAAACTAGAGCACAGGTGGTCACACCCAATGCTACTCTAACCACTCACTGCCCCCAGATCAAAACAGACAGGCCTAGCTCAAAGCATAGGCCTGCCTAAATTTACCTTTGCTGACAGACTAACTAGTAAAAATCCAATACTAGCACCTACCTATTTGTAGAGGGTGCTACATGTACATGTATTTTCACTGTCAAATTACTATATTAATTGTTTTAAACCACATCCCTATGTGTTCAATAGCTTGTATTACCAGTGTTCTAATCTTACCCACATATTATCCACGTAGTCGATCCAGGGACTTGTTTTCATTTGTTTTCAGCTGCAATTCTATTTGGTCACCTAATTCCCCTAATGCTATGTTAATATTCCTGCTGTTTTTTCAGGCTTATTATCCGAGATGGGAATACAATAGATTCCCCACCTATCTATGACTCCTATGAAGTAGAATATCTCCCAATTGAAGGCCTTCTCAGTACTGCGCGACACTTCTTTATAGAGCTAACAACCGACAGTAGTGGCACCTCTACTGGTGTAGCAGTTCGCTATCAAGGTAAAACAGATTATCCTTTTTGCTTTCTTAATTTGAATGCTAATTTTAATTCACCTGTTTTTAATTTTTTAATTCTGTTTTTCCTGGAGGACTGCTAGACCTGCTAGCCATAAATTACAGTGGCCATGCATGGCCCAACCTTTGCAAATAATGCACCAATTAATCTTTTCAGGCTAACAGCTTCAGAGATCCAGTACTGCTATAGATAGTTTATTAATATATGTATTTCTTTTACAGCCTATGAACAAGGTCATTGTTATGAACCTTTTGTGAAATATGGTAACTTCACCAGCAGTGATGCTACCTTTGCCGTGGGAACAGTAGTGGAGTTCACTTGTGATCCAGGCTATACACTGGAACAAGGGTCCACCATCATTGAGTGTCAAGACTCAGGAGATCCTCAGTGGAACGAAACAGAACCAGCATGCAGAGGTGAGGAAAGACTGAATGTTATGCCAGATTGTGATACTGCATTCACTAAAAAGTCTTATTTTTACAGCTAAACTTCAGCACTTTTTTTTGCTTTGTTTTAAGCAGAGTGGGGAAGGGTAACAACTTCTGTCAGGTTTTTATTATGGTCTGTGTCCCTCTCATATCTTGTCTATACAGAAAGTGGGAACACAGACTGCAGAAAAACACCTGTTTTAGAAAATGTAAAATGTTAGAACCGCCATCAGGTTATTATTATTATACTGTCTGCGTCTTCCTGTCTCAATTACAGTAAAGCCACAGGAAGTGAGATGAAACCTCTAAAATGGGGTTATAGAAAATAAAATTTGATTACTTATTCTTACAAAATGTATCCAAAGCCTAAAACAAAAGTTGTGACTGTAGTTGGGCTTTAAGTGCTGGATTCACACTGTGTAAGTGTGAACGGGCCCATATAATTTTCCTTTCACTTTCACAGTTTATTTGCCTTTAGTAAATGAAGCCTATAATTTCTTGTTGCCTCAGCTGTTTGCAGTGGAGAAATCACAGACTCTGCAGGGGTGGTGCTTTCACCCAACTGGCCTGAAGCCTATGGAAAAGGACAAGACTGCATCTGGGGCATTCATGTAGAGGAAGAGAAAAGGATTCTTCTGGACATTCAAGTGTAAGTCCTTATGTATAATCCAATAAATTATATTTGTTTTCCCACTTTATTACATGTACTTAATTTTAAGGAACTCTAAGTTTATGATACCATGGTTGGAAGTTTCAGATGGAAGACTATTTCATGGGATGTGGCTAAATCATCTGAGTGTGAATATTATCCAATGAGCAGACAGTCCTTGCAATAGCCTTATTTAGGAGAAAGAATAGCGACTACCTGGAAAAATCTATACTGGATGAACAATTCTTTCACCAAAACTGATCGGTCAGGAGGTATATGCAAGGGTTGATGACTATCCATAGACTTAACACCGTTTACAGATCTGAGTGTAATCAGCTTGATTGAGCAAAGATTATTCTGTGTTTATGAAAACCTTTAATCCTTTAGGCCAGGTTCACACTGGTGCAACACGACACTCGTCCTATTTTGGATCCAACGTTGCCCTGCGTCAGAGACGTGTCCGACTTCAATGAACGGGGATCCGACTTGGATCCCTGCCAATACCAGGTACTGTGTTTGATATGACTCTTGAGGGGGAACTCCACGCCAAATGTTAAATAAAAAACTGGCATGGGTT
Organism: Lithobates pipiens; assembly: GCF_037356315.1. Taxonomy (NCBI): domain Eukaryota; kingdom Metazoa; phylum Chordata; class Amphibia; order Anura; family Ranidae; genus Lithobates; species Lithobates pipiens. The sequence continues at coordinate 122,420,433 of NW_027507748.1, forward strand.
CCCCCTCCAGGGGCATACCAGGTTCTCCGGTCTGATATGGATTTTAAGGGGAATCCCTACGCCGAAAAAACGGCGTGGGGGTCCCCCCAAAATCCATACCAGACCCTTATCCGAGCATGCAGTCTAGCCTGTCAGGAAAGGGTGTGGGGATGAGCGCGTGCCCCCCCTCCTGAACCGTACCAGGCGGCATGCCCTCAACATGAGGGGGGTGGGTACTTTGGGGCAGGGGGGCAACCTGCACCGCAATCAGCATAGTAAGCCTGGTTTCACACTATAGTTTGCATGTAAATCGCACAGGAACTGCACCGCATTACTGTGCAATTCACATGCTATTCTGTGTGGTGTGATTTTATACCATTTTGAATGGGCTGGATCGCACTACATCACACCAAAGAAGTGCAGACACTTTTTTGAAAAGCAACCATGCGATCTGGTTCAGACAGACACTGCATTTGTGACCTTCTTTTGGGGAGTTGTTAACTTTAAATTGACACATGCAGCAGATAAAAAATACAGTGTGATTGCAATGTACTGTGGAAATGCACAGCATTTCCTGTACCACATATGTATGAAACAGTGGTAAAACCGGGGCAAAGCATGCCACTGAGGGAAGCAGAAAGTCCAGCCTGGTTCTGGCATTGGCAGACATGTTGTGGTGCCAACTGATGAGTCAGTAAGCCAATGAGCACCATAACAAGCTTGCCAGTGCCAAGCTGGACTGTCAGTAACACAAGCAATAGAAAACTCAGCTTAGCTTCAGTCAACTGTCAGTAACACAAGCAATGCAAAATTTAGCCCAGCCAGCCTCAATCACATATTTTGTCAGTTGCAACACAGAATCACAGACAGTCTCTTACTGACTCACGATTGCCTAGTATAAACAGCAGAATGCCGGCAGCAGCACAGCACTTTACTAGCACTCTGCGCTCCAGGGCCCAGGCAAAGCTCCTCTTCCAAGCCCAAGGTGGGATTGGCATTGCAAGCCAATGGGAATACATGGTGTGCAGTGGGCAGGACTACACGCACCACTGGCTCCCACTGTGCTGCTTGTTAATAGATCTGTCAGCCTTCAGCCCGAGTCAAATAGACCGGCCTGGCGGTGTACCACAACATGCATGTGGGTATGCCTTATGATCTATTTCATTGGCTGCATCGGCATTATTACAATCTGTGTGCCACTGACTGCAGTGCTGCCTGTCACTGGTACCATGTGCGGCTGCAGAGCAGTGGCCCCATGCATTTCATTTTGGCCCTGAGGGTGTTTGAACACCCCGACCCCCCCCCCCCCTTATCTACATCCCTGAGGGTATGTACATCCAAATCAGAGGAAGGATTTAGGAATTACAGCTCTTATAATTAGCCATCCATCCCCCCTTTTTCAAGGGACCAAAAGTAATTGGACAATTGAATCAAAAGCTGTTTCAGGGCCAGGTGTGGGCTATTCCTTCGTTATTTCTTCATCAATTAAGAAGGTAAAAGATCTAGAGATGATTCTAAGTGTGGTATTTGCATTTGGAATCCATTGCTGTGAAGCTACATCATTTGTTCAAACGAGCTATCCAGGCAAGTGAAACAGGCCATTGTAAGGCTTCAAAAATTAAACAAATCCATCAGAGAGATAGCATTACATTAGGAGTGGCTAAATCAACAGTTTGGTGCATTATGAGAAAAGAAGAACGCACTGGTGAGCTCAGCAACATAAAAAGGCCTGTACGTCAACAGAAGACAACCAGGGCCGTCTTTAAGGCAGGGAAAAAGGGGCATCTGCCCTGGGTCCCAATATTGTTGTGGGGCCCAAAGCAGCTGCCTCATACTTGCCAACTATCCCAGTTCAATGTCCCTTGAAGTTTTAGTCCTGTGCTGTGTCCCGTTATCTCAGTGTGAAGTGTTACTAATGCTGCTCAGCTCTGCCTATTGCCGTGTACAGATGACTCACCTGCAGATCCTGTGTTTACATGTAAATAACCTGCATTGATATGTAAATAGCGGCTGCATTAATATCTAAATAGTTGTGGAGAGGCTGCATTGATATGTAAATAGAGGTGGAATTCCTATGTATATCATGCCTCCCTGAGGTCATATCCACCATCACTTCTGCTGAATGCTGCCCACCGGGGAGGCAAAGGGGCATGCTTGAAAGTCCTGCCTACAACTATCGTATATTTTCAAAATAACATGGTGCCACAGCACCGTGAATTGTGGTGAATGTGAATACGCACATCTCGGCAGATACGTGAGGGTGTCATTAAAAATAATGGCACTGCTGTGTATCTGCTAAAGGGCACCACATTTCTGTGGTGTCAGGAAAGCGATTTTGCATGCATTCCTGACACACAAATGTGAAAGCAGGCTAAATGTTTCAGTTACATTAGTGGTCAGTGTAAATGTTCTCATTACATTGGGGCTTGGTGTACAATTCTTTCATTTACATTAGTGGCCAGTGTGAATGTCCCCGTTACATTGGTGGTCAGTGTAAATCCCTCCTTACATTAGTGGTTCCTGTGAATGCTCTTATTACATTAGTGGTCAATGTGAATCCCCATTACATTGGAGTTTTCAGTCTATTGATGGCTCCCCTCAACTCCCAAGTCAATAGTGTGCAGGCAGTGAGGAGATGATGTGCTGTAACCTTTAGCAACTAATCAGTGAGCCGTAATGATGTGCACTAACCTCTTGCAACCAATCATTGAGTGGTAAGGATATGCAGTAACCTCTAGCAACCAATCAGTGAGCAGTATTGATGTACAGTAATCTCTAGAAAACAATCAACAAGCAGTAGCCATGTGCTGTAACCTCTAGCAAATATTAAGTGAGGCATAATGTGTGCTGTAACCTCTAGCAGCCAGTCAATGAGTGGCAATGATACACTGTAACCTCTGGCAACCAAACGCAATCGCTGGCCGATCTTATTCAGTAAACAGATTTTGAGTCTAGCTGCTATTTATTGTAAACTCAAAGCAGGTGGAGTGCGAAATTGCATGGGGCGGGCCAAGAAAATGGCCATGGCCCAATCAATAATAAAGATGGCCCTGAAGACAACAGTGGTGGATGATCGCAGGATCTTCTCTATGGTAAAGAAAAACTCATTCATTCAGACAAGTGAAAGACACTCTCCAGAAGGTGGGCGTATCATTGTCAAAATCTACAATCAAGAGAAGGCTTCACAAGAGCAAATACAGTGGGTTCACCACAAGCCTGAAGAATAGAAAAGCCAGATTAGACTTTGTCAAAAATGTCTATAAAAGCCATACCAGTTCTGGAAATGCATTCTTTAGATGGATGAAACTAAGATTAATCTGTACCAGAGTGACAGGAAGAAAAAATTATGGAGGAGGCTTGGAACAGCTCATGATCCAAAGCACACATCATCATCTGTAAAACATGGTGGAGGCACTGTGATGGCATGGGTATGAAAGTCTTCCAGTGGCACTGGGTCATTGGTGTTTATTGATGATGTGACAGAAGACAGAAGCAGCCAGATGAATTCTGCAGTGTTTAGCAATACTGTATACTGTCAGCCCAGATTCAGCAAAATGCAGAAAATTTGATTGGACGGCTCTTCACAGTACAGATGGACAATGATCCAAAACATGCTGCAAAAGCAACCCGGGAGGTTTTGAAGGAAAAGAAGTGGAATATTCTGCAATGGCTGAGTCAATCACATGATCTCAACCCAACTGAGCATGCATTTCACTTGCTGAAGGCAAAAATAAAGGCAGAAAGACCAGCAAACAAAGAACAACTGGAGACAGCTGCAATTAGAGCCTAGCAAAGCATCAGAAAGGAAGAAACCCAGTCTTTGGTAATGTCCATGGGTTCCAGACTTCAGGCAGTCATTGTAAAAATAAAGGATTCTCAACAAAATATTAAAAATGAACATTTTATTTATGATTATGTTCATTTGTCCAATTACATTTGAGGCCCTGAAAATGGGGGGGGGGGGGCTGTGTATAAAAATGGTTATCGCTCCTAAAATTTGTACTTGATATTTATGTTAAACCCCTTGAATTAAAACTGAAAGTCTGCACTTCAAATGAATTTGGACTGTTTAATTTTAATTTTACTCTGGTGGCATACAGAGACAAAAGTATGAAAACTGTGCCTGTGTCCAAATATATATGGACCAAACTGTAAATATAACATGTTTGGTATTAAAAAAACAAAAACAAAGCTTTAATAAAACCGACAATATATAGAAAAAGCATCACACATAATGTTTGAATATAAAAAAAGTAATCCATGTCATGATAATACCAATCTCTATGTCATGATAATACTAGAGAGAAGAATTAAACATTTATAAACCATAATCAGCTGGGCCCCCAGGCATGTTGTGCTCAGTTGCAGATGTTACTGTATTTTTGCTACCTGTGTTCTGGCCTCTAATAAAGGACCTGTCCTGATGGAAGATAGATGGCCGAGGATAGAGGCATACATTGCTCAGGACTCTTACATGTGGCAATAAAGATAGATGACCATAATATATTGTACTCGAGTTGGTAATAACCAAAGCCACTGGTTATATAGTCACACATAGACACATATGACATAAATCAACTTTCATTATCTAGTTGCAGTAAATTTCATCATGTTTCCAAATACTGTTAGAAATTTTCACACCACAGTTAAGAAAAAAAAAACTATAAATTCGTTTTCTCCCAAAACAAAGAACACATACATATTTTTCATAGATAAAAAAATGAGTTCATTTTCCATACTTTGCTAGTTTTGCTAGAACCTTAAAGCCATATTAAACTCAAAACCAAAACTGTAATGTATTGCGACTTACCAATCATTAGATGTAGTGGCTGCATTAGTGTTCTTTTCTAGGCTTTCTTCCCCTCTCTTTTCACCTGGTGATCTGGCCAGTAATACACTTCCTGTATTAAAGTGCCTCCACTAAATGAAGAAGAACATGGGGTCACCTTGTGACAGCAGCATTGTTAATCTGGGGAGAGGGGAGTGTTGGATGCACTAGCATATTTAGATACACTAAAAAATCAAAGCTGAACTCCAACTAACAATTTATAAACAGTTAAAGAAAAGTTTATTTTTTCAGTTAGTATAAAAGTTATGTAAATTACTAAAAGCTGATCATTGTGAACGATCCTGTCCCGTAGTAGTTAGTTTGTCTTAGCCATGCAACTGTACATCTTTAGCACAGCTTCAGCTCTGTTGAAAAACAACTGACTTACTGGCCAGACCACCAGGTGAAAATAAAAAGAAAGGCAGTTTAAAAAAGAAAACCAATGCAGCCACCACATCTAAGAATTGGTAAACTGGAATATAATAAATGGTTTCTTTTGGGTTTTAATACTGCTTTAAAGCCGTAGTTTTTATATAAATCAATACAAGATGAATTGGGAATAATTGATTCCCACTTGGATTCCACTCCTGGGATTACACTGCAAAGAGGACTGCTTCTTTCTGTGTGGAAGCAGTAGTATCTCTGCAGCAGTCTGACACACACACACCTCACTCTGTCAGAGATTGGGCCCTCCAATCAGCAAAGCTCATGTTCCTCACAGGGGAGTGTGTCAGACTTCTGCAAAGAGATCACTGTTTCCAAACAAATAGTGTCAGTCCTCCATGAAACAGTACTTTATCGACTTGGAGAGCATTTGGCTTAATTGAAAAAAAACTTTTCAATTAAATCTGTTGACTAGCCATTGAGTCTTTTTTTGGCTGATTTACTGAAAAAGTACAACTGCATTTAACTGCTTAAGGACCGCCCCACAAACATATACTGCGGCAGAGCAGCCCTTAAGCGCGAAATCACGTACCAGTACGCGTTTCCTCCTCTCGGCTCTGGGGACGCGCGTGCGCTCAGTCAGGGCCCCGCTTCTGCAGTGATTGGACACAGCGGGAGCCAACCAGCAGGAAACCCAGCAATCGCTGGGAGAGAGGCAGAGCGGCAGTCTGCCTGTGTAAACAAGGCAGGTCATTGTTCTGCTAGTAAGAATCTCTGTTTTTCTTCAGCTAAGCCATCCCCACACAGTAAGAAAGCACTCACAGGGAACACTTAACACACACACACTTAACACTTTGATCGTCCCGATGACAAAATTGTCTTTTTTTGTTTATACCGCAAAAAATAAAAACAGCAGAGGTGATAAAATACCACCAAAAGAAAGTTCTATTTGCGGGAAAAAAAGGACATCAATTTTTTTTTGGGCACAGTGTTGTATGACCGCGCAATTGTCAGTTAAAACAACACAGTGCCGTATCGCAAAAAATGGCCTGATCAGGAAGGGGGTAAAACATTCCAGAGCTGAAGTGGTTAAAGAGGGATAAAGCATACAAGAAATAAAAGGTTCTGGAATAACAGACTTTTTCCGTTGGAATTTCCGACCGTGTGTATGGGGCATTACATTTAGACTGCAGTTCTATCAAATGTTTATGAACACCCCTAAAATTACAGGTACAAGAAGTAGAATCATACAGCAGCACAATCTTTCATCAACAGCAAGTTGGAGTTATGTCATCCCTTATAAATGTCCTTGTAACTCTAACTGAGAAACTAACAGTCAGCAATATAACGTTAGTAAGAAGGGCCCATATGCTGACTAAGAGCCTCCAGAGTCTTTTGAGTGCTTCTGTATTCAGTGCTTCTTGATGCAACTACCATAACCTGTCAATCTGTGAATAACTATTTCCCTTGTGCATAAAAATCTCAGTAACGATCAACAATTCACTCACAACTTGATGCATATGATACAGTGGTTGTCCTATATTTAGCAAATCCAATACAAGCAAAAACAGTTGCCTATATGTTGTGGTATTTTTCAGGCTGTGAACATTAATCACACAAGTCTTCAGACAGCACCATGGCCAGTACCAGACATCTGCAAATATAGGTCAGTGTTGCCAACCGCTCGTAGATTTACAGGCAGCCCGTAAATGTAAGCCCATTTTCAGGGTGCTCGTAAATGTCCGTTATGGGCAGCAGTGCCTGTAAAAAAGATGGCTGCAAGTCAATCATGTAATTGCGCATGCGCATTTCTAAGGCGGCCGGACATGGAAAACTCGTACCCGCTCGGCCGGCGGCGCATGCGTAGTAACGGAATGGTGCCACCTGGCGCCATTTTTGAGTCCACTTGTTCCTAGCTGTGACACAGCGACCGGCGATGCACCTCCTGCACTCGCCACCATAGAAGGAGTGGTGAGTGAGGAGGAGAGGATGCTATTAAGATAGTGAACCTGTAAGATAGACATGTACGTAGCTGTAGTGCAACGTAAGCGTAGGGCATACAGGACAGGGTGCAAAGCTTACGCAGGGGAATGGTGCGAGGGGTTAAGAAAGTTACAAGGCTTACCTGATTGGAGGATGGAGTAAGAGTGGGTGGAGTAGAGTTGATATGAAGGCACGTGAGGGTAGGAAGGTCAGCAGTCTGGAGCAGCAGGTCAGGAGGAACGTTCCCGCCCGCCCACCCCTAATAGGGATAGTTTGGGATATATTTGTTCTTAAAGAAAGGGTGAGGGTGGCGGTAGGGTCCTTGACGGCTGGTATACAATTTATACTGTTTAAGATGAGGTTTTGGAAAAGGTTAGGACCCATCATAGGTATGGAGTCCTCCCGGGTGGTCTGGCGGCTGGCCAGACTGATGGGCTAATAAGTTGGGGGTCTGTGGTCAATTGGTAAGTCCCGAGGCAAGTTGGCGGCTGGGGACGAATGCCATAAAAAGTTGGGATTACAGGCTCAAGAAGAAATGGGGTCGTCAGGGATCAACAACTGTTTATCTGATGAGCTGGTTTTGGTTATAAGAAAATAGATGGTAAAATAAAATGGTTTACAGAAGTTTGAATGAAAGTTTAGTTTGGTTTATTGTTAAAATAAAGGCCTGAAAGGCCATTTACATCCAGCAGGTGTCTGTGTCATTATTAATAGAATAAGGATTAAAGGGGTGTACATGTATGGATTGGCGTAGTAAGGTATCTGGCTACCCTTGTCATGGCTGCAGAAGCTCTAACAATAGTGGAACTCAGAACAGAGGAGGAAAGAGCCCGTAGGATTGGCTGCAGAAGCTCTAACAATGGTTACACTGGTCAGAGGGAGCAAAGAGGTTCTGAGGTAGTGATACTTCTGTTATAGCTACATCTATAACCCAGCCTAAAGTGAACCTAAAGTGAACCTGTAAAAGACTGGCTCTAGAAGCACTTACTAATTCCTGACACTGTTAAGAGAAAGAAAAGGGGTTCTGCAGTGGTGCCACTTCTGTCTGTCTATATCTGTGACGTGGCATTACTGGGGGGTGAAGCCATGGCATGCAGTGGGATAGAGAAGGACACTGATGTGCTGCCCTGTGGAGAGGTGAAAGGGGCACAGGAGCAGGACACACTGATGTGGAGACTGTAATATGTTGGTGGACAGAAGGGGAGGCTACGGGCAGGGGGTCAGGAGGAGACTATAATGTCTGCAGTCTCTGTCCACCACCTGTGTCATGTTGGCAGTCTCTGTCCACCCCCTGTAGTATGTCCGCAACCTCTGTCCACTCCCTGTAGTATGTCTGCAGCCTCTGTCCACCTCCTGCAGTGTGTCCGCAGCCTCTGTCCACCTCCTGTAGTATGTCCGCAGCCTCTGTCCACCTCCTGTAGTATGTCCGCGGCCTCTGTCCACCCCCTGTAGTATGTCCGTGGCCTCTGTACATCTCCTGTAGTATGTCCGCGGCCTCTATCCACCTCCTGTAGTATGTCCACAGCCTCTGTCCACCTCCTGTAGAATGTCCGCAGCCTCTGTCCACCTCCTGTATCATATATGCAGTCTTTGAGGGCGATCCTAGAAAGAAGTCAAGAGTAGGACGCTGCCTGGATGGGGGTCATGGGAAAAGACAGACATGTATGGACTGTGGAGAGGAGACTATACAATAAAACCAAAGCCGCCAAGCTGCTGGAGTCATCTGATTGAGCCCTGCATGGTGCACCTGAGAAGAGATCAGTGACAGTGCCACCAGGCCAGTCTGGGGGGGGGGTCACTGATATAGGGGCGAGTAAATACAATAATGTAAGAGGGCACTGATATAAAGGCCCCCCCTATATTAGTAACCCCCACCTTAGTGTATTCACTGTGCAGAAGGTGGTCTCTAGTCACTAGAGTTTCCCTTGCATCATGAGCTGCACATGTACAGGGCCGTCTGACGTTTTCTAATGAACATTTGAATGATTCAGAGGATAACTGGGGGAAAGTATGGTACTGGATTTTTTTGTTGTTCTGTCTCTAATTGTTACAAAAAACATACCACTAAAATTATAGACTGATAATTTCTTTGTCAATGGGCAAATGTACAAAATCAGCAGGGGGTCAAATACTTTTTTCCTTCACTGTTTGCTTTGAATCTTGCTTTAACCACTTAACAACCGTCCCATAGCCGAATGACGGCTACAGGGCGGTTGCTTAACTCTGGGAGGACTTTATAGTACGTCCTTCCAGAATTTCGCTTATCGCAGGTGTTTACCACGTGATCGCTCCGTCAAATGATGGAGCGATCACTTGTAAGCAAACCAGCGTCATATTATGATGCCGGTTCCTCCCTCTCCTCTCTGTACCGATCTGTACAGTGAGAGGGGAGAGATTGGTGATAGCAGCCCTGTGGGCTGGATCTGTAGTGCCCACAGAACTGTTCACTGACAATTAACCCTGCAATTCCCTGCCAATGCACTGCAATACCCTGCCAATACTCTGCAATGCCCTGCCAATACTCTGCAATACCCAACAATAATCTGAAATACCCAGCAATACTCTGCAATACCCAGCATTACTCTGCAATACCCAGCAATAATCTGCAATACCCAGCTATACTCTGCAATAGCCTGCAATACCCTACCAATACTCTGCCATAAATTGACATACCCAGCAATACCCAGCCATACTCGGTGATACCCAGCCATACTCAGTGATACCCTGCAATACCCAGCCATACTCTGCAATACCCAGCCATACTCAGTGATACCCTGCAATACCCAGCAATACTCTGTGATACCCTGCAATACCCAGCCATAGTCAGTGATACCCTGCAATACCCAGCCATACCCGGTGATACTCTGCCATACTCAGATAAACTCAGTCATACTCGGTGATACCTTGCAATACCCAGCCATACACGGTGATACCCTGCAATACTCGGTGATACCCAGCCATGCTCAGCCATGCTTGGCTGTACTCGGCCTCTGTATGTTGCCAGGCTGTGGAAGTCTCACATATGTGGTATCGCCGTACTCAGGAGGAGTAGGAGAATCAATTTTGGGGTGTAATTTTTGGTATGTACATGCTATGTGTTAGAAATATTGTATAAATGGACAACTTTGTGTTAAAAAAAAAAATGCATTTTAACCACTTCCCGCTCACCAGCCGTCAGATGATGTCCTTAACTTTGTGCGGGGATATCTGGTGGGTGTAGCTACAGGCATCATTCAGATATCAGATTTTTCAGCCGGCGATTCCCTACACCAGGGATCTGCAGTTACAAAACTACGAGTCCCATCATTCCTCTGCCTCTGGGTGTCATGCTTGTGGCTGTCAGAGTCTTGCTATGCCTCATGGGATTTGTAGTTCTGCAACAGCTGGAGGTCCACCAATTGCATATCCCCTCCCGCCGCCCTCTGGTGCTTCTACCGACTCGCCAATATGATCAAAGCCAGAATCGTTTAAATTATTTTTTTATTTCAGGCTTCCCAGCCAAGAAGTGAGATGTGGAGTCTTATTGACCCCATTGTAAAGAGGACCTGTCATGCCATATTCCTATTACAAGGAATGTTTACATTCCTTGTAAAAAAATGTTTTTGGGGAAAATAGTGTCAAACTAAAATAAATAAAGTAAAATGAACAATAAAAAAAAATTTAAATTTGAAAGTGCCCCTGTCCCTGTGAGCTTGCATGCAGAAGCGAATGCATATGTAAGTCCCGCCCACATATGAAAACGGTGTTCAAACCACACATGTGAGGTATCACTGCGAACGTTAGAGCGATAGCAATCATGTTGGCTCTAGACCTCTGTAACTCAAAACATGTAAACAGTAAAAAAAATGTAAGCGTCGCCTATGGGGATTTTTAAGTAGCGACGTTTGGCGCCATTCCACGAGCATGTGCAATTTTGAAGGGTGACATGTTAGATATCTATTTACTCGGCGTAACTTCATATTTCACATTATGCAAAAACATTGGGCTAACGTTACTGTTTTGTTTTTTTAAGCACAAAACTGTTTTTTTTTCCAAATAAAAGCGTTAGAAAAATTGCTGCGCAAATACTGTTCTAGATAAAAAGTTGCCACGACCACCATTGTATTCTCTAGGTTCTTTGCTAAAAAAACAAATATATTATGTTTTATGGTTCTATGTAATTTTCTAGCAAATAAATGATGATTTTTACATGTAGGAGAGAAATTTCAGAATTGGCCTGGGTGCTCCAGAACGCCTGATGGCGCTCCCTGCATGTTGGGCCTCTGTACGTGGCCACGCTGTGTAAAAGTCTCACACATGTGGTATCGCCATACTCTGGAGTAATAGCAGAATGTGTTTTGGGGTGTAAATTGTGGTATGCATATGCTGTGGGTGAGAAATAACCTGTTAATATGACAATTTTGTGAAAAAAAATCCTGATTTTGCAAAGAATTGTGGGAAAAAATGACAACTTCAAAAAACTCATCATGCCTCTTACTAAATACCTTGGAATGTCTTCTTTCCAAAAAGGGGTAATTTATTTGTGCTTTTCTGGCTTGTTAGGGTCTTAAGAAATGAGATAGGCCATCAGTACTTCAGGTGTGAACAATTTTCAGATATTGGCACCATAGCTTGTAGACTCTATAACTTTCACAAAGATCAAATAATATACACCAATTTGTACTTATTTTTTACCGAAGATAAGTAGTAGTATAAGTTTTGGCCAAAATGTATGAAGAAAAATTACTAATCTGCTAAATTTTATAACAGAAACAATGAATTATTATTATTTTTTTTTACTGAATTTTCTATCTTTTTTCAGCTGTGATTAAATAGCACCAAAAGAAAGCTCTATTTGTGTGAAAAAAAGGACAAAAATTTCATATGGGTATAGTGTTGCATGACTGAGTTATTGTCATTCAAAATGTGAGAGCATTAAAAGCTGAAAATTGGTCTGGTTATTAAGGGGGTTTAAGTGCCCAGTGGCCAAGTGGTTAAATCATCTGTGGTAACAGATGAATACTGAATGCAGCATGAGGTGACCAACATTAAGCATTTATCAAGATGAAGAGAACAACCAACATTCTGAAGAACATAACCAGTCATTAATCAAAAATTGCTTTGCTTTGTGATTTCCAAATATGACATCCAAAGGAGTTGGGAGCAATAAGTCTAATCCCCATACACACGGTCGGAAATTCCGATGGAAAAAGTCCGATTGGATTATGTTGTCGGAAAATCCGATCATGTGTGGGTATTATCGGACCTTTTCTGTCTGAATTTCCGACTGAAAAAGTTTGAGAGCAGGATCTAATATTTTACGACAACAAAATCCGATCTGACTTTTTCCGATCGGGCATAGAGAATTCCAACGCACAAAGTGCCACGCATGCTCAGAAAAAATTTGAAGAGGAAAGCTATTGGCTACTGGCCTCTACGTAGTTCTGTCATGCGTTACGAACGTCACCTCGTTATAAACTATCAGGTTTTCTGACAACTTTGTGCGACCGTGTGTATGCAAGACTAGTTTCGCCCAAAATTTGTCCGAAAGAAATCCGAGGGATTTTGTTGTCGGAATGTCTGACCGTGTGTACAAGGCATAATAGGTAGCAGAGCTCAGTGATTGCTTTGAGGCTTGATAGTACTGTTACCAAAGAGGTCTTCCAGTCGATGGACAGCTATGCCCAGATTTTTGTATTTTTTTACTGCCATTTTCTCCATAAAGCAAATTAAAAGAAGCCGCCCCTTCACCCATTATTTATACAGTAGTTCGGTTGTACAATGTCAGTGGCTCAGCATGTCAGGGTAAACAAAATCAGCCAGGAAAACTAATCATCAAGGCTGAAAAACACAAGTTTGTGTGAGTGGTGTAAGATATTTTATCAGCACTGACAGAGTGATTAATATAAGTGTTGTCTGCCCAGGATCCCTGGTCCTTAATGTCTGCTTCCTACTAGATTCAGGGAGTGGATGTTGAAAAAAAAAAAACAGAGGTTTCCGGAAGATTATTAATATACTTTCGTGCTCCAGTGGTTAATTAATATTCTTTCATTTGCATATCTCCCCTTTTCTCTCTCTCTTGCCTGGAGTTGTCATTTCTAAACATATGATCATAATAAACGATCATGCTCTGTTTTTCCACCAGTGGCTGCCAGCAAAATTAATCTTCTGCTTCACACTCAGAAACCAATGTACCCACCACCATATCACAGCTTGTACAGAAAGCTCAGATCCACAGCTAGTGACGTGCTCGATGTGGCGTGCCAATTTTCACTTACTAGATAACGGCTTTTTACACAAGCCAGGAGTGTAAGAACTAGGGAGGTAACGGCAAAGTAGATTTAATTACATTTATCCTATTTTCTGTGTAGTAATTCCAATGTCATATGTTTTTGCTCTGCTACTTGTAAAAATCACAAAGCAAAGATTTTGGCAGCATGTCTTCAGTGCAGAAAATAAACACGTCTTCAGAATGTTTTTGTTGTTTCTTCGAAAGCATTATGTTATCAAAGCCTAAGCAAATAAAATTAACAAAATGGCTTGTTTGTAAGAGAACTAAGTGGTTATTAGGCATTAGCTTCAGGAAAAAGCTTAAATCCCAACATTATTTTTGGATTTTATTCATTTTAAAACATGTAATGCACTTTTCCCCCTTTCCTTCCACCATAGTGTGTAATTGAGACCCTGTTCTGTGATTGGTCCTCTAATCTAGAAAAAGGACATTGGTTGTTGTTTGGAGATGTTCTGCTGTCGAAGGGAGAAGACCTTTTCCCTTCCCTTACACTTGGGATATCTGAGAGATGAGAGGTATTATGAAGATGGAGCTTTCAACAAGAGAATTCAACAAGAGTACCTGTCATTGTTGGAAGTTGTAATTGTTATGCCCTGTACACATGGTTGGACTTTTCCGACGGAAAATGTGTGATGAAATCGCGTTATCGGAAAATCCGATCATGTGTAGGCTCCATCAGACTTTTTCTGTCGAAATTTCCAACACACAAAGTTTGAGAGCTGGATCTAAAATTTTACAACAACAAAATCCGATTGTTTAAATTCCGATTGTGTGTAGACAATTCCGACTGACAAAGTGCCATGCATGCTCAGAATAAATTCAAGACGAAAGCTATTGGCTACTGCCCTCTTTATAGTCTTGTTGTACGTGGTTTACGTCACCTCGTTCTGAACGATCAGATTTTCCGACAACTTTGTGAGACCGTGTGTATGCAAGACAAGTTTGGGCCAAAATCCATTGGAAAAAATCTGATGGACTTTGTCGTCCGAAATGTCTGACCATGTGTACAGGGCATAACACCTGGTCAACAAAGTTATTGGGATGTCATGTCTGCTTTTGAGAAGAGACTTTTCAGGAAACTGTTTATATTGTTTGATAAACTCAAGTGTGAGAACTCCAGATATTAAATTCATTCCATAAAGATTACCATGTAAAGATAATATTGGCAACTACAATGGGCTGACAATGGTTGGGATTGAGGGTGCAGAGTTCTTTGAAGTCTAGAAACATCAGTAAAGTATATAGAACCTGGGGTTGTGTCAACCAGTTCTATTAGCATTCATATTGGGTATCGGTAATTCTCCCATGAGGCCTAAAAAGACAAATGGGTGGTTGATTGCAGTGTATTGATAAAGATCTCATTCTGCTTTAGGCCAGCCATACCCAGAGCAAATTTCTTTCCTGCAACAGGTTGCATGAAAGAAATTCTCTCAATTCCCCTATCAACACAAACAGAATTCCTCCTGCCGGACCATTGTCTTCTCCCAGCAGGGGGGGGGGGGGGGGGGGGGGGGGGGATCAGGCAGAGGAAGCTGCCCCCCACTGGGAGAAGGCAGTGATTATTGATAGCAGCTATATTAGCTTCTAGCCATGACTGCAGGTAAAACCCAGCATGCTGGTTGTACCCAAATTGATTGATCGGTCAACTTGGTGCATTCAGCCTGCCCATACATGGTTCAAATGGCAGCTGTTTCCTGCTGAACCGGCTGAGATTCGAACCATGTATGTCCTGCAGGGCCGTCTTTAATATTGATTGGACCATGGGCAAAAATTTTCTTAGGGACCCCTCCCCCCATGCAATTTCACTCTCCACCTTCTCTAATACATAACATACAATAAATAGCAGCTAGACTTAAAATCAGTTTACTGTATCAGATCAGGCAGCGATTGCGATTGGTTGCCAGAGATTATAGCATTTCATTACTGCTTACTGACTGGTTGCTAGAGGTTACAGCACTGCTTAAGGCTCACTGATTAGTTACATCACATTTCTGTTTGTTGATTGGCTGCTAGAGATTGCTGTACAGTAATACTGCTCACTGGTTGCTATAGGTTACAGCACATCTTCTCCTCACTGCAGGGGGGCATGATATACCTATGAATGCTGCCTTTATTTACATATCAATGCTGTTGGCCTCAGCTATTTACATATGCATGTCACTGCTATTTACATATGAATGCCAGTACTTACATGTAAACACAGGTCTGCAGGTGAGTCATCTGTACACAACAATAGGGAAGGGCTGGGCAGAATTAGTAGCAGCACAGGACTAAAACTTCAAGGGACAAGGGAATGTAAATTGGGATAGTTGGCAAGTATGAGGCAGCTGCTTTGGGTCCCACAACAATGACAGGGCCCAGGGCAGCTGCCCCCTTTGCCCTGCCTTAAAGACGGCCCTGATGTCCTGTCTTAGTTGGCTTACGTTGTCTCTCTTATGTAGTAGCTGCTGTCTGAACCCCCTATTCTACATGGACCACCTCTATGGCCATATTACATATTGACTGACCATTTTATAAATAGGACATATTCTCAAAAGACTGCTGTGTTTAGGAAACTCTTTAGGTCAGTGAGAGTTCATATGGGCTACTCAGCCTCAGTCAATACAATAAGACAAGTGACTAAAGTTGGTCATGGGAACTCTATTTATTGAACATTGTAATACCAGTTCAGTTCATAACTACTTATGTTTTAGTAAAGAAAATCAGGTTATGTGCACACATGTGGGCAGGTGTGTTGTATTCTATGCTAAAACAGGTGGTCTCGGACTCAACCCTAGTCAACTCATTAGGAAAAACACAAATCCCCTATTTCCTTTGAACAAAACTGTCACAGGAATGAAAATAGCTGTTAACTCCCAAGCCAATCTCAAACATACTGGCCTACTGGGGAAATGTAAATAATTGACAGAAACATAGGTTTTAAAAAACTAAATCATCAAGTGGAAACTTGCATAAACAGGACGAATGGCAATGTTTATAGAACCCTGGTGCAATTGAATCAATCCCAATGCAGGTAATGTTGGTGCTCCTTCGACCCAAGTAAATAATTAACCCTGGTGGAAATAAATGGTGACAATGCAAATGTCACATATCAGTCACTCTGAGTAACAGCTCCAGTTTTATGCTAGATCTTTTACCTTTACACTGTCTGTTTTCATCTTATAGCACTAGATATAACTTGCAATAACCCTGTAAAAAAACAAAATCAGAAGTAATAAGCAATCTTTAGATGTATAGATGACATGTGAGTATCATATACCGGTAATCTTCATTTTTTTAACGATTTCTGCAGATTGTTTGGTCTGTTTTCTGCATTTTTCTGTCAGGTGTGTTGCATGTCTTCTCTATATGCCTAATCTTTCTTTTCCTCATTTCCTCTTTAGGCTAAATATTGGCAAGAGTGATATTCTCACTTTTTTTGATGGCGATGATTTGACAGCCCGTGTCCTAGGTCGGTACACAGGGACACACAATCGTTTCAAAATCTATACATCGATGGCAGATGTTATTGTCCAGTTTCAGACTGATCCAGGGAGCAATGTTTTTGGCTACCAACAGGGTTTCATTATTAACTTTTTTGGTAAGTTAATGTGTACATATTTAAGCAACTATGTTGCTATGGGGTTGACACAAAACTAAAGGCAAAAATTCTGTATACTTACCTTTCTGGCAGCCTGTGTGTTAAAATTCTGCTGCAATGCTGATCCCTGGCTACTGCAGGTATGCAACACTAAAGCCTCGTTCACATGATCGGATTTTCCGTAGACATTTGTCCAAAGGCATGTGCCTGGATTATGTCTTTCATACAAACAGCAAGGAATTGTTGGCCAACAAACACGAACCTGTTCTGCTAATTTCGCATTAGTAGAAGTTTGGTGAGTGTTCATTCATGCTTTTCATTTCGCGCTTTTCATTTCATGCTTTTCAGTTCATTTCTGAATGGCCATTCGCCAACCAGACATGTTGCGGAATTGGAGGAGATAACGATTATTAGAGATTGAGATTATTTATCATTGGCCTTGGAGTTATTGCTTTGACCTAAGTCCAGTCCAGGAACAGGAAGAGGAGGAGTTCTTGGACCAAAAATTGGTTGCTTTATTAATTGTGACCAATTATGTCATATGCCTTTGCTGTGGGAGCTCCAGGAGAATAATCCAGATGATTTTCTGGATTATCGCCAGATGACGGACCCCTGCACCAGCTCTTGGCATTGTTGACCCCCTAAATTAAGAAGCAGGACACATGCATGAGGCTTTTATTTTATTTTTTGGTTGAATAATAATAATTTGATTTGGTATATTTTCTATATTTTTGGATGCATAGAATGGACTTTTTGGTTAAGTTCTATTGGCAGATAGCAAGTCAAATTTTATTTGTTTTCTGTTTTTAATGCACAATAACAAAATTGTATAGAATAATACTTGGCTATGTGTTTTACATTAGGCGGTTTTAATTTTTTAAATGTAAACATTTTTAAAAATACAATGTAAAATTAACAAGGGACACCAACATAGTTGTATCTTTGATCTTAAAAAATACAGGATAATGGTTTTGTGGTAACTTGTCCAAATAAAAAAAAAAAAAGAAGCATAATAATATTATTCTTGATATCACTAGAAAAAAAAGCCTGAAAATGTGTTTGCAATAACTCCATCAGTATCACCAGCAAAGCAGCTTCATTATTATCCCATTAAAGAAGAAGAGAATGTGTACCACATTTCGAGATTTCATAATTTATGTCATGAATCTTAATTCTCCATTACGAACGCTAGTTTACAAGACTGACCGCTTCTGGCTTGTTCTTGCTTCCAAACATGCGTGTTTGTACGCTGGACTTTTGTCTGATGGACTTGTGTATACATGCTCGGGAAATCCGACAACGGACATTTGTCCGCGAAAATTTTTAAAACCTGCTATCCAACATTTGTCTGCAGAAAATCCAACAACAATTGTCTGGAGCATACAAACTATTGTATTTTTCCCCAACCATCTGTCATCGAACATTTCCCGTTGGAAAATCCGATCGTGTGCACGAGGCTTAAGGCTTCATGCACACTGCTGCTGGTAAACGGATGTTTAGGAGTAGTTGGGCTTTTTTCAGCTGCTCCTGATCTCTCCTCTATGTTATCTTATCAGTACATGTACACAGGGTCATTTATAGTAGTTTCTAGGCAGTTGACTTTAGAAGCATTTCTTGGAAAGCAAAAAAATTAAAAATAAAAATGCGTTCAAGATGGATGTTCAGAGGCATCTGAAATGCCAAACGCCTGTAACAGCTTGTAAACGTGGTAACTCATGTTTAGTCGCATTTTGTTTAGAGGCGTTTTTAATTTTTGACTATTAAAAAAAACATCTAAACGAAAACGCAGCTAAACGCGCACTAAACACACGCTAAACACGACATGTAAACGTGGCAAAACTGATGTTTTTAAATGTCAGTTACTATCTGTCAAGTCAAATTCAGGGGAGGTTGTAAAATGCCCCATGTACATTAAGCCTAATGCCCCATACACGATTGGAAATTTGGCCAGCAAAAGACAGATGAAAGCTTTTGGTTGGAAAATGCGACCGTGTGTATGCTCCATCAGACTTTTGCTGGCCGAATTCCAGCCAGCAAAAGATTGAGAGCAGGCTCTCAACTTTTCAGTTGGAAAAAGTTCCAATCCGAAATTCCGATCGTCTGTACAACATTTCTACACATGCTCGGAAACAATTTGACGCATGCTCAGAAGCATTGAACTTCATTTTCTCAGCTCATCGTAGTGTTGTACGTCACCGTGTTCTTGACGGTCGAAAGTTCAGCAAACTTTTGTGTGATCGTGTGTATGCAAGCCAAGCTAGCTTGAGCGGAATTCCGTCGGAAAAACCATTCAAGATTTTTCCAATGGAAAAATCCGCTCGTGTGTCTACGGGGCATCAAAAGTTTTTGAACACTTGCTCTCGCACAGAATGAGCCACTGCCAGCTTGTATGTCCCGAAAGAGCTGGCATGGAAACCACAGTGCGTGGTATTCCACTCATTGGGAAATGTCAGATACCTGCAGCAGCTGAGGATCACCAACCTGGCAGAGTTTTAACACAGGGGCTGCTGTTAAGAAGGAGAAAAATGTTTTGGCATTGATGCACTTTAACTTTTGCAAACTTTGATTATAAAAAAGTTACACTAAATTGAAACCTTCAGATCAAATATCCATGGCTATAGCCAGGCCAGGAATAAAATGGGCTTATCTAGTTTGACATTTGTGCAAAGAAATTAGCAATGATAATTTCAAAGACAAAAGACTCATGGTAATCCCATGTACCAAGCATAGTTAGACTTGTCTGTAGTCCATAGGATCTCTCCGCTAAACAGTCGGATGACAGGTCAGTGTCTACTCCGCTATGCAGAGCAGACATGGGCACAGCCCCACTGTTCTCTATGGGTCTGTCAGATGGAAATGGACCGCCTGTCAATTTCCATCTGACTGTCATCTGATCTGCTGTTTTTGGCGGACAGGATTGTATCAGATGCTGACGAGTGTCAGCAGACACATGTCACCTGACATCCGCAGCTCCATAGAGAGCTATGGAGGCTCCGATCAGGTCCGCCTGAAAAACTGACAGGTGGACCTCATATGACAGCCCATGTGAAATCAGCCTAGAGCACAAAAAAAATATCCAATTTCCAATCACTACATCACAAAACAAAAATGATTTATAGTTTTTATGTAAAGAAGCTACATATAAAGTTCACAAATGTGTATAAAAATCCACTCTTGCCTGTACAGAATTATCTAATTTCTGTATTTTTGCTGCATGATCTTTGAGAATGGCCATTGTAGGCCAAAGGAGACACACAAATTGCTGATGGTAGATTTCTTCTATAGGACTGCAGACCAGGATTTTTAGATATATTTTCTCTCCTGATAATCTCCCAAAACGCATTAATGTTACCACCTTGTTAAAATGTTGTAATGTGTTTCTAGTGACCCCCCCTAAAATTAGCTTATCGAAAGGAAATCATTATTTTCATTCAAAATGTATTTCTTTCTTACCATGAGTAATAACACTGGTTCCCAGCAGCAGATGACATGGGCCCGGGCCAGTGAAGAATTATGGTTGTTTCTTGTCAGTAAACACTGCAGAAAGTCTATTGATTTCAGACAAACAAACTCTGTTTGGGAGACTTGCAATGAAATATGAGGGACACCAAGGTACAATCATGGTAGCCTGTGTATTTATGTAAATACTCACTATGCATACAGATAAGGCTTTTAAAACATAAGCACATATTGATAAGACTGTTAAGAAAAAGAATGTATATCTTAAAAGATAAAAAAAAAAAATACCATCATTTTTTTCTAAATGATAATCTTCTGAGCTGTCCATAATAAATAATATGTGTGTCAACCTGCAGGTGACAGATGTAGATACAATCCAATATCAGTGCTACTAGCCCTGTGTAAATAGGTACGGGTCAAGGATCACATTGTAGTTTAGCCTAGAAAACCAAGACCAATGGTTATGTGATTACAAGAGTAATTTTCTATATTTTTTAATTCATTAAAATAACACTTGGTGTACCTGTCATGAAGGTCCTTGTGCAGGAACTTCCTTTTTTACGGTCCCTGTCTTCCACTTGTGCTCTTGAATTGTTGCTCTGTCGCACTCTCCCGCTAAAGAGACTCCAAGCTATGCACTTTGTACAAGCATGTTTCATCGTTGTCACCTCCCCTAAGAAATGCCATACAGCCATTCCTGGATCTAGTGCACATAGAAAGGCTACAGGAAATCAGCAATGAATTGAAGCACAGAAAAAAAAAATAGGGCAAAAACAATATATTTTTTTGGTCAGTTTTTTATACACACTGCTTTAAATGTCATTCAGTTAGGGTTTGCATCTACTTTTACAGTTTTAATGGTTTAATAGAGTGAATGATATTTGATTAGTTACACTCAAACACATTTTAACCATTTGAAGTTTGTAAGATGTTTTTATTCGTTTTCAAAATGCTATTTTTAGCCTATTTTTTGTTTTAAAGTGGTTGTAAACCCCATTCACGAAAGTTGGTCTAAGCACATATATCTGTAGTGTTTACTTATCTCTCTACAAAGCTCTAAGTGCGTTTTTTTCCTGCTGCTCCGTTCCTCTGTTATCAGCAGAGCTCTCCAATACATAACAGCAGCTGGAAATTTGTGTTGGGGAGGGAACTTTGAGGTAAATAAGCAGAGAGCTTGTCTATTCAGACTACAGCTCTGCATGTTCCTTGTTCTTCTGCCTATGTGGAGTGGGGGTGTGTGCCTTTCCTCCAATCAGCTCTCACATAGTATAAACCCGGTCTACACCAACTGCTGAATGATGAAACAAGATTTCTAACATGATTTACACTTTCTAAAGAATGTAGAAAGGGAAAGACAGCAGATATACATGTAAAACTTATGTAGAAGGATTTATTTAATCTCTGTGTATCATCTGAGGCTGTTCACTTCACTGGGTATAGGAGAGGGTTTACATCCATTTTAAGGGCTAAATACAAAAAAACATAAAAATAAGAATGCTTAATTATGTTTTCTTCCTAGAGGTACCAAGAAACGATACCTGTCCTGAATTACCAGAAATTCCGAATGGCTGGAAAACAACATCTCAGTCTGAGCTTGTCCATGGCACAGTCGTGACCTACCAGTGCTATCCAGGATATGAGGTTGTGGGAGCAGAGCTTCTCATGTGTCAATGGGACCTCACGTGGAGTGGAGATCTGCCCTCGTGTGAAAGGGGTAAGAGGTAACACTGATAAATAGATTACTGCCTGAACACACAATCAGTATGTATTCATGGGCCAGCAGGTTATTACTAAGGGCCAATTTAATTTATACAGGCTGTTGTGGTTCATAATGCCTATATAATTGTGTTAAAGTGGTAATTAAGTCCTTAAATAAGAAAAAAATTCCGGTAAGTTAATGGTATAATGCGCTAGTATGCACCACATACTAGCACATTATGAAAGAGTTATGTAAAATGGATGCTTCCAGCAGTGCACTGCTGTTGGAGCTTCCATCTTCACTCAGTCTTTCTTCCAGGTTCAAGAGCTCTAGCTGTTTGAAAGGTCGAGCCGTGAAGATGTCACACCCCAGCATGCGCACAGGAGTTATAGTCGTGGATCACGCTTTGGATTGATGACACATTCAGTGTGCCCTCAATTCAGAGCGCAGTGCGCATGAATTGGTGACTTCACTGGCTGCAAAACATGTGAATATCTCATGAACGATGCATGTTTAGGAGATATTCATTTCACCTACAATTAAGCTTTATTATAAACCTACCTGTAGGTAAAAGTGACAAAGTGGAGTTTACTACCGCTTTAAGGCAACCAATTCATTATGAAGAGGCTGCCATTGCACCTAACTGCACTAATAATGGACATGAACTTTTTTTTCCACTACACAAAAATCCATGATGTGTGCATTCATGTGAGCTGCGGTAGACAGTGCATTCATCTCTACTGTACAGTGAGTTGGGGTGCCATTCACCACAGTGGGACAGGTGCATTGACATACATTGTGGTAACATGCTATAAAAAGGAGCATTTTAGCATGCATTGTTGCATAGGTGTGAATAGGCCCTCAAGCATCCGCATACAGAAATTGCCCTAAAAACTAGACACGATACACCATACCCCAGGGCCAACAGACCAATATATCTTATTAGTACTGGCTCAGGGGGGCAGATGCCTCCACGCACTCAAGCCCAGACCTCCCCTGATACCAAAATCACTAGTGGTACCTTGACGCCACAATTTCTTTGAGGAAAACTTGCTTTCTATAGTTTAAGCATTTATACTATTATGAAATAGACCTTTACATTTTTGGACACTGTGGTGAGGTCCTTGACATATAAAACTTCTTTATGAAAGCCAATAAAGACTAATTCTCAGGGCATATAAGACAGCTGTATATCTCTGACAGTAGTAACTCTTTGTAGGGAGCAAGAACACTCTTAGTGGCTATATTGTATGTCCAATATGTAATAATTTGATATTTAGAGCTGAATGCTAGCCATCCAGAAAATGTAATACAGTGGCCAGTCAGGTAATGCAACTGGTCTAGCATTTTAGTAAAAAGGTAATCCTTCAAAAATAGAAACCGGGGATGCGCTCACCTACTCACACATCTAAAACATAACCTTTATTCTATTTTTAATAAAGCACATATCATTTTTTTTTTATATATAATAAATCACTACGTGTCTGCCTAACTCACAAGGAGAACACCAACCACCCCTCATTGATATATTCAAATCTATAAAGTCAGGAAAGTAATTATTTGATCCCCTGCAGATTTTGTAAGTTTGCCGACTTGCAAAGAAATGAAAGGTGTATAATTTTTTATCATAGGTGTATTTTAAATGATAGAGACAGAATATAAACCAAAATCCTGAAAAAAACACATGATACAAATGTTATAAATTGAGTTGCAGTTTAGTGAGTAAAAAAAGGAATGTGATCCCCAAGCAAAACATGACTTACTACTTGGTGGAGAAACCCTTGTTGGCAAGCACAGAGGTAAGACATTTCTTGTAGTTGGTGACCAGGTTTGCACATGTCTCAGGAGGGATTTTGGTGCACTTTACAGATCTTCTCTAAATCCTTAGGATTTCTTGGCTATCTCTTGGCAACTCGAAGTTTCAGCTCCTTTCGTACATTTTCTATAGGATTAAGGTCTGGAGACTAACAAGGTCACTCCATGACCTTAATGTGCTTCTTCTTGAGCCACTCCTTTATTGCCTTGGCGGTATGTTTTGGGTCATTGTCATGCTGGAAGACCAGTCCATGACCCATCTTTAGTGTTCTGGTTGAGGGAAGAATGATATAATACAAGATTTTACAATGCATTGCCCATCCATTGGCTCCTTAATGCCACAAAGCATCATGTTTCCACCTCTGTGCTTGATAGGGATGGTGCTCAATGGTGATATAGGTGCTGTTTTTTAAGAGGGGCTCAGGAAAACATGCTTTGCCCACTCAGCAATGCCCTGTACATTTTATAATAATGTAATGTTGCTGTAAATAATTCAGGGGCTTCTGTAGGTGACTGAACTGTCATCACTCACAGGAGCTTTATTAAACAGTGTCCGCAGACATTTCCCTGCTATCGTGCATGAGCTGTCAATGTGAGAAACTGCAAGCAATTTCAAGTATAAATCCCTAGAATTCACAAGCAATAGGCGCAGCATACCTGTGCATCAGGAATAAAAAATATAATATTATTGCAATGGCTGCAAATTAGTTGTAATGCCAGGGCAGAAGATGCAAGTCTTAAATTCACTGTGGATTGACATTGCTTCCTAGCATCTTCCCTTATAGCAAGAAATATGATCTGGTTGGCCAAACGTTGTGTTTAAGGACTTAAAATGCATGGTGCAATCCACGTTTGGATCATTTTGAAAGAGCATTGGACAGGTAGTGAGGAGGTATTATGCAGGGTCCTCAACGCCTGATTTAATCGCCTGATTTAACCCTGTAAATGCTGCACTTAAGTGCTGCAATCACATGAATTGCATGTAGTTTAGGGGCATTTGAAGAATGGCTACTGTGGCAGCCCCATAGACTTGCCTTGGAATCATTCGGTGGCGTAAATACTTGCTGAATGCAACATGCTCAGGGGTGGACTGACAACTCATGGGGCCCCTGGCAATAGGAGATTATGGGGCCCCCAGGCAATCCGAGTTTATGGGGCCACACAGTATACACATACATATACACACAGTATACACAGACATCTTTCTATTGTCTGAGAAGGTACTGGAGAGGTGGGGCAGCTATAATCTCAGGATTTTTAGACCAAAAGGATGTCGGTAAGGGACATTTCAGAGACAGATGTAAAAAAAACACAGATTTTTACATACTGTCCCTGGTTTTACTGAGGCTGACAACCCTGATGGGGCCCCCTAGTGGCTCTGGGCCCTCGGGCAGTGCCGAGTGGCCCAATGGTCAGTCCGCCCCTGAACATGCGGTTTACTTTTTGCCACTAAGCATAGATTCACTGCAGCATATGTACAGCTATGAGATCCTGGGTGTCAGTGCTCAGGTAAGCAGTTGTGTGGCAGCAAAACCCCAGCTCAACCACTGGTTTACTGCCCCCTGGCCACTCCTGTGAGCAAGGACAATGAGAGTCAGAGATATTTTATTTGATGTGGACATCATGTTGGATTTTTTATCTCACTAGTCTTTCTCCTTTTTCTCTGTTGTGCTACTTTCAAAGAGACTAAGGCTAAGTTTCCAGTAATGCGACCTGAAAGTTGTGCAATTTTGCCACTAATTTGATGCCACTTGAAGCAATGCCTGTGTATTCTTGAGGTTTACAGACCTCAAGTCACATCAAAGTGGGACCAAAGTAGTGTAGGGACCACTTTGAAGTAGTTGCGACTTGAAGTTGCACAGATATGAATGGTAATCATTGGAAATCATGGGGTACGACTTGTCATGCGTCTTTGCAGCCCCAAGTCGCATGGCATGTCGCACTAATGGAAACCAATCCTTAAAAAAAAACTATCAGATTCCTCCATCTACACAAATGATTTGGATAGAGGAACCCCCCCCCCCCCCTCAGATTACAGTGATCAACAGCTGCAGCTGAATGGCTGCAACCACTGATTGATATGTTTTCTAGCATGTCCCTTCAATAGAAGTCGATCACAAACAATTGACTTCTATCAGGCATAGATGGCTACAAATTGATTGAAATTCAGGCCAATCCCTGCTGATTTTTGATCAGTGTATGGCCAGATTTCATTCCTAAATGAGTTAAGACTGCACTCCAATACTCTAATATTTTTTTTTTTTTTTATAATTTTCCTTTGCATATGATTTGGTATTCAAAGTGAACACAGGTTCACTTAATTTATGAACATTCAGTGTGCTATGTAAATAGTGCCTACACATTTAGTAAACCAGCTCCTTGGAGCTTGGTATATGCACTCTTCTGAAAAATTTTTGCAGATCTGTTTAGGCATGCAGTGAAAGTGCGAAAGACTGACGGATTGATATCTTAGTCAGTGTGATTCATTTCCTCCTGTCACAGCACCTGACTCAGACAATTATACAGCTATGAATTGATACTGATTGAAAACATATTTTGATTTAAATCCAGTTTAACATGATTACTAATAGGGAGCCACCTACTACAGGAAAGTGGCAGCCAATGTAAGATTATACACCATTTCAGAAGATATAATGGCTTCCAGTGCTCTGTATCCACCAGGACAAATGGAAGGTCAAGTTTACATTCTTTGCCGAGAAATAATTTACTTTATATGACAATCGTGGAATGGTAGGAAGAGTTAAAATCATCTTTAATGAACACATCTGTAGATGAAAAAGGCCTGAATGAAGTAAGGATGAAAGAGAAATCTACCGGCTAATTAGGCTGCCTGAGAGCTTTAATTGGTCTCATCTAAGTGAAAATATGCTTTCCACCCACCTAACCCTCTGCTATACTCCTTACTCCTCCCCACTCAACAGCTCTGGCTTACTGATTCATTTCTGTAGCAGAAAATTGCATCAAAGTGCTGTTGGTCTCTGGTCTGGTGGAACTAAAATTACAACAGTTTTTTTATTATCAAACCACTTATGGAGGTTAGATGAAGATCATAACACTATTTTAGTAGATTCAATTATCCATCCTGTGTTGTAGTTTTACATTATTTACCTTCTGCATTGTAAGTTAAAGAGGGATTCCACCTAAAAAAAAATATTAAAAGCCAGCAGCTATAAATACTACAGCTGCTGACTTTTAATAAATGGACACCTGTCCCGGGTTCCAGCAATGCCAGCAGCCAAGGCCGTTCGATTGCTCCGCTGCTGCCGCCACCATTCTAGGTGAGGGAATCAGGAAGTGAAGCGCGAATTGTCCGCGCTGTCCCTGGGACCCGTGTGTGTCCCAGCAGACAGCACAGCAGGACAGGAAATTACATAGACTCCCATGGGAGTCTAAGCCCGGAAGTGGGTGTAAATACCTGTCTTTAACAGGTATCTCCACCCCCCTCCCCCTGTAAGGTGCCAATTGTGACACCGGAGGGGGGGAGGGTTCCGATCAGCGGAAGTTCCACTTTAGGTTGGAACCCCGCTTTAAAAAGTGTCACATTGGGGTTTATCTACTAAAGGCAAATCCACTTTGCACTACAAGTGCACTTGGAAGTGCAATCGCTGTGGATCTGAGGGGGACATGCAAGGAAAATAAAAAACAGCATTTTTGCTTGTACTTGATTGGATGATAAAATCAGCAGAGCTTCCCCTCATTTCAGATCTTCCCCTCATATCTAAAGTGACTGCACTTCCAAGTGCACTTGCAGTGCACTTGTAGTGCAAAGTGGATTTGCCTTTAGTAAATCAACCCCATTATCTTTTGTGTTCTCCTAACTTTAAAGGGGACCTCTTACATAGACAAGACTAAAAACAGAGCCGTTAACCTCCAACCCGTAAATCTAAAATCATTAGGTGTAAACAAACAGCAAAACTCATTAGTAAAACCCAATTAAAAATATGTTTTCTAAACTTGGCATCCAGCCTGCTTACCTAGGCACTAATGATGTCACTAAAGCCTAGAACACACAGGGTGAATGTTGGGCGGCATCAGAAACCAACATTCGGCCCATGTGTATGGCATTCGGTTTGACCAAAGTTAGACGGCTTCTGTCAAAGGGTCATGACTGAAAAAGGTCTGCCGATCGGCTCCTGGTCAGCGCTCAGACAAGAGCGCTGACCGGAATGTTCTGGTGGGGGGGCAGAACACAATAGCACACCAGGGAAGATCACTATACTAGCATCGGATTGTTAGTACAGCAGCTCCGACCTGAGCCATCAGATTTTTTGACTAGTAGCGTGTACGAGGCTTACTCTCTCTACTGCCGCCTCAGATAACTACACGATCGGAATTCTCGTCTGAAAAAGCTCTGATGGTTTTCCCGACGGAATTCGGGTCAAGCTGTCTTGCCTACACACAGTCACATCAAATTCCGATCATTTATAACGTGGTGACGTACAACATGTATGACGTGACTAGAAAAAGGAAGTTCAATAGCCAGTAGCCATTAGCTTCTGTCTCGTAGTTGAATCTGAGCATGCGTGATTTTTGGCGTGTCGGAATTGCATACACACGATCGGAATTACCGATAGAAAGTTTTTCCATTGAGAAAATTGAGAACATGCTATCAATTTTTGGCTGGCGGAAATTCGGACAGCTAAAATTCCAATGGAGCATACACACGGTCGCATTTTCTGATGAAAAGCTCTCATCGGTCTTTTTCTGGCTGGAATTCCAATCGTGTGTATGCGGCATAAGGCTCCCAAATCTCACAGGAATACACTTCTACATTGTGCAGGTAGAGCTTAAAAAAACAACACCATCATTCAGGTGGGCCAGGATGCCTGTCTGCAGTGTGATGTATGACATGGTTCTCAAGCAGAACTATACTTACCTTGAATCCAGCGATGCACCCTCCCCGAAACTCACCTCTGGCCGCTGACATCTTCAGGCTGTCATTAGCCAGGCAGAAATGACGTCACTCCCACGAATGCACAAGAGTTCCGTTAGTTTCGGCATTTGAAGTGAGCTGCGTGTACACAGCTTACTGTACAGGGGAGGACAGCCAGGTAAGTAGCTTTAATGCAGAAGAGACAAAGCATGTATCTTCTGCATTAAAAATCCTGCCTGTTCGCATATTTTCATTTTGGAACCTAAAGTTCCACCATAACCTCCCTGGCGGTACGATTATTTCAGATTTTAGGTGCTGAAAGCGGTACAATTATTTTGCATGAAAATTTGGCGTTTTATATTGTAGTCCTGTAATTCTTAGAAATAACTCACTTAAATCTGTCTAAACCAGAGTCTAGCAGACATCTCGGGTATGATAACGTTTGAAAAATGAAATCATAAATTATAATATAATAAATAACTATAAATAATTATACCAAATAATAATATAACAATAATAAAAATTATTCAATAATGTAATCAAATCAAAAACACTGAAATTTGCTCAGTTGCAGAATTGTCACTGTCATTACTTTTTAGTATTTGATGACGGATCTCCCCACAAATTGCTATCGCTCAATTCTGCGAGTGATTCCAATTTATTATCGCTGTTTTCTAGCTGGTCTAAAATCATTTTTGATGTAAAGTGACAGTTTTGGTTGCTATGGACAATCTCCAGTTTCCTGGCATAAAGAACAGTTTTTTATAATATAAAACTGCATTGCAGGGCACTGGGCAGAACACTAGGGACAAAGGGGATGTGAAATTATTACATACAGCAATGTAATCTGTAAGATTACATTATACTGTATGTAATGTGTGTGTTTCGCTTTTTGAATTTGGCGCCGCTCTCCGTCCCTGTGCGTCGCAACGCTTGCAGCTAACGGAGATCGGCTCCGTGATAGATCGAGCGGAGCACGGCTCGCTCGCACAGCGGGGGGACATCGCTGGATCCAAGGGAGAAGGTAAGTAACATCTCCCTGCATTCAGCGATGCGATCCCGAGTCTGGCTCGGGGTTACCGCTTTTGGTATAAAATCTCCATCCCGAGCCAGACTCGGGAATACCGCCAGTGGGTTTAAGTCATTTTCTTTCCAACTACAGGGTTTTCTTTCCAACCAGCCTGCCAATAGATGGTTCGCAATTCACATTTCGATTCGTCTATGGCCGGCTTTACGGATCATCCATTTTACTTTTTGCTCATTTTTGGCCTGTTTCTCTCATCATTTTGCAATGTATATATAAATTCCCCTTGCGCTAAAAACAACTTCTGTATTTTTATTTTTAATTTTTTTAAATCAGCAAGATAGAATGATTTTTAATCACTGTTTCAAGGTTTACAACTAAATTTGGAATAGAAATGTGCATATTTTACAACCAGCTCATCTATATAAAAATGTAGAAATTCATACAATTATCTTCCTCAAAAATCTCTGTTCAGTTATTGTGAACTAGTCTGCATTTGCATGTGAGCAAAAATATATACCGTATATATATTTTTTTTTTGCCGTTTCTTTTTAATGGGCCTTTGTGAAATTCATTATCTTATTAGATAATTATTGTCGGTTCCAACTCTTTGGCTAATGACAACATCATAATTAGTTTGTAAAAAGAACAAAAGAGAGAAGATAGGTGGAAGAGATTGATAATTAGCGCCTCCACACAAATGACATCACTAAAAACCTTTCAAAGCATTTGGTAACTATGGAGACGAGGTTGGGGGTGTCCTTGGCGACAAAATCTAGCATAACAAAAGTATTGTAGATTGCATTTAAAACAAAAGAATTTTGTTATGACATGTTGTTGCTTTGTTCAAATGTTCATTCTATGCTACTGTATAAACGTTAAAGCTTCAGCAGTGTTTTATCACTTTAAAGAGAAACGCCAGGCAGATATACAAGACCGATATGTAATCCGGGTATACATTTCTTGAAACAACATAAATGTTCTTAATTCAACTAGTATAAGGCTGGATTTCATACCTCTGCATTTTGCTTGATGTGTTTTCCATTCAAATCAATTGATACATTTCAAAACATGTGAACACATGAGATAGAACGTGCATCAAGGCACATGCCAATGCATCATTACACACATGAACACATCATAGCCTTTTGGCATGCCTTTACATTTAATAAAAGTGTATTTCAATGCTATTTGCTTTTCCTCTGATACTCTTGTACAACCTGCATAGGACTGGGGGTAGGAAGGCTATCAGTGTAAACCATTGCTATAAATCTAAACCTGGGAGATTGCTGACAAGAGGAGAGCGCCAAATGAGCCGAGTGATGACTTAATCAGTTTGGTGATGCTTTATTGTCTGAAGATCAGGTTGTGGTTCGTCAATGACCATTGATTAAACTATATTGTCTAACTACAGTGGACAAAAGAAAGGCCACAGATTTAATTTTTGATATTTAGCAGGAGTTGCTAAGCTTTAGGAATAGTAAGATAGAAAGATTATAAGGTTATAGGAATAAATTGACAACTCTTTTAGCAGATATTCCTAGTTTCATAGTTAGGTTGAATAAAGGCACCAGTCCATCCTGAGTGAGTGTCTACAATTGACCCTATCCCTTGCACACTCACATTGGTCCCTACCCTCAAGGAGCCCACAATCCAAGGTCCCCATTCATATACTAGGGCCAATTTTGGATAGAAGCCAATTAACCTACCTGCATGTCTTTGGGGTGTGGGAGGAAACCCATGCAGGCACAGGGAGAACATGCAAACTCCAGGCAGGTAGTGTCGTGGTTGGGATTTGAACCAGCAACCCTTGTTACTGCTAGGTGAGAGTGCTAACCACTACACCACTGTGCTGCCCACACCACTGTGCTGTTTGTTTAGCTGTTTATCTGAAAATCAACTTTAGTAGTGAGATGGGACATTGAATTTCTTTTGATAGGCTAAAATGGCTTTTCTATAGAATTGCATGTACTAGTTTTGAAGTTCGCCTTTTTTTCTGCCCAGTGCTGCATATTCTTTATTTTATTTTACATGTACAATGTCTTCTCTTTTTTTGACAATTGCAGTTAGATACTTTATTTCTCTTCAGTGGAAAGTTTAGTCAATATATATATATATATATATACACACACTATATTACCAAAAGTATTGGGACGCCTGCCTTTACAAGCACATGAACTTTAATCCCAGTCCTAGTCCGTAGGGTTCAATATTGAGTTGAGCTAAAACAGCTTCGACTCCTCTGGGATGGCTGTCCACAAGGTTTAGGAGTGTGTCTATGGGAATGCTTCACCATTCTTCCAAGAGCGCATTTGTGAGATCAGGCACTAATGTTGGTGAGAAGGCCTGGCTCGCAGTCTCCACTCTGATTCATGCCAAAGGTTTTCTGTCAGGTTGAGGTCAGGATTGTGAGCAGGCCAATGAAGTTACTCCACCTCAAACTCGCTCTTCCATGTCTTTATAGACCTTGCTTTGTGCACTGGTTCAAATCATTTGGTGGAGAGGAGATTCGGTGTGGGGTTGTTTTCCAGGGGTTGGGCTTGGCCCCTTAGTTCCAGTGAAGGGAGGTCTTAAGCCATCGGCATACCAAGACATTTTGGACACTGTCATGCTCCCAACTTTGTGGGAAATGTTTGGGGATGGTCCCTTCCTGTTCCAACATGACAGCGCACCAGTGCACAAAGCAAGGTCTATAAAGACATGGATGAGCGAGTGTGGG
The DNA here is from genome assembly GCF_037356315.1 of Lithobates pipiens. Taxonomy (NCBI): domain Eukaryota; kingdom Metazoa; phylum Chordata; class Amphibia; order Anura; family Ranidae; genus Lithobates; species Lithobates pipiens. The sequence continues at coordinate 122,453,068 of NW_027507748.1, forward strand.
GGGGAGGAACTTGATTGGCCTGTACAGAGTCCTGACTTCCACCCGATGTGCGTGTAAAGGCAGGTGTCCCAATACTTTTGGTAATACAGTATATACAATTCAGCACTAAAACCCGCTTTCTGTTTTTTTCGCAATGTGGCCGCAAGACTTATGCTGTTGTCAGCTTAAGAGATCAAAGGTGCATACTATGCAATTAAAGAAAAGGAAAAATGGAACACCATTTGTAGAGAAGTAAAGAATCCACTAACTCGACTGTGAGGTGTGGTTATGCTTTTAATGGTTAGCATAAATTAAATTAAGATAGTGAAACCTCACTATCAAAAAGAAAAGCACCATTGACCAAGCAGTTTGATTCCAACTATGCAACACATTATATGCTGTGGAGCACAGGGTTCTGTTGTATTGTTTAGACAACTGCACTCCTTGCATTATACAGAACATTACATACCTTTCTTCTCAAACACTGCTTTGGTAGTGATGTTGGATGCTGAGATCTGCAAGAACTTCTGGCCTTCGTATCCCAAGATCCTTATAGAAGAAGATCCTTATAGATATGTCTCTGCTACATATAAATCAGTAAATAATTTCTAGTTTTAAATAGACTTGTGCACAATGGAAAATTTTGTTTAGTTTCAGTTTGTTGTCATTCGTAAAATACAGCATTTCGTTCTGTTATATTCGTTATGTTACGTTAATAAGTTTTCGGATAATTCGTTAGAGTGTCAAATTCATTCGTTCGTATTCGTTGAAATTTGCTATTTATGTATGTATAGACATTCGTGATAATGATTCGTAGTTTGTAAAGTCGTTTGTTTATTGAATCTTTTAGCACACACAATGACAACGTCTCTTCTCCTCAGCTCAAATACAATACAACACCCTTCTAACTCAGTTCTCAGGAATGCACTTTGCCAGTAATCCATCCTCCGGCACAAAATTAATTAGCTGATTGGACTAAAAGATTTACTTTGAGCTGACCTTTTGTTTCATTAGATCTTTAAAGAATTATCGAATCATGTTGAATTCATTCAAATTCATTCGTTATATTCGTTGTTAGCCGTTATTTTTTTTATTCGGATGCATCCGAATGTCCAAAAGATGCAAAACTCGGCCGAATTTCGATTCGTTACGAAACGAATTGCACAAGCCTAGTTTTAAATTCAACCGCAATGCAAGTCAAGCTTCCAGTGAGCAAAGGGGTGTTATTGTAGGCCCTCTAAATATCTTGGGTATCATGAACTCTGTCTGATCTCATGTAACCCTCAGTGAAACATGCCTATTTCCAAGTTTTTCTGTCTACTCATATGTCATGTGGTTTAAAATTAGATCATGGTCGTGCATGGGTATTCGCCCATTTGCCGACAAGGCGCTTTAGTAAATCAACCCCATAATGTCCATTTGTTTAGCAAAATTTCCAGCACTGCATAACATAAATCTAAAATCCTTAGATACCTCAAAGAGAACATTTGGGTAACAGTTAGTTCTGAACAGAACAATTCTTTGCTGTGCCACCTCCCAGTCAAAGAACCACAGAGATCAGTGCTCAGTGCCAGGGAACACACTGGCCTGCATTTTCACAGGCTTAGATTCAAGGCCTTTCAGAAAAGAATACCAGCAGCCACAGGGATATGGCAAGCAAGGCGGTAACCTACTCAAAATTACAAGAATGCAAGGATAAAAAGTAGCATGACAAATGTAATCCGAAAGTACTTTAAAATTTGATTTGATTTTAACATTTGATTTTAGAATGAGAGTCATTATCTGAATTAAAACAACATACACTGTTAAAAATTCATTCAAGAACACCCTTCCATCCTGGTCCTTCGAATTTCCCCATGATTCGGGTCCTTTGATGAACTTTAATTTGATTTTGACTAATGTTGATTTTTCCAAACGAATGATTAGAAAATCCAACAAACGTTCTTAAACTGAAAAATGTCAAAGTTCTGCTAGTGCTTTGGTGGCATTACACTTAGGTATTAAGAGGTGTACCTTTAAAAGCATCTTAAGCTCAGTCTGTAGTCTAGCCTTTGTAGTATTGCGCACCTTCTCACCTGCTTATAATGTGTAGTACACAATCTCTAGGATCTGCCAGGTATTGTCACCTTGTCATTATGCTGTAGTCAAATCAGCACCATATTGTGTGCATTCTCTTGTGCGTGCTGAGCCACAGACCCCTGCACATGCTTATTTACAAAAATCTAGAGATGCTGATTGATCCAAATCAGTGTATCTGTTGAAGTTAAAAGAGGGCTTAATTACATTCAATGTAGATTTCCATCCCTTCAATTCACCTGCTTGTACCCTTTCATCACTGTGAAGTTCCTATGTGTTTTGCTTTCATCTCTCTTCAGTTTCTCAGTATTATCACTCTCTTGTCATTGGATCATCTTAGCAGGGTTGTCGGAATGGTTAGTTTTCAGTCAATTATTATTCTGTGCATGTACCTCCAGAAATGTAACATTAATGCATAGATACCAATCTTTGTTTCGTTTGAAACAGTTTTTATTTATTAGGATGGCTGAGCTACATTTGAAAAGATTTGGCTTTTTGTACATTATATTTGGCAATCATGCATCTAAGTGGCACTGCGAATATATTACAATAAACTGTTATTTTTTTCACAGTCTAGATATTTGTTTTATATGAAGAACAGAGGAGAGCGAAGCAATAACACTGGAAAGGGCAATAGGCAGGCAGTGTACCTTGGAGACTGGGATGATATCCAAGGGGCCACAGGGCAGATAATGGCGTTCACATTTAAAGCAGAAATCTAGAAAATATAAAGAATACTCTCTAGTCTAGTTGTCAATTTGTTCAAAAACCATTAAATTGAATTTAAGGGGAATACATACTAGTTTTGTACATGTATGTATTTGTACATCTTTATTTAAAGCAGTGTTCCGGCCGAAATATGAATTTTAAGATAAAAATAACCCTAGAATACTCATGCCTTGTGCAATGTAACAAAGGAATGCGCCCGGGATGGCTACCCAGCCATGTCAAGCTGACCAAGATTTTCCATAGAAGCCAATGTTAAATGTTACTGGAGCAGTGCCATGCCTAGCTGACCAAGATTTTCCATAGAAGCCAATGTTAAATGTTACCGGAGCAGTGCCATGCCTAGATGACCAAGATTTTCTATAGAAGCCAATGTTAAATGTTACCGGAGCAGTGCCATGCCTAGCTGACCAAGATTTTCCATAGACGCCAATGTTAAATGTTACTGGAGCCATGCCATGCCAAATTGACCAAGAATTTCCATAGACGCCAATGTTAAATGATATGATAGCAGTGCCATGCCAAGCTGACCAAGATCTCCCAGGAGCCAATGCAAAAGCGGTAATGATGTACGGCACCGCGGCCCCTAGAGGAGGAAGTAAAATTAGATATAGGCATAAATCAGGTAAGTGAACAGAAAAAATAAAAATAAATTGGCAATTCATGTTAAGGATGCATATTAATACTGCATGGTGAGGAGTGAAAAATGTGGGCGGAACTCCGCTTTAAAGCCTCCTCCCTCCCAGACCGCTAACCCATGCTTTATTTTTAAACTCACTTAAGTCCCCCATCCAGGTCCCTCGTCGGCACTGTTTCTAGGTACCAGCCAGTCCCCTACTGGTCCTTTGCGGTTCTGAGATTAACCCTGCTGCTGAACAACTATTAGGAAGTGTCCACGTAACCGTCTGCAGGCATGTCCATTCAAATGGACAGGGATTTTTTTTTCCTGTCAAGTAATTAAAATAGGGCCCATTAATATTTTGTATTTTCATATCCAGCCAGCAGGTGGAGCTCTGAGTTTTTTTTTCAGATATCCTATTTTTAGAAAACCCTTATCATCCTTATCTGCTTTAACCATTTCAGCCCTGGAAGAATTTACTCCCTTCCCGACCGGGCCATTTTTTGTGATACAGAACTGCATCACTTTAACTGACAATTGCGACACTGTACCAGAACTAAATTTATGTCCTTTTTTCTCACAAATAGAAAGTTTTTTTGGTGGTATTTGATCATCTCTGTGGTTTTTATTTTTTGTGCTATAAACAAAAAAGGACCAACAATTAAAAAAAAAAACACAATATTTTTTACTTTTTGCTATAATACATATCCCAATTTATTTATTTTTTTATTTCTTCCTCAATTAAGGCCGATATATATTCTTCTAGATATTTTTGGTTAAAAAAAACGCAATAAGCATACATTGATTGGTTTGTGCAAAAGTTATAGCGTCTATAAAATAGGGGATAGATTTATGGCATTTTTAGTATTTTCTTTTTGTTACTAGTAATTGCAGCGATCTGCGATTTTTAGTGGGATTGCGACATTGCAGCGGACAGATCGGACACTTTTTTGGGACCATTGACATTTATACAGCGATCAGAGCTAAAAATAGCCACTGATTACTGTATAATTGTCACTGGCAGGGCAGAGGTTAACATTAGGGGGCGAACATAGCAGTTAAATGTGTTCCCTCAGTGTGTTCTAACTGTAGGGGGGATGGGACTACCTGGGGTAGGAGACCGATCACTGTTCCTATATACTAGGAACACACAATCTGTCTCCTCTCCCAGAACAGGGATGTGTGTTTTTTTTAAATCAGAAATGTTTTTATTAGAAAACAGAATGTTACAAGTCACCGGCAACACTGAAAATTCAGTGCAGTAAAATACATAGCATTGAACCTGTATACAATACAGAGCCTCCGCAGCAATAACATAACAGAGAGGTACATTTATTGTGACAATGTAAAGCAAATGCAGTAGTAACAGAGAAAATAGCAATCCAAACAGAAAAACCTAACAGAAAGAAAAAAAATAAAAATATTCAGAACCCCTGACAGTTGTACGGTGCAGGGATGAAAGTGCCCTCGGAGCTAACACTGTTGTAGTGACCACCGCTACTCCCCCAACAATGGTGTGCGTGAACTCTAAGTAATTAACTTTCAGACCATAGGGTTGGTCAAGGCTGGATCAACCTAGTAACAGTCTGTGTTGGATCAACTGGTGCGGTGCTAGTCCGGGGACTTCCAGCCAATCATGCCACAGAGTATAACATTTTTGGGGAGCGGGGGATGTGTGTTTACACACACACACACATCCCCGTTCTGGCTCTGTCAGGAGCGATCGTGGGTGCCCAGTGGATATTGTGGCCGCCGGGCACGCACATCGGCTCCTCGGTGACACAGCAGGCGCCCCCTTTACCCCTTAAAGCGCGGCCGCCAAACAGCTAAAGCGATTTACTCAGGGATACCATTCTGCCACCATTTGACGCAGACGGTCGGCAATAGGTTAAAGTGGATGTAAACCTGATTCATAAAATTTGAGTTGGGCACATATATCAGCAGTGTTTTCTTACATAGTTGTATAGTTATTCAGGTTGAAAAAAAGGCACAAGTCAATCTAGTTCAACCAAAAAAAATACTCATACAATCCCATATGCACCATCCTTCACCCACAGTTGATCCAAAAAAAGGCAAAAAACCCCAGCAAAGCATAATGCAATTTGCTACAGCAGGGGAAAAAAATACTTCCTGATCCCCTGAGAGGCAATCGGATTTTCCTGCACTGGACTGTACTGGAAAAGAGTAAAACACCTCAAAAATGCACCAGAATGCATAAAAAATGCATCAAAAGTGCACCAGACCCAGTACAGTGAAAAAAAAAAACAGGAAAAAAGAAGAGAAAAAACATCTGGAATACATCCGGAAAGGTATCAAAAACGCTCCGGAATGCGCAAAAAATGCATTAAAAAAGCACATGCAGAAATACATCCAGGAACGGATCTGGAGTGCATTTTTGTGGTGTGAACCAGCCCTCAGTCTAAGGGATAGAAAGATGCTGAAGACCACAAGAAGCATCCAGAGTGGGCCAAAACAACCGTGATGCTGTCATACACTATAAGGGGGCATGGCAATGTGTTTCAGAGTGGGAAAAAACCCTTTCTCAAGTCTGCCTTTCACCAAGAAATGTTAGTTAAAGAGGAGTTCCCCTGAAAAAAAAAACCTTAAAGTCAGCAGCTACAAATACTGCAGCTGCTGACTTTTAATAATCGGACACTTACCTGTCCCAGGGTCAAGCGATGCGGGGGAACAAAGCCCCATTCGTTCCCCCCTCTGCTCAGCGGCGCCAGCATTATAACTGTGGGCACCTGGCCGTGGCTTCACAGCCGGGCACCCACTGCACATGCGCGAGCTGTCACGTGTCCCAGATGACTGACAGGAGGGAGGGGGCAGAACTGAGCCCTTCCTGCGCTGAGGGGAAGTGATGTCACCAGCCCAGGCACTGAAGGAGGCAGACTACCAGGGACCCCCTAGCAACAGGCATTTAGAGGCATTTACAGGTGAGTTTAAAAAAAAATCCAAATATTTTTATTTATTTTTTTTAGGAATTTTCATGATTTTTTTTTTTTTCTGTGGAACACCACTTTAAATATGCTGTGGGCGGGCGCCATATTCGGTGAGACAAATCAGCCATGGATGGGCGCTACCTGCTGGATGTTTTAGTATATGCTGCTTTTCCATTATACAATACCAAATTTCTGTCACTTGGACTGAGAGGAATCCATCCATACTGGTTGATAAAGGGAAGGTTTCCACCTGCTGGATGTTTCATTACACCATTATACACTACTTCTCCATTATACAATATATGAGTGCATATTTGTTTTTAACTTCTGAGAACGTTTCAGTAAGGGTTACAGTGAATTGGTGGTGCAGATTTCTCTCTTTCCTATTTTTTACATTAAATGTAAACATGTGAATAAGTCAAGGTAGTGAACCCCCCCCCCCCCCCTTTCTAATCTGCTCCTTGGATCAAATGCTACTTTCATTTAATATATATATATATATATATATATATATATATATATATATATACTGTATACATTATATAGTGGTGGGTCTATTATCAGACTTAGCTGTATGTTCAGACGATGGAGGGGCAAGGTGTTTAGGTGGGTTTGCTGTAACAATGAGTACAGTAAAGAATCTTACCAGTAGTGTAATGGGATCCATAGTCCAGTGAGAAGGCTGGAGCTGAAAAGGGAACCGCAGTCGGGGCAGCCACCAGAATTTTTTGCACCCCTTACAGAGCTTTAAGCCTAGGCCCCCCCAGGTCTGACCACTAACATTCCCCAGGGCCCGCCCACTGGCCGCCCCACTGAATTCACCCACTTGCCATCCCACAAGTCCTTCAGTGCAGCCACTTTTGTTTTAACACTCTTACAACTTACTATATGAAAATGAATCCAATCCATTAAAAGAGACATCCCCATATGTTCAGCAAAGAGATGGTCCAAGCCAACAAAGACAGTCCAATCTAGCAAAAATTAATTTCAATCAGGCAAGGAGACATCCCAACCCAGCATAGAGACAGCCACATAAATTCAGAAAATAAACATCCCACTCCAGCAAAGAGACATCCCAATCCAGCAATTAAAGAGACCCATGTATTAAGCAAAGAGACATCCCCATATATTCAGAAATGAGACATCCCTATCCAGCAAAGAGACATCCCCATATATTCAGAAATGAGACATCTCCATCCAGCAAAGAGACATGCGCAAATATTCAGAAATGAGACATCCCCATCCAGCAAAGAAATATCCTCATATATTCAGCAAAGGGACATCCCAATTCAGATTACCCAATCCAACAGAGACATCCCCATATAGCAAGGAGACTCCCCATATAGAAAAGAGACAAACTAATCCAACAAAGAGACAGCCACAGCACAGGCCCACATCCAGCAACATAGACATCACAATGGTAAATTGAGTGACAAACAACTTGTCTCCAGACCAGTCCACAGTAAGCACTGAGCTGTCCCGCAGGCTACACACAGTGCAGTTCTTCAACACGGGTGAATTGCAACTGGTATGGCACCCAAACCAGCATCTGGTCTGCAGGAAGAGGTGGAGCGCAGATGCTATCACTCCACCTTCCCCCTGCAGCTAGACCTAAGTGAGATGCATCGGCACACTCAGTGGCCATCCTGCTTTATCAATTCTTAGTTACTACAGCAGCAGAAACTCGTTGGTTGGAGCCCGGGTGCCTTCGGTACACCCAGGCCCCGTACATGTGTATGGGCTGTCCCCCTGATGGCTGCCCTGAACGCAGTGCTGGGTTACCCTCCAGGCTACCCTGTACACAGGACCGTTTTTAAGGAAGTGCAAAAGGGGCAGCTTCCCTGGGCCCCATCATTGTTGTGGGGCCCAACGCAGCTGCCTAATACTTGCCAATTATCCCTGTTTAAAGTCCCCTGAAGTTTTAGTGCTGTGTCCCGATATCTCAGTGTGAAGTTCTGTTACTAATCCTGTTCAATCAGCTCTGTCCTATTACCGTGTACAGATGACTCACCTGCAGACCCTGTGTTTACCCACCAATGGGGGGGGGGGGCATGCTTGCAAGTCTTGCCTAAAACTCTGGTCATTAAACCTAACATCAGCCTGTTCTGCAAAGGTAAGCAAATTGGAGGTGGAACACTTTTTCAAAATAACATGGTGCCACAGCACCCTGATTATTGGTGCATGTGAATACGCACATCTCAGCAGATGTGTGAGGGTGTCATTAACAATTAATGGCACTGCTGTGTATCTGCTAAAGGGCAGCATGTTTCTGTGGTGTCAGGAAAGCGATTTGCATGCTTTCCTGACACACACACAGGCTAAATGTCTCAATTACATTGGTGGTCAGTGTAAATCTTCTCATTACATTCATTAAGGCTTGGTGTACAATCCTTTCATTCACACTAGTGGCCAGTGTGAAGGTCCCCTTTACATTTGTGGTCAGTGTAAATCCCTCTTTACATTGGTGGTCACTGTGGATGCTCCTATTACATTAGTTGTCAGTGTAAATCCCCATTACATTAGTGTTCAGTGTAGAAACTCCTCTTTATATTGGTGATTGGTAAAAAAATCCAAACTTGCATTTGTGGTCAGTTTCTAATCATCCCTTACATTGGTGGTCCATGTAGAAGCCCCCTTTAAATTGGTGGGGAGTATAAATCCCCCCTTATGTTGGTGGCCAGTCTAGAAATGCCCTATTTACATTGGTTGTCACTGTAAATTCTTAATTATATTGATGGTCAGTTTAAATCTCCCCTAACATTGGTGGTCATTGAGGTCCTTGTATATTCCTCCTTACACTAGTGGTTGGTGTAAATGCTCCTATTACATTGGTGTCAGCGTAGAAATCCCTCTTTATAATGGTGGGTGGCATAAAATCCCCCATTACATGGTGGTCCGTGAAAATTCCCCCTCACATTGGTGGTCAGTGTAAATCCCCCCTCTCATTGGTGGTCAGTGTAAATCCCCCCTCACATTGGTGGCCATTGAAAATTCCCCATTACATTGGTGGTCAGTTTAGACTGCCCAACTATATACTTGCCAAAGATTTCCAGCATTGCTCTACATGATTCAGAATTTGCCGCAGTGTACTGCCTACTAACTAATCCCATCCCTCCACCACTGCCACTGATCCCATCAACCCCAATCAATGAGCAGTAATGAGGTGCACTAACCTCATGCAACCAATCATTGAGAGATAAGGATATGCAATAACCTCTACAACCAATTTGTGAGAGGTAAGGATGTCCAGTAACCTCTAGAAACCAATCAGTGAGCAGTATTGATATACAGTAATCTCTAGAAACCAATCAACAAGCAGAAGTCATGTGCTGTAACCTCTAGCAAATATTCAGTGAACCATAATGTATGCTGTAACCTCTAGCAGCCAGTCAGTGAGTGGTAATAATAGACTGTAACCTTTGGAAACCAATCACAATTGCTGCCCAGAGTCCAATCAATATTAAAGCGGAATTCCACCCAAAAATGGAACTTCTGCTTTAAGTGACGTGACCCCCTGACATGCCACATTAAGCATGTCATTTTTTGGGGGAGGGGACGGATACCCTCTTTATAAAGGCATCCAGTTCCCACTTCCTCTCCGGGCTCCGCGGCACCAGAAGAAAGATCAACTCTCCCCCCACCCTCCCTCCCTGCAATCTTCTAGAACATGTCACAGGTCCCAGAAGATTGCCCAGCCAATCACAGCGTGCAGCGCGGCTCGCGCATGCGCAGTGTGTGTCTGGCTGTGAAGCCACAGTAGTGATGCCGGCGCCGCGGAGAGGATAGGGAGTGGAGCAGGGCTTTGTACACTTTTTGTAGCTGCTGACTTTTAATTTCTTTTTTCAGCGGAACTCCGCTTTAAAGATGGCTCTGACTTTACATAAGGTAAATGAGCTTGGGAATCATACCACTGGCTGAACAGAAGGTGCAAATATTTTTTAGTTTAAATGTTTATTTAAATTGTATAGTTAGCTTTTTTGGTTTAAAGTTTGCCTTGTTAAACTTTAAAAATACACTGAGATGGTTGCAAATGTATATGTTTTTAATTAATTTGTCTATTTTTCACTGATACTGCTCTCCATATCTGTCCAGGGGCAGATTGACCATTCAGGCACTCGGGCACTGCCCGAGGGCCCCATGCCACTAAGGGGCCCCATCAGCCTCAATAAAACCAGAGACAGTATGTAAAAAGCTTTGTTTTTAATTTCCAAGATTGTAGCTGCCTGCCTCTCCAGTACCTTTTCAGTGTGTGTATTCTGTGTGTGTATATTGTGTATCTGTGTGTGTATATTGTGTGTCTGTGTGTGTATACGGTGTGTGTGTGTATACTGTGTGGCCCCATAATCTATTGCCTGGGGGACCCATAATCCCCTATTGCCTGGGGGCCCCATAATCTCCTATTGCCCGGGGTCCCCATGAGTTGTCAATCCGCCCCTGTATCTGTCACTACTGTTAACACATTCTGTTATCAAAGAGAATTTGGAAGTTATAGAGGACATTACAGTTAAAGTGGTTTAAACTCTGTTACACCACTATTACCTCCAGGTAAGCCTATAACAAGGCTTACCTGTAGGTACCCTAAATACCTCCTAAACTTACATAGTTTAGGAGATATTCAGTATAAGCACTACTGCCGACGTCATCGGCACATGCACACTGAAGAAACAGGCTGCTGGTGCCGTTTCCTCAGTAGCTGTGCCATGACTGGCGGCTCCCGTGCAGTGACGTCATCACGGCTCTGGCCAATCAGAGCACCGCGTACCCGGAAGTATCTCCGTGGGAAGATGTAAGCTGTGTACACGGAGTGCCGACACCGATTCAGGCCATCGTTTTAAGATACGTTTTTCATAATGAGCTAGTTTGCGATGCTCATATTACTAGCTCATTATGCCTTTGTCTTGCAGAGTCTGTTTTTTTGGGGGGCTTTTTTTCCAAGGTTTACAACCACTTTAAGAGAATAAAGTGAGTCACAGAATCCACTGTTGAGATGTTTTATAATGAGATTACATGCAGTCTGTTCATTCTGAGGATCTCCTATACAGCTGAATTTAAAATCAAAATATGTAAAATGTTGTTAATAAAAGTGAATAAAATTATCTTTGATCCTTGTTTTACACTGACACTCATTGTGAGATAAAGCCACAGACCAAAAGAGTGTTTTAATGCCACGTACACCGGTCTCTTTAACGGACTAGGTCCAACGGACTTCCAGATGGACTTTCGGCAGAGGCCCGACAGACTTTCCAAACGAGCTGACCTGCATACACACGAACGGAGTTTCTGGCAGACTAGGTCTGACGGACTTCCTGACGGACTTTCAAAATGAACAGACTTGCCCGTCCGTTCATTTTGAACGTGACTCCAGGTACGACGAGGCTAGAAAGGGAAATCAATCTGGGAGCTTTCATTGGTGAGATTGACACCTTGCGAGCCCTGTCACCTGCTATGATTTTTAGGGGAACCCCCTACGCTGAAAAAAACAGCATGGGGTCCCCCCAAAATCCATACCAGACCCTTATCTGAGCACGCAGCCCGACCAGTCAGGAAGGGGGTGGGGACGAGCGAGCACCCCTCCCCCCCCCCGAACCGTACCAGGACGCATGCACTCAACATGGGGGAGTGGGTGCTTTGGGAAAGGGGGGTGCCCTGCAGGAGAGAGCGTTATGTCTACATTGGAAGAACAGAAGAAGGAAGAAGAAGAAGACTGCGACGACGACGAAGAAGAAAGCTGGGCCACTGCTAGCAAAAGAGCAGCAAAAGAGCAGAAGATAGCGGAGGAGCCCGGGAGAAGAACCGCAAAGCACAGAGAAGTCAGAAGAAGACCCCCGAAGTCAGAAGAAGACCCCTGGAGCTGCCTAATAAACTACTTAAAAAACCTGTGTAGTGTGTTTTTTATTGACACTTTTTCCCCCAGGTGAATGGGTTGGGGTACGGTGTACCCCATACTCATTCACATAGGGTGAGGGGCCGGGATCTAGGGGCCCCCTTATTAAAGGGGGCTCTCGGATTCTGATATGCCCCCCGCCAGCAGACCGCAACAACCAACGGCCAGGGTTGTCGGGAAGAGGCCCTTGTCCTCATCAACATGGGGACAAGTTGCTTTGGTGTGGGGGGGCCGCAGGGCGCACACCCCTTCCCCAAAGCACCCACCCCCCCATGTTGAGGGCATGCGGCGTGGTACGGTTCAGGAGGGGGAGGGCGGCCGGGCTGCGTGCTAGGATAAGTGTCTGGTATGGATTTGGGGGGACCCCACACCGTTTTTGGCGTAAGGGGATTACCCTTAAAATCCATACCAGACCTAAGGGCCTGGTGTACAGTACCCTGTAGCTGAGAACCAGCGCAGTAGGATCGCACTGGAAACATTCTCGTGGGCAGGTGCTGTAGCTGCCCTTGCATCGCATTTGGTCCACCGGACCAGCATACGGACGAACGGCTTCCCGATAGGAACTTGGTCCGGGGGACCAAGATTTAAAACATGTTCTATTTCTAGGTACGTCTGACTTTTGGGAAGAAAAAGTCAGACGGAGCCCACACACGATCGAATTGTCCGACGGATTCTGGTCCGCCGGACCAAGTCTGCTGGAAAGTCCGATTGTGTGCGGCATTAGTTGTACTATTACCCACACTCTCTTCTAACCATCAATACCGAGCTGCTGTAGATGATATGTAGGTTTGCACTTAGTGGTATGTTGTATTTAACCACTTGCCGACCGCCTCACGCCGATGTACGTCGGCAGAATGGCACAGGCAGGCATAATCACATACATGTACGTGATTTGCCTCCCGCGGGTCGGGGGCCCGATCGGGCCCCCGCCCGGTGCCTGCGGCGGTCGGTTTTCGTTCGGGAGCGATCCCGGACGAGGGGACGGCCATTCATTCATGGCCACCCCCTCGCGATCGCTCCCGACGAATGGAAATCCCCGGTGACATCACTTCCTCTCCTGTAATGTAAGCACAGGAGAGGAAGTGATGTATTCTCTCCTCCGTGTCGGTATTTTTCGTTCCGACACGGAGGAGAGCGGATCAGTGAGTTGCACCAACACATCCCACACACAGTAGAACATGCCAGGCACACTCACACCCCCCCTTTACCCCCCGATCACCCCCCCAATTACCCCTGCCCCCCAGTCACAGTGACACCAATGTCATTTTTTTTTTTTTTTTTTTGCATTGGTGTCATTTGTGACTGTAATAACTGTTAGGGCAGTTAGGGTTAGCCCCCTTTAGTTCTAATGTACCCCCCTAACCCCCCCAATAAAGGTTTAACCCCGTGATCACCCCCCGTCGCCAGTGTCACTAAGGCTGGGTTCACATTGCAGCGGTTTATGAGAACGAATGTGATTCGCACCGCACTGCAGTGCAAATCACATCCGATCTCTGTGCGATTCGAGTTCAGCCATTCGCCGCACCCGCCGCACCCGCCGCACCCGCCGCAAATTCGCACGGGACCCTTTTTTTGGCCCGCAGCAGAATCGGATCGCATGGGTGTTCACACCATGCGATCCGAGTTTGCAGATCGCACTGCGATATGCGAACTGATCTGGGGGTGTCAGTAACATTTCACTGACACTCCCAGCAGTTCGCATAGGGCAGTGTGAACTGCCGCCGGGAGGCATGCGATGCGGGAACCCGCCGCGGATTCGCGGCGTTTCCGCATCGCTCCAGTGTGAACCCAGCCTAATAAGCGATCATTTTTCTGATCGCCGTATTAGTGTCACAGGTGACGCTAGTTAGGCAGGTAGGTATTTAGGTTCGCCGCAGCTTTTTATAGCGCTAGGGACCCCCATATACTACCGCATAAAGCCCCCTGATTGCCCCCTAGTTAACCCTTTCACCAGTGATCACCATATAACTGTTACAGGTGACGCTGGTTGGTTAGTTATTTTTTTATAGTTTCAGGGCACCCGCCATTTATTACCTAATAAAGGTTTAACCCCCTGATCACCCGGCAGGTGTCATTTGTGACTAATAACTGTTAGGGCAGTTAGGGTTAGCCCCCTTTAGTTCTAAGGTACCCCCCTAACCCCCCCAATAAAGGTTTAACCCCGTGATCACCCCCCGTCGCCAGTGTCACTAAGGCTGGGTTCACATTGCAGCGGTTTATGAGAACGGATGTGATTCGCACCGCACTGCAGTGCAAATCACATCCGATCTCTGTGCGATTCGAGTTCAGCTATACAGATAGTATGGCTGAATTCGTGTCGCACCCGCCGCACCCGCCGCAAACTCGCACGGGACCCTTTTTTTGGTCCGCAGCAGAATCGGATCGCATGGGTGTTCACACCATGCGATCCAAGTTTGCAGATCGCACTGCGATATGCGAACTGATCTGGGGGTGTCATTAACATTTCACTGACACTCCCAGCAGTTCGCATAGGGCAGTGTGAACTGCCGCCGGGAGGCATGCGATGCGGGAACCCGCCGCGCATTCGTGGCGTTCCCGCATCGCTCCAGTGTGAACCCAGCCTAATAAGCGATCGTTTTTCTGATCGCTGTATTAGTGTCACAGGTGACGCTAGTTAGGCAGGTAGGTAGGTATTTAGGTTCGCCGCAGCTTTTTATAGCGCCAGGGACCCCCATATACTACCGCATAAAGCCCCCTGATTGCCCCCTAGTTAACCCTTTCACCAGTGATCACCATATAACTGTTACAGGTGACGCTGGTTGGTTAGTTATTTTTTTATAGTTTCAGGGCACCCGCCATTTATTACCTAGTCTCACTAGTGTACCCCTAAATTTAGGGGTGTCTACTTTCTAAAATGGGGTCATTTGGGGGGGGGGGTTTGTGCCATCTTGGCATTTTATGGCCTTCAAAACTGTAACGCCCTTAGAAAGCCTGAAGGCGGTGCTTGGTTTTTGGGGCCCCGTACGCGGCTAGGCTCCCAAAAAGTCCCACATATGTGGTATCCCCGTACTCAGGAGAAGCAGCAGAATTTATTTTGGGGTGTCATTTCACATATGCCCATGGCATGCGTGAGCAATATATCATTTAGTGACAACTTTGTGAAAAAAAAAAAAAGTTTGTAATTTTCCCGCAACTTGTGGCAAAATATAAAATATTCCATGGACTCAACATGCCTCTCAGCAAATAGCTTGGGGTGTCTACTTTCTAAAATGGGGTCATTTGTGGGGGTTTTGTGCCATCTTGGCATTTTATGGCCTTCAAAACTGTAATAGGTAGTGAGAAGTGAACTCAAAAAATTACGCCCTTAGAAAGCCTGAAGGCGGTGCTTGGTTTTCGGGGCCCCGTACGCGGCTAGGCTCCCAAAAAGTCCCACATATGTGGTATCCCCGTACTCAGGAGAAGCAGCAGAATTTATTTTGGGGTGTCATTTCACATATGCCCATGGCATGCATGAGCAATATATCATTTAGTGACAACTTTGTGAAAAAAAAAAAAAAAAAAAAAAAGTTTGTAATTTTCCCGCAACTTGTGGCAAAATATAAAATATTCCATGGACTCAACATGCCTCTCAGCAAATAGCTTGGGGTGTCTACTTTCTAAAATGGGGTCATTTGTGGGGGTTTTGTGCCATCTTGGCATTTTATGGCCTTCAAAACTGTAATAGGTAGTGAGAAGTGAACTCAAAAAATTACGCCCTTAGAAAGCCTGAAGGCGGTGCTTGGTTTTCGGGGCCCCGTACGCGGCTAGGCTCCCAAAAAGTCCCACATATGTGGTATCCCCGTACTCAGGAGAAGCAGCAGAATTTATTTTGGGGTGTCATTTCACATATGCCCATGGCATGCATGAGCAATATATCATTTAGTGACAACTTTGTGAAAAAAAAAAAAAAAAAAAAAAAGTTTGTAATTTTCCCGCAACTTGTGGCAAAATATAAAATATTCCATGGACTCAACATGCCTCTCAGCAAATAGCTTGGGGTGTCTACTTTCTAAAATGGGGTCATTTGTGGGGGTTTTGTGCCATCTTGGCATTTTATGGCCTTCAAAACTGTAATAGGTAGTGAGGCGTGAAATCAAAAATTTACGCCCTTAGAAAGCCTGAAGGCGGTGCTTGGTTTTCGGGGCCCTGTACGCGGCTAGGCTCCCAAAAAGTCCCACATATGTGGTATCCCCGTACTCAGGAGAAGCAGCAGAATTTATTTTGGGGTGTCATTTCACATACGCCCATAGCATGTGTGAGCAATATATCATTTAGTGACAACTTTGTGTAAAAAAAAAAAAAAAATTTTTTTTTTGTCATTATTCAATCGCTTGAGGCAAAAAAATAAAATATTCAATGGGCTCAACATGCCTCTTATCAATTTCCTTAGGGGGTCTACTTTCCAAAATGGGGTCATTTGGGGGGGTTTTGTACTGCCCTGTCATTTTAGCACCTCAAGAAATGAGATAGGCAGTCGTAAACTAAAAGCTGCGTAAATTCCAGAAAACGTACCTTAGTTTGTAGATGTGACAACTTTTGCGCAAACCAATAAATATACAATTATTGACTTTTTTTTTACCAAAGACATGTGGCTGAATACATTTTGGCCTAAATGTATGACTAAAATTGAGTTTATTGGATTTTTCTAATAACAAAAAGTAGAAAATATCATTTTTTTTCAAAATTTGCGGTCTTTTTACGTTTATATCGCAAAAAATAAAAATCGCAGAGGCAATCAAATACCATCAAAAGAAAGCTCTATTTGTGGGAAGAAAAGGACGCAAATTTTGTTTGGGTACAACATTGCATGACCGCGCAATTACCAGTTAAAGCAGCGCAGTGCCAAATTGTAAAAAGACCTCTGGTCATTTACCAGCAAAATGGTCCGGTCTGAAAGTGGTTAAAGCGCGTTTGTGTTTATTTTCCATATAAATTAGCACTGTATATTGACTTAATATAGACAGGGACTTTCAGCCTGAAACAGCTGTTATTGGAATATGCTAATTCATTCAGCCAAATAGCGCTGTAACCTGTTAAAATGGGAGATTACTGTAAGTGATTTAATATTATAATACTTATCTTGGAGCAGATTCTGGAAAACAATCCAGCAAATTTGGCATTTGCTGGGGGGCTGCTGTGCCATATAGTATAGCCAAACACTTGTAAAAAAAACTCTTGCCTCCGGTATTTAACAACGTGTAGCATTACCCATGTGGGGGCCGCTTAAAGGATCTGAACCCCACTAGGTGCCCTAAAATTGAAAGTCCTCCAACACTCTGACATTATTGCTGTAGCAAAAGATACTGAGACACACACAGTCAAGTAAAGCAGTTGAATCTTATTTAATGGAAGCTGAATAGCAATAAAACTCAGCAACATAAAATCATCACCTGCTGAGGATTTACGTTGACAAATCGCCCTGACAGCAAAAAAACAAGTCAAAGAAATGATTTCTGATTGCAGTAGAGACTTTATACAGAACCAACAAACTCTGCTTGGATTGAGCTGTACATGGGTACAGGCAGAAGAAGGGCAGAGGAATGACCAGGTTCATGTCAGATCACTCCCTTCTATTCCTCAGTACCACAGTCCCAAAAAAACATATAATTCCTGTCTTTAGTTCAGTTCAAATAATTTGACCTATAAGTCTTTAGACCCGCTCTTTTAGGAGATAGAGAAATAGAAATTCCCCTATTGTGAGACTTTGTAGGGACTTTAAGCATATAACAATTGAATTAATAAAAAAATATTTTTTTTTGGTTTTTTTATAAATCATCAATAAATAAATCACCAGTGTTTTTTTCTTTATTTTTTGTGGGTGTTATGTGTTTTTTATTTTATTATTTTTTTTGTTTTGTTTTTTGATGATTTATAAATAAAACCTGTTTTTATGAATTTAGTTGTTATACACTGAGCAAAATTATAAATGCAACACTTTTGTGTATGTCCCTATTTATCATGAGCTGAACGCAAAGATCTACAACTTTTTCTATGTATAAAAAAAGGCCTATTTCTCTTGAATATTGTTCACAAATCTGTCTAAATCTGTGTTAGTGAGCATTTCTCCTTTGCCAAGAAATTCCATGTACCTCACAGTTGTGGTATATCCAGATACACAATTCCAGAAAGCTGAAAACATCCTAGTTCTTGCATTGCTAGCATACTCACCGGACATGTCACCCGTTGAGCATGTTTGGGATGCTCTGGATCGGCGTATACAACAGCGCTTTCCAGTTCCTGCCGATATCCAGCAACTTCACACAGCCATTGAAGAGCAATGGAACAACATTCCACAGGCCCCAATCAACAACTCTATGCAACAGAAATGTGCTGCACTGCATGAGGCAAATGGTGGTCACACCAGATACTGACTGTTTTTTGGAACTCTGGACCCCCCAAAACAGTAAAACTGCACATTTTAGAGTGGCTTTTTATTGTGGCCAGCCTAAGGCACACCTGTGCAATAATCATGCTGTCTAATCAGCATCTGGATATGCCACACCTGTGAGGTGGATAGATTATCTCCACAAAGGAGGAGTGCTCACCAACACAGATTTGTGAACAATATTTGAGAGAAATAGGCCTTTTGTGTACACAAAAAAAGTCATAGATCTTTGCGTTCAGCTCATGATAAATAGGGGCAAACACAAAAGTGTTGCGCTTATAATTTTTGCTTAGTGTATGATTGAAGTGCCTACAAAGTCCCACAATAGTGGAATTTCTATTGCTATATTTAGGGATGTGGTACATTATGGAGTTAAGCATTATGGAGTTAATCACTGATACCCCTATATTTTAGTAGACAGAATCCTGGATGGAAATATGGGCCCTTTATGGCACCAATGGCTTTTATCTCTTGTTGGTGGGGGGGGGGGGGGTATATGTTGTAATATCTCAGAAAAAAGGAAGGCCATGCGTCTTCAGCTAGCTCTTTAGTGGTGTGCTTGAAGTGTCCTAACAAGCAGGGTCATGTAAAGTATGCTTGTGGTTTCCTGACAAGCAGGGAGAACATTGTCGCTGCTCAGCAAGAAGTAGGTGTAGCACAAAGTTCTCCTACAAGTTCAGCCAGAGAAACAAGACAATGATGTTTGCATGCAATGTCCCGTGTTTTAGGAAGATGGGCAAGTGCCCACTCACAAATCGGTATCGGTATTGAAGAGTGGCATGAGGGCTCCTCAGCAGGCCTCTGCAGAGTCTGGCTCAAGGGACAGCACTCGACCTTGTGTTGCACCACGCTGCAGTCCAGCTGGATGGAGTGGCCTTCTGGCTGCCACTGAACAACCAGAAGTGGCTGGCAGTAGATGCTCTCACACCCACTCGCAATTACTCTCCTTCACTCTGTTGCACAGGCCAGAATTCGACCGCAGCACTAAGTCTAACACAGAGTCACTGCTTGCAGATTAGGGCCGCCCCACACAGGCTTTTTATTTCCTCTCCTAGTATTCTGTTCTGCTTCCCCAGCCGGAGGAGATTTGTAGTCCATAACACTCGGACTGAATATAGAACTTGATTCTTTGGACTACATGTCCCAAGATGCTTTGCTCCATTCTTATTTCTCATTCACCATAATTTCAGGATGTGATGGCATAGAGTCCGGGCTGGGCACTAGGAGGAAACAGTTTCACTGTGGCAGCACTGCAGAGTGTCTCCTGAATATGCAGGCAACATTAGCCAGCTCCTGGCCACAAACGATCAAATAACTTTTTTGTTTAAATCAGCATTTTTCTTTCATTTCTTGGAGTCTTCTCCTAACTGCTTCCTGTTCATGCACGCATGTCCTATGTGTGGATGTACGTCCCTTACTAATGACATAAATCTAAATGCTTCTTAGGCTTGGCCTATGGACCACCTATGTAATAGAGAAACTTTGCCAAGCTGCAGCTTTTATGACACAGAGAGGCATGTTATTTTCTTCAGAAATGCGAGTGAAATTGTTGCACATTTATATATATATATATACACACACAGTATCTCACAAAAGTGAGTACACCCTTCACATTAAACTAAACTAGTGAGTGTGCAGCTTGTATAACAGTGTAAGTTTGCTGTCCCCTCAAAATAACTCAACACACAGCCATTAATCTCTAAACCACTGGCAACAAAAGTGAGTACACCCCTAAGTGAAAGTATCCAAATTGGGCCCAATTAGCCATTTTCCTTCCCCGGTGTCATGTGACTCATTGATGTTACAAGGTCTCAGGTGTGAATGGGGAGCAGGTGTGTTAAATATGGTGTTATCGCTCTCACTCTCTCATACTGGTCACTTGAAGTTCAACATGACACCTCATGGCAAAAAAATTGTTGCTCTATATAAAGATGGCTTAGGCCAGTGATGGCGAACCTTGGCACCTCAGATGTTTTGAATAGACGTATGAGTGCTGCCAGTATTGCTTCAGAGATTGAAGGGGTGGGGGGGGGTCAGCCTGTCAGTGCTCAGACCATACGATGCACACTGCATGAAATCGGTCTGCATGGCTGTCATCCCAGAAGGAAGCCTCTTCTAAACATGATGTACAAGAAAGTCTGCAATCAGTTTGCTGAAGATAAGCAGACTAAGGACATGGATTACTGGAACTATGTCCTGTGGTCTGATGAGACCAAGATAAACTTATTTGGTTCAGATGGTGTCAAGCATGTGTCGTGGCAACCAGGTGAGGAGTACAAAGATAAGTTTGTCCTGCCTACAGACAAGCATGGTGGTGGGAGTGTCATGGTCTGGGGCTACATGAGTGCTGCCGGCACTGGGAAGCTACAGTTCACTGAAGGAACTATGAATGCCAACATGTACTGTAACATACTGAAGCCAAGCAAGATCCCCTCCCTTCAGAGACTGGACCGCAGGGCAGTATTCCAACATGTTAATGACCCAAAAACACACCTCCAAGATGACCACTACCTTGCTAAAGAAGCTGAGGGTAAAGGTGATGGACTGGCCAAGCATGTGTCCAGACTTAAACCCTATTGAGCATCTGTGGTGCATCCTCAAATGGAAGGTGGAGGAGTGCAAGGACCCTAACATCCACCAGCCCTGTGATGTCATCATGGAGGAGTGGAAGAGGACTCCGGTGGCAACCTCTGAAGCTCTGGTGGACTCCTTGCACAAGGGGGTTAAGGCAGTGCTGGAAAATAATGGTGACAAAATATTGACACTTAGGGCCCAATTTGGACATTTTCACCAAAGGGTGTACTCAATTTTTGTTGCCAACGGTTTAGACATTAATGGCTGTGTGTCAAGTTATTTTGAGGGGACAGCAAATATACACTGGTATGCAAGCTATACACTCACTATTTTACATTGTAGCAAAGTGTAATTCCTTCACTGTTGTCACATGAAAAGATATAATAAAATATTTCCAAAAATGTGAGGGGTGTACGCACTTTTGTGAGATACTGTGCATATATATATATATATATATATATATATATATATATATATATATATATATACACACACACACACACAAGGTTACGTCTTCACCCTATGTGGGACTGTTGTAGTGTTGTAATTGCCCCAAGGGCAGAAAATGCAACAATTTTTCATTACATTGTTGTGACAGTCACCTGTTGAATATGCTATTAAACCTTTACATAAGCCCAATGAAGTGATAAGTCTCAGGTGATAAACAATAATGAAGCAAATCCTTCCACATAGGCCATACCTCTTTACCTTCCAGAGCCCTCTAAAGTACACAAAGAAAATCATATTTTTCAGGGCTTGTGTTCCCACTATCCTGCTGCAATTTTCTACACTGCTGCGTGTCTGCATTATACCGCAGCACGCTGAATAGCACCCCATGTCACCACACAGCAGTGCAATGTTCCACGCTACTGTGCAGATAGATGAACAAAGTGTCACTATATGACACTTCAGATAAATTTAATATAAAAAACTTGCCCTGCACCTCTGTTTGCCAGAGCTCACACTGACAACTGCCCACATGGTAAAATGCTGCATTTTACCATGTGGGCATGTGTGAACCTAGCCTCAGTTTCCAGGAAGCAGTGAATGGAACTCTAATGTCACAGATGCTACAGTACAGAGCATAAAGCTGAGTCTAATCTGAGACCTGAGTGGAGGGAAATGGACACACCCCCCTCTACACAGACTCACTGGGAAACAGAAACATTGTCACTTCAGTGAGGCTGTCAATCACCACCTGTGTGCTTGTTTTTTTTTACATCTATGAGAAAAATTGAAAGAGAAGAAGTACAAGGAGTGGAAAGATTGAAGAGTGAGCGACACCTGGTGGTTTTTCTACACTACTACACATACTACTACACTCTTGAGTTGACCCAATAGTGCATAAGGGTTTCAATTTCTGATGAGCATTTTAAAAAAAATTGCGTGGTAATTGAAAGAGGTATTTTGTTCTCGAACAATTGATATAGAATTGTTAGTACTAGGAATATAAAATGTTGATTTGAAACCTTATTTGGGGGGAAAGGTGATTCCAGCTGCTAAGAAAATTTGTTTTTGACTTTTGGGGAAATTCGGGGGAATATCCCAAGTGTTGTTTTGCATAGATTTGTATTACTATTGATTGAGGGAACACTTTAAAGAGGAAGTAAACTTTTATAGCTGACTTTTACCTATAGGTAAGCCTATAATAAGGCTTACCTATAGGTAGTGTGAATATCTCCTACGTACACCGTTTAGGAGATATTTACATTACATGCAGCCAGAGACATCACTGGTGCATGCGCTCTGAAAGAAAGGCCACCCATGCTGTTCCTTCCGAGCCCTGTGCCGTGACAAAAGGTGGCATCATTTTAATTGGAACAGCAAACTTCACTGAAACCTACACTTTTTCCATCGCTAGACCCTACAGTGAAATGGCACTAATAGATAAACAAGAAAGATTCTTACTCCATCCAGCAGCTATGTATTATATACCAGGTGGTTTAAGCTGTTTATCAGGCCAGCATTGCATAGAACCAGGAGAAATCCTAGCTTCAGAAGACCCTATGCATGCTGAAGAATTATCACAAATGCTCAGCTTTTCTTTATCTAAGACCGACGGGCTTGTATGGGAATAACAATAATACAAATAGTTTTGAGATGAATTTTGAGACATGAAAAGAAAACATAAAATAATAGAAGACAGAACCAGTAGAACTAGTATGCATTTGTAGTAAATCATTTTTTTTTTTTTTCAATATTTGTTTCTTTAGTGGAGAAAATAACTTTCAGAAGAAAAGAATGCATTCACAAGCAATTCTCAAATATATAGTTTCAAAAAAATATGCACCAAATAGGCAGGTGCAGGATTATGTTTGAACACAGGAAATAAAAGCAATGGATTTATCTCAAATTATTGCTGACATTTCTACATCTAGCTAAAGCTTTCTGGCTACAAAAATCCACACTTATACAATACAAATTGTCCAGAGACATCGCAGTTATTTTCCATGGGAAAAACATTCAAATGCAACATAGTAATGCAGACCATCCACAGAGGGATTCTATCAAGCAATGGAACATAGAGTATCTTTTGTGATAACATGGTAGAATATACATTAAATCTGAACTCCAGCCTTCCATTTAGCCTAG
Source organism: Lithobates pipiens (assembly GCF_037356315.1). Classification (NCBI taxonomy): domain Eukaryota; kingdom Metazoa; phylum Chordata; class Amphibia; order Anura; family Ranidae; genus Lithobates; species Lithobates pipiens. The sequence goes on from NW_027507748.1 coordinate 122,476,848, forward strand.
GTAAAGGTATTTCATAATAACACCCCCATGCATCATAAAATGTAGCTCCATTTCGGGTGCATGAAGCTGCATGGTACCACAGAGCCATTTGGTTCCATATGGCAGATTTTTTGGAAGAGGATCAAGGGCTTTTTTTTTTTCTAAAAAATTTAAATGTTACTTACCAATGGGAAAACTGAGGTTGGAATGATGCTACAACTACCTGAATGAAATTAACTTCACATTTCATAATGACACCTCCATGCATCATAAAATGCAGCTCAATTTCAGGTGCATGAAGCTGCATGGTACCATAGAACCATGCAGTTCAATACGGCAGATTTTTTGGAAGAGGATCAAGGGCTTTTTTTTTTCGAAAAACTTTAAATGTTACTTACGGATGGGAAAACTGAGGTTGGAATGATGTTACAACTACCTGAATGAAATTAACTTCACATCAGAGCAGGGCCAGGACAAGGGGTGGGCAGGAGGGACAGGTGCCCCAGACACAGAGTTCATATGTGAGGAACGGGGCTGAACACTGGTACACGTTGCAGGGTGGTTGCAGAGTGGCCCCATTCATTTGAACAGGTCACATTCAGCAGATAGTGCCCACCAAATAAGACAGGGGGTATAGTTCCTGTCGTAGCCGCAAGGCAGAGTATTACAGCTGTAGCATATGTACACTCCAGTCTGCCTTATTAGGTAAAGGGGAAGCGGTTGGTGGGCATTAAAAACATGGCTCAACCACAGGTTGTTCAGTGTCTCAGCCCCAAGTGTAAACAAACCCTAACATACATACTTCTCTTGCCACCTCATCAAATCTCACTATATTCACCACATATACTTCCCTGATTTCCCTAATCCCTCCCCAATGACAGACATCCCTCTCTAACGGCCTTTTCCCAGTTCTTAGTATTTGCCATAATACCTCTGACACACATCCCTCCCGGTTGCCCCAGCTTCCTCCTGCTGACAGACATCCCTCCTTGGCTGCCTCACCACCCCCATTACGTCATTCCCCATTGATGATCATCCCTCTCCAGCTGCTTTATTTCCCCTCGCTTGCTCACATTCATCCCTTTTCAGGGAAAGGGATGTAATGTAAAAAAAAAAAAGAATTGCCAGCAATGTAAAATAGGAAAAGAAATGGCCATTCTTTGGGTCTAGTATGGATTTTGAAAATTGGCGTGAGGTCCTCCCTAAAATCCCTACCTGACCCTTATCCGAGCATACAGTCCTGCAGGTCAGGAAAGTGGGGGGACAAGCGAGTGTGAGTGGTACCCCTACTCATTCAACAAAAAAAGAAGTGTACTGTAAAAAAAACACAGGAGGCAGTCTTTGACAAGTCTTTTCTTAAAAAAATTAAATAAATTATCCCTGGTGTAGATTCATCATCAATCATGATGCCCACCACCACCGCCGAGCCGAAATGGCTCCTGCCATCTGAAAGCTCCGCCATCTGACAGTTCTTAACTAAGGGGCGTCACAAGGGGGCGGTGCTACCCCACCAACTTATCAGTGGTTAAGGATGCAGTGGCTGCCCACTCCAGGCTCCCCCCCAAAAATTTAAAGTCAGCAGCTACAAATAGGCTGACAATGTGCATTGTCAGCCTAGGACAGGAAGCATGCTACTGAAAAAATGATCAGGTGAAGAAAAAAGTGTAAAATAATAAAACCAATGCAGCCACCATATCTGAGGACTATTAAGTTGCACTATAATGCCTGTTTTAATCGAATTTAAGCAAATTTAACTGCACACTTATTTTATAACCTGACCATACAATGAAGTGACTCAAAGCAGTGACACTAATGCCGCGTACACACGACCGGAACTTTTCGACGGACTAGATATTACGATTGTGTATGGGCTCCAGTGGAATTTTTTTTTCCCCAAAAGTCCGACAGACCTAGAAATAAAACATGTTTCAAATATTTCCAACGGACTTGAGTCCAGTCGAAAAATCCGTTCATCTGTATGCTAGTCCGATGGATGAAAGCCAACACTAGGGCAGATATTGGCTACTGGCTATGAGCTTCCTTATTCTAGTCCGGACATCCATCATCTGTCGGACTTTGGTGTGCTTGTGTGTGTCCAAGTCCGTTCGTTCAAAAAGTCAGTCGGAAGTCTGCCAAAAGTCCGTCAGGAAAACTGTCGGACCTAGTCTGTCGAAAAGTCCGGTCGTGTGTACATGGCATCAGATAGTTTGGGCCTTGGGCTATTTTTACTATCAGTTTAACTCTGCTTTGTAACTAGGTTGAAAATATCAGCAAATAGAGGGCCCTATGTATGCTGGACAACTATAGCAAATGCACATTTTTCTTTATCTAGGACCAACGGTCTTAATGGAAATAACAACAATACAGAGGGTTGTGAGATTAATTCAGAGACATGAAAAGAAAACATAAAATGATAGAAGGCAGAAACACTAAGACTGGTATGCATTTGAAGTAAAACATATTTTCTTTCGATATTTGTGCAGTGTTTTTAATGGAAAAAATAGCTTTCAGAATAAAAAATAAAAAAAGGCATTCTTATAAAATAAAATAAAGATGTTGGATTCTAAAAAAAAAAAAAGCATTCTCAAACAATTCTCAAATAAATATTTACAAAGAAAAGGAAAAAGCTGCACCAAATAACCATGTGTAGGATTACGTTTGAACACAGGAAAAAAAAAAGCAGTTGATTTATCTCAAAGATATTTGTTCAGGTTTCTGGCTTCACAGCTATACAATAAAAAATTGTCCAGGGACATCAGAGTTACAATGAAAAAAACAAATATAATGCTGGCCATCCACAGAGAGAGTTCTTACAAGCAATGGAATAGAGAATGTTGAAAGTCTTTTGTAATAATGTGGTAGTATATGTATCTATAACAAGTGTATAATAATGAGCAAAATGTTAGATGCAGAAATGTCCATCAGGCTGGGAAATTAACATGGACTGGTATAATTATAGGCCAGTGATGGCGAACCTTGGCACCCCAGATGTTTTGGAACTACATTTCCCATGATGCTCCACTACACTGCAGAGTGCATGAGCATCATGGGAAATGTAATTCCAAAACATCTGGGGTGCCAAGGTTCACCATCACTGTTATAGGCCAAAGATTCTAGTGAACGGAGCTGAGGGTTTGTTGGAATTGACTTGCAGACACATATTTCATTTGAGGCACCACCTACTGCTGGAATCTGGCATTACAAGTGAAAGTTTTAGTAAAAATCAAAACATTTTGGTTTCTTTTACCTCCTGACAGCTTGGCATTGTACAAGAAAATTGTGTTGTATCCCTTTTTTCTCCACTGAAAAACCAAAAATGATTAAAACAGAAAAATCAAAACAATTCAGAAGAATTCATCATTTTGGCAAAATGTGTTGGGGTTATTAGTAAAGGTGGGATTAAAGATTTTGGTGGTTTTTAAGGGTGCAATAGACTTTAAGTGGCCTTTAATGGGTTGGAATATCTTCTTTTAAAGTGCAAGTAAACCCATTGATTTAAACAGTTTTAAAAAATGGCATGCCGGGAATGCTAACTGCATATTGGCTGTGCTCTCAACCAAACTGTCAAACCACCCAATGGCTGGTGTCATAATGGATCACATGTGCAGTACCGTGGCAGCTGAAGATGAAACAGAGGCAAAGATGGCAGCTTCCGTGGATGAAAACGATAGGGGAGTTTACTTCCACTTTAACTGTTCTGGATCTGTTCTACATGCTCCATCTGTTTCAAATTTCTCTTTATTGATTTATATTATAAAACATCCATTCAATCCTACATTCAAATTTCACATCATTACATTCAAATTTCACATCATTATAAAACATTCCCCATACCCAACGAAAAAAAAAAAAAAAAAAAAAAAAAAACACAACTTATTAATACTATTCCAATCAATCACCCACCCTCACATAAATTCCCACATTTTTCCTGAGGTATTCAATTCCTCCCATTTCTTCCAATAATCCGAAATCTGTTTTTCTACATATCCCTCTTGTCTAATCTGTTTTTCCATGAAGCACACCTCGCTCATCTCATAATTCCAATCTTCTATTGTTGGGGCTACTTCCTTTTTTCATTTCCTTGCTATTACGGTTTTAGCTACTGTAGTTATTTGGTACAAAAATTCCATCTCTTTTCGATCTAATTTTTTAGATGAATGTGAGAATAATACAGTCTTTATATCAAGATTTATTCTTATACCTGTCAGATCCTGATATAATTTTATTATCTTACCCCAAAATATTTTTATCTTCCAGCAACTGTACCAAATATGCTCTAAAGTACCCTTCTCCTTCTTACATCTCCAACATAATTCAGAGTTCCTTTTATTTATTTTATTCATAACCACTGTGCTTCTATACCATCTTAATAGCACTTTATAATTTTTTTCTTGATATTTAATAGCTAAGGGTGTTTTATATATTCCTTCAAATATCTCTCCCCACTCTTTCTCTGTCAGTTCCTGTCCTATTTCTTCCTCCCATTTTTTTATTCCTGCTATTTTTTTAATATTCCCTCCAGGAAGTAATAGGTTATATATCTTAGCTAATTTCTTGTTTGCTTTATCCTTATTCATTGCTATTTGTTCAAATATAGTTGGTGGTCTACTAATCATTATCTTTATTGGGTCAATAAATGCCCTCAGCTGTCTATACTGAAACCATTTATTTTTATATTCTTGCCCCAATTCCTGAAATGTTGGAATGTTTCCATCATTTAGGATTTGTATTATCCGCTCATGTTCTTCCATATTCCATTTCAGAAATGTATTATCCTTTACAGCTGGTCCAAATTCAGGATTACTAAATAAAGGGGTCATAGGGCCTATTGAAGATGAAAGTTGTTTCTTCTTTATCATGTCGTCCCAAATTTTTAGGGTTGTTCTTACAAAGATAGGCATCTCCTTCCTCTCTGGTCTTAACTTAGGTTTTATCCATGGCTGATGTTTTATTTTAGCCCCTAATATATCTTCCTCCAGTTTTACCCATTGCTTGTCTTTTTCATTATGCTGCCAGTCAATAATTCTCATTAAAGAGGCTGCTTGTGAATATTTAAAAAAGTCAGGCAATGCTAATCCTCCATTATCTTTCGTTCTAATTAATACCTCCCTACCTACTCTAGGGGTCTTATGTGCCCAAACAAAGCCCTCTACCATTTCTTTCAGATCTTTAATAATTTTTTTTGATGGTATAATGGGTACTGTTTGAAAGATATACAGTATAATTGGCAGAATCTCCATCTTTACAATATTTATTCTCCCAAACCACGAGTGAGTTATTTTATCATATTTACCTAGAAGTTTCTTTACCTTCTGAACTGTCACGTTATGATTCATTTCTTGCAAGAGTTTTAAATCTCTTGGGATATATACTCCCAAATATTTTATCACATCTTGCTTCCATTTAAACAAAAAATTTTTTTGTAAGACCGTTTGGACTCTCTCTTCTAATGTAATATTCATTAATTCAGATTTATCATAATTTACTTTAAAATTGCTAACTTCACCGAATCTCTCAAACTCTTTTATTAAATTTGGTATAGTAATTATGGGATTAGTTATATATAATAAAAGATCATCTGCATAGGCAGCCATCTTATATTCTTTGCCTTTGACCTTTATCCCCATAATATCTTTGTTTATTCTTATAGCCTCCATAAGATGTTCCATCATCATAATATATAAAAGTGGTGATAAAGGACATCCTTGTCGGGTTCCATTTGAGATCTTTATATATTCAGATAATATCCCATTTGTTCTCACTTTAGCCCTAGCATTCTTATATAGGGCCATAATCCTTCCTAACATCTTAGGTCCCATCGTTGTTTGCTTCAATACTTCCTCTAAGAACTGCCATCCCACCCTATCAAATGCCTTTTCGGCATCTATAGCCAATAGGCAGGTAGGGATGGCAGTTCTCTGAGCGTATTCAATCAACGTGCATGTTTTAATGATGTTATCTCTTGTCTCCCTCCCTTTCAAAAACCCCGTTTGTTCCAGGCTTATATTATTTGGGATAATATCCGTTATTCTTTTGGATAAAATTTTTGAGAATATTCTTATATCTAAATTGGTCAGCGATATGGGTCTATAATTTTTACATAGTGATTGATCTTTTTCCGGTTTTAATATTAGTACTATATGAGCCTCTGTACCTTGTATCGCAAATGGTTGATCTAAAGATATAGAATTAAATGTTTCTTTAAGTATGGGTATTATTTGTTCCTTGAATGACTTATAAAATCTAGCAGTATATCCATCTGGCCCTGGACTTTTCCCCAGAGCAAGTTCTTTAATAGTCTGTTGAATTTCTTCTGTTGTGATTTCTTCCTCCAACCCCTCCATCTTTCCTTTTAAGCAGTTAAATATAGCCATTTCCTTTACATATTTTTGTATGTTCTCCCCTTTATTTTCTCCTTCCTTGTGTTCATTACCATCTTTTATATTATATAATTTAGAATAGTATGTATGGAAGGTTTCAGATATTTCCTCTGGGTCGTATGTAATTTCCCCATTTGGTTTTACAATTTTCTCTATATAACTTGGGGGTTGCTGCTTTTTTAAAGCTCTGGCTAATATTTTCCCAGGTTTATTTCCAAATTTATACCACTGCGCTCTATCCTTATCCCTTATCCGAAGGGAATCTTCATCAAGCACTGATTGTAATTCCAGTTGTTTTTCCTTTAATCTAGCTCCATCACACAATTTCCTACTTACTTTGTGTATTTCTTCTAGTTCTTTAATCTCATTTTCCAATTGAGATATTTTTTGTGTTTTTTCTTTTTTTTTTCTTGCCCCGTGCTTGATGAATATTCCCCTCATAACACATTTTAATGTTTCCCATTGGATTGCAGGTGAGGTTTCATCCCTTTCATGAATTATCAGAAATTCTTTTATAACTTGTAGTATTTCTGCCACACATTTTCTATCTTTAATTAAATTATCATTCAATCTCCATATCCCATTCCTTTTCTTTGTTTCAATCACTGAAATTTCCACATATATTGGGGCATGGTCCGACCATAGGAATCCCCCTATTTCTGTTACTGGTTTCATCATTAAGCCCTCTTTATTTATAAAAAAATAATCCAATCTATGATATGAATTGTGTATATTTGAATAATATGTATAATTTTTTTCCTTTTGGTGTTGGGCCCTCCATATATCTATTAATTGATATTTTTTCAGTATGTCCTTAAATTCCTTTATTCTATTGTTATTATTATTTTTTCTTTGTAGTTGTATATTTGTAGTATCTTTCTTTACATCCATTAAAAAGTTTATATCACCACCCACTATTACCACTCCTTCCGCCTTCTTCATTGCGTCCGATAGGGCTTTTGTACCACTCTCTATTTGTCCATAATTAGGGAGATACAAATTAACTACAGTAAATTTTTTCCCGTATAGCATAAACTTTATTATTAAAGATCTTCCATCTTTGCCTTCATATTTTTGTAATATTTGGACCGGCAAGTTCCTATGGAACGCAATTGATACCCCTTTAGATTTGGAATATGGAAATGTATCATGTAGCCATGTATTGTAATTTATATTATTAATTTTAGGTATATGATCTGAGCGAAAATGTGTCTCCTGGAATAGCACAATATCTATTTTCTGCTTATGTAGGAACTTTAAAATTTGATTTCTTTTAGCGGGGGAATTAATACCTCTTACATTAAAAGAACAAAACTTCACACTACCCATAAAAAAAAAAAAAAAAATGCTCCATCTGGGCAGGGTTGAGCACCTCCATTTTCTAATCATACAACTGGGACCTCACAGGCTTACGCTGAACTCAGATAGTTATAATAACCCTGAGCCTGGCTAGGATTTCTCCTTTGAGCTTAGGATACTCCTTGGAATCCTGAGGTTGTAAGTCAAAACAGGCCTTTTGGGGCTCTGCTGTTAAAAAATAGCTCACTTCCCCTTGGGTGGCTTTTCATGTTCCCCAACTATCTCAAAAATTCTGTGCTAGACTTCAAGTCATCTTTAAGTAAAATTTTCTGTAAAGTGGTCTGCATCAGGTGAAGATGTAAATGTTGGCCCCTGTACCACCATGTGCTTCTCTGAAAGGACCAGTATCTGCTTCTGTAGAGACAGGTTTACTTGCTGGTGTGCCTCTAATGCCCTGTACACACAGTCGGATTTTAAGATGGACAAAGTCCGATCGAATTTTCCAACAACAAAATCCGATCAGACTTTTTCTGATCATTTGTAGAGAATTCCGACATAGCCTCTACGTAGTCCCTTCGTACACAACGAACGTCATCACGTTCCAAACAAAACTTTGTCCGATCGTGTGTATGCAAGACAAGTTTGGCACAAAATCCGTTGGAAAAAATCCAACGGATTTTGTTGTCGGAATGTCCGACCGTGTGTACAAGGCATAACAAGGTTTGTGGGCTTCAGTCAGCCGTTGCATATGTCGGGCTGTTAAGTAGTTCACCTCTTGCAGTAGTTGATTAGTCTACTGTTGGTTAGCATTTGCCAATAAAAGCAGTTTTACAAGCACTGTTCTTTCCATCCATAGTTGTCGGTATCTTTAAGGGGAACATCAAGTAGTAAGGGGGACACAACTGGTATCGGCAGCAGTAAACCATGCACGAGACAGGGACACCAAGCAGGTTTGTTCAGAATGGTAAACAAACATAGTTCAATAGAGGAGGGCTTTGTACAGCAAATCCATGCAAAAACAAAACATTTGCTCATCCAAGCTACTACATAAACTCAAGCAGGCAGCTCTGGTCAGCCTTTTTTCGCACACCAGGAGGCGCCCACAGTAAACAGAGAGATATAGAGTGGGTCCTGAGCAGCAGTCAACTCGCATAAACACTATGTTGTCAAAAGTATTGGGACCCCCTGCCTTTACAATTTAAACTTTAATGGCATCCCAGTCTTAGTCTATAAGGTTCCATATTGAGTTGGCCCACCCTTTGCAGCTATAACAAGCTTCAACTCCTCTGGGATGGCTGTCCACAAGGTTTAGAAGTGTGTTTATGGGAATGTTTGGCCAATCTTCCAGAAGTGCATTTGTGAGGTCAGGCACTGATGTTGGATGAGAAGGCCTGGCTCGCAGTCTCTGCTCTAATTCATTTCAAAGGTGTTCTATCAGGTTGGGGTCAGGACACTGTGCAGGCAAGTCAAATTCCTCCACCCCAAACTTGCTCATCCATGTCTTTATGGACCTTGCTTTGTGCACTGGTCCAAATCATTTGGTGGAGGAGGGATTATGGTGTGGGGTTTTCCGATGTTGGGCTTGGCCCCTCAGTTGCAGTGAAAGGAACTTAAAGGGGTTGTAAAGACAGAAGTTTTTTTTTATCTTAATGCATTCTATGCATTAAGATAAAAAGCCTTCTGTGTGCATCAACCCCAGTAACATTTACCTGAAGTCCCTCTCTGTCCATCGATTTCCACGAGTGTCTCAGCCTTCCGAGATTCTCCCTCCTGATTGGCTGAGACACAGCAGCGGTGCCATTGGCTCCCACTGCTGTCAATCAAAGTCAGCTAGCTAAACAGGAGAGAGAGGGGTGAGGCCGGGACGGGGCTCCGTGTCTGAATGGACACAGGGAGCTGTGACTCGGCTTGGGTGACCTATAGCACTCTGCTTACTGTGGGGGCACTCAACAGGAGGGAGGGGCCAGGAGCATAAAAGAAGCACCCGAGTAGAGGAGGATCCGTCTGCTCTGTGTAAATCCACTGCAACAGAGCAGGTAAGTATAACATGTTTGTTATTTTTATAGGAAAAAAAAAACAAGACTTTATAATCATCTTAAGGCTTCAGCATAACAAGACATTTTGGAAAATGTCATGCTCCCAACTTTGTGGGAACAGTTTAGAGATGGCCCCTTCCTGTTTCAACATGACTGCACGCCAGTGTACAATGCAAGGTCCATAAAGACATGGATGAGCGAGTTTGGGGTGGAGAAATCGGACTGGTCTGCACAGAGTCCTAATCTCATCCTATAGAACACCTTTAGGAGGGGAGACTGCGAGCCAGGCCTTCTCATCTTACTTCAGTGCCTGACCTCACAAATGCGCTTCTTTTTTTTTTTTTTTATAAATTCGTTATTTTCATAATATAGTGATACAGTCTTTCATTTCTAGACACATACACATCTACATCTTATATTTAAACCAAGCCGTTCATAATTTCATCGTGCTAGATTTCTCCTATTACATTACCTATTTCCTTATATTCACTATTATTATTTTTTCTTTTTTTCCCCCCTTAACCTGGTATAGCCCTGGTTATTTATCTTTAAAGAGAAAGAAGCATATAATAAAACAACAGAAAATAAGAAAACGAAGAGAGAGAGAAATAAATAAATAAATAAATAAATAAATAAATAATAAAATGTTCTCCTTTAGCCTCCTCCCCCTCTCCCATCCCCCTCCTCCTCCACCCCTCCCCAAGAAAGAAAAAGAAAAAAAAAAGAAAACATACAGGGATCAGCATCTACTGGTTTTGTTCCCTATATAAAATATAGGGTTTCCATACTTCATGATACCTATCTTCTTGCTCTTTCAGTATCATAGTCAGATTTTCCATTTGTTGAATCTCCGATACCCTGCTCATCCATTGTGATTTGGTTGGAGCCAGCGTCGTTTTCCATAAAACTGGAATGCATGCTTTTGCTGCTGTAAGCAAATGCCTTAAGAGAGATTTTTTATATTTTTCTATAGATACCGGAACATCGTGCAATAGAAAAGCCGCCGGATTTTCCCCAAGAGACACATCTGTTATTTCCTTTACTGTTTCCGATACCATCTTCCAGAAATCTTTTACCCCGGTACACTCCCAGAATATGTGTAATAAGGTTCCCTCGGCTCTCTGGCAGCGCCAGCACAAATTTGATACTTGTGGGTATATCCGGTGCAATACTTCTGGGGTCCTGTACCATCTAGACAAAATTTTGTAGCCCCCTTCTTGGTATCTAGTTGCTATCGACGCCTTATGTGTGAACATGAAGATCTTATTTTTCTGTAAGTCTGAGAAAGTGACTCCCAGGTCTCTCTCCCATGCTCGTATAAAAGTTAGGTCTTGTGAAGCTTCTTGTTCCATCCGCAATACGTACATTGATGAGAGGGAATGTCTCAGTGGTTCACCTTTTAAGCATATCTGTTCAAACTCAGATAATGTCCTGATCACCGGTATTCTCTGCCTACTTATTCGCAGAAACGCATTTAACTGTACTCGCCTAAATGGGTCCAAATCCTCCCTAAATTCTTGTTCAATCTCTTCCTTATACATTACATGATTATCAATTGAGAAATGTATAATCCTACTGATTCCCTTTCGTCTTAAATCCCTAAAAACCTTATCTGTTAAACCTGGCTGGAAACCAGGAGTGCCCAGTACTGGTATCATAGGGCTTGGATGTTCTGATATCCTGGTTTTCTTAAATAGCTTTTGGACTACCTGTAGTGTGGCACCCACTGTCGGATGTCTCCGTACTTCCTGTGGTATTTCTACATCTGAGAGCCACACTATTCCTTCCAATGGTATCGGGATTATTGCTTGTTCCATATCGATCCAAGGTTTTTCTTTTTGAATTCTACACCAATCTATTACCCGTGTTAGATGTGATGCCTCATAGTAGCCTACTGGATCTGGGAATCCTACCCCTCCTCTCTCTTTAGGTAATATCAGAATGTCCCTACGTATTCTCGCTTTTTTACCTGCCCATATAAATTTTATGAATCTTGATCTCAAATCTCTCAGATATCTTCCCGGGAGCTTTATCGGTAGAGTTTGGAACAAATATAACAACCTCGGCATTACGTTCATTTTGATTATATTGATTCTCCCAAACCATGTAAAAACCGTTTTGTCCCACCGTTCTAGATCTAACTTAATCTGACGTATTAATGGGATAAAGTTTAGTTCCAACAGTCTGTTCAACTTGTTTGATATTTTAGTCCCTAAATAACATATATGGGAATCCGTCCATCTAAACGCGAATGCGCTTCTGGATGAATGGTCAAACATTGCCATAGACACACTCCTAAACCTTCCCAGAAGAGGTGATAAATAAATAAGAAGTGTACCGCGGTTAGGACAAAAATAAAGTAAAGGTTGCAGCCTCCCCAGAAAAAAAAACCATAGGGGAGCTCTTAAAGATAAAAACAAACAGAAAAAAAAGGAGTTGGTGGTGCTACCTATATACTGAAGAGTGATCTAGTGAATCCCTCTTTATAGGCTAAAGCAGCTCCAAGGTGTGGTTAGATCACAGTGGTAAAATAAACCACCTTAAACTGTCCCAAAGGGTATCGGTGAGTATAATATCCACCTATATGTGGACAACACTCTCAGCCCAAGACCGAAATGCTCAGCCTGCACTGGGGGTCCAGCTACCTACCAACTAAGTGGATATTTGATTATTAAACCAATACCTAAAGGATAACCAAAAAAGTAATGAATATAGATACAAACAATAATTACATAAACCCAAATTAAGTATAAGTGAACCTCTATAAATACACTGTGTATAAAGTCCAAGCTCTAAAAAATATATATCTAAACAGAAGTGTCCAAAAAAAATATTAATGTACCACAGATAGTTCATTTAAGTGTACCAAAACATTGATCAATAAAGTGCAAAAAAAAGCAAAAATTGCACCAAAAAAAACAAAAAAAAAGCACCAAAATAATCGCAACAGTTACAAAAAACACATAAATGCATCCATTCCAATATGAGAAACTGTTCGTGCTTTAGTAAATTGTTGCAAATTGTTGCTCTGACAGACAGACAGCTGCACTGCAAACTCTGCAATCTCTTGCACCAGCTTGTCTCTTTCTAAGGAGGAACATGATCAATTAGACCTGGTGCTGGCTGGAGATCTCAAAGCCGGTAGAGGGACTGCAGAAGCTGACACCTGTAAATACCGGTCTACATTGCGGATATATATGCGGATCACCCCTGTAGGGGTTACAGGAGCTGGTGAGTGGGGAACTAAGAGGAGAAGCACGCAAGTCACCTGTCAAGATTTTGTGAGCACTCAAAGTCACCTGCAACAACTTACTAAAGCACAAACAGTTTCAAAGGGTGGACCAACCCAATATTGAATCCTAAGGACTAAGATTGGAATTCCATTAAAGTTCATGTGTGTAAAGGCAGGCGTCCCAATACATTTGACAATATAGTGTGTCAAGGCTTGTGCACAGTTAAAACTGCTCCCAGGCAAGAAATGGAGGCTTATTTCCACCCAAAGCTCTACAAAGCCCCAGGACAGGACTTAGTAAGATTCTAATGCAGGACTGTCTTAAAGTGGTTGTAAACACTTACAGACCACTTTGACCTACAGGTAAGCCTAGATTAAGGCTTACCTGTAGGTCCAAGAAATGTCTCCTAAACCTATACGGTTTAGGAGACATTTGCAAAAAGACAGGCACCTCTGTCTACGGCGCATGTACTGTAGACAGCGGCACGTAGGCCGTTAGTGGCGGCTCCCGTGCGCATGCACGGGAGTGATGTCATCGCGGCTCCGGCCAATCACAGCGCCGGAGCCATGATACCCGGAAAGAAGATGGACACTCCGTGGAAGAGGGGACAGCGGTGACATCGCTGGCTCCTGTGTCAGGTAAGTGACACATAATGGGCTACTATGCGATGCACAGTAGCCCATTATGCTTTACCTTTGCAGGAAAACAAAGAGGAAGTAAACTCATCAGGGTTTACTTCCTCTTTAATAGCATCAAGGGCCCCTGGGCAAAGTGATACAATAAAGGCCCTACCAGCCTGCCAAATTTATGCACCTACTCTCAAGAATTAAAGTATAAATAGTTGATAAAATTAAACCTACCTTTATTAGTACTTTTAATCAAATAAATTTAAACAATAAGAAAACATGCCATAAAACTAAGGCTAATAAACACAAAAGGGCACAGTATATGGCAGAAAGGACAGTATAACGAAGGTCAGGAGGGCACAGTGCAGATTCCGGGACACTGCCCGGGACAATGCCATCCTGGGACAGCTTAGTAAAAAGCGTGATTATCCCAGCAAGTCCAGGACAGTTGGCAAGTATGATGTAATGCAAGATTATCACTGGGTGCCCAGTGCCCAGGGGTGCCCATGCCCTGTTCTGAGTAAGCAATTTTTTTTCATTAACCCTGGGGTGCATCACCATGTGTTTAGTCCTGCATGAACCTTGATGAAGGGCACATAACCCTGAAAGCTTGTGCTGAAAAATTGTATGTTAGTGCAAATAAAAAAGTGTCACGGACAATACTCAATTGTTCATGCATGAGTGAGAAATGTATCTATATACACTACCCAAAATCCTACCAGCCAGTGCCTCAAAATATATATAAAATTCTTCCTCGACCATAAGTAAGCAAAACAAGAAATTCTATGGCTGCTGATACGGTTCTGATATTTTCTTTGCTATTGTGTATGGAAGGACAACATGACAAAACCAATAAGAGCATGTATTAGACTGCATATTTCTCCACTTCACCCTGTATTACTCTCAACAATAAATCTGCCTCGGCTGAGACATCCTGTGCTCCTCTGCTGGAATATTTGTAACAGAGATAAGGAACAGGCCTTGAATCTAAGACAAGGTATCCCTGTTACATAGTATGGCACAGCTGTCATAATTGAAAAAGTGTTTTTCTTGTGTTAAATTATAGAGAAACTTTACATAAAAGAGTGTGTAACATCTGTAGCTGTCGCGCGTGTTTATATTTGGAAGCACAAATTGGTGCTTTTTTATAATTTATATCTGTAAGAAACGCTCATAATGGCACATATGCTACATTCACAAATACCATTCTTATTATTTATAAGCCTTGTAAACTCAATGGAATGTTGGGTAAACAGGTCTACATATGGGCTTCATAGACCGGCATATGCGGTTCGAATCTCAGCCGGTTCCTGCTGAACCGTTAACCACTTCAGCCCTGGACCATTTGGCTGGCCAAAGACCAGAGCACTTTTTTGCGATTCGGCACTGCGTCGCTTTAACTGAAAATTGCGCGGTCATGCGACGTGGCTCTCAAATAAAGCTGACATCCTTTTTTTCCAATAGAGCTTTCTTTTGGTGGTATTTGATCACCTCTGCGTTTTTTATTTTTTGCGCTATAAACAAAAAGAAATGACAATTTTGAAAAAAACGCATTATTTTTTACTTTTTTCTATAATAAATATCCCCTAAAATATATATATAAAAAACATTTTTTTTCCTAAGTTTAGGCCGATATGTATTCTTCTACATATTTTTGGTATAAAAAAAAAAAGCAATAAGGGTCTACAAAATAGGGGATCGTCGCTTTAACTGACAAGTACACGGTCGTGCGACGTGGCTCCCAAACAAAATTGATGTCCTTTTTTTTTTCCCACAAATAGAGCCTTCTTTTGGTGGTATTTGATCACCTCTGCGGTTTTTATTTTTTGCGCTATAAACAAAAAAAAGCGGAAATTTTGGAAAAAAAACACATTATTTTTTACTTTTTCTACAATAAATATCCCCAAAAATATATATATAAAAAAACATTTTTTTTCCTCAGTTTAGGCCGATACGTATTCTTCTACATATTTTTGGTGAAAAAAAAAAGCAATAAGCGTCTACAAAATAGGGGATCGTTTTATGGCACTTTTATTGATAATACACAGGTAAGTGTCCATTTATTAAAAGTCAGCAGCTGCAGTATTTGTAGCTGCTGGCTTTTTAAGGTGGAGCTCCACTTTAAATAGGATTGAAGATCTGAATAAGAGATGGTGTGTCTGACCAGGTCTGTTAGACTGCGGAGTGTAGTAGCTAGTGTTTTCAAACTCTGGTGCTTAGATTGTGCCGTGATCTTTAGAAACAATGTACAACTGCTATAAACAAGAAGGGGAAGGTAAGAAAAATGGAGGTAGTTATTACTGAGACTTTGATTAGGACCTACATTGTTTGCAACTCTACCTGATTTTCAAACTATGGGCAAAGTATGGGTCCACTTACCAGAGTTAAACACTCTCAATTGACAGTGTAATACTTATGCAGCTAGCATTAGTGAATTTATTTATTTATTTTTTTCAATCTCTTTATTCATTTTGCTTTATATCAAATATATATCAAAAAAAGTTTGCGGCACAGTAACATTTTACACTTATTTAAATCCCCAAATCCTCTCCCTCACCACCCATCCACCCCCCCCCCCCCTCCCCTCTCCAAAACCCCTCTCATTCCCCTTTTACTACTTATCGTCTCCCGTTTTTCCCCATCTATCCCCTTCCTCTGCTCCCATAATTTCTACATATCTCCTTGTCTGCTTAAATTCCTTCCACCCTTTCCACTTATTTTCAAACCCTTCCATTTCCTCTTCTCCACTATATGTTAAGTATTCTAGGTTGTATATATAATTTTTTTTTTTTACACCAGCTTCCCATTTTGGGGCTTTCCGATTGTTGCCACTGTCTAGGTATTAAACTTTTGGCTGCATTCATCAGATAGGGTAACAATGCCCTATTATAATGCCTTATTGACATTTTAACCCCATTAAACAAACCCCTCCAAGGTTCCTCGGGTACCTCTATATTAGTAATTTCCTTTATCCCCTGCAACACCTCTTTCCAGTATTTTTTAATTTTGGGACATATCCACCATATGTGGGCCATGGTTCCGACAGCATTGCATCCCCACCAGCAAAGCCTTGATACCCCACTTTGGTATTTATGTGCAACCCTTGGTGTTATATACCAAAGTGAAATACATTTGTAGTTCATTTCTATGGTATTACTGTCTATTTCTGTACTATGAAATCTCAAATATATTCTCCAAATGTTGATCTTCCTCTCGCTTTCCCAATTCTTTTTCCAATTTCTGTATGAACAGCGGTACTTCCAGCCCCTTTATTCCCACTAGTATTTTCTAAATCCGAGAGATCCCATTCTTCGTATTTGCCACTGGGAATAAACGCTTGAATGATAATAGGTTCTCCCCTGATCTAATTGGTTGTGGCAGGGTAGTCATAAAGTGTTTCAGCTGGGAGTGCCACCATTCATCTAACACCATTAACTCCTTTTTGTGTTTTAGTTCCTGTAGTGTATGTATTCTCCCTTTTTCCATTATGTCTTTTAATTGGCATTTTCATTTTTTATCCATTCCCCAAACCATTTCCCTTTCCCTGGTGGGAAAAAATTTGTTTCTCTAATGCCGCGTACACACGACCGGACTTTCCGGAAGACAAGGTCCAACGGTCTTCCCGACGGACTTTCGGCGGAGTTCCGACGGACTTTCCAAACAAATGGACTTGGCCACACACGAACGGACTAAGTCAGTTCGAATATCTGTTTGTTTTGAACGTGATGTTGTAAGACGGGACTAAAAAAGGAAGTTCAATAGCCAGTAGCCAATAGCTTCCCTTGTGTCGTATTTGGTCCGTCGGACCAGCATACAGATGAACGGTTTTCCCCATAGGGATTGAGTCTTGCGTCTTTTAAAAAAGCTTTTATTTTTCTACCTTCTCTATTTCGGAGTCCTGCTTTCCCCTCTGATTTACTGAATACAATTCCCCATAGTATTTCTGAAGTACTCTATTTCCGTTCTTGTATGTACCATTTTCCCAGTGCTATCCTGTATTTTCTCTATGTAATGTGCTTTTTTTTATTTTTTAATATTTTAACTAAATACTTCCCAGTCTTGTTCCCCCACTGATACCTCTCCTTTTTAATTATATTAAAGATCTTTCTTGTTTCCTGCTCCATCAAATCTTTTAATTCCTCCATTATTAGAACAGCAGCATAATATACCTCCTCTTCATCTCCTTTTTTATGCTTCTGCTTTACTTCATACATTTCTTTTATTAGTACTTCCGTTTTCCTGATTCTCTCTTTATTTCTGCTCCTATAGTTATCAAGATGCCTCTTATATAGGCTTCATGGGCCTCCCATAGCGTAGCTTCTGTATTTCTCTGGTATCATTTATTCTGAAGTATTGCTCTTATTCTCTTTTAATTCTGTCCTCAGCTTCTTTATCCTGGATTAGTTCTTCGTTTAATCTGTATATATTTAGCCTATTTTGGACTCCAGATATCCTTATTTTCATCGTCACTATGGCTGACTTCAATAATCTATGCTTGTCCATTAAATAGTAAATTCTTGAATACATCCTGTGCACAGGGGAGTCTCATATTTTAGGGTGTTGTACTCTCCAAACATCTATCATTTGATTCTGATGTTGTTTCTTTATTAATAACTTCAACTATACATTTCCAGTCCCCTGTACTTGGGACGTACTATCCATCTTAGGTTCTATACAGAAGTTGAAATCTCCTGTCATAATTAACCCCCCCTTCTTAAACTTCATTCATTTCTCAATAACTTCTTTTAGATATTTTATTGAGTTTTTGTTGGGGCCATAGATATTTGCCAGAGTACATTCCATGTCACATAGTTTTATCCCTTCCCGGATCGGCTCTTTGTCTTTGTAATTATGAAATCTCACTTTAACGTCGCTTGGGATTTCTCCTGCCATATCAACCGGCTTTCTAATTCTGTGTATTCTTTCAAATTAAATTATTTCGGTTGTTGTTTTTCTGAGCAGTGGGCCAAATACTTTATGCGTTTTATCTTGTAGATCTTCTTCTTCTGTTTCAAATAAACCCCGGATCCTTCGATTTTATCCTTCTGTTGCAGTTTTCCTGGTTTTCTACTTTGTACATCATATTTCTCTGTTCCCTTTGTATCCCTATCATCTGGTCTTTGAGTTCTGTTATTTCTACCGCTTGTATATCCATTTTTTCCTGTTTCTAATATTTCTAATATTTAATATTTGATTCAGATCCCCATGTAAAGTTGCCATATTACCTTTACATGGTGATTGTTACAATCTTAGAAACATTTCTGCCATTTCATTTTTAATTGGGAGATTTTTTTTTATTCTTTGTTCATCTTCACTTTCTTCCTCATACTCTTCATTTACATGCATTGAGCTATTTGCTTCCATGGATAGTCTGCTTTGCCCATTTTTAATAGTTCTGTCTGTCTGTTTGCTCTTAGTCCCCAGTTGTTTACCAGGGCTTTCCTTACCCCCTCCTTGTGCCACAAACTTCTTAATATTACCTGGACTGGCATTTACTTTAGAGGAATGCGCTCCTGCTCCTCTGACTGGATTACCTCTCATTTTATTCTGAATGGAGGGAACTACATGTATACTGTCTGCAGTATCAGGGTTTTCCGTCTTCCTTCTGCTTCTTTTATAGCTTGATATTATTACTCAGAGAGACAGTGTTCCCTTTTTTGTTTCTCCAACAAGTGATATTGCAGTCACCGTGAAAACCAGGGCCACTACACTGAGTGTTCTTTTCATATACTTCTATTTTTTTAACTGTGGTTCCGTGCTTCCACTCTAGGACTCCCTCACCTTCACCAAGACTCCTTTCACCTTCTTTTTCTTTACTTGCAGGGAACGTACAGATCTGTGTGTGGACGGGGGAATAAGAGGTGGGTCCATGGGGCCCCAATCCTTCAGTCCACTTGATTTATTGATACCCTTATTGATACCCCTGCCCCAAGCCTCCTTAGCCTCCTTAGCTCTCCTTAGCTCTTTAACTTTTACTCACAGTCTTGTAAGTCTTTCTTTCAAGTTAGTTTCTCTCACAGGCTACTCCTTAGTAGTCACCGGCCATATCTTTAGGGGGATATCACAGTTCCAGTATATACATTATGAAAATAAACTTGACTCACCCCTTTTACGGTTGGAATCTTGTTGGTGGTGAATTCAAGGCTTCAGGACTTGTTGTCGAACTCATTTTGTCCCCTCCTGTGAACCTTCTGTCTACTCCTCCAGCATAGCCTGAACCAGGGGCTACCAGGGGGATAGAGGCTGGGCTGGGAGCTGGGAGCCATTTAGCTGGGATCCAGGGATTGAGGCTGGAGGTCAGCCTGTACCAGAGTCATTGCACACTCCCCTGGTTTGAGCCGGTGTTATTTGTTCCTCTGCCACCACCACCTGAGCGCCATGCTCTCCTCTCCTCTCCTCTCCTCTGTCTCTCTGCGTCTCTCTCCTCCCACTCAGTGCCTTCTCTGAGTCTCCCTGCACGCTGCTCACCTCACGCTGCTTTTTACTTCCGCCCTCCAGGTGGTTGGCTGCGCTCACGCTGCCCTACTGACCCCACTCTCCCCGCCCGCCTTTCACCACCTGTCCACACCACTATGTTCAGGGGGCTCCAAGCAGCGGTAAGCGGGGTCGTCCTTCCTAAGGGTGTCGCCAGACTCAAAGGCACCGGGAGAGGAGAGGGCAGCCGGAGGAGACCCAGGCTCCTAGCCTGTTAGCCACATTTTGGTGGGGGCTTCATGGGACAGGCTCAGCATTGGCTTCTAGAATAATAGGGGGGGAGTTTGGGACTTTAAATGAAGCATGCAGTCTGTGCCTCCATCCCTGGTTCAGGTATGGCTTCTAGCTGGCGCCATCATCAGGCTCCTCCCTCCGCATTAGTGAATTGATAAGAAAGCATATTATATTTACTTGTTTAAACCTTTTTTTGCATTTCTTCAGTGGCTTCCTGGTTTCTGGCCCGGTCAATATGATGTCATGAATCCCAGGAGTCTTCTGGAGGAAAGCAGGGGCTTTCTCAGATAAGCCCACTGTCCCCTTTGCCTGCATTTCTCAGCTAAGGGCAGATGGATACCAGGAAGTAAATGCTATATGAATCATCTCCTTTTACTCAAGATGGCTGCCAATAGAAATGCTAGGGGCTGTTTTTCAAAGTGATTTGTCAATAAAATAAAGCACTTTTAAGTCTCTCTTAAGCCCCGTACACACGAGAGGACTTATGTCCGACAGACTTCCGAAGGAGTTCTGCCGGAGTTCTGCCGGAGTTCCGACAGAGTTCTGACGGACTTTTCGACTGAGCGGACTTGGCCACACACAATCACACCAAACTCCGACGGATTCGAACGTGATGACGTACGACTGGACTCGAATAAGGAAGTTCATAGCCAGTAGCCAATAGCTGCCCTAGCGTCGGTTTTAGTCCGTCGGAATAGCATACACACGAGCGAATTTTTCGGTAGGAACTGGGTCCGGCGGAGTTCCGTCGGAAAAATTTGAAGCATGTTCCATTTTCTAAAGTCTGTCAGACTTTTGCGAATCAAAAGTCCGTTGCAGCCCACACACGATCGAATAGTCTGACGGAATCATTCCGTCGGACTTTGGATGTTGAAAAGTCCACTCGTGTGTACGGGGCTTAAGACATTACAATTGAAAAGAGTAACTCCAGGCAGCAAGTGAAATTGGTAGGTGAATTGCTGTACCTACATGCAGAGCAGAAGAGGGAGGGAGACTGCACAGCATGGAATCATGTAACACAAAGAAGCAGACCTGCCCCAAGGAAAAGTTGTGTGATCTAAGAGCAGAGATGTAATCAACATCACAGCCAATTGCTAAGTGAGCACATTTATTAATAACATGTAATATAGCATAATTTCAGAGCCTCACAGGCTCAATGTTGCCTGATGAAGAAGTCCCACAAGACTCTAAAATGCCACTATGCTACATGTGATTATTAAGTGTACTTACTGAGCAATTGGAAGTAATGGTGACTACTAGAGATGGGCCAAACGGACCCCTGTTCGGTTCACACCAGAACTTTCAAACACTGCAAAAGTTCTGACCCCCATTAAAGTCAATGGGACCCGAACGTCAAAAATCAAAAGTGCCCATTTTGAAGGCTTTTATGCAAATAATTGGGCATACAATGGTTATAGGTGCCCGGGTCCTGCCCTGGGAAACATGGATCAATAGAAAAAAAGTTTGTGGAAAGCGTGATTTTAAATGAGCAGTGATTTTTTTTATTTTTAAAGTGCTTGGGGGGACCTCTTAGTCTACCTGTAAGGTGGCAGATCTGCACCATGTCTAGAATCTGCTGCAGCAATAATTGTATTTATAAAGCCCAACAAAAATGACATTTTCCCTGCAAGCTGCCTTTATTTTGCTCAGCAACAGCTGGGGAGGCAGTTTGTATGATGAGGCCACAATGTAGTGCACTGGGATCAAGATTAGAGATTTTTTGGATACATTCTGGTGTCACTTTGACTTTGGATAGAAGTAAAGGGTGCGTAAAAATTGGTCTTTGGGTGTCGGTGGCAATCTTGAGGTAATCTCAATGAAAGCAAGAATTGGCCTTGCTGTAAAAAATTTCAATGAAATGCACCTGTCAAACAGGTGCTGGAAAATTGGCCTTTGGGTGTTAATTGTGCCCATGAAACCTATACCAAAAACATTCTTCCAGATTAAATGATTGAACACTCTCATAGCTAGGCAGCCTCGAAGTCCTGTAGAGATTCCACATCCCAAAAATACTTAATTAGTGACATCGGCATCAGGGGCTTCATAGCTGGTAATCCAGGACTGATACATTTTTATAAAAGTCAAACGGTCCACGTAGTCTGTGGACAGATGCGTTCTATAATCAGTAAAGAAACCTCCTGCAGCACTGAATGCCCATTCTGAGAGCACGCTGGATGAACTGCAGCCCAACAAATCAATAGCATACTGGGCAAGTTCTGGTCAGTGGTCTATTCTCATGACCCAGTAAGTCAGTGGATCGTCAGGTGGAAAGCACTCCATCTCTGTTTTAGCCCCGAGGTAATAGTCCACCATGTGATGCAGACCCTGCCGATGGGATGCGGAAGCTGAAAGCCCTAGGTGGTGAGGACTAAAAAAATTCCGAAATGCCTCACCTAGGTCGGACGCCTTCTCCAACGTTCCTCTCTTGACCATCAGAAGACTCAAAACTGTGTTTTCCACAACACTGTAACCTACTGGAGTCAGGAAAAATGTTCAATAAAATCCTCTTTAACGTGTCCTCAAGAGATTTTATCTTCTGCGCTCTCTGTGGGCATGGGATGAGTTCTGAGACCTTCCTCTTATAATGGTGGTCAAGGAAAGTTGCAAACCAGTAATCATCCTTCTCCTTTATGCCATGTATTCTTCGGTCTTTTCACAGGCTTTGAAGCATGAGGTTACCCATGCACCTCAAATTTGCTGACTCAGGATGACAGCATCTGGAACTTCCACCTCCCAGCCACATACTACTCCAAAGGGTCCTGTGGTTGGAAAGCCATTGCATACAGATTAACACATGTCTTTCTCTTCTTCGAAGCCTATGAAAGTTCCAGAATCCTCCTCCTCATACTCCTCCTCTCTCTCCTCCTGTGTGTTCTGTGCAGGGCTTTTTTTCAGCAGGAACTAGGGGGGAACTCATTTCCACCACCTCTGGCTCGGGTCTTCTGCTCCCTGCTCAGCACTATCACTTGGTAACACTGAAGTCCAGCTTCTGCATTTACAAGTGATATTTTATCTCCCAGTAGCTCCCACAGGTCAGATCTCCTGTGCAGATCCCATTGAGTGCCGGACAGGGACAAGGGAGAGGTTGCACCCTCTGTGGTCTCCATTTTTTCCCTGGTGACCAGTTGTTGATGCTCCTCCTGCATCATCTCCCTTGCAAGTTACTTTAGTATAGTATAGTATGTTGGGAGGTACTACAGCCGGATAGGTGTTTCGGCTTAATATTGCAACAAAGGTAAGATATATGACAGATGGTGGAGCTTTTAAGGAGGGGGGAGAAAATGAGTGCAGTAGAAGGAGGGGGTTGTATGCAGAGAGAAGAGCTACTATTTGATGCCATTTGGAAGGGATGTGAGTGTGGCGAGCATGGTTGAGTTCCTGCACCTATTCTCTGAGAAAAAAAGGTTCTGTGGTATAGGAATGATTGTGTCTGGATAAAGTGGGCCTTGAGAGGAAAGGAAGTCCTCCTCTTTCTCCTGCTGCTCTGTCTCCAGTGCCCTGTCCATAATGCCACGCAGAGTCTGCTCCAGCAGGAACACAACAGGGATTGCGTCACTGGTGCATGCACTGTCACGGCTCACCATCCTTGTGGCCTCCTCAAATGGTGACAATACAGTGCATGCATCCTTAATGGTCAGCCATTGGAGTGGGGAAAAAATCTGAGGCGACCTGAGCCTGTCGTTGTGCCGTATTCACACAGGCACTAGTGACTATACATTCAGCAGATGCCTCTGCTGCATGTATAGCCACTGCAGCATTGACAGTCAAGTTCCACCTAGTGGGCATGTCACAAATAAGGTGGTTTACAGTAGGTGGATTTCCTGCTGAATTTCAGCCAACCGAGCACTGGCTGTGTATGACCGCCTGAAATGGCTCAAGACTCTTCAGCTTTAGCACATCTTGCAACCCTGGGTATGTATTTAGGAAATGCTGCACCACCAAATTGAGGATATATGCCAGGCATGGCACATGTGTCAACTTTCCATGTCTAAGGGCAGACATCAGGTTTGAGCCATTATCACACACCACCATTCCTGGCTCCAGCTGGCATTGTATGAACCACCTCTGGGCCTGTCCCTACAGAGCTGCAAGAATCTCTGCTCCGGTGTGGTTCCTGTCCCCTAAACACACCAGCTGAAGAACTGCATGGCACCTTTTAGCCTGACTCTAGGAATAGCCCTTTGAACACTTAGGGGTTGACCTGAGGTTCATAGGACAGTTCTGCAGAGGAGGGCATGGAGGTGGAGGAGGAGGGGGTAGAGCTCACAGGTCTGGCATCATCACCACCAGCTGTATGGAGACGTGGGGCACAACAAGCTGCAGCACCAAGCACTGTCCTGCATCCTTTTGAGTTGCAGGCAGCATTACCCAATGTGCTGTAAACAAAATATATTGTCCCTGCCCATGCTTGCTGGACCACGTGTCAGCAGTAAGGTGGATTTTACGGCTGACTGCCTTGCCCAAGGATGCCAGAACATTCCCTTCCACGTGATGGTAGAGAGATGGAACAGCCTTAAATGAAAAGTAGTAACGGCTGGGAACCTGCCACTGCGTAAAGCACATTGTGCAAATTCATAGAAGGGGTCAGAATCCACCAGGCTGAAAGGCAGAAGTTGGAGAGCCAATAGCTTTGACAAGCTTGCATTTAGATGCTGGGCATGTGGGTGGCAGGGACTGTATTTTTTTTCCGCTGCAGCAGACGGGACAGAGAAATTTGCTGGCTACAGTCTACAGCTGGTGGTGTGCTGCTGGCAGATGTGCTGCTAGGACCTGGGACACCCTGTGCTATACCATCATCCCTGTAAGTGGAGGCTGCTGAGAGGTAATGACTCAGTATAGCAGGGGCAGACTGAAGTAGGTAAGGAGGAGGAGGGACAGATTTGTGCCCCTTTTGTCTGGCTTTCAGGTGGTCTTGCCAACGGGCTGAGTGTTTGGACATTAAATGCCTTCTTAAACATGTGGTACCCAGATGGTTGGTGTTTTTGCCATGTTTGATGTGCCTGAGACCCAGTTTGCAGATAGCAACAGTGTGATCTGCTGAGTGGGCCGGGAGATAACAGCTGCAGAATGTGATGGAATAGGGTGGCTGCTCTCTACTCTTTCTTGATGTTGGCCTCCTTGGGGTTGTGCCGCCTCACCTTTAGTTTCCTCCTCTGCTCTATCTGGCATCCAGTGACCTCATCATCATCATCTCCATCTCCTCCAGCTTCATCATTACCACTGGAGATAACTTGGCAATACACTGCAGCTTGGGGAACATGAATGCCAATTTGTCTACCAGTATTCCTCCCTCTCTCTAGGCTCATGTTCCTGTCATCCTCAACCTCAGAACCAACATCTGAATCCATTAATTGTTGGGCATCATCAATGAGCAAGTGGCCGACGCTGTGGTCAAATAACTCAGCTGACTCCTCAATTGCTGATTTGTGGCTATGACAGGAATAGATGTGGATGAGGAGGCAGGTTTATCCACTCTGGCAACTGCAGGGGACTGCACACTTGTCTCTGCTTGCGTGACAGAGGATGAGGAGGATGAGGAAGGTTTAGTAATCCAGTCTACCTCCTCCTCTGGATGCTGTGGCTGGATAGCACGGGCAAACTCACTAAACAGACTAAATTATGCCCTGCCTGAGGACTGACCACCACGTCCATCTTTGCCTGTGGACACATTTGTTGCTGGCCCCCTTACAGTGCCAAGGGAAGTCTGCCTCTCCTTGTCCTCCCAGACATTATTGGGAGGGAGGGGGCGGTGCTTATAAGCAAATGTAAAGAAGAAGTTGAAATCTGTAAGTAGATGCACTTTAATCAATGTAAAGAGGTGTTTGGTGCACTTTAATTTGAGTACTTACGCCACGCAGACACACTCCACGGATACACTATAATATACTGCAATATAATGCCCCAAACGTACAGTGATGCACAGAACTATATGGCGTTAAACTGGCAGTAACGCACACAAAACGATATGGCGTTAAACTGGCAGTAATGCACACAGAAGTAAATGGCGTTAAACTGGCAGTAACGCACACAGAACTATATGGCTTTAAAGTGGCAGTAACGCACACAGAACTATATGGCGTTAAACTGGCAGTAATGCACAAAACTATATGGCGTTAAACTGGCAGTAACACACACAGAAGTAAATTGCGTTAAACTGGCTGTAACGCACAAAACTATATGGTGCTAAACTGGCAGTAACGCACACAGAACTATATGGTGTTAAACTGGCAGTAACGTAGACACAGAACTATATGGCATTAAACTGGCAGTAACGCAAACACAAAACTATGGCATTAACGCACACAGAACTACATGGTGTTAAACTGGCAGTAACGTACACAAAACTATATGCCATTAAACTGGCAGTAACACACACAAAACTATATGGCATGAAACTGTCAGTAATGCACACAGAACTCTATGGTGTTAAACTGCCAGTAACGCAGAAAACTATATGGCGTTAAACTGGCAGTAATGCACATAGAGCTATATGGCGTTAAACTGGCAGTAACGCACACAGAAGTAAATGGCGTTAAACTGGCAGTAATGCGCAAAAACCTATATGGCGTTAAACTGGCAGTAACTAAATCAAATAGACGGTGTTCAACCATCACTACACTGACGCTATCTGAACTGGCCCTACTCTATTTATACACTAATGTAAAGATTACTGACACGGTCTCACTACACTACACTGAAACTATATGAGCTGTCCCTACTCTAGCTGCACACAATGCAAAGCTGAATGATGGTCCTCCTCACACACTCACACTATCCCTAGACTGATACTAAACTAATATTCTACACTGACAATTGAAGCAAACTAACACATTATAGCACACTAACTAATAGCACTGAACAGAGTCCTGTTCTATCTCTCTCCACGCAGAAATCACACTGAAAATGGTTGCCATTGAAAGAATACTTTTATACTGTGGGACAGGAATGAGCCATGGTTGTATAAAGTCATGATGACAGTGTCCAATCATGACTCTGACAGTGATGTGTGCCCTGATTGGCTTCAGCCGATCAGGGCTTGCAGTGCACTGTTTAGCGCCGCAATGCATTGTAGTCGGTTCGGGGGACCGAACAAATGGTCAAACTTCCCGTTTGTTCAAATGTTCGCTGAAGGACAGAACAAAGAAAGTTCGGCCCGAACTTATGCTCAGGTGGAACCGTTTGCCCATCCCTAGTGACTACATCTATGCTATCGATCTCTATGTGGCACCATTTGTTGTTTTTCTCAATAAGCACACCTTATTTCAGGTTTTTAGGCAGTTTGGACTACAACTGGATACACATATATTTTTTAATCAGACCTTCACTCACTTTTTGTTGTTCCTTTTATCTCCTTTTATCTTGCTCCTCTTCCTTCCCTTCAGCAAGTTACAACAGAGTACAGCTAGTGTCTGACTTTCTTATCTAGGCAGGAAAGAAGCCCACCTGCCCAAAGCCTCCTGAGATACCCATATAATGCATGCACAGTGCAGCATAATCAGTTGTTAGGACCCAGAAGAGGCACATAGCCTCCGGATGACATCACAAACAAGGTTGTGGCTTTCACTTTGCTGGTTGGGTGAGTATGCTATTATAGTATAGTATAGAAAAGTATTCATACCCCTTGAAATTTTCCACATTTTGTCATCTTACAACCAAAAATGTAAATGTATTTTAGTGGGATTTTATGTGATAAACCAACACAAAGTGGCACAAAATTGTGAAGTGGAAGTAAAATGATAAATGGTTTTCAAAAATGTTTACAAATAAATATGTGAAAAGTACAATTACAGCTGCAAGTCTTTTTGGGTATGTCTCTACCAGCTTTGCACATCTAAAGAGTGATATTTTAGCCCATTCTCTAGAAATAAAATAGCTCAAGTTGTGTCAGATTGAATGAAGAGCATCTGTGAACAGCCATTTTCAAGTCTTGCCACAGATTCTCAATTGGATTTAGGTCTGGACTTTGACTGGGCCATTCTATCACACGAATATGCTTTGATCTAATATATAAAAACAACCGCGTTTAGGCAAAAAAAGGGCAAAAGGTATGCAGCCTACCAACTAGGTCCCCCCAAAGTGACTAGAATGCTAGCATTGCATGGTTTTGGATGTTATAATCTGGACTTGGTTCATGTATTTAACTCACATTTTCAAATATTTTGTAATTTATCTACTCATTTCTCATGCAATATTTTTTATGTGATTTTTTATGCAATTTATTGGTGTTACTTCTGGCACTGTATGAATATCACGGCTTATTATCACATTGTTAATATTTGTCATGTCACATGGTACACTTATGACACATGTACATTGTAGCAACTAAGGAGTTTAGCACTCTGTAAGGCGACTTAGTAATTTCTTTGTCGCTTTTCAGACTTTTTGTCTATCACATTTATTTGGTTTAGCCACAGCACTATTTACTATATTTAATTGATAGGACTGTCCTTTCTCTCTCATATAGGGAGTGCCGGATTACTCTATGCTTTGATCTAAACCATTTCATTGTAGCTCTGGCTGTATGTTTAGGGTTGTTGTGCTGCTGGAAGGTGAACCTTCGCCCCAGTCTCAGGTCTTTTGCAGACTCTTACCAGGTTTACTAAGAGTGCCCTGTATTTGGCTTCATCCAACTTCCGATCAACTCTGACCAGCTTCCCTGTCCCTTTTGAAGAATAGCATCCCCACAACATGATGCTGCCACCACGTTTCACAGTGGGGATGGTGTGTTCATGGAGATGTGCAATGTTAGTTTTCTGCCACACATAGCATCTTGCTTTTAGGCCAAAATTAAAATTTTGGTCTCATCTGACCAGAGCACCTTCTTCCACATGTTTGCTGTGTCCCCCACATGGCTTCTTGCAAACTGCAAACGGGACTTCTTATGCCTTTCTTTCAAAAATGGCTTTCTTCTTGCCACTCTTCCATAAAGGCCAGATTTGTGGCGTGCACGACTAATAGTTGTCCTGTGGACAGACTCTCCCACCTGAGCTGTGAATCTGCAGCTCCTCCAGAGTTACCATGGGCCTCTTGGCTGCTTCTCTGATGAATGCTCTCCTTGCCCAGTCTGTCAGTTTAGGTTGCAGATGTGTATGTGAATCAATCTGTGCTCACCCAACCACTCATGAAATACCTAAAATAAAAAGGTGAAAAATTGTTTTTATATGACACTTATATACATAAATAAATGCTGCTATCTCCTGAAAAATGAAATTATTAATTTTAACATAGATTATAAACAGAAAGTAGATGCGCAAATAATATATTCACAACGTGTAAAATTTGTATCCTATAAATATGTATGTGCACTAAATAAATCAGTGCAATATGTGAATCAAAAGTGAAAAAAGAACTAAAAAATATAATAGGAATGAATATATATCCCAAATAAATTCTGAAAGAATTGTGAAAAAAAAAGGTAATGAACAAGAAAAAAAGGCGTACTATAACAGTACACCTAGGTTGGACTTTGAAGGCATAGGAAACAACAAAGAGGTATGAAAATAAACACTATTTATTGAAAAATACACAACATGAATAGTGTGCAGTGAGCCCTTGTGTATCTATGTGTTTTATTTTAAAACCTATATGTTCTATTCTCAGACAGTGAGATCCGTTCTCCTTCTTTGCTATCTGTAGAACCTTGATTGTATCCTGCAGAAGCCTAACAGCGAAACTTGTAGATACACAAGGGCTCACTGCACATTATGTATCTATATATACATGATTTTTTATTTTTTTGTATTGCTCTATTCATGTCGTGTATTTTTCAATAAATAATGTTTATTTTCATACCTCTTTGTTGTTTCCTATTCCTTCAAAGTCCGACCTAGGTGTACTGTTATGCCGCGTACACACGACCAGACTTATGTCCGACAGACTTTCGAAGGAGTTCTGCCGGAGTTCTGACAGAGTTCTGACGGACTTTCCGAATGAGCGGACATGGCCACACACAATCACACCAAACTCCGACGGAATTCGAACGTGATGACATACGACTGGACTCGAATAAGGAAGTTCATAGCCAGTAGCCAATAGCTGCCCTAGCGTCGGTTTTAGTCCGTCGGAATAGCATACACACGTGCAAATTTTTCGGTAGGAACTGGGTCCGGCAGAGTTCTGGCGGAAAAATTTGAAGCATGTTCCATTTCTAAAGTCTGTCAGACTTTTGCGAATCAAAAGTCTGTTGCAGCCCACACACGATCGAATAGTCTGCCGGAATCATTCCGTCAGACTTTGGATGTTGAAAAGTCCGCTCGTGTGTACGCTTTATAGTACACCTTTTTTTCTTGTTCATTCCCTCAATTTACGGATGTGGCTATATGAGTGTGCTTCTTTTCTGTTCATTATTGTGAAAAAAAGGTGTTCATAAAAGGAAGTCCACCAAAAATATTTGTTTATAAGTATCCAAAAAACGTCCAGACTACAACAAAGTGACAGAGTGAATGAACCAGTGAATGGTCAGTGGTCGCAGAGAGCTCCCATCTGAAGGCAAGTGTCATATACCTGAAAGTTTACCTTGCTACTTTCTAAGGAGGAGAGCCGTCATTTCCATTAAGAAGTCCAGGTGGAGAACATTACATATGACCGCTGTCGGTCCCGGAGCACATTGAATGTTTATCCTCCGCTGGCGTCTCTATTGTGGGAGAGCTGATGAGTCATCGTTCGGAGCAGATCGGCTGGAAATCTTTACAGTATATGGCTAACATAAGGCGATCTTGACTCTTATAATTTGGGGTCCATCTGTTTGGGTAAAAGGGCCACCTGGCTCCTTTTTGTATATCTCCCCTCCTGATGTGAAGTAGTCAATCAAGCCTTCCTGAATGTAAAAGGCAGCGTCACTATTTGTTACATCTGTTTTGCTATTTATTCACTCTGTCATTTTGTTGCAGTCTGGAAGTTTTTTGGATACTTATACACAAATATTTTTGGTGAACTTCTTTTTATGAACACTTTTTTTTCACAATTCTTTCAGAATGTATTTGGGATATTTATTTATTCCTATTATTATTATTTTTTTGTGTTTTTTTTTTTATTTTTGATTCACATATTGCACTGATTTATTTAGTGTACATAAATATTTATAGGATACTAATTTAACACGTTGTGAATATAGGTTGCAGTTGTGCCATTTTTCGGATGATGGATTGAACAGTGCTCCGTGAGATGTTCAAAGCATGGGATATTTTTTTTTGCTTTAAACTTCTCCACAACTTTATCCCTGACATGTCTGGTGTGTTTCTTGGCCTTCACGATGCTGTTTGTTCACTAAGGTTCTCTAACAAACCTCTGAGGACTTCACAGTACAGCTGTATTTATACTGAGATTAAATTACTCACGGGTGGACTCTATTTACTAATTGGGTGACTTCTGAAGGCAATTGGTTCCACTAGATTTTAGTTAGAGGTATCAATGTAAAGGGGGCTGAATACGAATGCACGCCATACTTTTCATATATATATTTGTAAGAAATTTTGAAAACCATTTATCATTTTCCTTCCACTTCACAATTATGTGCCACTTTGTGTTGGTCTATCACATAAAAACCAATAAAATACATCTACATTTTTGCTTGTAACATGAAAAAATGTGGAAACTTTCAATAGGTATGAATACTTTTTCAAGGCACTGTAAACCCAGGAGACCAGTTAAGAAAGGGTTAAAATCAAAATAACCCCGGGAGGGGTGAAATTCCGCTTTAATCTAAGAGATTACATGAAACACAGGTAGAAATATTAATATTAGAATAAATGTTGTCTTCTATTGGCAGCATTAGCTCTTTATTATTTGATTTTACTTAACTGGCTGGAGATGCTCTTTAACAATTTTAGCTAATTGATGGTGGCAAGCTGGATCCCATTCTGCCTACCAAACACCCCATGTAATTGCATTGTACATAGCCTCGCTACAATACAGGTCTGGCCATCTGGGTTGATATATCTTTTATACCTGGCCTGCTTTTAATTCTCAATAGGGTCTTGGCTCTACTGAGTGATATATGCGGCTGTATTCTTCCCTTTAAATAAGAATTAGGAATGGTCAGGATCCACAAACTAGGAAGATAAATCAGTATATTTTAAAGCTGGACAATCTGTAGCTTGGTAGTGTGCAGACACTGTGCCAAATAAAACATAATTTTCAAGCTTATAAAACAACAGAGTTCAGAGCACACCGGAGACAAATACAGTAAAATATTATTGATCCCACAGCCTGGATGTATCAATCTTCAGCAGCTCTTTTAACATGCGGTAGAGAAGGCACAGTGTGATACTTCCATTGAACGTCGTTGTTCTCCTAGTAAAGGTAAAAGTCAAATTATTCCACATACCGCTAATGCTTTTAGAACAGTCATTTCAAACCAGTGTTCTTCAAGCCACATTCAGCCTTTTTCTTCTGTCCTTGTGTCCCCTTAGCCAGTTTGGCAATTTATTATGTGAATGAAACTCCATTGTTTTCTATACCTCATTAAGGTGAAGTCTCCTTTCATCACTGGAGTGCTTACCCCCAAAGGAGCTGCTGTATAGCTGTATTGAATCTCCCCACCCTGTGCCCAGGGCTCTGCAAATAGCACCAAACACTCTGACACATCTGGCTGGGAGGGGAATATTTATTGCAGCATCACAGTAGCAAAAGAGATACAAATCAACAGCAATGATACAGCAAACAGTTAAACTATAGCAAGGAATACATTGCAAATAGGTAAACCGTAGAAAGAAATACGATGTAAAACCAAGCAATAGGTGTAGAGAGCAACTTCTCCTAATCCCTATACTTGGCCAATCATAACCAAGGAGAACTACACGACTATAACAGTTCTGCCGTTTATAATAGACTCTCTACTGCTGGTCAGCTCCTTGGGGCCCAAATGTTCTGTCAGAGTGTCAGAGCGCTCAGGATAATGTCCCTTTAAGAACTGATGATAAAACTGGCTCTGGTCACTTTAAGCACTGAAAATGTCACTAGCTCTGTGATTATAACAGGCAACACTGTGCCTCTTTTGTCAAAGCGAAATGTTGTTTTGGCCGCCAACGTCTTAGCAGGTAGTCTCCTTCTGTATACTGGATGAAACACAGCCAATATTTGTCTGCAGCATCCTTCCCCATTGGTCAGGCACTGGGCCCAACTAACAATGTTCTCAGATGCCTGACGCTGTGCCTCTGTCCCTCTCGGGGGCAGCGATAAGTAGTCTTATTAACCAGCAGCCAAATGTGCACACATTCCTCTCAGTACAGCCTCCACACCTCTCCTCTTTGCCCCACTGTCTTGTGGGATTTGCAGTTTACTCCTTCCGGCTAACCAAGCCAGCTCAGTCCTGTTAGTTAAACACTGAAGAAATGACTGCACTCCAAGATCCATCAAAATTCTTATTTAATAACAAATATACCAAGTGTTACAGACAGTTCAAATGATAGACGTGTTTCACACACTAAAAGGTGCACTTTTTCCTTGTTCTAGTGTGTGAAACGCGTCTACCATTTGAACTGTCTGTAACACTTGGGATGTTCGTTATTAAATAAGAATTTTGATGGATCTTGGAGTGCAGTCATTTCTTCAGTATTGATCGTATGTGGAGGCGAGCACCTGTGATATCATTAGGCTTCCTGTCTCACCTGGAGCAGTGAGTTATTTTGTTTGGATATTCAGTCCTGTTAGAACTATACCTCCCAAAATCCTTGCAGTCTACATTATGTGTGCCTACATATTTCATAGAGGGTAGGCTGTACGCAGCTTTACAATAAGATTTCTCTTCTGTACTTGTGCCTTATGTAAAAGTCTACTCTTCTGCCAGACACAGAATCATTTTCCTGTCAGTGCCCCAGACTGGGCTACATTACTATAAAGTTTGGTGACAAGGTACAAAAATCTAATAGACAGAATCTATTTTAAACATTTCAAACTATTTTATTAAACAAAGTGTTCTGATCCCAAAAGAAGTGCTATTTCTATATAACTGCTTTTTAGTTATGTAAGTTAAATTTCATTTATTGGTTGAACTAGATGGACTTATGTATTTTTTCAACCGGACTAACTATGTAACTATGCAACTATATGTAAGATAAGCCCCTTCTTATGTGGGTTAACCACTCATATCTGATACACAGTTATTTACTGTATGTAACTAATTCAGAGTTTTATATCATTTTCTTATGATAATGGACCGTGTCCATTTACATCAGGCAACGTCTTATCTGATATTTTTCAATTTCTGTTTATGGACCTGAATGAACTTGAAAGTTGGTGGATGTAAACAGACACAAGTCTGCCCATAGAGCTGCATGGAGCAAAGACTGACAGGTGGACCTGATTGGAAACTTTGTATGAAGAAGCCTAAGATATAATTTGTGTGCTTTATGCCGCGTACACACGATTGAATTGTCTGGCAGACTTAGTCCGCCGGACCACAGTACGCGGGACAATTCGATCGTGTATGGGCTCCAGATTTACAATGAAAAAGTCCGGCGGACTTAGAAAGTAGTTTTAACTCAAAATATGTCCGCCGGACTTGGCTTTCAGCGGACAATCCATTCGTCAGTGTGCTAATCCAGCGGACTAAGAATGATGCATGCTCTGAAGCAAGTACAAGAAGGAAGCTATTGGCTACTGGCTATTGAACTTCCTTTTTCTAGTCCAGTCGTACATGCTGTACATCATCGTGTTAGCAATCGTCGGACTTTCGGAGTGTCCGTGTGTGGCCAAGTCCGTTCGTTATAAAGTCCGGCGGATCGTTTGCCGGATTGTTTGCCGGACAAATTCCGCTGGACAATTCGATCGTGTGTACGCGGCATTAGATTGACTCTAAAAAAATATTTTAAGGTTTGGATAGCTTGTGTCCCTGTTAAGTAGGCTTTCCCTCACTTCCTGCTATAACACTAATCACCTGGACAGTAAGTAAGGTGAAATTTCCCAATTCAGACAGATGTAGCAATCTTTTTTCCCCACAAATAGATCTTTCTTTTCATGGTATTTGATCACCTCTGCGTTTTTTATTTTTTGCCAAAAAATTTTAAAAATAATATTTTCTACTTTTTGCTATAAAAAAATAAATTCAATTTTAGTCATACTTTTATGTATTCAGCCACATGTCTTGGGTAAAAAAAATTCAACACGTGTATATTTATTGGTTTGCACAAAAGTTATAGCGTCTACAAACTAGGGTACATTTATGCAGCTTTTAGTTTTACACTGTTCCTTTCATTTTTATTTTCTTTTTTATAATTTTTATTGTTATCACAGAGAATGTAAACATCCCCTATGATAGCAATAGGTAGTGACAGGTTCTCTCTCACCTGCCATCAAAGCATCCTACCAAACCAAGATTGGTGTGATCAGATGCTTTCCCAATTTCCCAATGGCGCTGTTTATATCCAGTGAAAGTCATGAAATGCTCTTAGCTTCCAGTTTTTTAGGCCATAGAGATGATTGGAGCCTTTCTGATCTTTGATCAGCTATATGGTCAGCTGGAGCCACCGGCTGCATTATCAAGTTCCCCGGTGGGACAGGAGAGCCAAAGAAAACCAAGGAAAATGACAGGAGGGGGATGTTCCATCACGCTGCTTGTAAAATCAGTTTAGCAGCTAATTAGCCACTAGGATTGCTTTTACATGAAAGCTGACCGCTGGCTGAAAAGAATGATATAAAGATGATACCTAAACCTGCAGACATCATTCTGATATTACCACTCAAAATCCAGCAAAATACCAGTACGTTGCTGGTCCTTGTTGGGCATATATTGTAATGTTCTTTTTTTTTCATGCATCCTGTGGGCTGAACGAAAAAAAGATATTCATTGGTGGGTATGCCCACCATTAGAATACCACCCTGCATCCACCCACTTCTAATGATGGGCATACATGCACCATTTTTTTTTTTAACTGTGGTGGTGAAATTACCTCCTACAGTGCTGAAGTCACTGATTTACGTATCTTGAGAGCAAACACTGTTACTGTCAAGATAAATAAATCAGTGCTGCAGCTGAATGGTGTACCTGAAAAGTAAACAATGGTAACAATAAAACATTAACTTAATAAAACCACAACAATTCGTGCCAAAAAAAAGTAAAAAATATATGCCGAAGCATAGGGGCAGTCCGCCCCTAATGTTAGGGGAAAATCGCCCCTCCACCCCTGCCCCAATGCATCAGCATATATGCTCTTTTTTTTACTGTGTGATGGTAAAATCACCTCCTACAGCTCTGGAGTTGCTGATTCACGTATCGTGAGAGCAAACGCTGTTACTGTCAACATAAATAAATCAGTGCTGCAGCTGAATGGCATACCTGAAAAGAAAATAATGGTTAACAATAAAACACAGTAAATAGTAAAGTATAAAAGAATTGCATACCTGAAAAGCAAACATGATAAACCATAGTAAAAAGAGCAGAACAATAGACAGAGAACACAAGAGAGAGAGCAATAAAACAACAACTATTTTTGGATTTTATCATTTTTATTTTTAACTTTTATTTTTTATTTATTTTAATTTTTTTACACTTTTATTTGTAAGTGTAACTGTAACGGTTCCAGTTTTGGGTCTCTCAAAATGCAATGGTATCTTTGGAGACCCTGTGTGTGTCCTCGTCTGTGCAGTGCTGTACCCTACGCTAATACTCCACTAGTGTGTGGTAGAATTCAAAATATTCACTAATGCAAAGACCAGGATGGTCAGGACTGGAGAGACAATAATAGCGGGTGTCATGCTTATATCCTGCTTGCTACAGACACTACATCTTCTTTGCGATGATCGTTGGGTAGGGGTACCAGGGAGGACATATGCCTCCCATGCAGCCGGCTTACTGCATTTGCGTTGGGAAGTTGGGGCACGGCACCGTCTGGAAACAGAAGGGCTGTGACGATCTCTTCCTGGAATTTAAGGAAGAATCCAGTTTATCTTGACACTTTGTATCGCACATAAGTGTTCAGCAGAGACAATTGGAAAAAGTATACAGACTTTTATACCAACGTCTGGCCTTACGGGCAATTAAATACAGCGCCATCAACTGGTCGTTGAGGTCGACCCCTCCCATATTAATGTTGTATTCGTGGACACAGAGGGGTTTCTCCACAACAGCAGTCACTATTTGAATTTGAGCCGTTGTGTCTGCGTAAAGGGAGGACAGAATGAAAACATTCCATGAATCCCTCCACTTCACTGCGAGCAAATTATTACTTCTCAAGCAGGCTCTCTCCCCCAGCCTAAGACAGGAATCTACAAGCTGCTAAGGTAAGTCCCGGTGATCAGATCGCATGGTGCCACATGTGCCAATTCCATAATCTTCTCGTATCTAGCCCTGGTCATGGAGGCAGAGAACACGGGCATACAGTGAATTGGGTCAGTAGACAAATATGACTGCAACTCACTTTTTTTAGTTATACCCATGAGGAGGGATAGGCCCAGAAAGGTCTTAAATTTGGAGACCGTGATAGGTCTCCAATCTCTGACAAGGTCCAACTGGGAATTAGCGGTGATAAATTGACCAACATATAAATTGCTTTGGTCCAGAAATAGATCTATAGAGAAAAACAGCGAATAAAAATCAAGTGACGTAAAATCAACTGTTTCCACCTCAATTCCGGGTTGGCCAGTGAATGGGGGAAGTATGGGTACCGCAGAAGTGGTGGGCTCCCAATTCGGATTGGCAAATGCAGCAGGAAGAACACTCTGGGCTCGACTGGCCTGTCTTCTTCTTCTTCTTGGTGGCTGTAGGACACTAGTTCTGCTAGCCACCTTACCAGCTTTAACTGCACTTTTGGGATTTGCCATGGCACCACGTGATACTGAAGTGCTGGTTTGACTATGACCAGGGTGTACTAGGCCGCTGGTGCTTGCCACTTCACCAGGATGAGTGGCACTAGTACTGGCTCTCTGCTCCATACGAGAGCCCTGTGGTTCTTGCACCTCAACCACAGCAGAAAAACGGGGTCGGGTATGCCTAACCTTGGCAGGGACTACTACTCTATCATCAGAGCTATCTGTCAGGGTGCCATTGCTGTCTACAGGATCATATTCTGAGCCTGAATCTGACAGACGGGTGACTTTCTCTTCATTCTCATCTGTCATGCTCAGCAATGTGTAGGCATCTTCACTAGTGTACCTTCAAAAGGACATTGTGGCCTCGAAATTTACTGGTACAACTAGTGAAACTCACAGGAAAAAAAGAACACCTGATTGTTAGCGACTGCTTCAAACGCTACCAAAAAAACTGTTAGCATTCTCAGGGATCAAGCCTTTCTCTGCGAACACTGCAGCTACGTGTTTTGTGTTTTTTAAGTGACAGTAATTGATTGCTACTGCACTTGGGTGGGCTGGGCTGGGCTGAGGGGCTAAACACAGTTGCTAGCAGGTATCTGGGCTGATCCCGCTAACGCTGTATTTTTGGGAACCCTAAACTACTGGGGATGCTAGTATAGATCTGATCAGACATTGATCCGTTCATTATTATTATTACTATACAGGTTTTATATAGCACCAACAGTTTGCGCAACACTTTACAACATGAGGGCAGACATTACATTTACATTACAATTTGGTACAAGAAGAATCAGGGAGCCCTGCTCGTTAGCGCTTACAATCTAAAAAGGAAGGGTCGGTTGATACAAAAGGTAATATGCTGCTTCTAACTGTATTAGTTAGGAGCAGCATAGGCTTCTTTGAAGAGAAGGGTTTTCAGGGATCGCCTAAAGATGGATAGATTAGGGGACAGTTGGACAGGTTGGGGTAGGGCATTCCAAAGCATGGGAGAAGCTCTGGAGAAATCCTGGAGGCGAGCATGGGAGGAGGTGACAAGGGAGCTAGAGAGCAGGAAGTCTTAGGATTACCGAAGAGAGCAGCTTGGTTGGTATTTTGGGATTAGGTTAGTGATGTAGCTGGGTGTAGAG
The DNA here is from genome assembly GCF_037356315.1 of Lithobates pipiens. Lineage (NCBI taxonomy): Eukaryota > Metazoa > Chordata > Amphibia > Anura > Ranidae > Lithobates > Lithobates pipiens. The sequence goes on from NW_027507748.1 coordinate 122,515,981, forward strand.
TTATGGATGGCTTTGTAAATTATTGTTAGTACTTTGAATTTTATTCGTTGGGTGAGTGGAAGCCAGTGGAGGGATTGGCAGAGAGGGGTGGAGGACACTGAATGGTTGGTAAGGTGGGACGAGTCTTGCAGCGACATTCATTATGGACTGAAGGGGGGATAGTCTATGTAAAGGTAATCCAATGAGGAGGGAGTTGCAGTAGTCAAGGCGAGAGATAACCACGGAGTGAATTAGAAGCTTGGTGGTGTCATTAGTTAAAAAAGGGCGTATTCTGGAAATGTTGCGGAGGCTAAGGTGGCATGATTTGGACAGGGATTGTATGTGGGCCTGAAAGGACAGTTCAGAGTCAAAGGTTACCCCTAGCACCCTGGCATGTGGGGATGGACTGATAGATGTGCCATTGATCTTGACAGAGAAGACTAAACGTTCAAGGAGTTTGGAGGCAAAAGGGAATAAAGAGATGGTTTTTAGGTTGTCAAGATTGGTGGGGTCTGAGGCCTTTTTTGGTATGGGAGTGACTAGCGCATGTTTTAGAGGGTTGGGGAAGATGCTAGTAGAGAGTGAGAGGTTGAAGATATGAGTTAAGGAGTGTAGGATTGAGTCAGATGGTGACCGTAGTATTTGAGAAGGAACAAGGTCCAGGGGGCAGGAGGTTAGGTGGGCATTAGAAAAAAGTTCAGTGACTTCCTCTATAGTAACTGGGTTAAAAGAGGGAAGTATTGATTGTGCAGGAGGACAAGTAGTGTAAAGTGAGGGAAATATCTGTAGAGCAGAGATCTCAAGACAAATTGTTTCAATCTTATTTGTGAAGTGATTAGCAATCTCCTGGGCAGTGAGTAAGTTAGTGGCTGTAGATGGAGAAGGTGTAATATGACAACAGAGAAAGTGTATTATGAAGATAGAGAAGGTGTAATGTGTAGGTAGAGAATGTGTATTGTGTAGTTAGAGAAGGTGTATTATGTAAATAGAGAGGGTGTATTGTGTAGGTAGAGAAATTGTCTTCTCTAGTTAGAGAAGATGTATTGTGTCAATAGAGAAGGTGTATTGTGTACCTAGAGACGGTGTATTGTGTAGATAGAGAAGGTATATTGTATAGATAGAGAAGGTGTATTGTGTAGCTACAGAATGTTTATTGTATAGACCAAGAATGTGTATTATGTAGTTAGAGAAGGTGTATTGTGTAGATAGAGAATGAGTATTGTGTAGATAGTGAAGGTGTATTATGTAGATAGAGAAGTTGTATCGTATAGATAGAGAAGTTGTATTGTGTAGGTAGAGAAAGTTTCTTCTGTAGATAGAAAAGTTGTATTATGTAGATAAGGAAAGTGTAATGTGTAAATAGAGAAGGTGTATTATGTAGATACAGAAGGTGTATTGTATAGGTAAAAAAGGTGTATTATGTAAATAGAGAAGGTATAATGTGTAAATAGAGAAGGTGTATTATAATGATAGAGAAGGTGTATTGTGTAGATAGAAAATGTGTATTGTGTAGGTAGAAAATGTGTATTATGAAGCTAGAGAAGGTGTATTATTAAGATAGAGAAGGTACATTGTGTAGATAGAGAAGGTAATATCATAAGGGGAAAGGGGCGAGGGAAAAGATTGGGACTTTATATGAAGTATGCAGTCTCCAGGGACAACCAACTATCAATAGTATAACTGTTTAAATACATACATTGGAACCATATTCAATAAAGTAACATAAATAAATGATAGTGGTACTGTAACCTCTGGATAGAGTCTGAAATACGCTTAAGCATATAGTACACAATCTCAGGGAAAACCTACTATCAATGGTAATAATGTAGTTCTAGTTATTAAAATACGGTAGAGCCATAATTAGTAGAATAAAATCAATTTTTAATAGTGGTAGCATAACCCATAAATTCATCTATATACACATACACATTAGTCATTTACATATCAAACAGTATTTACAATAATGGAAGAGATCTCCAAACTTGCTAGTCTGCCATATATTTCTAGGAGAGAGACCCTGGGTATGGTATCTCAATCCTATACCACAAGATTAAATATAAAAGATAAAAATATAATATATAAATCCAGACACGGCTTCAAATAACTCATATAGGTCCAGACACGGCTTCAAATAGCTCAACGCGTTTCGTGGTTTGGTAGTACCACTCATCAGGAGCAAGCACGTGGTGACAATCTGGAATGAGATACATATTTGTCCAATAATTAACATATAGCAGAAGGAATGATAAACAACTTTAGGGTGGGGCCAGTCCCATAGTATTACTTACAAACTGGTCTGCTGTGCATAAAAGGCATGGCAAAACGCTAGACAGCGGGGGCCCACCGGTAATGTCCTGCACGGGAACTGAGGGGGCGTGTAGAGAGAGGCGATCCAAGCAAAAACCCAGCCGAGGATGGACCGACGTCCCGGGACAACAATACTGTGTAGGACTGGGGATAAAGGTGAATAAATAGTGTCTAATTGAAAACAATATAGACAGTAGGAGTGATAACAATAATAATATAAATCTACCATAGTAGGACAGTGTCTCATAGTAATAACAAGTAATAAGGATTAGATATTGGGTATATAGGCATAATACAGCCTAGTAGCAAGGGATTGGAAGGTAGAAACATAAGGAAGGGTAATAATAATGGCATCAGGAAGTGAAGAGAAGGTGGGTTAAAAAAAAAAACTAAGTAGTAAATCCAAAAATGAGTGATGATACCTCAAGTAGGGAATGAGAAGATCCAATTCCATTAGCGCAATGTGTATAAGTGGATATAACCAGGACGAGAGGCAACCGAGGACAGGATTATATACGGGCACAGCCACACCACGCCCCCAACGTCACGCAACGTGCATAGAGAGGAGGGCTGCGCCGTCGTCCAGGCAACAACAAGTTTCCGGCGTTATACGATACAACTTCTCTATGTACATAATACACCTTCACTATCTACACAATACACATTCTCTATCTACACAATACACCTTCTCTAACTACATAATACACATCATTGGTCTATACAATAAACCTTCTCTAGCTACACAATACACCTTCTCTATCTACACAATACACCTTCTCTATTGACACAATACACCTTCTCTATTGACACAATAACCTTTTCTATCTACACAATACACCTTCTCTATCTACACAATAGCCTTCTCTATTGACACAATACACCTTCTCTCTACACAATACACTTTCTCTATTTACACAATACACCTTCTCTATCTATACAATACACCTTCTCTATCTACACAATACACCTTCTCTATTGACACAATACACCTTCTCTATTGACACAATACACCTTCTCTCTACACAATACACTTTCTCTATTTACACAATACACCTTCTCTATCTATACAATACACCTTCTCTACCTACAGAATACACCTTCTCTAACTACATAATACACATTCTCGGTCTACACAATACATCTTCTCTTACTAGAAAAGACACTTTCTCTACCTACACAATACACCATCTCTATTTTCATAAAACACCTTCTCTAGCTACACAATACACTTTCTCTATCTACACAATACACCTTCTCTATTTACATAATACACCTTCTCTAACTACACAATACACGTTCTCTACCTACACATTACATCTTCTCTATCTTGATAATACACTTTCTCTATCGTCATATTACACCTTCTCCATCTACAGAAGACATTTTTGCTACCTACATAATACACCTTTTCTATTTTCATAATACACCTTCATTGTTATTACAATACACTTTCTCTAACTACACAATATAATTTCTCTAACTACACAATACACCATCTCTATCTACACAATACACCTTCTCTATCTACAGAAGACACTTTCTTTACTTACACAATACACCATCTCTATCTTCATAATACACTGGTAACATTTATAGAGCCCAGCTCTATAATCAATAGTTGATTCGGATCACCATATAAAGTCACAAACAGATACTCCACTTTTAAAATTAGATAGAGAAGGTGTATTGTGTAGATTGAAATGGATGTTTTTGTGTAGGTAGATAAAGTGTCTTCTGTAAATAGAGAAGGTGTATTATGTAGTTAGAAAGTGTATTTTTTTTATATAAAGAAGGTATATATTATATAATTAGAGAAGGTGTACTTCATAGATAGAGTAGGTGTACCCTATAAATATATTCCATAGATGGGGACACACTAAAGTGAGTAAGTTAGTGGGTGGGGGCAATGGAGGATGAAGTAGAGTGGTAAAGGTAGAAAAGAGTTGACGGGGACTGCGTGAGAGTGTGTTAATGAGAGTGATAAAGTAGGTCTGTTTGGCTGTGTGCAGGCAGGTATTGGAGGATGGTATTTTTGGAGGGCAGATTTATACGTTCAGACACTATACTACTAAGGGAGGTGTATGGTGCGTGCGTGGGTGTTAGTGCTACTGGCTGATGTCACCCTCCGGGTGATTAGGGGGTTAAACCTTTATTAGGTAATATATGGCGGGTGCCCTGACGCTATAATAAACAAACTAACCAGCTTCACCTGTGACACTAATACAGTGATCACTGGTGACAGAGGGTGAAAGGGTTAACTAGGGGGAAATCAGGGGGTTAAAACCTTTATTAGGTAATATATGGGGGTGCCTGACGCTATAAAAACCCAACAATGAAACAAATCAACTATTGATTATAGAGCTGGGCTCTTTAAATGTTAACAGTCAATTAATCTGTGTTTGCAGTTACCTTGCAGTAGTCTCCCCATCAGTAGCTGAATGTGCTATTTGTAACTCAGATAGGTGTGGATAGAGAAGGTGTACTCAGTAGATAGAGTAGGCGTGTATTGTAGATAGAGAGGGTGTATTCTGTAAATAAAGAAGGTGTGTTGTGTATTCAGTATATACAGAAGGTGTATTTCATAGATCAACTAGGTTCATTGTGTAGATCTAGAAGGTCTATTGTGCAGAAAGAGAAGATGTATTGTGTAGATAGAGAAGATGTATTGTGTAAGTAGAGAAAGTGTCTTCTGTAGATGGAGAAGATGTAATATGACAATAGAGAAAGTGTATTATGAAGATAGAGAAGGTGTAATGTGTAAGTAGAGAATGTGTATTGTGTAGTTAGAGAAGGTGTATTATGTAAATAGAGAAAGTGTATTGTGTAGATAGAGAAGGTGTATTATGAAAATAGAGAGTGTGTATTGTGTATGTAGAGAAAGTGCCTTCTCTAGTTAGAGAAGGTTTACTGTGTAGAATGAGAATGTTTATTATGTAGTTAGAGAAGGTGTATTGTGTAGCTAGAGAAGGTTTATTGTATAGACCAAGAATGTGAATTATGTAGTTAGAGAAGGTGTATAGTGTAGATAGAGAATGTGTATTGTGTAGATAGTGAAGGTGTATTACGGTATGTAGATAGAGAAGTTGTATTATATAGATAGAGAAGTGGTATTGTGTAGGTAAAGAAAGTTTCTTCTGTAGATAGAGAAGGTGTATTCTGTAGATAAGGAAGGTGTAATGTGTAAATAGAGAAGGTGTATTGTGTAGGTAGAAAAGGTGTATTATGGAAATAGAGAAGGTACAATGTGTAAATAGAGAAGGTGTGTTATAATGATAGAGAAGGTGTATTGTGTAGATAGAGAATGTGTATTATGAAGATAGAGAAGTTGCATTGTGTAGATAGAGAAGGTGCATTGTGTGGATTGAAAAGGATGTTTTTTGTGTAGGTAGAGAAAGTGTCATCTGTAAATAGAGAAGAGTATTATGTAGTTAAAAAAGTGTATTTTTTTGATAAAGAAGGTATATTGTGTAGATGAAGAAGGCGTATTGTACAGATAGAGAAGGTGTATTGTATAATTAGAGAAGGTGTATTTCATAGATGGGGACACACTAAAGCCTCGTACAAACTACAATTTTTTTTTCTTTTTCGTTCAACCCATCGGGTTGAATGAAAAAAACCTGACAGCTCAGATCGGAACCGCTTTACTAACAATCCGATGTTAGTACATCAATCTCCCCTGCTGTGCTATTGTGTTCTGACAGGGGGATGGCCCCTCCAGAACAATCCAGTCAGCACTCTCAGACGATGGGAGGCATTTGGCTGACCTTTTTCGGTCATGACCCTTGATCCGAATGTCAGCCGGTTTCTATTGAACTGGCTAATGCTGCCCGACATTCGCCCCATGTGTACCAGGTGGGGAATAGAGGAATGCTAGTGTTTTTTTTTTTTTTTTTTCTGTTTTAAGGGACACCTTAAAGATTGCCAATGGTGACTTCTAGCATCTGAAAAGGGCAGTTGCCTGGCTGTAATCTAATGCCTTCAAAACTTTCTGAGGCCTACAAGTACCTGAAACAAGTACATAAATCAAAGGTCGCCTTTTACTTAAAACATGATTACTAAGCAGCCAGAACTGTCAGCAAGTGGTCAGTAATGACAGCCCCCTATATTCCTGAAAATGTTTCTATCAAGATCTCTGGGACCCGACACATTGTGAGGTTTCCATGCTTACCTTGGCTGGTTACAATGTACTCCAATTTTCAGCTATTTGAAAGGAGTCTTTAATGTGACAGCTGGCTGTTGGATATCACGTATCACATCTCACATATCTCAAGCATCATCATCTCTTATAATCTATTCTCATATTTATCAAATTGTGTCATTTTTTAAAAGGTCAGCTTTCAGCAGGTTTACTGGTTCTTTAGCCTTGTCACACTGGTGCCCAGTTTGGTAAAGGATCATTTTGAAACACTTATATTTTACATAAGCAATCAGAAATCTGAACTGTTATTGTGAAAATAGATGAGGATACTGAATGTGTCTTTTCCTTCCTATGAGCACAGCTCCACCTATTGACTTCTTCTTAATACTGTCAGTGAGAGGATTATAATTACATGAGATATTAGTATACATGGATATTTGTACTTATTATGTATTTGTTTATTGGTATTGCCAGTAAGAAGATAATCCAAATATAGAAGTAGCTCTAAAGCAATAATTACAATACAGTGGTTATGGCAACAATCAATGCTCACACAACATAAAATTGCTTTGCATTTACAAATTTGAATATATATTTGAAAAATGTACCTCTCTCAGTGTTCTAATGTTATGATTTAAAGTGGTATTAAATCCTCAGCATTTTTTAGTTCAACACATTGAGCACAATAAACTAAACATTCACAGTAAGCTATTTGTTAACATTATTGCCTGGTTTCTCAGTGCTGCTTCCCTAAATTTCCAGTCTTCGCAGGAACGAGTTAACTGTGGACAGTGCAGGTAGCTTGGATAAGAAGGGAGTGCCTTGCCATCCTACTCTACAGGCTTTGTACTTCTATTGATGCACACAGTGTAGGCAGACACAACTCTAATCCTTGCATTCAGGGGTGGCTCCATAGGATGCAAAAAGAGAAAGGAGCCACCCTGAAACAGGAATCTTGGGCCAGTGGTCATGGCAGCATCTTAAACTGGAGCATAAGAATGGATAAAAGATGAAGAAGCTGCATACTCCATAAGTAATTAAATCAGCTGAGGGTTTGATTTCACCGTATGGTTAGACATTATTTTAAAATCTTTGTAGCTTTATTCAGAAGTTTTTTGGTTGCAACTGTCGTGTTGATATGTGTTTCACAAAAATCCCATGTTGGTTCTTTTTCTTAGTGACGTCCTGTTCAGACCCAGGTGATGTAACTCACAGTCGCAGGATCCTCTCTAATGCAAAATTCCCAGTGGGCAGTACAGTGCGCTATGTGTGTGACAAAGGCTACATCCTGACAGGTAGCCCAACTCTAACCTGCTACAACCGCCAGGCTGGTGTACCCAAGTGGAGTGACCGCTCTCCTAAGTGTGCCCGTAAGTCAGAAAGCAGCTAATGCTATGCCTGTCCTTGTCATTACCTTTGTTTTTGCTAGTGAACAGAAATTGCATTTTATTATTGCCCAAGATTTTGTTACAAGTTCATACTATTGTAGTTTCCAGGCCTGGACAAGGGGTGGGTGGCAGGTTCCCTGGGCGCAATGGTTTACTGTATGCCATCCTTCTGTTACAAGGCTGACAGGAGTAGTGACAGCAGCAGTGATTTTGACAAGTGAGTGAATGCTGGGTGTCGAATCCCCTAAGCTTGCAAATCATGAATGGGGGGGGGGGGGGGGGGGCAGTTTGGCATCTTTGCCCAGGGCACAGGATGACTTTGTGCCAGCACTGTGTAGTATACATGCATAAATAATCATAAGTGTAGTCTTTCCTCATTTACACAAATTCAAACCAAAACATACCTTTGGAGAAAGCATGCAGTCTGTCTGAATTGCAGGGATCCAATGTATTGTACACATAGCTCCCAACTGTCCCTGATTTCGAGGGACTGCCCCTGATTTCAAGCAATGTCCCTCTGTCCCTCATTCCTCCTCACTTGTCCCTTATTTTGGTCTGATCTATATAGATGTTTTTAAAATTGACTTTTTATCTATCAAAAAGTGTTTTCCAGCACTAAAATTTTCATCTGATTTCTAAATTGCTGCATTTGTAAATTCCAAAAGCCAATACAAAGCAATAGTAGTGGTAAAAAAGAAAGGAAAGCGGTCAGCGGGACTTTAAATGAGGTCAATCACTATATAAAGTAAACATGTAGGATATAGAACAGTGTTGCTTTTATGGGTTCCAACAAAGAAGGGGGAATTTGAGTAAGAGATGTATAGCAAGAAGCAGTCTTAACAAAGAACATTTTATTATATATGTAAACTCATGTATAACATATTAAATACCACAAAAATGCATTTACAGAATCGCATACACGCAGGGTATTCTGAAAACTGCATATAAATATTGACACCATTGTAGCAAGCATAACAAAGTAAAAACAGGTCCTGCACAATGTGGGCCACTGAAAGGGCTGAATGATGTTACAAAGCCTAGAGTAAAACAAAATAAGAGACATAAAATCATCATGTGAATTTGGTGCAAGAAAAAAAAAGCGTCCTGTGCGTGTTGACTGTGGATGCGATGCGAATTCCTATGGTGCAGTGCGAATTTTATCTTCATAGGCTACAAATGAACTTGCAGCAAACTCACAGCACACAGTTCACATCTCTGCAAATTCGCACCTGTCCACCCCAAACGCAAGGTAAATTCACACCTCACACAGGACAAAAAAATGGATCAAATTTGCAGTACATTGCATTGCAGTAGTGTGAACCTAGGCTTAAGCCTAGTACACACAGGCCAAATGTCGGGCGGCATCAGCCGGTTTAATAGAAATCAGCTGACATTCAGCCTGTGTGGTCTGCAGCCAGTCCGACAGAAGCTGGCCAAGCGGTGGAAGGGGGGTGAGAGTGCTGACCAGAGTATTCTGACGGGGGGGGGGGGTCCCTTCTGTCAGAACATAATAGCACTGCAGGAGAGATACATTGCATAGTTAGTACAGCCGCTCCTCGTGAGCTGTCAGTTTTTTCGTTCAGCTCTGTTGGGTTGGACGGAAAAAATTAGTAGTGTGTACTTAAAGCCGGGTACACACAGGCCAAGTGTCAGGAGACTTTGCCAGTTAAAAAAAAAAATGTCTGACACTCGGCCCGTGTGTATGTCGGTCTGTCTGAGAGAAGCCAGCCGTTTGGCCAGCTTATGTTGTATGTGAATGCTGGAACACAAGCAGTCGACTTACTGCCAATCAGCACTCTTAGCCAATAGCAGAGAACTGATAAGAGTGTTCTGGCGGGGGGGTCAGAACACAATAGCTCAGCAACAAAAATAATAGTGTGTACCAGGCTTAAGGCTTTGACTTAAATTCAGGGCTAATCACTGTTTTTGCAGGTAAGCCTTACCCACCACCAACCTATTCAATGGAAGTGTGAAGTTACATATACTAGCTAAGGCACATATTCAAATTTCATCACCACACAGAGATCAGTAGATCGTTCATTATAGAATATTCCAGATTTCACTGTTTAATCCAGTATGTTTTATACTGCATTATTTTTAAAATGTGTATTATACTGTATTTTTTGTATTAGAAAAAAAAATGACATTGATAATCTTTCTGGCTTTTCTACATTTAGCTGAAAAATATGAGCCATGTGTAAACCCAGGAGTACCAGACAATGGTCACCAGGAACCAGAGAAAAGAGTGTACCAACCAGGAGATGCTGTAAGATTTGCGTGCAGAACGGGGTACATGCTGATGGGAGAGCACAGTCTAAAGTGTATTCCGGGGCACCCCTCACAGTGGAGCAACTCTCCACCAATCTGCAAAGGTAAAAGTGAATAAGAAGAAATGTACTGCGGAGAATCAGCTGGTTACAGTGAAATGTCATTTTACTGTCAACATTTACGTCAACAGTGTATAAGTACGCTACCTCCCAAAGAGTGCTATTGAAAACCCACTCACACAGCTACATATTAAACACATAGAAGCACTATAGAGAAGCTAAAGGCAGATTTAAAATAGGTAATTCAAGGCATAGCTCTGAATATAAGCACTGACTAGTACTGAAATGCTGAATGACTAACGTCCGAATACCTTGAGCCCCAGTCATGCAACCTAAAATTGCGATTATGTTCTGCAAACTTCTGAGCACGCAGTATGCGTTATAATCTTCCTAGCACACGGCAATATACCGATTGCAGACAGATATATTAAAATGACAAAACAATTTACAGTGCCTTGAAAAAGTATTCATACCCCTAGACATTTTCCACTTTTGTCATGTTATGTTATGTTAATACCAAAAACATAAATGTATTTTATTGGGATTTTATGATAGACCAACACAAAGTGGTACATAATTGTGAAGTGGAAGGAAAATTATAAATGTTTTTCAAAATGTTTTACAAATAAATATCTGAAAAGTGTGGCGTGCATTTGCATTCAGCCTCCTTTACTCTGATACCCCTAAGGTTGCTTTCACACTGGGGCGTTTGGGGCATCAGCGGTAAAGCGCTGTTATTTTTATTGGCGCTTTAATGACGTTTTAATGCCCACAAAGTGCCGCTGCCCATTGATTTCAACGGGCAGGGGCACTTTAGGATCGGTGCGTACACCGATCCTACAGCGCTGCAAAGGTGCAGCTTGCAAGACTTTTTTTACCGTCCTGCAAGCACACCGCTGCAGTGTGAAAGTTCTTGGGCTTTCACACTGGAGTGAGAGGAGAGGCTCCTTACAGGCGCTATTTTTAGCTCTTTAGCGCCTGTAAAGCGACTCAGTGTGAAAGCAGCCTAACTAAAATCTAGTGGAATGAGTTGCCTCCAGAAGTCACATAATTAGTAAATACAGTCCACCTGTGTGTAATTTAATCTCAGTATAAATACCGCTGTTCTGTAAAGCCCTCAGAGGTTTGTTAGAGAACCTTAGTGAACAAACTGCATCATGGAGGCCAAAGAACACATCGGACAGGTCACAGTTGTGGAGAAGTTTAAAGCAGGGTTAGGTTATAAAAAAATATCCCAAGCTTTGAACATCTCACGGAGCACTGTTCAATCCATCATCCTAAAATGGACAGGATATGGCACAACTGCAAACCCACCAAGACATGGCCGTCCACCTAAACTGACAGGCCAAGCAAAGAGAACATTAATAAGAGAAGTAGCTCATGGGAACTCTGGGGGAGCTACAGAGGTCCACAGTTCAGGTGGGAGAATCTGTCCACAGAACAACTATTAGTCATGCACTCCACAAATCTGGCCTTAAGGAAGAGTGGCAAGAAGAAAGCCATAAGAATTCCCTTTTGCAGTTTGGGAGAAACCATGTGGGGGACGCATGTGAAATAAGGTGCTTTGGTCAGATGAGACCAAAATTAAACCTTTTGGCCTAAAATAAAAACGCTATGTGTGACAGAAAACATCACCCTGAACACACCATGCTCACCATGAAACATGGTGGTGGCAGCATTATGTTGTGGGGATACTTTTCTTCAGCAGGGACTGGGAAGCTGGTCAGAGTTGATGGGACGATGGATGGAGCCAAATACAAGGCAATCTTAGCCAAAAACCTATTAGAGTCTGCAAAAAACTTGAGACTGGGGTGGAGGTTCACCTTCCAGCAGGACAACGACCCTAAACATACAGTCAGAGCTACAATGGAATGATGTAGATCAAAGCATATTCATGTGTTAGAATGGCCCATTCAAAGTTCAGACCTAAATCCAATTGAGAATCGGTGGCAAGACTTGAAAATTGCTGTTTACAGACAATCTCCATCCAATCTGACAGAGCTTGAGTTATTTTGCAAAGAATGGGCAAAAATGTCACTCCTCTCTAGATGTGCAAAGTTTGTAGAGACATACCTAAAAAGATTTGCAGCTGTAATTGCATCCAAAGGTGGTTCTACAAACGTGTCCGGGCTGGGCTCAGCCCTTCCTTCTTCTGAGCTGGCCGCTCAGCTGTTGGCTAATTGCCAGCTCCTATCTCTCCACAGTGGCTCACCTGTTGATGCTATCCTGCTCGTCGGTCCTGCCTACTTAAGCTGTCCAACCCCAGATGATCTCTGCCTTCCCCTTGGTCAACATCACAGAGACTATCTCCTATGTTCCTGTTAAAGACTTGCTTGGCTGACATTCCCTCCAGATCCAGATCCTGTTTGCTGCTCCACTACGCTGAACTCTGTTTTCTGACTTTCTCGCTTGTCTGACTATCCATTCCGGTTACTGAACTTTGGCTATGTTTTGACTACGTTTGTTCTATTTACTTTTATTATTAAACAAGTGTGATTTAACTGTACTTCTGACAGGTTTGATTCATGGTTTCTGACAAAAGTATTGACTCCGGGGGGGCTGAACACAAATGCACAGCACATGTTTCACATATATAACTGTAAAAATTTTGGAAAATTTCCTTCCACTTCCCAATTATGTGCCACTTTGTGTTGGTCTATCACATAAAATCCCATTAAAATTAATTTAAGTTTTTTGGTTGTAACATGACAAAATGTGGAAAATTTCAAGGAGTATAAATACTTTTTTAAGGCACAGAATTTCTCATTCTTTAAGGACATAGGATTCAAATACATTTGGGTTATACTGTTATACCAGATACTAGCGACATACAAAGTTATCAGTCTGGTATGATCCCTCCCACTCACAGAATGCCTCCCTTTTTTTGCTAGTGATCTAGGACAGTGGTCTACAAACTACGGCCTGGGAGGTGGATGTGGCCCTTTTCTTGCAATTATCTGGCCCTTTGGACACTATTCCACCAACTGACCTCAATGAAGCTCTATTTCTCTTAATAAAACCGATGATTGGGCACTAATGCCAGGGCAAATGCTACACCCATTACTACTGGGCCACTAGCCACAGTCCAGCCCCCCTGAAGCCTGAAGGACAGTAAATTGGCCCTATGCTTAAAAAAGTCTCGAGAACCCTGATCTAGGAGGATGGGCATCTTTCTCCACTGAGACAAGCTTATCCATTTTATTAGCCATTTCGTAGTTTTCTTTCCAGCATTAATTTTTTGTTTCTGTCAAGACATCTACAGGCTGCTTAAGCTCATCTCTTTATGCATCGTTATCAAGCTTGACATAGCCACAAAGCTTCCAGGTCTAGAAGTGTGGCACAGCCTCAGGTGTAACCCAGTTTCTGAAGATTCACTTATGAGTAGGCTGTGTAGGCTAAGCATTGGGTGCTACTATATTTATTGGAACCACTGGGTGCTATTAATACATCTTTTTTTATTGGTCTTCATGTAAAGGGTTAACATGCTTAAGTGCTAAGTGCTGCTAGAGTGTTGCACATGCACACTCCGGACTCTTTCAGTGTCAGTTAGCATCTTCCTCTCATTTGTCCTATTAGCAAGAGACATACGGTTCCACCTCAGTTAGTCCTTGGTGCCGCTTAAACGTATAGATCCTTTGAACCACTCCTGTTCTCTGCAACTGGTTTGTGAGAACCCACAGTTTCTTTTTTCAAATATAAGTTTTATTAAACACCAATCAAGGGAAGGTCTCGTGTCAGGGAGTGATTAGACCAGACTGTGTGGACTGCACAGAAGGAACCCAAACGCATGTGAATGAAGTAATAACGTGTTTATTATAAATAAAAAGGAAAATGAAAACAAACAGTGCACTACCAACCAGAACAAGTAATATATATATAATAAATGGAAACTACCAGTGACGTCAACGGAAGCCAGGCCGAGGTCAAACACCGGGGAAACAGTAGAAGTGTAAGGACGGATGGATGGGCTGCAGAGCAGGGATCAAGGTAGCAGGAGACAGGAGGGACGGGTCCAGGATGGGCTAAGAATCAGGAAGGGACAGGTCAGGTAAATACAAAGTCCAGGTTCAGGTCCAAAGGTTCAGGTCCAAAGGTTCAGGTCCAAAGGTTCAGGTCCAAAGGAGAGAGTGTGATACTGAGACAAGCATGTTAGGGCTTGCTGGGTCTTTATAAGACTACTGATTACCCTCACGTAACAGCTGATCGCTGCAGGTGCTGTCTGCTCCACACTGCCGGAGTACACCCGTTGGTGAGCGCTGGTACTACAGTCCAGGGATCCAATAGTGCCACCAGGAGGTATGTCCTCTTATTACAGGCCCTGGGTGTTAGAAGACACCCGCTGGTGAACACTGGTACTGCAATCCAAGAGATCAACAGCGCCACCAACGGGTGGACCATTTCATGACAGTACCCCCCCTCAAAGGAGCGGCCTCTGGACGCTCCAGCTAGGTGTAATTGTCCACAGTTAATGACCTCAAACCACACCATGGATGAGGGCACGTCAAGCTGGGTACAGGGCACATCAGGGCAGACAGCGGGCAAAGGCTCTGGGTCTTTGAGCTGGGCAGCGATCTCTGGGTCCTTAGGCCGAACAGCAAGTACTGCAAGGGCAAGCTGGATTACAGGCACTGGCTCAGCAAGCTGAGTAATGGGCCCCGGCCCAGCAGGCTGGGTGACGGGCCCCGGCTCAGTGAGCTGGACACCAGGCACTGGTCCGGCAAGCCAAATAACGGGCACAAGCTTAACAGGCCAATTAATGGACACTGATTCAGAAGACTGGGTAGCGGGCCCCGATTCAGAAGACTGGGTAGCGGGCCCCGATTCAGAAGACTGGGTAGCGGGCCCCGACTCCGCCGGCTGGGTAGCGGGCCCCGACTCCGCCGGCTGGGTAGCGGGCCCCGACTCCGCCGGCTGGGTAGCGGGCCCCGACTCCGCCGGCTGGGTAGCGGGCCCCGACTCCGCCGGCTGGGTAGCGGGCCCCGACTCCGCCGGCTGGGAAACTTCAGGCTGGGAAACTTCAGGCTGGGAAACTTCAGGCTGGGAAACTTCAGGCTGGGAAACTTCAGGCTGGGAAACTTCAGGCTGGGAAACTTCAGGCTGGGAAACTTCAGGCTGGGAAACTTCAGGCTGGGAAACTTCAGGCTGGGAAACTTCAGGCTGGGAAACTTCTGGCTGGGAAACTTCTGGCTGGGAAACTTCTGGCTGGGAAACTTCTGGCTGGGAAACTTCTGGCTGGGAAACTTCTGGCTGGGAAACTTCTGGCTGGGAAACTTCTGGCTGGCAGGCTGGAACTTCAGGCTGGCAGGCTGGAACTTCAGGCTGGCAGGCTGGAACTTCAGGCTGGCAGGCTGGAACTTCAGGCTGGCAGGCTGGAACTTCAGGCTGGCAGGCTGGAACTTCAGGCTGGCAGGCTGGAACTTCAGGCTGGCAGGCTGGGACATCAGGCTGGCAAGCTGGGACAACAGGCTGGCAAGCTGGGACAACAGGCTGGCAAGCTGGGACAACAGGCTGGCAAGCTAGGACATCAGGCTGGCAAGCTGGGACATCAGGCTGGCAAGCTGGAACAGGCTGGCAAGCTGGAACAACAGGCTGGCAAGCTGGGACATCAGGCTGGCAAGCTGGGACATCAGGCTGGTAACCTGGGACATCAGGCTGGTAACCTGGGACATCAGGCTGGTAACCTGGGACATCAGGCTGGTAACCTGGGACATCAGGCTGGCAAGCTGGAACAACAGGCTGGCAAGCTGTTACAACAGGCTTAGGTGGGCCACCGGATACAACTGGCATGCATGCAGGCTGGACCGGGTTGGTTAGTGCGGAGGCGGGTTGGGTTACTGGCATGATTGTGTGGGTCGGAAAGAATTTTCGTTTCTTTTTTGACTTAGCCGCTGCAGCTTTGTATGTAGGTGCAGGGCTGTGAAAAAACAAAGTATCTGGGCAAAAGGAAGACCAAGGAACAGTAGCAGGAGGAGGGGTTTGTGGGACTGTTACAGGTGGAGGAGAAGAGGCAGGTGGGTTGCAGGCAGGATAGGTGCTACACTTGGTGACAGGATAGTAGTATTTGGTAGGAAGTGGAGTAGACTGGGCTGTAGCTGAGGTTGCCATAGGCAATGAGGAGATAGATACTTGGGAAGGCAGGTGGTTAACGACAGGGCTGGAAGGTTGTGGTTTAGCTAAATGCAGGAGATCTGACCATGCCTGTAGCACAGGTTGAACAAACACTGATTCACACACAGCCTGACTAACCAGAGATTGCACTGAATGGATGCAATCAGACAACACCTGCTGAGGACAAGGGGAATAACATTCCATGAAATAGGCTGGGTCATCCTCTAACAACCATACCAAAGATACAACTTGGCTCAAATTGAAGGGGGGAGAAAAATCACCACTTACTTTGGAATTACATGTCAGTACTAGCTCTGCACATAATTGGATTAAGGGCTGAACATCCCCAAATGACATGTAGCCCTGATCCACCAGGGAATGGGCTGATCGGACGGTCTCCATCAGCCGGTCACTAGACCACCTCTTTAGAAGCTGGCGACAATATTCACCATTCTCTTCTGCCAGCAGAGAATAATACATGATTTCATTGAAATCCATATTGGCAGACTAACAGGTTAGGATGGTTCCTCAATGCAGCCACGTCTGGTCAGGAATGGTCTCAGTATACTGTCAGGGAGTGATTAGACCAGACTGTGTGGACTGCACAGAAGGAACCCAAACGCATGTGAATGAAGTAATAACGTGTTTATTATAAATAAAAAGGAAAATGAAAACAAACAGTGCACTACCAACCAGAACAAGTAATATATATATAATAAATGGAAACTACCAGTGACGTCAACGGAAGCCAGGCCGAGGTCAAACACCGGGGAAACAGTAGAAGTGTAAGGACGGATGGATGGGCTGCAGAGCAGGGATCAAGGTAGCAGGAGACAGGAGGGACGGGTCCAGGATGGGCTAAGAATCAGGAAGGGACAGGTCAGGTAAATACAAAGTCCAGGTTCAGGTCCAAAGGTTCAGGTCCAAAGGTTCAGGTCCAAAGGTTCAGGTCCAAAGGTTCAGGTCCAAAGGTTCAGGTCCAAAGGTTCAGGTCCAAAGGTTCAGGTCCAAAGGTTCAGGTCCAAAGGTTCAGGTCCAAAGGTTCAGGTCCAAAGGAGAGAGTGTGATACTGAGACAAGCATGTTAGGGCTTGCTGGGTCTTTATAAGACTACTGATTACCCTCACGTAACAGCTGATCGCTGCAGGTGCTGTCTGCTCCACACTGCCGGAGTACACCCGTTGGTGAGCGCTGGTACTACAGTCCAGGGATCCAATAGTGCCACCAGGAGGTATGTCCTCTTATTACAGGCCCTGGGTGTTAGAAGACACCCGCTGGTGAACACTGGTACTGCAATCCAAGAGATCAACAGCGCCACCAACGGGTGGACCATTTCATGACATCTCGACAGTACAATCAAACAAAAGGTACAAATCATGTGTACATATCAGATTCAACAGACTAAGTTTGCATACAGTACCACATAGTCATACATCGCCTAACTAGCAGCTAATAAACCGGTATCACCTAAGATCATTTGAACCCAGGGGCGGACTGACCATTCAGCCACTTGGGCACTGCCCGAGGGCCCCGGGCCACTAGGGGGCCCCATCAGGGTTGCCAGCCTCAGTAAAACCAGGGACAGTATGTAAAAATCCTCTCCAGTACCTTCTCAGCCAATAGAAACATGTCTGTGTATACTATGTGCACATCTATGTGTATACTGTGTGATTGTATACTGTGTGTGTGTGTGTTTTTGTATACTGTGTGGCTCCATAATCTCTGATTGCCTGGGGGCCCCATAATCTCCTATTGCCCGGGGGCCCCATGAGTTGTCAGTCCTCCCCTGTGTGAACCCACAGTTTTTACCTGGTGTTATCAGTTACATTTTCTCTATCAAGCCGTGAAACTTTTCACAAACCAAGGGGAGCAGTCCCCCTGGTTTAATTCTCTACATTTCACAATCCATTACCAGTGCTGGTTGTCCTGCAGTGTCCCAGCTCATGCACCTGACACCAACAGCTTGGACTGATGTCCTCTGCTTGAATTCATGTGCTCCTTGGAGTCTTCCTTAACTCCATCACCTCCTTGGCCTTATCCAGAGGAGAGTCTTCCGAGTTATGCAAGTTTTGTAAATTCATCAGCCAGATTGTAACTTTATTGCTGACTCAGAGGCTGTAAGCATAATTTAATGCTGTCCTCTTCAGGTTCTTTGTATAACATACCCGAAGCTGTAATGGCCTTTGAGCTTTATGCTTTGAGATTCTAAATTCTTGACAAATGATTTTGCTGCTTAGGAGCTGCAGGCAACCGCCATAGCTCCCAGGCTTAAATAAACCATAATGGTTCTTATTGATACAGTGCATAATTCCTTAAAATGTTTTTAACTGTTATTAGTCTAGGATCCTTGTGAGGCTCTAATACCAAAAACCTTTCCAGTACATACTTTACAATAAGGTGTTCTAAAGGGAGACTAGAAAATGCCAGATAAACTACGCACACCTCTAAAATGTTTTATAGACCTATATCCGCTTGCGAAAGCCTTTAAAGGGTATGTAAAACCAACATTTCATATTCCTGATATGTGACTGCTGTACATGTACTTGTATAAAAAAAAGCATCCTTTTCTTTTTGTAGTGCTTACTTTGTGTGAAATCTCTGGTGTTCCTGTAAGTTCCTCTGTTTTCCTATTACAAACTGACCACACTAAGCATGAGAGCACAGCAAAGTCTGTTTTCTAGTTGTGCTGGGAACTTGAAAAATGAAAAGTCTCCATTTTGAATGTTTATATGCAAGTTATTAGCCATAAAAGGGTATGGGGGCCCAGGTACTGCTCAGGGGACATGTATCAATGCAAAACCTTTTTTAAAAAAAAAACTTTTTCACAAGAGCAGTGATTTTAATGATGCTTAACCACTTAAGGTCCGCCGCATGCCAATGTACGTCATCACAATGGCATGTACAGGCACAAGCACGTACATATACGTGCTTGCCTTCCAGCGGGTGGGGGGTCTGATCGGACCCCCTCCCGCTGGATGCGGCGGTCCGTTTAGCTTCAGGAGCGATCCGGGATGAGGGGATGGTCGTTGGTTTCTGGCCATCCCCTCTCGATCGCTCCTGGTGAATGAGAAGCTTCCTCCCACTGTGTATAGTAAACACAGGCAGGGAGGAAGTGATGTCATTCTCCTCGGGGCGGTCTTTTTGACCGGACTACGAGGAGAAGTGAAAGTAAGTGTGCACCAACACTACACTAACACATAGGCACTCACAGGCAGGTTTTTATAGTGCTAGGTACCCCAATATACTACCCAATAATGGTTTTAACCCCCTGATTGCCCTTAGTTAACCCTTTCACCCCCTTTTGCCAGTGTCACTAAGCGATCATTTTTCTGATCGCTGCATTAGTGATCGCTGCATTAGTGTCACTAGTGGAACAGCCAGCAACCGAATACAGCCAGCAACCGAATACAACAACTCCTTCCGCATCCATATAGGCATCCCCTGATCAACTTGCGCGCTAATAGCCTCAAGCAGGGCGGCAAGTCTGATACCTAGCCCCACCTCAGGATTAATACCCTGATCAGGATCATCATCTTAGGCTCATAGTACCATCAACAGCATCCACAAACCATGTGCTACTTCAAATACTCAGCTGAAGTTCTGCACAGACTAAGGAACAGCAACACCACATTGCCATCTTCCATACAAAAAATACTTCAAAGAGAACAACTATTAAAAACCGGACGACAACCAGCTCCCAACCACAGGAAGACATCTACTCGACCACTACAATTAGATTGCGCCTTGATTAACGCCAGGTCTGCAGTCAAACATAGACTGGAAGTACACGACTTCATCATCGAGAACAATGTAGACTGCCTCTTCATCACCGAAAGCTGGTTAACCTCTGACTGCAACACCATCCTCACCGAATTGGTGCCGGAAAACTACAGGATCATAACCGAACACCGGATAGGGAAAAAAGGAGGAGGCCTAGCAGTGATCTTTAAAGGTCACCTTGATCTCACTAAACCATCAGCTCAGAACCCAGTGTCTTTTATGGAAACCCTGACGCTACATTTTCAACCAACACCCCATGACACCACTCATATTCTACTGTGCTACAGACCACCGGGACCAAAGTCCAATCTTCTTTCACCCCTCACGGAATCCTTTGCAATGCACACCCTAAAATTCAAAAATTTCCTGGCACTCGAAGATTTCAACCTTTGGGCAAACGAGCCTAAAGACCCCATCGCGACTGCCTGCATCAATCAACTAGAAGAACTGGGTCTACAGCAACTGATAAAGACTCCCACGCATGGGTCAGGACACACCTTGGACCTCATTTTCAAACAGAACATCGACGTCAACATACTCAACAACATAACTCTGCCATGGACGGATCACCACGCCATCAAATTCAAAATCGCTACCAACATCACCAACGCAAAACGGAAACCTGTAACAACGCACTGGACCAGATCGCATAAAAAACTGTACTCCGAAGCCTTCAAAACCACTCTGTCCAAAAAAATATCTACAATAACCTTAAACCACTCTACGGAGGAAACACTCAACTCCCTGAACAAGGCATTACTGCAATCAGCAGACTCGGTAGCACCAAAACGCAGGGCTCTCATCAGGAAGAAAAATGCTGGATGGTTTAATAGCTCCCTCTCCGTACTAAAGCAAGAACGCAGAAGAGCGGAAAGAACATGGAGAAGAAATCCCACAGAGGAAAACCTATTTAACTACAAAGGTCTGACAGAGAATTATCGGAAAGCAATCTTCAAAGCCAAAAAGGACCACTTCTCATATACAATCTCAACGGCCGCAAACCAACCACGGGAACTGTTTAAACTGGTTAATCAATCAATGAATCCGGTGTGCCTAGAACCCCCAGAAAGCGAATCCCAGGATTACTGTGACAAACTGTCTGATTTTTTCATCGATAAAGTCAAAACCATCAGGGAAACAATTTGTCAGAAGAAAACATCCAACCTCAGCCAGCAAAAACATAAAGAGGATGTCCGCACCAACATACCACAACCGCCAAAATTTTCACTATCCCCAATTACCGTAGACACCGCAAAAAACATCATTAATAAACTGCGTGACAGTACCTCACCTATTGACATCATCCCCACAAAACTACTGAAAGAATGCTCCGACATCGTGGCTCCAACCATAACCCACCTCATAAACCGATCATTCCACGTAGGGATTGTTCCCAGCATCCTCAAACAAGGCATTGTCAAACCTCTACTCAAGAAACCAAACCTGGACCCTCAGGATCCAAACAACCGTAGGCCGATTACAAGCCTCAACACCATTTCTAAGATCATGGAGAAAGCTGTAGTAAATCAGCTACAACTTCACCTGGATACTCACAAACTCCTGGACCCGCTGCAATCAGGCTTCCGCCCGGGTCATGGAACAGAAACAGCCCTCCTCAAGATTTGGGATGACGCCCTCGAAGCAGCAGATGACGGAGAGCCGTGTCTCCTCGTACTGCTAGACCTAAGTGCAGCGTTTGATACAGTAGATCACAATACTCTACTCGTCCGCCTCACAGAAGTAGCCGGAGTCCAAGACATAGATCTCCATTGGTTCGCGTCCTTCCTAGGAAATCGGTCACAGACAGTGAAACTAGGAAAATTCCTCTCCGAAACTCGGGCAGTCACCTGCGGAGTCCCTCAAGGCTCTCCATTGTCACCCGTTCTCTTCAACATTTACATTCGCCCACTCCTTCAAACCATCAGATGCTCAGATCTCTGCTTCCACTTTTACGCTGACGACACACAACTTTATTTCCGGATCAATGGAAAAAAAGATCACCAACAACAACTTGAAAACTGCCTCAAATCAATAGAGGACTGGATGACCACCAACTCCCTCCAGCTGAACCAATCAAAGACAGAGCTTCTTATCTTACACCCAAATCATAAGCCTGCAACCAAAACCTCCTGGTCTCCACCAACCGTCTTTGGGCAGACTATCTCCCCAAAGACCAAAGCGAAGAGTCTCGGGGTTATTTTAGACGCACAAATGTCAATGGATGCGCAAATAGGATCTGTAGTCAGTCGATCTCACCATCTACTGCGCATGCTTCGCAGACTCATCCCTTTTATCCCAAAGAATGACAAAGCAGTGGTAGTTGGAACAATCATTAATTCAGGACTGGACTACGCAAACTCGCTTTACATAGGATTACCACAATATCAACTTGCGCGATTACAACTGATCCAAAACACGGCGGCAAGGCTGATAACAGGGAAAAAACCCTGGGAATCCATTTCTCCTTCACTGAGGAGCTTACATTGGCTAACCGTAAAAAATCGGATCATGTTCAAGACCCTTTGCCTCACCCACAAATGCGTGCATAGAGAAGCTCCGCAATACCTAATGGAGAAAATAAATCATTACACACCAAACCGCAGTCTTCGATCAGCCAACAAAAACCTCCTCCTCGTGCCCAAAGCCCGGTATAAATCCAAGGGTGATCGGAGATTCGCTGTCCAAGGGCCTCTGCTATGGAATGCTCTACCAATCAACATCCGCCTGGAAGAAAATCACCTGGCTTTTAGGAAAAAACTCAAGACCTTCCTCTTTTAGCAGATGATCAAAGCTCGCCACAGCGCCTAGAGGCGATTCAGTTCGCATTGTGCGCTATATAAGTATTTCATTCATTCATTCATTCACTAGTGCTGCTAGGTAGCTCGTTATTTTTTTAGGTTCACCGCCAGGTTTTTATAGCGCTAGGTACCCCAATATACTACCCAATAATGGTTTTAACCCCCTGATTGCCCCTAGTTAACCCTTTCACCAGCGATCACAGTATAAGTGTCACTGGTGACGCTGGCTAGCCAGTTAGTTATTTAGGTTCCCCGTCAGGTTTTTATATAGCGCCAGGGACCCCCATATACTACCTAATAAAAATGTGAACCCCCTGATTGCCCCTAGTTAACCCTTTCACCAGTGATCACCGTATAAGTGTTACGGGTGACTCTGGTTAGTTTGCTTTTTATAGCATCAAGGCACCCACCATTTATTACCCAATAAAGGTTTAACCCCCAGATCAACCGGCGGGTGATATCAATTAGGTTTTAGGGTCAGGGTCTGCGTCGCCCCAGGCAGCGCTAGGTTAGTGCCAGTACCGCTGACACCCACGCACAAAGCATAAACCTCCCGTAGTGGTATAGAATCTGAACAGATCAATATCTGATCTGATCAGATCTATACTAGCGTCCCCAGCAGTTTAGGGTTCCAAAAAAACGCATTGTTAGCAGGATCATCCCGGATACCTGCTAGCACCTGCGTTTTGCCCCTCCGCCCAGCCCACCCAAGTGCAGTATCGATCGATCACTGTCACTTACAAAACACTAAACACATAACTGCAGCGTTCGCAGAGTCAGGCCTGATCCCTGCGATCACTAACAGTTTTTTTGGTAGCGGTTTATATTTAAATCCGGAAGGCAGTGCTTGGTTTTCGGGGTCCCGTACGTGGCTAGACTCCCAAAAAGTCCCACATATGTGGTATCCCCGTACTCAGGAGAAGCAGCAGAATCTATTTTGGGGTGCAATTCCACATATAACTATGGAATGTGTGAGCAATATATCATTTAGTGACAACTTTTTGTAAACTTTTTTTTTTTTTGTGTCATTATTCAATCACTTGGGACAAAAAAAAAATATTCAATGGGCTCAACATGCCCCTCAGCAATTTCCTTGGGGGTGTCTACTTTCCAAAATGGGGTCATTTGGGGGGGTTTGTACTGCCCTGCCATTTTAGCACCTCAAGAAATTAGATAGGCAGTCGTAAATTAAAAGCTGTGTAAATTCCAGAAAATGTACTCTAGTTTGTAGACGCTATAACTTTTGCGCAAACCAATAAATATACGCTTATTGAAATTTTTTTTACTAAAGACATGTGGCTGAATAAATTTTGCCCTAAATGTATGACTAAAATTGAGTTTATTAGATTTTTATTATAACAAAAAGTAGAAAATATCATTTTTTCTCAAAATTTTCGGTCTTTTTCCATTTATATCGCAAAAAATAAAAATCGCAGAGGCAATCAAATACCATCAAAAGAAAGCTCTATTTGTGGGAAGAAAAGGACGCAAATTTCGTTTGGGTACAACATTGCATGACCGCGCAATTACCAGTTAAAGCAGTGCAGTGCGAAATTGTAAAAAGACCTCTGGTCCTTAGGCTGAAAATTGGTCCGGGACTAAAGTGGTTAAAGTGCAACAATACAAATGAAAAATTCCATTAAATATAGTGCGTGGGAGGTCGCTTTAGTCTGCCTGTAAAGTTGCGCATCTGTGCCGTGGATAAAACCTACTTATCTGGATTAAACCTACTACCCCTTATCTGAGCATGCAACCTGGCAGGTCAGGAAAGGGGGGGACAAGCGAGCACCCCTCCCCCTCCTGAACCATAGCAGGCCACATGCCCTCAACATGGGGGACAAGGGCCTCATCCGTAAAACCTTGGTCGGGGGTTGTGGGAGTCTGCGGGCAGGGGGATTATTGGAATCTGGAGCCCCCTTTAACAAGTGGGCCCCCAGATCCCAGGCCCACCCCATGTGAATGAGTATGGGGTACATTGTACCCCTACCAATTCACCAAAAAGTGTAAAAATAAATAAAAACGGGAGGCCGTTTTTGACAATTCCTTTATTAAAAATAGAAAAAACTGTGTCCCCTGATGTAAATCCATCATCAATCACGACAACGACGCCACCGCCAGACCCAAAAAATAAATAATAAAAAATAGCTCCGCCATCAACTAAGGCAAACTGCTGAATGCCTGGCATTTGACAGTTTAACAGTTGTCGTTTGACAGTCTAACAGTTCTTCTATAGGTAAGAGCTGGGCCAATTGGCGACGTCACTTGGTGGCACTGCCCCCTTGTGATTTCACCGACCTAGTATTGCTTTCTTTGTGTGAAATCCCTGGTGTTCTTTTCAGTTCCTGTGCTTTCCTATTACAAACTGACCACACTAAGCAGGAGAGTACAACATGGTCAGTTTTCTAACTGTACAGGAGACTCGGCCTGGTTTCCTCAAATTATCAGACTTTTCCTGACACTACAAACCCACTACAAATACATCACTCAGACAAATAAAGCCTATTGCGTGAAGGGACAACCTTCAAATACCTATAAAAAGCACAATATTAGTGTATTGCTTCAACTGGTTGAAGTAATACACTAATATTGTGAAACGCGTTGACGTCACGTCCGTCTGGACGTTATCTTGCAATTGCAGCCGAGGGGATCCCCCATGAAGCGGTGAGCTGCTGGTGATAGATCACGGGAAGCATGGACCTGCCCAGGAGATGTTTAAAGCCGGTACCGAGGCAGTAATGCATATAGGATTGCTGTGCCAAACGAGGCACTTCAGTGAATACCTGAGACCCAAAGACTCCATCCAGGATTGAGCAGAGTGGTTGACAAAAACGCAAATAGCCTTACATTTACAGCCAATTTACCGGTGTTACCGCTGGGATAAGCGGATGCCATGGACAGGCATGTAGTAATGGCGTGGTAATGAATAAAGAGACTGTATTCCTCTGATTCTACAGCATAAACCTCCGTTTTGGGAATGGTTAAACAATTCTACAGTGGCACTGTTCAATGACTTATTTATGCATACAGGCTTCTATTATCACTGGTTGATTTACATAGATTGAGGAAGTCTCTGGCGGCATTGGGAGACTATGTCAGTTGCATAAGATATTTTTGAACTGATTGTGTGCGGTCTAGATTAGTATTTATTTAAATTTTCCCTGGCCAGGTCCTTATTCTATTCTTTACCTTCTTCCTTTATCGGCTCGAGCTACCCGGGGGGGATTCGACATTGAAACCATATTGCTATACTATTACTTGTATGCTGTTTTTTCAGCATTTTTGGTGCAATTATCATATAGTTTATTGGCATTTATGCAAATTTGGGGCCATAGTCGGATCCTACTGGCGTCCGGACGTTGTCTATGTGATATGTTGTTTGTTAACACAAGTTGTTTTTGTGTATATATGTCCCACCCCTAGGTCAGTGCATACCATGACTGGAGAGTCATTTTCCTGATCATGGTTATACACTTTTTATAGGTATTTGAAGGTTGTCCCTTCACGCAATAGGCTTTATTTGTCTGAGTGATGTATTTATAAAATTTGTACTTAGTAATGCCAGATAGTGAATTTTTGGTATATAATCATAAAAAATTTTTTTTGAACTGGTTATATTTTGGTGGTTGATGTCCCTCAGTGATCCTCGCTTTTCTTAGGAGTTACCTGTCTATGGGTACCCATACTATTTTGGATGTCGTGTTGGAGGCTAGAGGACAATCCCACCTATTTCACTACAAGACTAGAATGACCATTTTTTTCTTTTTATGTGTACATTACACTTTTATACCTTCTGCAGTTACCTTTAAATTTTAGTGGGTGTCTGAAATATGAGCCAAGCACCCTCTTTTCACAGTTATGTTCAAAGACTGCTTAAAGCAAAAATATTATTACATTAAATATTACTTATAACAGTAATTATTAACTCCTTCATGGACTGGCTTTGCAGGTCTGAAAAGCTAGGAAGGCAGTATGTAGTTGTACAAATTTTCCACCTAAAGCTAGTTTGTGGGATATCTTCACTGGAATTATCTTCACCAAATTATGCACTTTCAGATTTACTAGATTCCAGGTCCCTCAAATCGGCAATCAAGGCATACAGTGCCTTGAAAAAGTATTTATACCCCTTGAAATTCTTCACATTTTGTCATGCTACAACCAAAAATGTAAATGTATTTTATTGGGATTTTATGTGATATACCAACGCAAAGTGGCACATAATTGTGAAGTGAAAGGAAAATGATAAATGGTTTTAAAAAATTTCTACAAATAAATATGTGAAAAGTGTGGCGTGCATTTGTATTCACCCCTGAGTCAATACTTTGTAGAACCACCTTTCGCTGTAATCACAGCTGCAAGTCTTTTTTGGGGATGTCTCTACCAGCTTTGCACATCTAGAGAGTGACATTTTTGCCCATTCTTATTTGCAAAATAGCTCAAGCTCTGTCAGATTGCATGGAGAGTGTATGTGAACAGCAATTTTCAAGTCTTGCCACAGATTCCCAATTAGATTTAGGTCTGGACTTTGACTGGGCCATTCTAACGCATGAATATGCTTTGATCTAAACCAGACTTTCTCAAACTTTTCAACACGGAGAAACCCTTGAAATAACCTTTCGGTCTCAGGGAACCCCTGTTAAAATGGCTATATCTACAACTCATGATACATTGGTGTGATGGTCAGTGGAAGAGTGTTCCTTGCATCTGTGGTCTTGGGGAAGAATTTCCCCCCTAAAAATAGCTAAAAAGATCATTCGTGTCAGTGGGAACTTATCTTAGAGGCAAAAATTGGTCATTACTCAAGGAACCCCTGGCAACCATTGGAGATACCCTAGGGTTCCACGGAACCCTGGTTGAGAAACCCTGATCTAAACTATTCATTTGCAGCTCTGGCTGTAAGTGTGTTGGTTGTTGTCCTGTTGGAAGGTGAACCTCCAACCCAGTCTCAAGTCTTTGGAAGCCTATAGCAGGTTTTCTTCTAAGATTGTCTTGTATTTTTCTCCACCCATCTTCCCATCAACTCTGACCAGCTTCCCTGTCCCTGCTGAAGAAAAGCATCACCACAACATGAGGTTACCACCACCATGTTTCATGGTGGGGATGGCATGTTCAGGGTGATGTGCAGTGTTAGTTTTCTGCCACACATAGCATTTTGCTTTTAGGCCAAAAAGTTTAATTTTGGTCTCATCTGACCAGAGCACATTTCTTCCACATGTTTGCTATTTCCCCCCCACATGGCTTCTTGCAAACTGCAAACGGGACTTCTTATGGATTTCTTTCAACAATGGCTTTCTTCTTGCCACTCTTCCATAAAGGCCAGATTTTTGGAGTTCATGACCAATAGTTGTCCTGTGGACAGATTCTCCCACCTGAGCTGTGGATCTCTGCAGCACCTCCAGAGTTACCATGGGCCTCTTGGCTGCTTCTCTGATTAATGTTCTCCTTGCCCGGCCTGTCAGTTTAGGTGGACGGCCATGTCTTGGTAGGTTTGCAGTTGTGCCGTACTCTTTCCATTTTCAGATGATGGATTAAACAGTGCTTTGTGAGATGTTCAAAGCTTTGGATATTTTTTTTATAACCTAACCCTGCTTTAAACTTCTCCACAAATTTCTCCCTGACCTGTCTGGTGTGTTCATTGGCCTTCATGTTGCTGTTTGTTCACTAAAGTTCTCTAACAAACCTCTGAGCGCTTCACAGAATATCTGTATTTATACCGAGATTAAATTACACACAAGTGGACTCTAATTACTAATTAGGAAACTTCTCAAAGTAATTGGTTGCACTAGATTTTAGTTAGGGGTAGCAGAGTAAAGAGAGCTGAAAACAAATGCACGCCACACTTTTCACATATTTATTTGTAAAAATATTTGAACACCATTTAGAATTTTCCTTCCACTTCACAATTATGTGCCACTTTGTGTTGATCTATCACATAAAATTCCAATAAAATACATTTACGTTTTTGGTTGTTACATGAAAAAATGTGGAAAATTTCAAGGAGTATGAATGCTTTTTAAAGGCACTGTATTATACCTATTGGTCAAGTTTTTAAACAATTATTTAGATACTTGCTGCTGAAGCTTAGTCTAGTTAAGAGCACTCTTTAGACGTCAGTCTAAACTAAAAATTGTGATGGATCATGTGATTGTGATCTTAATAATGTTAAATATTTTTAAATGATAAATGGTCGCTAAAAAAAAATATTGATAATGATGGAAATAAGTTGGTCCACACTATCCCAGAGACACATTACTGTTAAAGGTACCTCATCCCCCAATAATTCTATAAATATTATATCCACGAATAGGAAAAAGGGAGGGGGGGGCCAGGGGATTTTTTAACCGTACATTAATTAAAGAGACAAAGATTTCTTAAAAAAGAATTCATAGCTTTAATGTTGGAAATATGTTAAAATTATTTTGGAGAAACCAAAATAGCAAAAATATAATATAATATAATAGCAAATACACATTTTATACAAAAAGTTACATGACACAAGATATAGGGGATCCTGAAATTGTTAGTTGCTGAGAATGATCATATATCCTCCCGACATGTTTCGCGTTTTTGCTTCTTCAGGGGAGTATGCAACTAACATGAACATAAACATAAAGAGAGGTTTAAGAGTACAGAAAATACAATAATGCCATACAATTAGATACACATAAATTTCAGAACATTAGGTATGAAATTGGTCTCAATTTGCTCAGTCCAAATGCTTACCCAGATATAATCATTTCTTGCATCGCAACCCACAGGCCAACAGATGGTGAAATAGATGACAAGAATTAGGTGACAGGATCAAATGCTAAAAACAACCCAGCCTCATGCAGGGCATAGATGGAGGTAGACAAGCGCTACAAAGATCAAAAACAAAATCCAGAGATAAATACCAAGTATGACAAGTCCAGCACAGGTATTAAAAAATGTTAGTTTGTAACAAAGTGGGTAAGTAAATATCAATCCCTAAATTATAAAAGGGAATTGGGGCTGAGAAACATGCCTCCATAGTAGGATATGAGATGCTTATTATCAGAGGGATGGAACAATTGATTTTAATTAAGCCTAATTAGTATACTAATATATTAATATATTAATTAATATACTAATTAGGCTTAATTAAAATCAATTGTTCCATCCCTCTGATAATAAGCATCTCATATCCTACTATGGAGGCATGTTTCTCAGCCCCAATTCCCTTTTATAATTTAGGGATTGATATTTACTTACCCACTTTGTTACAAACTAACATTTTTTAATACCTGTGCTGGACTTGTCATACTTGGTATTTATCTCTGGATTTTGTTTTTGATCTTTGTAGCGCTTGTCTACCTCCATCTATGCCCTGCATGAGGCTGGGTTGTTTTTAGCATTTGATCCTGTCACCTAATTCTTGTCATCTATTTCACCATCTGTTGGCCTGTGGGTTGCGATGCAAGAAATGATTATATCTGGGTAAGCATTTGGACTGAGCAAATTGAGACCAATTTCATACCTAATGTTCTGAAATTTATGTGTATCTAATTGTATGGCATTATTGTATTTTCTGTACTCTTAAACCTCTCTTTATGTTTATGTTCATGTTAGTTGCATACTCCCCTGAAGAAGCAAAAACGCGAAACATGTCGGGAGGATATATGATCATTCTCAGCAACTAACAATTTCAGGATCCCCTATATCTTGTGTCATGTAACTTTTTGTATAAAATGTGTATTTGCTATTATATTATATTATATTTTTGCTATTTTGGTTTCTCCAAAATAATTTTAACATATTTCCAACATTAAAGCTATGAATTCTTTTTTAAGAAATCTTTGTCTCTTTAATTAATGTACCGTTAAAAAATCCCCTGCCCCCCCCCCTCCCTTTTTCCTATTCGTGGATATAATATTTATTGATAATGATGGTCCATATAATAGGAAGCTTCCTACGTGAACTAGATCACGAGGGGTCTTGGAGAATACAAAATCCCTAAAATCTTCAGCACACTCAGCTAAGTGAGAGAGATCAAACACACTGTACAGAAGAAAACGTAATGGCCACTGGGTGGTATCACGTGTAAATACCAATTGATTAAACACCACCCATGGCCTATGTGTGATATGAAGCATGGGTGGTTCCCAAACTGTGCAGTCTACAAAAAGCTTGATGAAATCCAGCCAGAATGTGCAAAAACCTTAAGGAGCGAGTCCACATGTACACCAGTGAGTCCAAAGAAATGTAAAGATAATGATCAGGATAAGTCTTCTTTATTGAACAAATTACAAATGTCATTTACATCCGAAAAGCCCAAGCATGTCTCAGATAGCTGAGTCAAAAGAGGTTCCATCAGTACCACCTATGGTCACCAGGTAGGCAAAGAACTGGGTTGGCAATGGGCAAATTGAGTAGAGAGGTAAGGATGCAGGATGCCACTGCATTCCAAAATAGAAAGGCCGGTGGACCTCTCCAGCCATTGCGGACCTAAAGTGACATCAACCGAAATGATGTTCCAGTTATGAGTCCAGTACAAATGATGTTTCACCGCTGGGTCCAGCACACTATGGGGATTCCTCTGGATGACACAAGCTGTCTCGGAAATTTTTCAAGACCTTTGTTTCTTTGTCAAGCCAAGGGGAGCGCAAGGCTATATACAGTATACATAGGCAAATGCAAACCACCTGACCACACAGGGCAGGCTCAAATAGCCAGTGCAGATGGAACAGCACACCACTATAACTGACTAGTATTAACAATTAACTCCTTCTGCCTAGCCAATATCCTGTACAAATTCAGCGACACAGCCTTGCATGGATCATATGTCCTTTAATATGAAATGATAAAACCATAGTATAATCAGGACTCACTGGTGGATCACATAATGAATAAAGCCATGTTGAAAAAATTATTTAAAAATTGAAAATAAAATAAAAAACAGAGGATTAGAAAGGACTTGAAATCAAGAAACAAAAAGCAAACCAAACAAGCGAATAAGCAAGACAAAAAACAAAACAAAGGGCTTGAAAACATTTTTTTATCTACATCTTTTTATTTAGGTGTTGATTTGCTTGTTTGTTTTTTTTATATATAATAAATCAGGTATACTCTAGTAAGATTGGAAAAGGCAAATCTATGACATCATTCTTTTTGCTGTGAATATGGACTTGGTCATCAATAATGGATTTTTAAAGCACAGTTGTAACTATAATATTATTCATAGACCCCAGTTTGGGCCTCTTTGGTATAATTCCACAAAATGAAAAGCAACTCTACCTCCAATATTTTTCCATACTATTTTATTTATGGCTTGCAAATGTATGCCATAATGTTGGCTAACTGATAAACTTCCAGACATTTCCTTTTTGGTTTCACAAGTCGGCATCATTATTTCCTTTGACTGTATTACAATCTACATCAGGAAGTGTACAAAGAAGAAGAGCAATAAACATTTCGTAGTGTTGGTTTGACAATGTTCAAATGCCACTCACTGTTTCCGGTGCCATTTTGAAAACTCCTGCTTCTATTGCTCTATGTCTAATGCTGATTTTGCATTCATATATTATTATTATTATTATTATTATTATTCAGGATTTATATAGCGCCAACAGTTTGCGCAGCGCTTTACAATATGAGGGCAGACAGTACACTTACAATACAAATCGATACAGGAGGGATCAGAGGGCCCTGCTCGTTAGAGCTTACAATCTAGAAGGGAGGGTCAAGTTGAAACAAAAGGTTTTAACTGTGGGGGGATGAGCTGATGGAGAAAATGAAAATACAGTTAGGTGGGGGTAGGGTAGGCTTCTCTGAAGAGAAGTGTTTTCAGGGATCGTCTAAAAGCTAATAAAGTAGGAGATAAGCGGACAGATTGGGGTAGGGCATTCCATAGGATTGGGGAGGCTTTGGAAAAGTCCTGGAGGCGAGTATGGGAGGAGGTGATGAGGGAGCTAGAGAGCAGGAGGTCTTGAGAGGAACGAAGAGGACGAGTAGGTTGGTATTTAGAGACTAAGCCAGTGATGTAGCTGGGGGCAGAGTTGTGGATGGCTTTGTATGTAATTGTTAGTATTTTGAATTTAATTCTTTGGCTGAGCGGAAGCCAGTGGAGGGATTGACAGAGAGGGGTAGCAGACACCGAGCGATTGGTAAGGTGGATGAGTCTGGCAGCGGCATTCATAATGGATATTATGGATATATGGATATGGTTGATTGCTGTGTATCTCACACCATAGTTAAAAGAGTACAAATGAATATATGTAATTTGGATAAAGCAATCCGTGCACATTTCAGTCTGATTGTATAATTTCTATGCAATCTTTTAGATTTACCCTAAACTAAACACTTAATTCAGTTTCCATCCAATTAAGCAGGCATACCAGACAGGCAAATTATACCTGGCTACAGAAAAGTGAAATCTCATTGGTTAGTTTAGGTTACCTCTCTAAGGCCGCGTACACACGGGCGGACTGTTCGCCCAACCTTGTCCGCTGAACAGTGTTTGGGCGGACAGTCCGCTCGTGTGTGGGGCTTCAGCGGACAGTTTCAGCGGACAGTTGGACGGACAAAGTCTTTCGGAAATTCCGAAAAACTGTCCGCTGAAACTGTGTTTGAGCGAACAGTCCGCCCGTGTGTGGGCCTGTCCGCTGTACTTTCGAAATGAGCGGACTGTTCCCGCTCGGAAAGTCCGCCCATTTCGAGCGCGTGTACAGGTAGGCGGGGCCCGCGAAGGAGACATCGCGGGCTCCGCCGCCTGGAATGGGCTTAAAGGGGAACCCCAACGCCGAAAAAAATCGGCGTGGGGGTTCCCCCAAAGTCCACACCAGACCCTTGTCCGAGCACGCTACCCGGCCGGCCAGGAAAGGGGGGCGAGCGAGCGCGCCCCCCCTCCTGAGCCGTACCAGGCCGCGTGCCCTCAACATGGGGGGGCCGCGCGGCCCCCCCACCCCAAAGCACCTTGTCCCCATGTTGATGAGGACAAGGGCCTCTTCCCGACAACCCTGGCCGTTGGTTGTCGGGGTCTGCGGGCGGGGGGCTTATCGGAATCCGGGAGCCCCCTTTAAGAAGGGGGCCCCCGGATACCGGCCCCCCACCCTATGTGAATGAGTATGGGGTACAATGTACCCCTACCCATTCACCTGTGAAATAAAGTACAAAAAAAAACACAACACAGGGAAAAAATATTTTATTGCACAGCTCCGGGGGGTCTTCCGTCTTCGGGGGTCTTCTCGCCGGACTCCTCCGCTATCTGTGTGTAGCTCTTTTACTAGCGGAGGAGTCCGGCTTTCTTCCTCCCGCCGCCGGCCTCTTCTCCCGACTTCGGGGGTCTTGTCCCCCTCTTCGGTTCTTCTGCCGGGCCACCGCGCCTTCTTGTAGCTCTTTTACAGGCGGTGGCCCGGTCTTCTGTCTCCGCTGTCGTCGTCGTCGCCGCCGCCTTCCGTTCTTGTTCTTCTTCTTGTTCTTCTTCTTCTTCTCCTGGAGATGTTGACTCGACGAGCTCTCCGGCCGGAATGCCAGAGCCGCGCTGTGCGGTCACTTATATAGTGACAATGGGGCGGTGTCACATGGTATATGTCACATGGGTTGGTCACATGGTGACCCCGCCCCCTTACGATGTCATAGTCCCCATGTGACATCAACCCATGTGACCAACCCATGTGACATATACCATGTGACACCGCCCCATTGTCACTATATAAGTGACCGCACAGCGCGGCCCTGGCATTCCGGCCGGAGAGCTCGTCGAGTCAACATCTCCAGGAGAAGAAGAAGAAGAAAAGAAGAAGAACAAGAACGGAAGGCGGCGGCGGCGGCGACGACAGCGGCGACAGAAGACCGGGCCACCGCCTGTAAAAGAGCTACAAGAAGGCGCGGTGGCCCGGCAGAAGAACCGAAGGCGGCGACAGAAGAACGGAAGGCAGCGGCGACAGAAGACCGGGCCACCGCCTGTAAAAGAGCTACAAGAAGGCGCGGTGGCCCGGCAGAAGAACCGAAGAGGGGGACAAGACCCCCGAAGTCGGGAGAAGAGGCCGGCGGCGGGGAGGAAGAAAGCCGGACTCCTCCGCTAGTAAAAGAGCTACACACAGATAGCGGAGGAGTCCGGCGAGAAGACCCCCGAAGACGGAAGACCCCCGGAGCTGTGCAATAAAATATTTTTTCCCTGTGTTGTGTTTTTTTTTGTACTTTATTTCACAGGTGAATGGGTAGGGGTACATTGTACCCCATACTCATTCACATAGGGTGGGGGGCCGGTATCCGGGGTCCCCCTTCTTAAAGGGGGCTCCCGGATTCCGATAAGCCCCCCGCCCGCAGACCCCGACAACCAACGGCCAGGGTTGTCGGGAAGAGGCCCTTGTCCTCATCAACATGGGGACAAGGTGCTTTGGGGTGGGGGGGCCGCGCGGCCCCCCCATGTTGAGGGCACGCGGCCTGGTACGGCTCAGGAGGGGGGGCGCGCTCGCTCGCCCCCCTTTCCTGGCCGGCCGGGTAGCGTGCTCGGACAAGGGTCTGGTGTGGACTTTGGGGGAACCCCCACGCCGATTTTTTTCGGCGTTGGGGTTCCCCTTTAAGCCCATTCCAGGCGGCGGAGCCCGCGACGTCTCCTTCGCGGGCCCCGCCTACCTGTACACGCACTCGAAATGGGCGGATTTGCCTCCGCCTTACGTGGGCGAGTCCGTTCATTTCAAAAGTTGAGCGGACTGTTTGGCAAACAGTTCGTTGAAACAGTCCGCTCGTGTGTGGGCAAGTCCGCTCATGCAAATTTTGAGCGGACTGTTTGCCGAAACTGTTTGACGAACAAGGTTGGGCAAACAGTCCGCGCGTGTGTACGCGGCCTAAGGACACCATCACTGCTCTTTATACAGTAGAATAAGCTTGGGTGTGTGAGTACTATTAACCAGCACAGACAAAATTTGCAAAGTAACAGCATGAATATTTTTCTTTCTTCCCTCCAGCATCGTATAAAGAATTTTACAGCAATCAGGGTATAGAAGGTAAGTAATATTTTAAAAATGTTTTTGTGTTTTACGCAACGTGTGTTTAACCTCCCTAGCGGTGATCCCGAGTCTGGCTCGGGTTGGGATTTTAGTTCCACGAGCCGTAACCCCGAGCCAGACTCGGGATCGCATCGCTGGATACAGGGAGGACACAGGGAGAGTTACCTTGTCCCCTGGATCCAGCTATGTCCTCCGCGCTGTGTGATCGAGCTGTCCTTAACTCGATTCACACAGTGCCCGAATGCTGCCGAGCTGCGTTCCCTGCGACGTTACTACAATATAAAACGCCAAATTTCCATGCAAAATAATTGTACCGCTTTCAGTACCTAAAACCAGAACTCCCGCCAGGGAGGTTAATATGTGCTCATTGTTACACTAGACTAGTACAAGAAGGAGGTGAAAAAGCAACAGGTGCTTTTATGGATGTGAAAAATATTACATAATAATAGGTTAGGGGTATATTTACAAAATAGTTAATGTGGCATTCATCAAACATACACCACAGCTGTATTTTCCTGGTGCATATTTGGTGCATATACTCTGATGAATTCACCTGCAGTTAATGTTTGGTGAATGTCATATCCTTTATAAATATGCCCTTAGTTTATTATTTGTGTTTTACAACTCCTGAACTATGGTCAGATTGGAGGTTACCTGCAATCATCAGTTTTGGTGGTCTGATACCTCAGTGGAGAAGTATTAGCTTCTGGAGCCAATGGATCTGGTAAGTGTGCTCTTAAAGTGGTTGTAAACCCTAAAACAAAAACAAAAAAACAAAGACAAAGGCATAATGTGTTAGTATGCATTGTATACTAACTCATTATAAATTACTTACCTCAGAACGAAGCATCCGCAGCCATTGTTCATCGCTCCTCGTTACTTCCGGGTATCACGGCTCTACTGCTGTGATTGGCCAGAGCCACGATGACATCACTCCCGCACATGGGCGCGGGAGCCACCACCAACGGCACGGTCTAACTGAAGCATCAGCATGTACGTGCCGTTGCTTCAGTTTGTTTAAGTGCACATGTGCTGATGACGTCGGCACCTGCAAATACAGGGGATATCTCCTAAACCATGCAGGTTTAGGAGATATCCAGTGTAGCTACAGGTAAGCCTAATTGTAGGCTTGCCTGTAGTAAAAAGTGGTTGTAAAGGGTTTACAACCACTTTAAGCCATGCACGTGTAAGTACACATGGCCAGTACAGTGAAACTGCGAATGGCTCATTAAATCAGTTATGGTTCCTTAACTAATACATGCCAATGAATATTGACCCCCAGGAATGCGTGCATTTATCAGACAAAAACCAATCCGGGGGCCTCCAGGCCCCTTCTCCGGCTGCTTTGTGACTCTAGATAACCTCAGGTCAATCACACATCCCCGTGACGGCGACAATACATTTAGATGTCTGCCCTATCAAATTTCGATGGTACTTTCTGAGCCTACCATGGTTACCATGGGTAATGGGGAATCAGGGTTTGTTTCCGGAGAGGGAGCCTAAGAAATGGCTACCACATCCAAGGAAGGCAGCAGGAATGCAAATTACCCACTCCCAACTCGGGGAGGTAGTGACGAAAAATAACAATACAGGACTTTTTCCAGGCCCTGTAATTGGAATGAGTACACTTTAAATCCTTTAACAAAGATCTATTGGAGGGCAATTCTGGTGCCAGCAGCAGTGGTAATTTAAGCTCCAATAGCGTATATTAAAGAAATTCAGTTAGAGCAGAGGTAAGTGTTAAAATAGGTCTAAACCTAATAATTAATATCTCATCTAAGCATTAATCTATTGATATATAAAAAGTATAACTATAAAGTTGTTTTCCATCTTTTTAAATCTGCATTTAAAATAACACCCGCTTTTCCTGCCATTAAGGTCCTTGTTCAAGTACTTACTGTTATGGTGTCACAATTGTCTCCCAATTATGATTTTGTGCTGTCACGGATATCCTGTGTTTAGACACACAATTTGCAGACATAGTTCACCATTCTCTGTATTAGGCAACTGGACTAGAGCAATAGTCTGCCACCCTGCCATTGTTGCTAAACTAAATGCATGTAGACAGTATGTGGTCCTATGTATGCCAAGACTTCAGTGACTTGTAACTTACACAGGTTTCTCTTTTTTTCCCGACCACTCAGCAGGAAAGCAAAAGGGAGGTAAGCAGATGCACCAATTGTGAGCTGCATTACGATGAACCTGTAGCTTTGCCAAGATGACAACATGTAAAAATAGTCTACAAGTACTCTGAGGGTTACTCACTAAAACTAGAGTGCAAACTCTGGTGCATAGCAACCAATCAGCTTCCAGGTTTTATTGCCAAAGCTTAAAGTGGTTGTTAGGCCACTTGTATTAAAAGCTCCTATCCCCTCTGTATTAGAACAATAAGTTCCCTTTTGTCTGTGCTATATAATAAATACGCTTATCTATACTGATAACACAGCGATCCTGCAATCAGTTGCCATCTTTTTCCTGTCCTCTGTCCGGCTCACATTTCCAGCGAGCGGGGCCAAGCACTGCTACTGACATCAGTC
Source organism: Lithobates pipiens (assembly GCF_037356315.1). Taxonomy (NCBI): domain Eukaryota; kingdom Metazoa; phylum Chordata; class Amphibia; order Anura; family Ranidae; genus Lithobates; species Lithobates pipiens. The sequence continues at coordinate 122,554,307 of NW_027507748.1, forward strand.
GGGGAGGAGAGGAGAGGCAGAGCCAAGGAGTCCCATGATCGCAGGAAGACGATGTGTTACAGATATAGGGGAACTTATTGTTCTAATACAGAGGGAATGAGAGCATTTCATGTTAAGTATGAGAGCAGCAGGAGTGGGGAGTGGGGTCTCAGGGGGCGGGCACTGATACGGGCAGACAGTCACAGAGGGGATGGGGCAGAGGATGGAGGAGAGGACACAGGAGACAGAGAGCAGGGTTGTGGCTGATGGAGGCACGTACGCTGACAACGGTGTCAGGGCTCAGCAGCCCTGATATATCATGTTCAGCTTATGGGGAGGAGGACATAGCCAGGCAGGATCAGCTAGGTATTACAGGTGATACAGGGGGCCAAATGACACAGCACAAGCGCTTTGCTGTACAACATGCTTTAAGGGAACAGGACCTGTTTGTTTTTTTGGGGGGTTAACAATCATTTTAAGGCTAGGTTCACAGGTTGCAGTTGATGTGGTTTTCAGGTGCGTTTTTGCATTTTTAAACCCACATTTTTAATGTGTTTTTGCATGCAGTTTTCATGCATTTTGTGTGTATTGCTTTTTTTTTCTCTTCAAACACTGTGTATAGCTGGTTGCTAAGGAGCAGGCCAGGAAGCCGGCTGCCACGTCCTTAACAACCGATAAGCTGTCATCTAAATGTAAAAAAAAGAATTGTCGGCAAAAAAAAAAATCTGGACAAAGGCTAACTGTCCACTGCCTGCTCCTCCGTCTGAAAGTTCTTGCATGCTGGGCCGCTGACGTCACGGGGGAGGGGCAGTGCCACCAGGTGATGTCACTGGATGGCCTCGCTCCTTACCTATTTAGGAACTGTCAGAAGGAGGAGCAGGCAGTCGGCTGTTAGCCTTTGCTTCAGGCGGAGCTTTTTTTTCTTTACTTTTTTCAGATCTAGCGGGGCGGCGTGATTGATGATAGATCTAGATCAGGGGGACATTTATTTATTTTTTTTATTAAAGGAATTGTCAAAAACTGTGTGTTCTTTTTGACACTTTTTTGGTGAATGAGTATAGGTGCACATGCTGGTATGGATTTGGAGGGGGGGACCCCGTGTCTTTTTTTCAGTGATTTTTTTTTTTGCCGGCAATTCTTTTTTTTACATTCAGATGTCAGCGGGGAACCCTGCTGACAGGTGATGACTCATCAGTTAAGGACATGGCGGCGAGCTTCCCGAAGTCTATTACACGCAAAATGCAATCTTCTGCGGGAAAAAAGACCCTTTCCAAAAAAACGCAGCACCGCAAAATGTACAGATGTGAATTACATCCATAGGAAACCATGATAAATGGACTGTAGTGCGTTTCTGCAAAATGCACCAAAAATGCATAGGTGTGAATGTAAGGTAACTGAATAAACTGAAGTTAGAAGCTGATTGGCTACCATGCACAGCTGCACCAGATTCTGAGTGGTCCTGTTTTAGTAACCCCCCCCCCCCCCCCCCCCAAAGTGTTCCAATGCTAACATGACATTCAAATTGTCATGCTTAGAACTAATAGAATTTCAGTTCTAATGGATTGGTGTATCAGAGTGAAGTAGTAAACACTATTGCAGATAAAAGAATGTAGGCATTGGGGGTTATTTACTAAAGGCAAATCCATTGTGCACTACAGGTAAAAGTGCAGTCACTGTAGATCTGAGGGGGACATGTAAAGAAAATAAAAAACAGCATTTTTGCTTGCAGATGATTGGATGATATAAATCAGCAGAGCTTCCCCTCATTTTAGATCTTCCCCTCAAATCTACAGTGACTGCACTTCCAAGTGCACTTACAGTACACTTCCAAGTTCAATTGCAGTGCACTTGTAATGCAGCCCACTGAATATCACTGAAGTCGGATCAAAGTCTGATCACCGATTTGACAAATTCGGCTTTGGCCCTGCGCCCCCCATCCCAAAGCACCTTGTCCCCATGTTGATGAGGAAAAAGGCCTCTTCCCAACAACCCTGACCATTGGTTGTCAGGGTCTGTGGGTGGGGGGGCTTATCGGATTCTGGAAGCCCCCCAGATCCCGGCCCCTCGACCTATGTGAATGAGTATGGGGTACCCCTACCCATTCACCTGAAAAAAGTGTCAAAAATAAAACACATTACACAGGTTTTAATGCAATTTATTAACCTCCCTGGCAGTATGATTATGCCGGATTTTAGGTGCTGAAAGCGGTACAATTATTTTGCATGGAAATTTGGCGTTTTATATTGTAGGCCTGTAATTCTTAGGAATAACTCACTTAAATCTGTCCAAACCAGAGTCTAGTAGACATTCCGGGTATGATACAGTTTGAAAAATAAAATCATAAATTATAATATAATAAATAACTATAAATAATTATACCAAATAATAATATAATAATAAAAAAAATTCAATAATGTAATCAAATCAAAAACACTGAAATTTGCGCAGTTGCAGAATTGTCACTGTCATTACTTTCAGTATTTGATGACGGATCTCCCCACAAATCGCTATCCCTCAATTCTTCAAGTGATTCTAATTTATTATCGCTGTTTTCAAGCTGGTCTAAAACCACTTTTGATGTAAAGGGACAGTTTTGGTTGCTATGGACAATCTCCAGTTTCCAGGCAGAAAGAATAGTATTTACAATATAAAACTGCATGCAGGGCACTGGACAAACCACTAGGGACAAAAGGGATGTGAAATAATTTCATACAGCAATGTAATCTGTAAGATTACCGTGTACTGTATGTATTGTGTGTGTTTCACTTTTTGAATTTGGCACCGTTCTCCGTCCCCATGCGTCACTTCGCTCGCAGGGAACGGAGCCCGACTCCATGATGAATCGAGCGGAGGACGAGCCGCTCACACTGCGGGGAGACATCGCAGGATCCAGTGGAGAAGGTAAGTAAGCTCTTCCTGGATCCTGCAATGCGATCCCAAGTCCGGCTCAGGGTTACCGCCTTAGGTTCTGAAATTTCACCCCGAGCCAGACTCGGGAATACCGCCAGGGAGGTTAAGGCAGCTTCCAATCTCTTATCCCCTCTCCGGGTCTTCTCCGCTCTCCTCTGATGTCTTATAGCCCTCTCCAGTTCTTCTCCCTCTGTCCGCTGTCTTTTCTGCTGTCCGGGGCTTCTACGCTATCCTCTCACTCTTTCGCGAGAAGATAGCGGACAAGACCCAGACAGTGGAGAAGACAGCCGGAGAGGGCTATAAGACATGAGCAAAGAGCGGAGAAGACCCGGAGAGGGGAGAAGAAATTGCAAGAGACGACGGAGCTGCCTTAATAAATTACTTTAAAAACCTGTGTAATGTGTTTTATTTATGACATTTATTTTTAGGGGAATGGGTAGGGGTACAATGTCACTCATACTCATTCACATAGGATGGGGGGCCCCCTTGGTAAAGGGGGCTTCCAGATTCCAATAAGAACCCCGTCCACAGACCCTGACAACCAATGGCAAGGGTTGAGGCCCCTGTCCTCATCAACATGGGGACAAGGTGCTTTGGGGTGGGGGGCACAGGGCCCCCCTGCCCCAAAGTACCCACCCCCCATTTTGAGGGGGTACAGGAGGGAGGGGGTCGCTCTGGTATGGATTTTGGGGGGAATACCCTAATGCCGAAAATACGATGTGGGGATTCCCCTTAAAAACCATACTAGACCAAAGGGCCTGGTATGCTCTTGGAGGGAGAACCCATGCCGTTTTTTTTTTACATTGTACGTGGAGTTCCCCCTAAAGATTCATAACAGACACAGTGCCTGGTATTGTCGGCGATCAAAGTCGGATCCCTGTTCATTGAAGTCGGACCCATGTCTGACATCAAGTCGCAGGGCAAAGTCGGATCTAAAGTGGTATGACTATCATGTCATACCAGTATGAACCCGGCTTAAAACCTGGAAGCTGATTGCTTTCCGTGCAGAGCTGCAGCAGATTTTGCACTTTCCAGTTTTAGTAAATTGCCCCTGTCTACCAGTCTTTACAGGCTCAAATTCATTCTGTCTAACTCCAATCTGTCTCTATCCCTTATTTAGATAATCGCAAGCTTTTTTTTGGATGTACTTACCCTATATTGTCAGCTATAAAAGATTCTGCTTGAAAATTGTAATATCGTTTACACGATATTTAGTTAGCTATGCAAAATGAACCTGGTTGGAGGGTGGGGAGGCAAATAACCAGGAAAACGACTAATTGACAGCATAACTTATAGGGGTTGATTTACTAAAGGCAAATAGACTATGCACTCTACAAGTGCAGTTGCTCCAGAGTTTGGTAAATGACCAGGAGCTCTACTGACTTCCATCATCCAATCATGTTCAAGCAAAAAGGCAGTTTGTTTTTTTCCTTGAACGGGATTGGGTGTTCTTTGTAAAGTGAAGCTTTACCTCACTTACTAAACTCTGGAACAGCTGCACTTGCCGAGCAAAGTGCTCAGTCTATTTGCCTTTAGTAAATCAACCCCATAGTGCTTTAAAAACCCTTTTGTTGTATATTAAATATTTATTTTGTAAAACAAAGATTGTATATAGATCTAAAAAAACGGTTGTAAAAAAAAAATTTGTTACTCAAAACCATTGTAGTTGCTCTTGAAAGAAAAATTCCACTTTTGCAAAAAAAAATTATGTATGGATATATATATATATATATATATATATATATATATCACTTCCTACTTGTGTAATTGGCTAACTGCTTTTCCCATAAGTCTACAATGAGATAACAGAAAAGTTTAGGAGAACTCTGCAATTGTAGGTGAAATGCTCTTCAAGATGCTGCAGTTTTTTTTCATCACAACAATGAGATTGCTCAAGTGATTATAATGAAGGCAGATCCTCCCATTCAGAAATCAGTTGGAGAAAGGCTGTGATAAGGCAAAAAACAAAAACACAGAAGTGTATAAAGCTTTTAAAAGATTGCTAAATCCTTGTATAAAACCTGCCTGGTTTAAATGTGCCTCTTAATTCAGCACTCTTTGCAGTAAGTAGACCCCCTGGTGCTCATCTTTTGGCCCTTTGGCATTTATTGAGTGACCCTCAAGGCCCCTGTGGATAATATTCTGTGTTTTAGTGCTATCTGGTGCTTTGCATTAAGTAGTTTTATATGTTTTGCACTGTCCAGCCTTTGCCGTGTCATCTGGGGGAGGAGCAATGAGGACTTCTCATACACCTCCAGCTCAGAAACCCTGTAAAGAAAACAGGTGGCGCAAGGACACGCAGTGGCATGAGTGCCTTGTACCTTTACCAGCAGCTGGAACAGGTAGACAGATATATCTGAACCAGTCAGCACACAGAAGAAGTCTGATGAACCAGATGCATGTGACAAATGCCTCAGTGAGTAAAACACATGTAGGAAAAACAATGAACATTTTCAGTATAGCCAAAATATTTCTAAATGGGCATCCACATCGCCAGTGGGGTCTCAAGGACCTTAAGGGTCTGGGTTCCAGATAAAAGGTATGTGATAAAGCAACCCACAAGGGAGCCATGGGGAGTCTGGGAGTGTTCCCTCCCAACCTGCCCTATATTAACCTGTAAAAATATCTAGATATAGGTAGGCTTGATATAGGCAAGCAGGTTGCATTGTAAAATGGGAAAACCTATTGTAAAACCAAAACTTGCTTTATCTAGGACAACAGGGACCTTATTATGAGAAGGAGGGGGGGGGGGGGTGAAGGATTTCCTGGCCAAAGTGGCAGATGTCCGAAACACCAAGAATCATTTTTGTTATTTCCAGTCAGGACTGGTGCAAGGATTTTTGACACCCTAGGCAAAATCTCACTTTGCCGCCCCCTTGGCTCCACCCCTGACGCCACCCCTTTGCCCTGCCCATGTATACCCCACCTTTACCTTTTTAATGAAACGCCCGTCAAATGCAGCCCACCAGCACCCATCAAATGCAGCCTCACCAGCACCCATTAAAAGCAGCCTACCAGTGCCCATCAATGTAGCCTACCAGCACCCATCAATGCAACCTACCAATCAATGAATGCTTGCTTGCTACCATTCATTTAGGAGTTGGCACACAGACACAGTCCTCCACCATCGCTCTGACACTATGTGCGAATGTAGCGGTGGCTGCCTGCTGATGCTGAGATTTAGTTGCTTGATGCAGAGAGAAGAGAGTAGGAACACTAGTGGCCGGGCTCCCTAGGCAGCAGTGCGCCCTAGCGGCTGCCTAGTTTGTCTAGTGGTAGCACCGGCCCTGTTCCCAGTAGTCAAAGTTAGTTCAGAAAGTTGAGCGTTTCAGACAATGGGCCCTATTCCAGTGACAGTTCCAGTTCTTAACTGTAAAAAAGAATGTGGTGATTATCCATAGGTGATGGCATGTTTGAGAGACAAAATGATGAGGTTCAGGGGTAGAGGGGTCCAAACCTCTTAGTGTATGTGTGTCCCTGAGAGTATTATTAGTGGCAATCTTTTCTCTGTAAGACTCTTTCACTTGTTTGATTAAAAGTTGAAGGATGTAATAGTAGGTATATGTTTCTCACATTCACCCAAGTAATGTAATCATCCATGTCTGCACCTGAGTCAGTGGACGATCCATTAGTGAGTACAACATGAGTAGAGGAGTAGTAGAGGGTATTAACATGTGGGGAGGCTTGTGCGACATGCTGGAGTGGATAGAGTTGCATTATGCCCTTTAAAATTTATCTCTTTCGGTGGGCTGTAGGTATATGAGCAGGGCTTAGGGTAGTGCTTGGTGATAGTGTCCCCTATGGAGTGTTTGATGTGCTTTTTAAGGCATCTCAATATAGAGTGGGTTGAACTCCTTGTGTGACAGACCCTGTGTGCCCTATTGGCCTGCTCTGACTCTTGAGGCCTCTTTTGTCATTGGGGGAGTGGCGGGGCATGCTACTGTTGGCGGAAAACATGTGGAGGGGAAGTTAATGAAGATGGTGAATCTTCTATTGATCTATCACTCTCTCAGATTGTGTCTCCATGGCAGCACAATCAATTTGAATTGATTTGTAAAGGTGCTGCAATGCCAGTGATCTGTAGCAGTCTTGTGTAATGTGTCTCCAGTCTTTCTCTGTCTACTGAAGCATGTACCTTTTCTCTGATCGTCCCCTGCAGCATACCTGCAGTTTCTATCCATCTCTTGTAGCATGCCCATAGTCCATATTCTGTTGCATGTCAGAGGTGGAGTAGTTTCGCACAGCTACACTGTGCTTACTTATCAACTAGCAACGCATACCAGCTCATTATGCCTTTGTCTTACAGGGTTTGTTATTGTTTTTTGTTTTCGTTTTTCGGGTTTACAACCACTTTAATGCAATACACTTAGCAGTCCAACAGGTTTATGACGTGCATAGTACAAAAAGAATAGGGCTAACCAGGCAAAAGTAAGTTCAAGGCTCTCATGTGTTATGGGTTTAAAAGCTTTCCTAGGGTTTAAAAGCTTGCAACCATCTCTCACTTTTCCTCTGGACTACGAGAACTTCACTCAAATACCCATTCTGTTCCAGCTAATCCCACAGTGACAATTAAAGGGCCCATAGACAATAATCTAGGAGCCATCCTTGGAGTCCTGTAACATTGTTTCTCAATTCTAGTCCTTAAAGTGCCCCAACAGGTCATGTTTTCAGGATTTATGAAGAAATGGCTATGGTAATTACTAAGACAGTGAAAGTGAACAAATCGCCTGTGCGTTGGGGCGCCTCAAGGACTGGAGTTGAGAAACACTGCTGTAACATATACATTGTACATATATTGGGAAATGTATTAAACATCACACTTATGTACAGAAAGGTTCAAATAAATCTCCCTAGTGTTCAGCTTGTGCATCACATTTGATCATTCATTTTTGGGGGGTTTTCTACTCCCCACAGAACATTCTGTAGTTTATTACTTGTTGATCCTGCCAGTAGACCCATTATGTATCCCCTTACTTTACCAGGCTGACAATGCTGTTTGTTCTGCAATTAAATCACTGCAGCATTGTCACCTTGTGGGCAGTGTGGTCTTACCCTACATTCACACCTATGCATTTTTTGTGCTTTTTGCATTTTGCAGATTTGCACTATAGAACTTGTTCCATAGGAAACCATGTTAAATGGACTGTAGTACAAATCTGCAAAATGCAAAAAGCACTAAAAATGCATAGGTGTGAATCAGGCCTTAGATTCAGTTCTGATTGGACATTAAGTAAATGAAAAATCAACTTAAATCCTAATTTTACTTTTTAAGCAAGTTACAGCATCAGGTTTTTTTTTTTAATTTTTGTAAAAGAAAAGCTTACGTGAATGAATAAAATTACCTTTGTAAGCTTCAGCTCCAGCAATGTTGTATAGTTTGTCCCAAACCCTGTTAGGGTCTATTTAATACAATACATACAATATGTTTGACTAAAGTGGTACCTTCATTTACTAATTTCTGCGGCTGGATTTAAACAGCCAAAAATAGGTCATCAATTTCCATATTCTGGAATTCCACAGATTTTAATCAGAATATATTACTACCTGTTTTAAATAAATGTCAGTTTGGAGTGTGCTTGAATGTGTATGGAAGACATTCTGTCTGCCTGAGCTGATTGACTCTTGCTGTGCTCTTTCCATCCAGCTGTGGAGAAGGCAGCAGCTTCCGGCATTCCAGTAGAAGGCACACACATACTGCTGGCGGTCTTTGTTCCTGTTATCATGGTGGCTCTGGTCATCGCAGCCATCTACCTATATTTCTCAAAGTAAGTAAACGCAGACATAGAGGGGTTGATATACTAAAGACAAATAGACCGTATACTTTGCAAGTGTGGTTGAACTCTGCAGGGGGATTTGCTCCAGAGCTTAGTATATCTGATCTGCTGATGCCATCATCCAATCATGTGCAAGCAGAAATGCTGTTTTTTTTGTTACCTTGCACATGATCGGGCATTCTTTGCAAAGTGTAGCTTCGTCTCATTTACTAAGCTCTGGAACACATGCTTTTGCATGGGCCACTGCACATGCAAAGTGCACCGTCTATTTGCCTTTAGTAAACTAACCCCAGAGTGTGGATGCCCGCAATTGGCCAGATACTGTGAGCTCCTTCCATGTAAAGAGCTAATCTTCCCCTTCTTTGTATACAGGCTACAAGGAAAAGCTCTGCTTGGCCTGCCACTTTCTTCCTCTCCGGCGTACGATCAAGTCACGGTGGAATCTGCATTTGACAATCCAGCATTTGAAACAGGAGTAAGTAACTAATTTCATGCAATGATCATTTACCCCCAGTGAGCCATACATAGTGGGATTTCACAGGAAGTGTTCATATTAATTGAGAGTTCTGTTCAACTCTTGTCATGTTTGTGCCTTATAGCAAATATGTTTAGAAAAACTATAAAATTATAATTAACTGAAATATAATATGATTACTACTTAAACCAGCCATACATGAATTCAAATTCAGCGGAATTTCGATGCATGTTAAGAATGATGTACCCAAGTCGATCCATCTTGGGTACAACCAGCATGTCAGACTTTTCTACATATGGTTACTGCCATCTGCTATAGCTGCTAGCAGTAACCATTGCAGGGGCGGCCCGTACATTAAGGGCGCACAGGCACCACCCCCTCTATCCTTGCCACCCTATATGGTGAATGGATAGATTCGCGCAAAGCATGAATCTATCCATGGCCGCCGTGCCGCACCCTATTCTGGCATCTGGCCTCATCTCTGATGCCGGGCACCTGAATCACAGCAACTAGGGTGTTTTTTGAAGCACCTGATTAGAGCCATAGGCTTGGAACACAGAGCATTGCGCCTCTGATCCTACTCAGATGTGTTAGAAAAGCAAATTAATATTTTCTTTTCTAAAACGTAATCGCCTCTCCGCCAATCAGGAAGCGCGGGACAGTTGTCCATTTTCCGATTGGCTGAAAGGTTAGGCAATCCTATTGGATGCCTAGGAGGAGGGAAGGAGATGCACAGCAGAAGCCGCCCTGATCCCGGAAGGGAAGAGGACATAGCAGATACTGCAAGATGCCTGTCACAGCCTGTCTCCCTGCCCGATGATCCCTGATGTTCCTGATGAACCCAGATGTAACTGCCAATTGGGTAAGGGCCCGTGGACCGGAAAACAGCTGGGGGGTGGTTGTTTGATGGCCCCCCAAACAAAAAACACCAGCCGCCACTGAACCATTGTATTCTGATGGCAAGGAATGCTCCCTGCACCCCCTGCTGGCAGAATAAAATAACGCAGCAATTACCCAAAACAGCAGTGACTGTGTTGATGGGGGAACCAAGCTATTTTATTTCCTTCCATCACATCTATGGCCAGCTAAACATTTAAAAAAAACATTTCTTTAATTTGTCTTTAATCAGAAGCTGTGTCATCACATGACTTAAAAAAATTGTACAGCACAAGCAATATTTTTAATCAGATCGCTTAAAGGGGTTTAAAGTGCAAAACATTCTCTGTGAAATGCTAATCTTGGTTTTGCTTCATCTAGCCTAAAATCCTTGAAGATCAGCTATTTTAATGCTCCATGCACACTAGCATTTTTTATAAGCTCAAAAAATACTAGGAAAAAAATGCTGGATGAAAAATGCTGATAATATCGTTTTTGTGGTGGGTTTTAGTAGCTTTTAGGAGTGTTTATGAGCATTAGCATTTTATTAGAATTTCTACAGTACATGAAGAAAAACAAAATAATAAATGCTCATTATAGCTGTTATAGTGGCGTTTAGAACTGCTTAGTGGTTTTTATTTTTTCTGCTGGAAAAACAATGTAAAAAACTCTACAAAACTATTTTTTTCTGCTCCTAGACACTAAAGCTCCAAAAACACTAATAGCCTAAAGTAGTGTACATGGACACATAGGATAACACTATTTAGCTTATATGAGCGAAAAAATGCTAATAACATTTCTAGGAACTTAAAAAAAATGCTAGTTTGCATGGAGCCATATGAAAAGGTACTGGAGGATTATTTTGATCAGGTATAGTTCTTGTTTTGGAAGCTCATCTGCAGGTGGAGGCTTCTTCTATGGTTCACACTTATGTTTTTCAACATGGAATAGTGCATCAAATTATAAATACACTGTTGTCTATGAGACAGTTCTCTTTGCATGTATCAGACAGACATAAGCAATAACTGTAGAGTGCAATGAAAGTGGCGCCAGTGAGAAGCAGCAGGTCTTAAGCAGAATAGAGAACAGGAGAGAAGTCAGTTTGAAGCCAATGTCGGGTACCAGGTGTAGATCAGAGCAATAAACAACAAATATCCAAAAACACTCTAGTGTTAAACCCAGGGATATTCTTCCATCACACTTCTTGTCAATATAGCCATCTCATGCATTACCATAGATAATTTTTATTTAATCCACATAGACAAATGGATACTCACATGCAAGTAAAAACATCAAGCAACACAGATCTGCCCCAGCTGGAACGTGATGCTGTTCGACCTGGGAACAAATGGTTGGACAACTGACGCATTTCGGGGATCATGTCCCCTTCCTCAGAGGAATGCATCAGCTGTTCAACCATTTTATTCCCAGGACGAACTGCATTGCGTTCCTGGTGGAACAGAATTGTGATGCTTGATGTTTTTACTTGCATGTGTTTGTCTATGTGGATTAGAAAAAATAAAAATTTAAAATGATCTTTGTTAATGCACAAGGTGATTGCACCCTCCTGTGTGTTTTTTGCAGGTAGGTCAGAGCAAGCGTAGTCAGTAGGATAGCCAGGGTCATACACAGGAGAGCAGAGAGGGATGATTCATTAGACAATCCAGGGTCAGGTCAGGAAGCAGGCAGAAAACAGGCCAGAGGCAAGCCGAGTCGGTAACAGGTATTTACAGCTGCAAGGTGTACACAGGAACAAACGCACCGGGGAAACGAAGATCAACCAGCAATTGTAGAATGTAACTGGCCTCTTTATAAAAGTTGTTTGGCACCAAACTGGGCTGGGAGCGTGCATAGCTGTGTGCCCATGTGCGTCCTCGTGCAAACATTGTGTGCCAATGCTCAATCTGTGGCCATGCAAAGTACTGGCAGGAATGCCAGGTCTTTGAACACCTCTGCTGCGGACAGTGCCATGACACAAGCTTGGGTAACAGATCATTAGCTTTTTATGTTTTGTATGATAAAGGCAGCAGAGGAGGCACAGAATTTTATAATTGAGCTGCAGAACGAATAGGAAGAGGTTTATTTAGAGCTTGTATATGTGCCTTGTAGTCTAAAGTAAAGCAATACAGAATATGATGATGATGATGATGATTAATATGTATCAATATATATTTTATTTTCACTTTGTCTCTTTGTATATATTCATGTTGCAGGACACAAGAGAATACGAAGTGTCCATATAGATGGAATAGCATCTTCTTTATCAGTGGAAAAGATCTGGAAGGACACACCATACAGTATTGTTATTGTCACTTGTAAGAAGTTTCTTAACTTGTCACTTCTATAGTGGCGGAACTGAGTAACTGACCCCATTGTGGGCACAGATATTTTTGGAGAATTGGCGCAGCATTGGCCTGTATTGCAACTCTCAACAAACTTGACATTTCCAGCTCTTCTATCCTCCTGTCCGGTTCCTACCACTGTTCTTATTGCTCTTCACCATTGATTCTTCTCTCAGCTTCAGATCTAGGTCCTTCTCTTGTCCTCAAAGAAGAAATTTGAATGGATACCTATGTATTCTAACCCAACTTTTAGCTGCATCTCGAAAAAAGGTTAAAAGTTATTGCCTAATAACAAATCGGGGATTTAGGAGAAGTAGAGGAGTTAGAACAAAAATTGCATGAAAAATACTCATAGACACACAACAGAAAAAAGTAATACAGGAAAATCCATAGAAACATACACACAGAGATACATTAAGAACAGGTAATAGAGGGCAGGCGTGACAGGTTCTGAGGGACTTGTACATTGAAGTGTGCTGGTGTCTGTACAGAACTGAGTATGACTGGGCTACTTCAGTGGCCACCATGACACTTGTACACTTTTATGCGTGACATCCCTTAGCTTGTGTGTTTAGTTACATATGTATATATGAATTTATATATTTGTTTATATGAGGCTCAGTGGGGACTTTCATAGGGACAGTTTGTTTTCACAATGTCTGAGTGACCTCATTAAATCTTCCATTGAATTGCACAGACTGTGGGGTCACCAGGGCAGATGGGTTATCTGCTGTTTGTTTGCTGAAGCTCATGTTGCCCATTTACCTTATGCACTAGACATATCTAAAGTCAGATAGGATTTTTTGTTACCTATATTGATATCTGCTACTCAAAAGGCCTCAATGAAACAGGGATATCTCTAAGCTGATTACTAAAGAAAAGTTACAATTTGCAAACAGGTTACATCTGTTCATTCCCCGATTTTACAGAAATTACATTTGTATTGTGTAAAAAGTATACCTCAACTAAACCAATGTTATATGAATGATGCAGGCTTAGTTTGGGCCTTATTGGCATATTGCTAATGATATCACACACTTAAGTGATGAAATGAGGTTTACTTATCTTATGGTAGTCTTTCCAACATAACGAATGGTATCGGTTACAGAAATAGAAGTTCATTAGTCGGGAGCCCCATAGTCGCAGGCACTGCATACAATGCTGACCCCTGAATTTGAGATCTGATGGCATCTTTCATGGATCCATCATCAAGGCTAACTGGTAGTGTAGCAGTGGTGGCGTTTTTTTTTTTTTTTTAGTAACTAAGCAAAGGTACATGACTCTGATGCCATTGCAATTACCGTATATCATTTGCCAAAATAGCAGGATTTTTCCACCTCTTATGCACTATCACAGATGATTTAATATGCATTCATATTCAGAATGTTCATGTCATATTTGGAAACATTCCAGAATCTGAACATCACTGTGTTGCTTAATGAATGGGTTTCTGTGTTCAGTTTAAATACCAGATTACCGCAAAACAGTCAGTATGTGAATTGATTTCCATTTAACTGTTAAAAATTTTTTTTTTAACCCTTATGTTACATATATGTCTCACTTTGACTACACAAATATAATTCTTTACTGGGGTGTTTAAAAAAAGAAACCAGGCTTTCTGTTGGTAGACTTTTCATATTCAAAATATCTAAGTGATTACATATTGAATCAGTGCACTGCCATGTAAATGGGCAAAGGCCGTTCAAAACTAAAATAGCAGTTTTTTGTTTGCACCGGCGGGTTAATCAGCCATCAGCATCTTGTATCTCTGAGACACCAGTGGTGAGCTTTTCCTGTAGTATGTTTCTATGCTGTCTTCCACAAGTCTGTAATGAAGGTGTCACTCTGGATGCTGGAATCTCCAGTTTGCTTATTCCACATTAAATATATTCTTTCAGGAGAGTGTAACACCCTTATCTAGCTTTGTTTAAATCAATGCTAGTTGGACACAACTGAATATTAAAGTGAACATGCCTCACAACTGAAGTTCCTGAGAAATATAAGATGCCACAAAGTGATTTAACTTGCTGAAATCAAAACCATTTTTGGTGGAATTAACCTTTAGAAGACTATTTCCTTCCATATAAGTGGTTAGTTTGCACTTTTCCTGAAGAAATATAACTTTTTAAAAATGTAAGCATTCCTTGTTTAAAGTAACAGCTATCTAAACCTCATTGTACGGGAAACATTACATTTTGCAGGAGGATCATACCAGTTGGGTACCATTTTAGCTAGATAATCAACTTTTATTTTGTAGGCAGAACCAATAATGGTACATATGAAAAAATCACCGAAGCAATCTATAGAGGTACCCGATGAAGGCAAGTGTAGATAAAATACATAGAAGTCTCCCAAAACCCTAAAACCTGGGAATCTTAAATATCAATTTCCTAATGTACATCAGGCTGGTTATATTGCAGTGATATGAGCAAGGCATTTTAAGATCTAACGATTTCAGCCTTGCCTAGTTCCATACTGTGCAATAACTTTACATATTGGCAGATCAATGGTACCCTACAACAGAGGCGTCACTAGGGGGTGGCTATTGGGGCTAAAGCCCCGAATCTGGGGCCCATAGCGCTGAGTCTTTTGGGTCAGGGTCCCTGCCCAACCAGCGGGCCACGGCCATGGCGGGAACTCTGGCTGCTTGAGAGAAGCAGAAGAGAGGAGAGAAGCGAGTGCGTGGACGAGCAGAGAGTAAATCATCTCTCTCCGACTGCTGCACATCAGCGCTCTTCACAGCCAGGCCTCTTTAATGTCGGATGGCATCATCTCTCACTCCCCACCCCACCGCACTCCTGCCCTCACTAAATGGACCAGTGTTGCCAGCCTGCCACCAATGTAGCGACAATAGACATTTGGTGGCACTGGCTGGCACGGCAAAATACAAACCCACATCTGGTGGCAGGTGACACGCCCAGGGCTCCCACTGATTATGCATTATGGTGAGTTGAACCACTTGTTTACCACCGGTGTGCCCCCCCCCCCTCCCCACCAGGCCTGCAAAAAGGTTGGTGATCGCTCCTATGGGCTCTAGCCCCAGATCTTTTGCAGAACTAGCAACGCCCCTGCCCTACAATAAAGCTAATATGATTCCCATAATTGCAGTCTGAGTGAAAAATAATACTGTGATGTTGCTATACAAACTATATATATATGCAGAGCTGGATTTACAGAAGTGGAACCTCTAAAGCTGCCCATTTAGCCCAAAAAAAAAAAAAAAAAAAGATTCTTCCATCCACACAAAGTAGGTGGATGAAGGAATCCAACCTGACGGACACTGTATTCTGATAGCTGCACCCGCTGATCGAGAAAAGTTTTCCAACATGTTCCTTCGACAGGAGTCAAAGGATTGACTTCTGTTGTGCAGGGATGGCCAAATAATTATCGCATTTTGGCTGGTCCCTACTAAACATGACAAATTTTGATCAGTGTATGGCCAGCTTAAGCTACAATCCAATAAACAGCATGTTGGTTAAAGCCCAAAGGAAAGCATTTTAACCTCATGCATAAATTGGCATGGGTCTACTGTACTATATCCAGCTAATTTGTGTATATTATTACTGTCCACATCTCTTTATTTAAACTTAGGCTTAGAAGGTTTAGCTACAGTCATGAGCCCAAGGACATAATGGTCAATAACTTGAAGTGCCAGTGCCATAAAAGGTACACTAAAGTAAAAGTCCCTATACTCTAATAGATAGTGAGATATTTAAAGCTCCTTTAACAGTCGTATAGCTGTGTGCAGCCTGTTGTCTTACATTAGCAGCCATTTCAGTCTCGGCTTGCAGTAAGCTTGACCACAAACGTGTCCTCGATTAGGACTAATGGATAGTTCATTTTGTGCAGTGAAATGTTGTCCTAATAATAATATTGTATCTCTGAATATATTCTTATAACTCATTGTCATTTTAAAGGGAAAGTATGGTATATTTTAGTGAGAACATCTTTTCGGTTATTATTGCATTGCATACCTTACAGTAATTTTTATATGACTTAAAGATTTTACATGCTTACTTGTTTTTGCTATGCTATTAAATGTAGACATTAGCAACTAGATTAGATTAGCTGATGTAATGATTTACCCTTCCTGCTTAAGTAGATCAAAACCAAGTCACCATTTTCACAGAATCTTTAGTAGTTTAGTAGTAAAGTTGTTTTAAATCCTTTTAGATCTGCAGATTTTTGTATAAGAATATTTGTTCATCCTACCTTGAAGGTTCGTGTTCAAGAACTTGTCAGGGAGCAACAACTGTTTCCTAATTGTATTTATTACCTAAAACTTTTGCATTGTCTCCCTGGATCTACAAATGGACATCCCGCCACATATTGTACAGGCATGATGTACTGTCGTCACTGTCTGTCAATGATGAGCAATGATGGAGTAAGTGCATACAGGTATAGATAGGAAGTGGCTGAAAGATGATAGAGGAGATTAGTAGCACTGAGCCATGAAATGTATGACACTAGTTTAGCAACTATTAAGGGTTTAGACAACATCTGTTGAGTTAAAATATCAGCTACACATATTGTGCATTAATTTCAATGAAACATAGCGCTGCACTGCGAGAAGGAGCAGAAAAGCGCTATAACTGTGCATCACCGCAAAGCAGGAAGTAAAGCCTGGATGTGTAATACAGCTCCCCTCATTATGCATAGAAACAAGGTTGTTAATATCAAGCTAAAATTCCCCAGATAGCAAGGATAACTTCCCACAAATTTGTGGCAGTGTTGAATTGTAAGTCTGTTAACTTGCTGCACATTTTCATTGGGAAGGTGTACACTTGCAGAGCATTCAAGGCAAAAGTTCTAGTTGACACTTTTCCAATTTGTAGCAAATGTGCGTGGCAAGTCTCTGGCAAGAGAAAAGTTGCAGTGGTGAGTCTACAGTAAGAGCTCTGCAAGTCCACAGCATGAAAATTCAGCCACAGTGACCCCTGTGGTGGGAGGACTATTGCACAACATAACTGAACCAGAACTTGCAGCAGACTTGTAGAATGTTTGAAAAGAAAGTTGATCTGGAGTCATGCAATGCGGACTTGCTGTGAAGCCTGGTAAGACTAGCAATAGGTTACCAAGTTATTTTCAAACATTTATCTAAAAAAATTGATATCTATACTTTCCCTTTAATATCATTTTCAGCAGTCTTTCATATAACCTACCTTGTGTTTAGGCTTAGTGACCATATTCATCAGTTCACCCAATATACTGAATGATATCAGCAGAACAAACCTTGACCTTCCATCCAAGAACCATTGAACTATTCATTAGCACTTTTAGCACGAAGAACTCTTATCAAAAGTTTTCATTTTAGATTTCATGCTTTCCCTTTACATAATAAAAGCTGTGGTAACTTTAAGTCCAGCAGTGAATTTTGGGGCCAGAAAGTGTGATATGAAGACAATCTTACTACATGTATAAATCTCATGTATATAATCTACATGTTTTTAGTTTTTTTGTTATATTAGAAGTGTGGATACATTTACCCCAGAAGTGTTTGTCCTGCCATATTTATGGGCTGATTTATCCTTGTAGTAAGTGTGCCCTGTGTACTGTTACAGCCATTTTGAAATTTGACGAAAGAACATAACTAAATCAATAAACCTCTATGCATCTTAGACAGGGCCTGTGAGTTGTATGTATGTTTCTTTTAGATAAAGAGCAGTTTGTCGGATTTCTTGTCTCGCATTACCCATAGACAACAATGTAAAAAGAAGAAAATAAGCTATTTCTAGATCCTAATTAGTATGGTGGTGTAAGGGATGCTGTTGTTGCCTTGCAGTGCTGGGTAGTATTCTCACCAGCGACACTATTAAATAGTGTTAGCACTAGTTTCCTTCCACAATTCAAAAATATTATACCAGGAATTTGTCTTTTTTTCCTGGTGTTATGTGGCTATAAAAACTGGCATTACACTGTAATGGTAATCATACAAATCAATTGTGCGTCAGTCTCAACATATACGGGGCACAATAAGACTTTTTTCACATAAGCTTTGCTTGTATAAGAGCAGTGTGTACAACAAGCATTTACAAAGCCTTTGTAAGGCAAGTTTTGAGTAACTTTGATAAAGCCTTCAAAGACCACTTCAATTCCAGCATGTTAAACACAGATCTTAATCGGAGAGCAGAATATCACTTTAAACAAGCTTCTAGCAGGCTTATGACAAGCTTTATGCCTAGTACACACGATGAGAAAATCGGATGAAAAATACCGCTTTCAAAGCAATCGTACAACAATCTGATTGTTAGTACACAGTTTTCGAGAGCCAATCACGAGCGTTCATGCAAATTTATCCGAAGGGACAAACATGAAAATTTTTCTTGTACAATATCAGAACAAAGAATCCGTTTAATCAGTACAGTATTCGTCCCAAAAAAAAAACGAAGACCAAGACCACGCATGCTCGGAAATGAAACAATACAATATAATACAACACATTACATCACTTCCAAAGCTGTATTCTGTCGTATGATAATTTTCGTAACTTTAGTAACCTAATGGTCTTTGGTATGCAGACTAGCATTCAAAAAAAAAATGGATCGTCATTCATCCGATATTCTCATCATATGTATGAGGTCTGTTAGTACACATATACACAGTATAGTGACGTTCGGCTCCAGTCCCAGTCAGGGGCGTGTATGCAAGAGTGGCTCCATAGCAGTCTGCAAGGAAAACGAGCCACCCTGAACTTGGAAAGAGAGACCATTAATCTGGGGACCAGCTGAATCTGCAGAAAAACAAAACTTCAAAACATCAAGAAGTAGCTTAAATTGTATTTTTTTACATTAGCAGTTGAAATTGCTCAAAAACAATTAGGCTTTAATATTGCTTTAAGCAGTACCATAAAATGTACCCTTTTCTTAATTTCCTTTAGAAAAATAGTACAATTTGCTGTGCCTCTGACTGCCAGTGTCAGGAAATTTAGAGTGAGGTGCCCTGCTTCTCCACCACACAAAGACTTTGAGTAGACTTTGACTTTGAGTGGAACAAAGCATGGTAACTCAGTACTGGGGAAAAGATCAGCTGCAGGGAGGCTACAGGCAATAACAATCACTAGTTTTTTATTCACTGCTTGCCTTTTTGAGGCACAGCTTCCACAGTTCTGGTTCTCTTTAAAATGTGTGTTTAACTTTCCTATACTGGAGAACGTTTTTGGCAGACTAGACCAAAATCTTCTTTCACATGTTCCTTGCTGTGCCTGCCTCATTTATGGCATCTGTAAAATGCTGGAAATGGACCTAGGTGCTGGGATGCACAGGATTTATATTATTATGTGTGCTGCCCAATTAAACACCTGAAAGATGTCAGATCAAGAAAAGTATCAGCAGAATATGCTCGTGGTTGTGAATGGAGCAATGAGGGGAGCGTGGACATCACATCGCTGGAGAAGGGCACACAAGAAGGTAAGTGTGCCATGATGGGCAAATGTGCTGTGTATACACAAGAGGAATAAAACAGAGAGGAGATAAGGGCGCTCTGGTGGAGGTGGATAGCTGGTCAGAGGGGTGATAATGATGATATGGAACTTCTGGCAGCACTTTGGTTAGAGGAGAAGCAACTCTGAAGATATAAAAAAGGAAAAGAAAGACGTCCCTAAGTTCAGTATGCAAAATGTAATAAAGTGCACAAAGGGTTAAAAGCACTTACAAAATCGTGGAGTATTAAAAGACATGATAAAATCAGGAGTCCTCATCTGGGGCATGTGTCCATCCTCAGCATGGTGGTAGAAAGCAGTGTAGAGCCATCCAGCAGCTGTAAGACCCCTTTCACACCACAGCGCCCATAGCGTGGGCGGTAAAACGCTGCTATTTTTAGTGGCGTTTTACCGCCGGATTTGCGGATTTGCGCCCCCCCCGCTAGCGGCCGAGAAAGGGTTAAAACCGCCTACAATACGCTGCAATAGTGGCGTTTTGCCGGCGGTATTACAGCTCTGCCCCATTGATTTCAATGGGGAGCAGCGGTGGAGGAGCGGTAAACACACCGCTCCTTCACCGCTCCAAAGAAGCTGCTGGCAGGACTTTTCCCTGACGTCCTGCCAGCGCATCGCTGTCGTATGAAAGCCCTCGGGCTTTCATACTGCAAACAATGGTGCAGCTTTTTTAGGGCGGATTGCAGGCGCTATTTCTAACGCTATAGCGCCTGAAAAACGCCCTGGTGTGAAAGGGGTCTAAAGCGTTCTCATACGTGTTGGAGAGAGGAGGCGGCAGGGAAGCCTGTATTCACTGTGGGAAGTATGAGGCTGATGGTGTCAGTGGAGAGAAGGAGGCGGTAACACGTTTCGGAGCATGTGTGGCTCTTTCATTTGACGAAGGAGCCGCACATTCTCCAAAACGCGTTACCGCCTCCTTCTCTCCACTGACACCATCAGCCTCGTATGTCCCACAGTGAATACAGGCTTCCCTGCCGCCTCCTCTCTCCAACACGTATGAGAACGCTTTACAGCTGCTGGACAGCTCTACACTGCTCTCTACCACCATGCTGAGGATGGACACATGCCACAGATGAGGACTCCTGATTTTATCATGTCTTTTAACACTCAACTTCCTTTTAAGTGCTTTTAACCTTTTGTGCACTTTATTAAATGTTCCTTTTTATACACAAGAGGACCCTGTAAATTACTGTTGTTAAGGCTTCGACAAAGTAACTTGAAGCCTACTAAACGCTTTGGAAAACGTTGCCATACACTCTGATGTTATACAAGCTAAAGCCAATGTTAACAAGGTCTTACAGCGGAAGTGTGGGTGAGCTGGAAAATTTTGCCTGAATTTCTCTTCATCTCTGCTGGTAAGCTGGCACTGCAAGGTAATGCCTCATATGCAATAATGGGCAAGCGAGACACAAACTCAGAACTGGATATACATGTAAGTAAAGAAAAAAATCATTCCGGAGTCTGAACACATAGTTAAAATGTAAAGCAATGTGAAATGTCATGTCTATGTGAACAAAATAAATGTGAACACATACAAGAAAGGACAATAGGAATGAAATAACATTACACATAAAAACATACTTTTCCCTGCCCTGTCTTACAATATTGAATTTAACAAAAAGTTGGAACTGAACATGAATGAAAAAATAATAATTACTGAAAAAATACTGAAACAACCAAAAAACATAAGTATAGTTATATATAACCATAAGACGGCTTCCAGTATACAATTATACACTGACTGAAGCACATTCAATAGGAGAATTCATGTTTCTCTAAAAGCATAAGACATTAAACAAAAACATGACAAACCCTGCTGTATAAATGGATTTTGTGATGGTTTGCCATTGAATAAATTATTTTTGTTGATTACCAATTGTCATTGTGATTTTGTTATAAATTCTAATGTTTCCATCTCTCTCTCTGGTGCTCAGGAATTGGACTAGTGGCAGCAAAAGATGTAGATGAGATATGTGATGGTGGTATTGTTTGTGTAGTTGTGATATAAACTGGAGCTAGTGCATCAGCCCAATTTACTGGCTAACAAAAGGCTGCTGCTAGTTGCAACTTTATGACTATAGCTGGCTATACAGTATATTAATACATTTTTTTCATTTAAACTGGCTACAGATAGACAGGTTGAAGGAAAGAAAAGCGATTGATTCTATCAACACAGTCAATGTTGATGAGGGAATCCCTCCCCTGGAGCCATTGTGTTTGCTTCTCCACCCAACGCTACGAGAGTACAGTGGTTACTGCTAGTAATAATCAATCGCATTTGAAATCTAACATGCTGGTTGCACCCAAGTTAATCAATTGTTCAACTTTGGTACAATCAGCCTGCCCTGCCCATACATGGTTTGAATCTTGGTTGGTTCAGCATTGGATTTGAACCATCTATTGCTGGCTTTAGCCTGCAAAGGAAACAAAAGAAATGTAATTATTTCCTCCATCCACACTAAACAGCATTGGTAGAGGACCCCCCCCCCCCCCCCCTCTGCCAGATTATTGTATTCTGGTAGCCGCCAGCTGTCAGAATACCTGTACAAAAACTGCAGTTGTTCGGCAGCAGTCACCGTACAGACGACAATTTTCTGACAGGTTCCTTCGACAAAAGTTGATTAAACAATTGAGTTTTTTCCATCAGAGTGGTGTCTGCAGAGCTATACACTGCTCGAATTTCAGCTGAGTAAGCAGGAATCAGCCAACATTCAAGCAGTGTACAGCCAGCCAGGGTTGCCATCATTTCTTGCAGCGCAGTGCTGTTTTCTTACAGGACTTGTTTAAATTTCCACTAGATGCACTCTTTGCATAGCGTTTATGTGATTTTACCTGCTTCTAGTGAATTATGAACCATCTAAGACCTCATAGACACTGCTAGTTTAGCCACTGTGCCAGAGCATCTGATGTTTTCGTGTGAGCGGAAGGCACAGGTGCACCGCCCAGCCTCCCAAGAAGTCTGCAAACTAAACATTAGTATTACTCGGTACACCGTTTAGCAGCTACATTTTCCAGCTTTTCATAGACTTATAGGCTGCTGGCAGTGGGAATATTTCACCTGTGTGTTCTTCCCACACGAAAACGTCAGAATCTCAGGCACAGGGGATAAGCGTTTAGGAGGGCCTCCTCTCCACATCCCTGGCCTGCCTGTAAATGTAGGGCACTGAGGGGGGTGGGGGAGACTAATTGGAAGCTGCAAGAAAAAAAAACAGATAACCACCCCATACACAGTATATAGTACCCCTGTTTTCTCATTCACAAAACAAAAGATATAAAGTAAATAAACACACAATGGCATACCAAAGTCCCTTAATTAAAAAAAAGTCCTGCAATGCAAGTCCATCATCAATCAATTGTCCATTTTGAGAATGGGTAACCAAGGCAACACACCCCTTACTTATTCATGTGGGGGAGGCAGACATCCGGGCAGGGCTGCCGTTACAAATCATGGTACCCCATATGGACTGTCTGACAGACCTCTCCAGTGTCTCCCCATATACTCCCCACACACCCCCACTATTGTGCACTCTGAATCCTCCATTACCCATTACACATAATCAAAACCTAAATAGTTGTAGCTGCAGTTACCCCCATTACTACACACTCTGCATCCCCCACTACTCCACATTCTGCACCTTCTGCATCCCCCATTACACATCATTCTGACCCCCCGATATCCCCCACTGACCCATATTCTGCAGCCACTAAACACCCCACTACTCCACAATTTGCAACCCCTGCATTCCCCATTACACCTCATTCTACACCCTTTCCATTCCCTTTCCCTCCACATTCTCTAGCACTACATCCCCCCATTAACCCACATTCTACACCCCCTGCATTAATATCCCACATTAGCCCACACTCTGTACCCTCTGCATCACTCATTACCTGCACTCGTTAAGCCTACACTACTCCTTAGTTTGCATCCCCATTACATGTTTTTTACACACAATGCCCACTGCTAGTAAAATCTAGCCTTTTCCAAATTCCAGAATTTGGGTTTAAGCCTCACCTACAGGTGGTGTGCCCTATGACCCTCACCTGTAGCAGCTGTTATGATGGCGCCTGTGCTGCTGTGTATAGCTCACAGCTCTGAACTTCTTGAGTTGCAAACTCTGTCTGGCAATGTTCCCCACCTCCCCCTCAGGCTCAGGGGATTCTGGCCATTGTAGTTGGATGAATAGCAGAGAAGGGGAGAACAAGGGATGAGAGAAGGATGGGCACACTTTTTTTAATGGGTAATTCCAGATTCCATTTTTGTGGAGTCCCCCTTTACAATCCATACCAGTACCTCAACTTAGATAAGATTCTGGTATAGATGTTGAGTGGAATCCATGGCCATAAAAATAATTAAGCATCTGGGAAATGTGATTTAGCAGCAATTTAAATGGCATTTGCCCCCTTTGTAAATGTCAAATTTGCCTTAATATGCTCAAAGTTAAGTCAGTGAAGAACAAAGAGAACCAGATTCAGATCACAAGGCAGCAACAGGGAGCACACAGGAGGTGCCACATGTCAGATTTCTTAAAGGAAAGTACAGATCAAAGAGTTCATGGCTAAGGGACATTGAAAGAGGATTGCCAGAGCAGAAACCTGGCCATGACTGTTTTCCCCCGAAAATTTCTAAATAATTTTTTAACAAAAAAATATACAAAAATCATTATTAGCAGACACAAACATAACTTACAAAATTCCTGCTAAATCGAAAAAGATAAAAGTGTATTGAGTTAATAAATAAAGTTCTGTTTGTAAATCAGGTCTTGGAGCTCATTCACATAGGTGCTGTGGCCTGTATAGTGTGAATCAGTGTTTTTTTTTTTATGTGGCTATTGCTATGTGCAGGCACTGGCAGCCTATATTGCATTATGGGGACGCAGCAGCTGTACGAATACAGACACAGGTCCTAATTTGACAAGTGTGTGGGTGCAGTTGTATGGCCCCAAATACAGACAGCGTGCATTCGGGGTCACTCACCCACATCTGCATCCTGATCAAATTAGGAACTGCAGCTGTGTTCATACAGCAGCTGTAACAAGACGGCTCCAGCCACACAAAAAAACAGCTCATTTACATTGTATAGGACAGAGAACCCATGCGAATGAGCCCTTCATTTTTTTAATTATTTTTTCCAATTTTTTAAATGATCTTTTCCAATTTTTAAAATTATTTTTTACAATTTATTTTTTACCTTTTTTAATTGATTTTTTTTTTTTTACAACATTGTTGAGGGGGGGTCTAAACAGACCACTGACATTTCACCTTTGAGACAGAGAAAGGAATTAAGGAACAGTTATTGAGGACAGAACTCCTGTTCATTCATAAACTGAAGCATAGTAAACACAGTATACTATAGGTCAGTTATAAATGGACACATGTGTCAGTTTCAGAAAAGGAAGGGGGGCGATAAATTACATATTTACTGGCCCCTTCCATCACTCTCCACCCCCCTGTGAATACAGCATCAGATGGGAGAGGGAAGCCAGCAGCTCTGTGAAAGGACGAGGGGAGGCCTGGGTACACAGGGGGGCACACAGGGAAAATCAGATGTTGGCAGCACAGGGAGGGGGGGATCTGTGATGCAGGGCCGGGGGACCATTACAAGGCCCTGTGTCTGTGTCTCTCCCTCCAGCAGCTGAAAGCCAGCAGGAGGGCGAGAGGGAGAAACTGTCTTTCAGCTGCTGCAGAGAGCCACACAGGGCAAAGTTCTGCAACCTTCCCATCCAATTGCAGAAAGACCAATATCCTAGATTACAAGAAGGTACGCAGGTGAACACCTGCAGCCTTACACCTCAAAATATAAGTCATCCAGGTGTGATGGTATAGCTTCCTGAAAGTAGACATGTGCTTTCAGCATGGAAAAGATCACAGACTCCAAAAGTCCCCTGTCCCTTAGAACCTGGCTTTCAATAGCCAAGCCAGCAACTCAAAAGCAGGGTGGAAGATTGGCTCTTGAGACAGAAGATCTGCCCTGAGTGGGAGATGCCAGGGGGGTCCACGACCAACCGCATACCAGGGGAGGCAGCGCCGAACTGGAGCCATCAGAATGAATGGAATGCCTTTGGCCTTTATCCTACACAGCAGGTGGAGTAGAAGAATTTTGAAAGGAAGGAACTCATATATACGTAAAAGATGATACTGTACTAACTCCATGAATCCCCCCAGGGCATCTATTTTGTCCACCAAAGAATCCCTTATCCTATCTATGCACCTTTCTGCCATATGGAGCACACTCTGTGGTTGGGGTGCCTGGGAACAGCCGTGCAGATGAACAGAAGAGACTGGAGGTGGCTGTGGGGGGTCACCACACAGCTACTGAAAATGGCCACCAAATCCCTACCCACCAAAGCCCATAAACAACATCCTCCGTTGCACGCCGCAGCCTACTCAGCGCTTGGCTAGGGTCTGAGCATGCTCGCTGGCCAGGCTAGGGTTGACTACTGGATCTATATTAACCAGCCTGTCGCCCAGGCCCAGGTGCTGATTGAAGATCTTTGCAGGAAAAAACTTAGGAAAAAAATTAAAAATGAAAAAAAAAATGCTATGGAACCACAGGTCCCAGCAGGGAGCTAGGTCACTCTTCATGACGCTAGGCAGAAAGAACTGGATTGACTATGCAGAGAGGGGGTTTATATCAACCAGGACTGATCATAGGTGGTGCTGAGTTTCCTTTTTCTGCCTAGTGTCCTACCTTTGTAGGTGGCGATATAACCTTATGGTCAAGAATAGAAGATGCTTTGTCCATTAATGAACAAAGGAGAAAATGCTCTGTTGGATCTATTAATTTCAAACAACAGCTTATTACAAATGTGCAGGTTAAAGACAACTTGGATAATAGTGATCTCTGTGTATACATATTTGTTATAAGTTACTTGAAAGAGAAGCATGTTTGTGGAACAAGAACTCCAAATTTCAACAAAGCAAACTTTAATAGGCTGTGATCCTTAAACCTGGTACACATGGGCCGAATGTCGGGAGACATTTTCCGGTTCAAAAAAACAGCTGATATTCGAGCCGTGTGTATGTCGATTTATCTGATAGAAGCTGCCTGTTTGGCCAGCTTCTGTCGGAGGAGCAGGCTGGAAAACTCAATGGGGGAGAGCACCGATCGGAGTGTTCTGGCGGGGGGACCGTCCCTTTGTCAGAACATAACAGCTCAGCGGCGGAGACCACTGTACTTACTTCGCATAGTGAGTCCTGCGGCTCTGACCAAAGCTGACAGTTGAACAGAAAAAACCTATAGTGTGTACTGGCTTAACTGTACAATACTCAGTGAGTGTTATGCTTGTTACACAATTGAATACAATTTGGTATTGTATTCTATTAGGTAGCACTAGCAAGCATAAAAGGACTCATGGTTATCTAGGGGAAGGCGGGCTAGCTCTAATACCATCCGGCTGGCCCGCCCTCTCTTTGCCTTCTATGACACCAAGTAGTGTCATTTCTTCAAAGGGAATGTGCGCACGCAATTTCTGACTTGCGTGTGCACACTAGGTGGGCCAGACCCGGAAATGTTCCTGCTGCATGTGAGGCTGGGGCAGGCTGGCGTCCTTTCTAGCGGGCACACTTTCCCGCCACTCCCCTTTCCTTCTGAAAGGGTGTCTCAAGTGTGGCCGCCTGTTGCCACAAAGGGTTGATTTTTCTGGGTGAGTCACCAAGGTTCTATATAAATACTCCAGGTGCAATATTTCACTAATTGTTTTTGATAGTATAGAATTCATTTTAGTTGAAATTACTTTAAGGATTATGTCTTTTTATAGATGTTATGGGTGACGCCTCTTGACTAAGCGGCATACAGCCGCGAAACCGGTCGAGGAATACGTCCAACCCCACACCAACGTGTCCCCACATACTTGTGGGGTCTCTTGCAAATTTGTAAACCCTAGTATAATTATACTGAAGACCTGTTTAACAATTATTGTCTTGTTTTTGATGTATATTTTGTATTATCCCAAATATGTGTTAAATAAATGTGATATACTTTTTTATTATTTGTGATTACTACACATGGGTACCACAATAGTCCCCTTCATCGCCTTTGCTCAAGGGTACTATTTGGAGTAGCCTTTCTATGAGCTTTTCCTCATTCTCTCCATATAATTATGGGATGATGGTACCTACCCCTATGTTTATTTACAATCTTCTGAGGTGATATTGCTTTAAAGGAATTTAGCATATATAAATAGTAAAAAGGTTATGAAAGATCAGTTAGGTCCCATAACAAATGAACAAAGGAAACTGGTCATAAATGACAGTGAAAAGGAAGATATTTGTTTCATATTTTTTTCTCTTCAGCTTTTACAGATGAAAAAGGTATGTTTAATCATCTTAACAGTAATATTAATGGTGTTTCACTGAAAGTACTGCTGTGGCTGACAGAAAACCAGGTACAAACGAGAGTAGTGAAACATAATGTGAACAAATCATCAGGTCCAGATGGCTATTGCCGCGTACACACGACTGGACTTTGACGGACTTGGTCCGGCAGACAATCCGACAGACTTTGCAGCCGAGGCCCGCCGGACTTTCAAGCGAATGAACTTGGCCACACACGATCACTCCAAAAGTCAGACGGATTCAAACGTGATGACATAGAATAAGGAAGTTCATAGCCAGTAGCCAATAGCTGCTCTAGCGTCGGTTTTAGTCCGTCAGACTAGCACACAGACAACCGGATTTTTCGACCAGACTTGAGTCCATCGGAAAGATTTGAAGCCAGTTTTATTTCTAGGTCCGCCGGACATTTGGGAAGAAAAAGTTTGCTGGAGCCCACACACGATCGAATTGTCAGACGGACTCTGGTCCGCTGGACCAAGTCCGCCGGAAAGACTGATCGTGTGTATGCGGCATTACACCCACGAGTCCTTAGGAAACTTAGCTCAATTATAAAGACACCTCACTGACTGGAATAGTACCAACTAATTGGTGTAGAACAAATATGGTACCAGTTTACAAAAGGATTAAAATGTATACCTGGAAACTACATGCCAGCCAGCCTAATAGGATATCAATAGTATGTAAGGAATTTGAGGGAATGTTAAGGGACTCTTTACAGAAATTTGTCTGCAATAACAAGTTCATACAGTACGTGACAACCAGCATGTATTTAAGAAAGATCGTTCTTGTCAGACCAATCTGTTATTGTTCAATTTAGAAGTAAGTGGGAATAGTTTTCTAGATTTTGCTAACGCACTTGATACTGTACCTCATTGATATTTAATCTATAAAAAAAGGTCTGTTGGAATTGATGAAATTGTATGTACATGATTAGGAAACTGGCAGCATGAACCGGTCCAGTAGTGATAAATTACTCATTCTCTGAATGGTCTGAAGTTGTGAGTGGTGTGCCCCAGGGTTCTGTCTTGGGACCAATGCTGTTCAAATGGCTTATTAATGATATAGAGGCTAAAATGAAAAGCACAATTTCAGTGTCTGTAGATGATATGAAATTATGCCAGGGAATAACTACAGGCACAGGATAAAACATCATTACAGGAAGACCTTGACAAAATGGGGGGTTGGGCAGCTGCTGGGAGATGAGGTTCAATAATGATAAATGTAAAGTTATGCAAGTATTAAGTGCCAAAAATACACTTGCAAATTAAACATTAGGAGGTGCTCCTCTGGGATAATCAAAGATGGAAAAGGTTAGACCTCATCTTGAATATGAAGTTCAGTTTTGATCACCAATTCTAAGGAAAGACATTGTTAAAGGAGTTCCGCAAAGGGCAACATAATAAAGAAGGTTGATGGATGACCTTTGCTACGAGGATCGATTTCAAAGATTACAGTTAGGCATAATGTACACAGGATGCTCAGGCAACCTCTTCTGAGCATTTTTCTTGACAGTTTTGAAAACGCCCGTTTAGCAGTGTTTGCATGCCCCGTTTAGTTGAGTTTTGCCACGATCGCGTCTGGGAGTGTTTTTAAGATAACATCAGTAGACCCTCCCAAAGCACAAAAAAACAGTAGTTATTAACTATTTCAGCCATTCTGCGAGACCAGAATGAGTAGCAGCAACTGAGAGAGCAGTGCATATACCTCTCTTAATTTTGGTGCTTTGAATGTGAATCCTATAATGAGCACATGTGAGGAAATGCTCCTGACGTTGTTGTTGCAGAGGCTGGAAAACTTAACATGAGGGCAAAATGAAATTAAAACAGCCAGATATTAACCACTTTAATACAGGGCACTCATACACCTTCCTGCCCAGACCAATTTTCAGCTTTCAGTGCCATCACATTTTGAATGACAATTGCGTGGTCATGCTACACTGTACCCATACTAAATTTTTATCATTTTGTTCTCACAAATAGAGCTTTCATTTGGTGGTATTTGATCACCTCTGGGATTTTTATAAAAAAGGCCCACATTTTTTTTAATTTTGTTTCAGTGATGGGCACTGATGAGGCTGGACTGACGGGCACTGATAAGGCGGCACTGATGGGCACCAATGAGGTGGCATTGATGGGCACTAATGGGGCACTGATGGACACTGATTGGTGGCACCGATATGCAGCACGGGTGGGCACTGATAGGCGGCAGGAATGGGCACTGATAGGCAGCAGGGATGGCCACTGATATGTAGCACAGATGGGCACTGATGTACTGTAATGTATTGTAATGATGAATGCTAATCAGTGCCAAACAATAATGCCTGCCATTTAGTGATGCCCATTGTGGGTACTGATTGGCATCCATTGTGGGCACTGATTGGCATCTCTGGTGGTCTAGGGTGGCATATCTGGTGGTGGGCATCCCTGGTGGTCCAGTGTGGGCAGCACAGAACCCCCCTGTTAGAGGAGCAGCCGATCGGCTCTCCTCTACTCACGTCTGACAGACGCGAGTGAGGAAAAGCCCATCACTAGCTCTTCCTGTTTACATCGTGATCAGCCACGGCTGATCACGTGGTAAAGAGTCTCCGTCACCGCTCTTTACCTAGATCAGAATGACACACCGCAACAACGATTGCCCAGGGGCATGCAGTGGCTTAATATCCTGAAGACGTCATATGACGTCTGGTCAGGAGGATATTGAAACCAATTTGCCGCTGTCATTTTGCTATATGACGGGTGGCAAGTGGTTAAATTTCATACAACTGTGTTTGGTCAAGTAGGGAGGGGGTCAAGCTCAATGGTGGGGTCATCTGTTTCAAATCTCAAAATTTTAACATATGGGTCAAATTCCCATTCTACTTCAGCTTACAGCAATGCTAGTGGTGTATTTTATTAGATCAAAGGCTCATTAGGGGTATATTAAATGGCTTATGAAGCATTGCAAGCAATTACAAGTTTTTAAAATACTTTTTTTAGTGTTTTTTTTTTTATCATTTGCTACCATTTTTAAGTTTTGTAATGTAAAAATAAAATAGGGCACCTTTAAAAACACTTCTAAGTGAAAACGCGCCTAAACGCTGTTACCACGTTTAAGCGCATTTAGCCGTGTCTGATGTTTGAAACGTCAGAAAAATCAGCGTCTGAACTCATATTTTGGCCTTCAAAGAAAAGCCTCTAAACGCAACTGCATAAAAACGTCAGTAAACAAGTCTGTTTATATGTACACATAAGCTAACATTGGATGAGTTTAGGGGCAGATGGAAAAAGCATCCAACTGCTTCTGTTTCGTCACATATGGCGACCCATCACATTTGGCTACCCGCTGGATTGCACATGCGCGACGTTGTCATATGCATTCCAACACTGTGGCGATCTGAACTTGCGCAGAATTTTGTGGCCACACCCCTGAGTCCAGGTTCAAGCCCCACCATCCAAGTGGATATAGAGTTAGGTTATAATTATGCCGAGCAAAATTAGGCCCAAAGCGTGGAGAGCAAAGCGAGACCGCAAGGGGCCCTGTGGCAAAGTGGTCTTACAACAGTGTTGGAACACATATGGCGGCATGCGCACTCCAGCGGGTAGCAAAATGTGATGGGTCGCCGAATGTAACGAAACACCTCTGAACATCCATTTACCAGCAGCAGTATTCATGAGGCCTTATTCACTCTAGAGAAGAGGGGCTTAAGACTGAGTATGATTACAATGTACAAATATAGTAAAGGTGACTTCAGTAACTTTAATAAACTGTTTACTTAAAGTGGTTGTAAACTCTCCCCCACAACTTTGTCCCATGTAAATCAGCAAAAAAAAAACCCTAATAAACACTGCTTGTAGATATCTCCTTACTTGCTTAGTATTGTAATCCTTTTTGTTCTTTAGAATGACGTCATTGAGCATGCCCATATCTCCCCTGATTTACGGCACACTCTCTATGTGCTTGTCTATGTGTTATTGGGACTTCCTATGGCACACCACTGATATCCCAGGAGGCTGTAGAATCATTCAGAGCTTTCTCCTACACACCATGTGACCATGTGACATCGCATGCAGTGCAAACCTGGCCATTACTGCAGTCTTATCAGTTGAAGCTGATAAGACTG
This sequence comes from Lithobates pipiens, assembly GCF_037356315.1. NCBI lineage: Eukaryota > Metazoa > Chordata > Amphibia > Anura > Ranidae > Lithobates > Lithobates pipiens. Next base: position 122,586,531 of record NW_027507748.1, read on the forward strand.
ACAGAGGCTAACTTTAGACAATCAGCACAAGTAAATACTATGAAATAAAACAAGTCAGTTATGAACAGGGAAGCATGGCTGCCATAGAAATATTGGATTGAGAAGGAGGCTTGGTTAACAGTACAGGAAGTGCTCAATGTAAGGGCGGAAATACACTCCACTGTGGACTCAGAAAACAATAATTAAGATGGCGCTGCCTAACCCCTGGAAACAAGTTTTTTTTAAAGTTTCTTTAAACAGTAAGTAATATGCGATTTGGACTGCATTACAGAGGCTATAGTTTGATAATTACGGATTATAATGGGCTAAATGAAAAGAAGCATCAGAGTGGGAGAGTTTACTTAATCTTTAAAGATTCCTGAAGAGGACATGCTGCCACATTTTGAGGTTAGAAGAAAGGAGGTGTCAAAAGGGCTCTTTTGTCTTAGAGCAGTACAAAAAATGAGGAACTCTCTACCCCAGGAAATGGTACACACTGAGAGTATCAACAACTTACTCAAGAAGCAGAAGTTACAGGGCTATAGGAATGGACCTGTGTCCTTTTTTCAACCTTATATACTATGAAACTATGTACCTATGTAACTTGAATGAAGACATCAGGAGCCTTCATATCCAAGATATGGGAAAAGCCCCCTTTGACATTGGGAATGGTAAACAGGTGTGAGTAGAAACCTTTAGCTTCTGGTATGGCTGTAACTCCCTGACCTAGGAGGTCTGCCGGGGCAGCATGGAGGTCTATTGGCCTGTGTGGAGACACAGGCAGGTTAGAAGACATGAAGTGGTGTGGAGGTAGAGACTGAAACTAGCTTGTAGCGCCTGGACACCATATCTTTTACCCATGCATTTGAAATGTTTTCAGGTGTCCGCAAAGGCCAAATAGACATCAATTTTGGGAAGAGGGTTGTGGGGTCTCTTAATTGTGAAGAAAACTTATCTGCAGGCTTGGAATTTTTGACTGTGTAGGACCTGCAACTGAACTGGGTCCCAGACTTAGGTCTGGACTTTGAGACTCATGATAAAAGAAAGAAACTCTCCTTGGCTTGAGAGATGGAGACATTTTTTTTCCAGTTTAAGCCTAGGTTTCTTTTGCTGGGAAAAAAAGAGTACATTTTCCTGCCAATAACATTTTAAAAAGGATTCTCCAGGGAACTCAAGGCAAGTAATCAGTCAATGTTCTGATGACGGGGAGCGCAGGGCACAATAAAGGTGTTTCCCATCAAAGGGTACACACTGCATTTTTTGCATTGTTGTTTTGCAGACTAACATTTAAGCCAAAGCCTTCTCTACATATTGACAGATATGAGACTATTTCTGAAGATGAGAAACAATATCCACTAACCTCGCAACACAATAGTGTAATGTCATGGGTATAAGCTGGAAACCTTCAGAAACAATTATTCAGTAAGGATAGTTTAAAGTTTGAGTTGGCCATATGTTTAGTCCATACTCCTAAAGCCTGACAAATCAACATGGCAGCTAAAGCAGGTTGCATAGCACGGCCTGACAGGGAGAACAAGGAATTGGAAATGGTTTTAAGTCCCTTGTCCACCTGATCTTTAAACACTGGGATATCATCAATGTTAACAGCCAGTGTTTTATTAGGACAAGAAAATGGCAGCTCCAAAATGGCCTATTTCTTAAAAAAAATGAAACCTCTAACGGATATTGCTCAACAAATGTTTATGAGGAGAAAACACGTTGTCAGGAGTTTTCCAGACTCAGTACAGAATAGGTTAAAGTAGTGTACTGCAAATGTTTTAATAATATTAGGACTTTTAAGGGACCCTAGACTAGCAACAGGAGTCATTTCAGACACAGGAGGTTTCCCCCAGTTTTGAGCATGTGCATACTGTGTCAATAAGAAACTATATGGTTAGGCTTGGACACATTATCAGCAGACTGAGGCTCCTTAGGCACAAATTCATCCAGAATGGATGTATGAGACTTCTAATAAAAAAAAGCATTAAGTACTAAGTGCTCAGAGGCTACTATAACTCCAGGAATATCTTATACAGACTCAGACGAATGCATAGAAGTATGCTTAGGGTCCCTGCATTCTGAATCAGCATTAATGGCAGTAATTTTGTTCTAAAAATCTAGCATGGCTGTAGAACATTCCTCCCTGGATAATGAAGGGGAGGGAGCCACACTCAAGGGAGCTAGGGGAAACTCTGAGGAGTATATGGGCTCAAGCAGAGGACAATGATTCAAGCAATTGGCATCAGGTCCTTGATAAGGGACACTGCAGGCCACCTTGGAGCTGTTAGAGGATTGTGAGTTGGAAAAGCCTCCAGGACTGCTCTATTTCTGTTTGGGATCCAACATGCTGCTCTGTATTTGTGGCAATGTAAATAAACACACCAAAGCAGAGCTTGGGTACTCACAAACCAGCTGCTGATAGCAGGAGAGATTATATGGGCAGAGGTGACAAAGATAATGTGAAATGAGCATACAACACTGCAATCAGTGACAAAGCACTTATTTCCTCCATGTGTTAACTCTTTCAGGAAAAAAACAATGACAGGATAAAAGTAATAGTTCTCCCTATGCCCACATAGGTTCCCAATCTAAAATACTTACCATAACCATAGGACTGGAAAGCGGTGAGCAAGTACAGTGCTAGGGTCCCAGAAAATGTAATATGCAAAACCCAGTAATCAGTTCCAAATTTAGGTAAATTTTCCCTGTCCATGGCAATAGTCATTAGGGTTACATCAAAGGCTGTGCCCCAGCCCTGGACCAGTAAAGTGTTCTTTCGGCTAACAGAAACATACACTCTGTGCCTGGGGAGTGCCATAAGCAGAGCCCAGTACACGAAGATCACATTATAGGCAAGCCCCACAATCTTTACTCCGGTAGGGTCTGGCTATGGTCTCCGAGGTGATGATTGCAGCTAAAAAGCCTTGTTAAAAAATATATACTATATAAAAAAAAAAATCTAGAAAAAATGGCAAAACTTTTCTCCAATGAGAAACGGTGTCCATCTTCTTAGGACACTAGCAAAAAACATAAGTATCATGAGAGTGGGAGGCCTTAAACCTCGCTGGCCAACAGCTTGTTTGCCGGTGTCCAATTTCTCCTGAAGGCAGTAGTTAAACCCAATTGTTTCCCTGTAATACCATCAACACAAATAGGATACTAAAGACACATGAAAATAAATTATATTTTATTTCCTCCTCCCCTCTATATGAAGCTGAAAATTGAACACCAGGTAGGTAAAAACACCAATTTATGCAGGTCTGTGTGTACTAGGCAAATCAATATGTGTATTTTTAAAATCTAAGTGTAACCTGAATATGACTTGGTATCAGCCTCCTGCAATCCCCTATACAGCAGCATTCACAGGGGAAAAGAGAAAAAATGGCCAGTCAGGTGTGCTGTAATGCTCATGTGCTAACAAGGGATATGCTGATAGAAGAGAGCAGGAGAAATTACCTTGTGAAATGACCAGTGTTCTCTGAATGGCACCCATGCCGAGTGAGAAACTCCCTGTATCTGCTCAGCACAGTACAAGATAGTGGCAATCACTATAACAGCAGTGCCTATTACTGTCATTTTCATCCAGATATGGCACGTGCAAACTGCCAAACCAAACTGGACCATACCTAAAACATAAGTGTTAAAGTGGCAGTAAACTCCCATGCATTATTTTTACCTATAGGTAAGCCTATTGTAGCGCTACCCCTGCAGTCTGCTGACATAATTTGTAATAAAAACATCTTTGCCATTCTGAAGCTTCTGAAGCAGCTGAAGCTCTCATTGGCCCTCGTATGACTCATCCCCCCTCCCTTCCGGGCAAACTCTCATGAGTGAGAGAGAGAGCTGTGCATGATGTCATAAGCCTAGGCTTTTTTCCAGACAAGAAACAGGAAGTGGGCTGTATAAGGTATCTACTGGCAGAAACCAAAATGTTTTACTTTCCAAAGTTAAAACAACAAGGGCAGAAGATTTAATAGATGAAATCTTCTGCCCTTGTTGAAAAAATGTCCAAAGGACTGCTTTAAGTATGTTTGGTTGCGTACTCAACCCCAATAAGTCTCAGCCCCCTCTGGCACAGCTGGCAATAGTGTAAGTGCAAGGACCAATGAGAAACACACACGTTATGATAAAACACAGAAGTTGTCTTTATTGTGAGGTTTCTGTGGAAAAGTAACGAACAGTAACAATGCACATATGTCAAGTGAATCAGTTGAACAATAATACCTAAGACCCAGAGCAATACAGAAAAACAAAATGGAAGAAGCACACACCTAGTGCATTACCAATGATAATTTAATGAATAAAAAAATCATAAAAAGTGGGTACTCATAAAGTGAATTTCTCAATAAGCCATAAAAACACGCAGTGGATGGATATATGCAGGACCATATCATGGGGTACTTAAGCTATAACCGTGATATGCCCATACACTGTGTGCTTTTAGGGCTTATTGAGAGTTGAGAGTTGCACTTTGTGAGTACCCACTTTTTATGAATTTTTTATTCATTAAATTATCACTGGTATTGCACTAGGTGTGTGTGCCTTCCATTTTGTTTTTCTTGTAGTTTCCATCAGATTACCCCATCTGAAAAAGGCAGCATCCACCCAGTCTTGGGACACCATTTTACCCTTTGCCCTCTACTTCAGAAGACAACCTTAGGGCTGTTTTTTTCCAGAGCAATATAGCTCAATACTGTATTCAGGCTGCTATCAGGGGATTCCCGGTCTGAGAATAACCCCAAGAGCAGAGGCAAACACTTAGCAATGACAATCCTATAGCAGATTGGTTACCTCTATATAAATTGGTTCTATGAGTCCAGGCAGGAGAAGAGCAGAAGAATGACCTTTTCTTATGTCAGACCTCTCCCGACTCCTGACACCACAGGCCCAACAACAAACACTGTACTAAAATCAATATTTAATGACTTAACTTCCTAGATAAACTATCCCCCACACCCACTACATACAGTGCCTTGAAAAATATTCATACCCCTTGACATTTTTCACATTTTGACATGTTACAACCAAAAACATAAATGTATTTTATTGGGATTTTATGTGATAGATCAATACAAAGTGGTACATAATTGTGAAGTGGAAGGAAAATGATAAATGGCTTTCAAGATTTTTTACACATAAATATGGCTCTTGTAGTGCCATACAGTTCAATCTGAATGTGAAACTTCAGTCCTGGGACAGAAATTCCCTGTATGCTTTGCTCCCTGGTGGTAATCACTCTGCTGACAGGATGTGATGACACAGAGTCTTAGCTTAGTCTTAGCTGGCACTAGAGGGAAACAGTCTCACTGAAACAATGTTGCAGAATGTCTTTTGATACTGCAGGTAAGATAGCCAGCTCCCTGCTACACTATAATAAGGCTTATCTATAGGTAATATAAATATCTCCAAAACGTGCACCATTTAGGATATATTTACTGTAGATGCAGCCAGTAACATCACCAGCGAATGCGTTCTGAAGAAACGGCATAACTGCGCCATTCCTTTAGAGTCCTGTGCCCTAAACGGCGCCTCCTGTGCGCAGGCGTGGGAGTGAAGTCATCGTGCCTCTGGCCACTCACACAATCAGAAAGGAATCTTCACCCCAAAGGAAGACTGGGGGAAGATGGAAGCACCTTTAGCGGTGACAGCATGCGGCTCGAGGGTTTTGTTCTTAGGTAAGTTTTACATACTGTTCTAGTATGCATCGTCTTTCAGTTTAAAAAGGAAAAAAGCCAGCAGTTTACTACCGATTTAATCGACATCTGCATGCAGAGAATGTTAAAAAGCAGACACTACAACGTCAAAGGATTGCCACTCATGTCGATAAACAGATTGTCATCATTGTAAACATATCAAATATAAATGCAAACTCTCACAATATGTAATGTTTGATTTAAAATTACCACCACTATATATGTAAAAAATATTAAAGACAAATAATTACTCCTTCTATAAAAGGTTTAATTATGCAATATCCACTGTTAGCCATTAGATGTCACTTTAATACTATAGCATTGAATCAGTGTGGCTTCATTCAATACAAGCTCATTAATATTAAAGTCATGTAAATCATTTTTGCACTACGGAAGTAATTTAATCTCTTAGACATTACATTTGTTCTGTAGTTCCTAACATATTCAAAACCTTGTTTTCTGGGAAAAATGGATATTATGTTATACTCATGAAAGGTTACTCTTTAACTGCGGGGATCATGCTGCGGAAATCTCCTAGGAATTAGCGGGTTTTTCCCTGCACACTGATAAATATTACACAGCTGCAGCTGTGCAGAATAGAAATGTTCAGGGCACTATTCATAATGAAATAAAGTGCACAGAGGGACAGGCAAGGTCAGTAGAGTTCCCTTTGTATCATGTGACTGCTCTGAATTCTGCTGGGTGATGAGGCATGTCGCAAAGGAATTCCAACCACCAAAGAAAAATACTTTTTGTCGGTTAATACTGTAATTTGCCTACCCATAAGTGCTTTCTGAATCCTTTGAAGTCAAGCTGCTCATAGATTTTTTAGAAAACTGTGAATTGTCTAGATACAATTGGACAAACTCTTTTCAGAGCATTACATAGCAGTCTTTTTTCCTGTATTTCCTCACCCAAGCTCACATCACTTTAATTTATTTTTCATCTGTATTCAGAGAATATATACAAGGTACAACCCGTACACAAATGGCATAGAGGTTCACGATATAAGTACGGTTGTGCTCAAAAGTTCACATACCCTGGCAGAATGTATGATTTCTTGGCCATTTTTCAATGAATATGAACAACACAAAAACTTTTCTTTCACTCATGGTTAGTGTTTGGCTGAAGCCATTTATTATCAATCAACTGTGTTTACTCTTTTTAAATCATAATGACAACAGAAACTACCCAAATGACCGTGATCAAAAGTTTACATACCCCAGTTCTTAATACTGTGTATTGCCCCCTTTTACATCAATGACAGCTTGAAGTCTTTTGTGGTATTTGTGGATGAGGCTCTTTATGTTCTTAGATGGTAAAGCTGCCCATTCCTCTTGGCAAAAAGCCTCAATTTCCTGTAAATTCTTGGGCTGTCTTGCATGAACTGCACGTTTGAGATCTCCCCAGAGTGGCTCAATGATATTGAGGTCAGGAGACTGAGATGGCCACTCCAGAACCTTCCCTTTATTCTGCCGTAGCCAATGAAAGGTCGACTTGGTCTTGTGTTTTGGATCATTGTCATGTTGGAATGTCCAAGTACGTCCAATGCACAGCTTCCTGGCTGATGAATGCAAATGTTCCTGCAGTAATTTTTGATAACATCCTGCATTCATCTTGCCATCAATTTTCACCAAATTTCCTGTGCCTTTGTAGCTCACACATCTCCAAAACATCAGCGATCCACCTCTGTGTTTCACAGTAGGAATGGTGTACCTTTCATCATAGACCTTGCTGACTTCTCTCCAAATGTAGCGTTTATGGTTGTGACAAAAAAGCTAAATTTTGGTCTCATCGATCCAAATGACTTTGTGCCAGAAGGTTTGAAGCTTGTCCCTGTGCTGTTTGGCGATTGTAAGCGCCATACTTTGTGGCATTTGCATAGTAATGGCTTTCTTCTGGCGACTCGACCATGCAGCACATCTTTCTTCAAGTATCTCACTATTGTGCATCTTGAAACATTACACTACATGTTTTTAGAGAGTCCTGCATTTCACCTGAAGTTATTTGTGGGTTTTTCTTTGCATCCCGAACAATTTTCCTGGCAGTTGTGGCTACCTGACCGTGGTTTGGTTTTAACAGAATCCCTCATTTTCCACCTCTTGATTAGAGTTTGAACACTGCTGATTGACATAATCAATCCCTTGGATATCTTTTTATATCCCTTTCCTGTTTTATACAGTTCAACTACCTTTTCCCACACATCCATTGACAATTCTTTTGCTTTCCCCATGACTCAAAATCCAGAAACGTCAATGCAGCACTGGGTGACCAATGCAAGGGACTGTCAGGCCGCGTACACACGGGCGGACTGTCTGTCCAACTTAGTCCGCTGAAACGTGTTTCAGCGGACAATCCGCTCGTGTGTGGGCTTCAGCGGACTTTTTCAGCGGACAGTCTGGCGGACTAAGTCTTTCGGAATTTCCGTAATACAGTCCATCCAAACTTGGTTTCAGCGGACAGTCCGCTCGTGAGTAGGCAAGTTGGACGGACTAAGTATGGCGCATGCTCAGAAAAGATTTACACAGCCGAAGGTTGCATTGCAGTGTATTGGACGTCATATTTCTAGTCCTGTCGTACGTGCTGTACACGTCATCGCGCAAGCTTTCAGCGGACTGTCTGTTCATCGTGTGTGGTCAAGTCTGTTCATTCAAAAGTAGGACGGACTGTCTGTCGGATTGTCTGACGAACTTAGTTGGCCAGACAATCCGCCCGTGTGTACGCGGCCTCAGAAGTCTAGAAATGTATTGACCTTTTATACACACGCACAATAATTACAAGCAAACAGATCACAGGTGAGGATGGTTACCTGTTACAGCCTTTCAAACCCCTTTGTATCAACTTGTGTGCATGTTATCAGACCAAAATCACCAGGGTATGTAAACTTTCGATCAGGGTAATTTGGTTAGTTTCTGTTGCCATTATGGTTTAAAAACAGTAAACACAGTTGACTGATAATAAACGGCTTCAGCCAAACACTAACCATGAGTGAAAGAAAGTGTTTGTGTTATCATTCATATTCCCTAAAAAATGGCCAAGAAATCATAAATTCTGCCAGGTTATGTAAAATTATGAGCACAACTGTATGCCCATTCATATTCAGTAATAAGTCAATTAGACCAGGGGCACTGTATTGTTTTTTTTCTACTTTTTTTTTTTCACCCATTCACTCCAGCAGGCAGGAGTTGGTAAAATCAGGAGTGTGAGACAGTTTTACCACCCTCCTAAACAAGGGCATACAGCCACAATGCCTTGCTTTGCAGCCACAGCGAAAATTGAACAATAATTTGCTTTTGACTGGGGCTGTGCCGCAACTGTCGGGATGCTGTACAATATTTTGTCAAACAGTTCCTGAAAAAGAAATCCACAATGGATTGCTGTTCAGAGGAGCAGATATGTAGACCGCACATGTGCCCTAACCGAGAATATAGGTCTGTCTGAATGCATGCTGTAGGTCCATAAATTTAGTGGGCATGCATATGACCTCAGGCTCATTGAAGTACAGCTATATAAATGTATATAAAAAAAACTAAGTAGAAATATTTAGTGCTGCTACCCAATCAATCCAGCCTCAGTAGAGCTCACGAGTGCCCGATCTGCAGTCTCACAGCTGTATAATATATCTATAAAAGTGCTCTTAAAGTGGTAGTAAACTCTATTACACCACTTGTACCTACAGGTAAGCCTATAATAAGGCTTACCTGTAGGTATTGTGAATATCTCCTCAACTTGCACCGTTTGGGAGATATTCACAGTGCATGCGCTTTAAAGATCCAGCTTACAGTGCCGACCTCCAGAGCATGTGCCGTAAACAGCAGCTCCCACGCACGTGCATGAGAGTGACACTATCGCACCCACCGGTCACTCATGTAGCAGGAGCCCATGAACCTGAAAGGAAGACCGCGGGAAGATGTCAGCCCTCAGCGGTGTCACTGTGGTGCTGGAGGGCTTTGTTCGATGATGCATAATAGTACATTATAACATTGCCTTGCAGGGAATTTTTTTTTTAACCACATGCGGTTTACTACCACTTTAAAATCTTGTTTATTGTAGAAACCACAGTGTACAAGTCAGAGATACAGTGTGTTGACGCGTTTCAGCTATGACAAAAGTCGTTTAGGCTGAAACGCATCAACCCACTGTATATCTGACTTGTACACTGTGGTTTCTACAAAAACTTAATTTTAAGAGCAGCAACGGTGGTGTGAATCACTTTTTGGATATATACAATAAAATACCTGGATTAATACATGGAAGGCTTGAAACCAGAACAAGGCTATATTGAGGGTACACTAAAACCTATACCAGCTAAAACCTACGTGTCTGTAAATATATAGGAGCTGTTGTATGACTATCTTTGAAATCACACAGGCTTCTTGCAGAATCTATGGTATACATTATATAGGATTGGGAAGTCTTTTATAGAGCCTATGACATACAAAAGGGCATTATGACATTTGCTTGTTGAACTGTTTATTTGATCTTACTAGCACTCTCAGTGAACATTACCTTGAACAGTTTTATGTTGCATCATAGTGCGAGAAGTGAGTTTGCAGTGTTTACTTTTAGGTAGGAAACTGGGTTAGACGTCTTTAATAAAACTGAAGTGAGATTTTATATATATATTGAAAACGTTTGCTGGGAAAACAAAATACAATAAGAGAATTCAATAAAGTTGCTGCACCACTTTTTGCAAAATCTGTCTATGGTCCTCTTTATGAATTCCAAGGAATATGTAGTGGATTTGTGAGTCATTCATGGTCATTGGTCAATAGAACAGTTTTCATAGTATAAATATAGTTTTCTCTGTATAGTGTAACTCCAACAAAACAATCCCCTGTGTGATCAATGTACATTACAAGCATTTAGTGAACTTTGTAGCAGATTCCTACCGTTTGCTGTTATGGAGAAAAAGTTCTGTGCTTTATCATGTATTTTGCAGACTGCTTCTGAATGGGACTGGTTCATTATATTCACTTGGTGCACTCTCCATGTGATGATGAGAAAAGCTGCAGTGTCTGCATTCCTTTAGAAGTATTTAACCCTTGAGGAATATGTCACTCAAACTGAAAGTCTTATTGCAGTGGGTGCCTAAAATTTGACTTATCTTAGTGTAGATTTCTGAGAAAATCAGTGAGATAATCATACATACAGGAAATTACATTTCTATACAGAACATGTTCAGGTTGCCATATCGCATTGAATTTTATAGAAAATTATGGTAGCTGCAGATTGAAAGGAAAGGCTCATTTTTAATAACATTCAATTACAACTTGATTTGGGTAGTAATTGTATATGTTTTCCATGAAATTGGAGTTTCCCTTTAAGATATTAGATGTAGTTACCAGTCAGATCAGCATGTACAATAAGTTGTGTCTGTTAAATATTTACTGCTTTGTTAATAGGTTTTCTCCCTAAAAGAACTGAGCCTGCTCTGGGTAAATTGTGCACAGAATATTTCTCCTTGTGTGTTCTCAACAACTGCCAGGATTCAAGGATCAAGTAGATTTAGTTTAGGTTGAGTTTCAAACGGTTTGCTACGGTTGCTGCTTAGGGTCTGGCAAACATCCCTGTTTAATAAACTCCAATATTCCTCTAAACTTTGAAACAGTAACAGAATAAAAAACAACCAGAATTTTGGGCATAGGACCAGTGAAAAAAAGGACAAAAAATCCACTTGCTTGTTGTGCAGAAACAAAACAATTAAAGCAAGATGACATTTGTTGCATATACCAGAGCTACAGTTTAAGGCTCACAAGATTACTTTGCAATAAAATTCTCTGAGCTAAATTAAAACAGTTTTGTTAAAAAAAAAAATTGCAGGCCAGTTATATACATTGTGTGATCTAGGAAATTAAAAAAGACATCAATCTTTTTAATTACATGCTTCTAAAATAACTTTAAAATGTAATGCATTGTTACATTATAATTTTCAAGGATAGTACCCAGCGACACCTTACCCTGACATCAAATTATTGTAGACGTAATTCATTTTTAAATGTTTGAATTGGCGTAAATACAGCAGCAGCACGCCATTCTGATTCGTTTCTAGTTGCTCAAAGGCTTTTTAGGTAGCTTTGAGAGACAATACCCACAAGTATTGTACAGTGGCTGGAGAGTGCAGCTCCAGATGGCAATGTGCATTCGCTGCCTCGTGGAACTGCAAAAACATCTACATTATAACCACCCCAATTTGTATAAGCTCTTTGCACTGCATCCCCTCCCCTATATAATTTAGTGGAAATTATGAAGAAGCCGAGGTTAAGATTATTATTACAAAGAATTTATATAGTGCCAACAGTTTTTCGCAGCGTTTTGCAACATGATGCCAGTGTCAGGGCTGGCTTAGCCCTTCCTCCTCTGGGCTGGCCGCTCAGCTGTCGGCTAATTGCCAGCTCTCTTCTCTCTCTTCAGTTACCAGCTGTTTCCGGTGATGCTCGTCTGGTCTGCCTATATATAAGTCTTCCAGCTCATTTCTCCTTTGCCCTCACGTTTGGTCACATCTCTAGGAAGCAGCGCCTGCTGTTGTTTCAAGACTGGCTTGCTAACATCCCTCCTGGCTTCCATCCTGCTTGCAGTTGCTCTCCGTGGATCCCTGACGTCTGGACTGGCTGATTTCCTGATCTGGCTTATGAACTTTGGACTGGCTGACTACCCGATCTGGCTACTGGACTCTGGCTTACTTGACTACGCTTTTTCCTATTTATCTTTTTATTTTTTATTAATAAACAAGTGTGATTAGATTGTACTTCTGTCTCTGTCTGTTTCATGGTTCCTGACAGCCAGACAGTACAGTTACAATACCATTCAATACAGGAGGAATCAGAGGGCCCTGCTTGATAGAGCTTACAATCTAGGAGGGAGGGTAAGTATATTCAGTCATTTCTTTCCCCAGGGATTTTTTTTTTCACTTTATGCACAGTGGCTTGGTGGTTAGCACTGGAATTGGCATGTTCTCCCTGTGCTTGAGTTGGTTTCCTCTGGGTACTCCAGTTTTTTCTCAGACTCCAAAGACACACTGGCAGGTTAATTGCCTCTTGTCTAAGACCCGATTCACACCTATACATTTTTAGTGCTTTTTGCATTTTGGAGATTTGCACTACAGTCCATTTAATATGGTTACCTATGGTACAAATTTGCAAAATGCAAAAAGCACAAAAAATGCATAGTTCTGAATCAGACCTACAATGTCTCTGAAAAGCGATCTGAGCCTGGATTGCTTTTCAGAGGAATGGTGTTTTCTTGTTGGTATTATGAACCGCTCTAAGAAAATCAGCTCTGATCGTACAGAAAAAGGGCGTCAAGTTTAAAAGTAGTGTATACACACACACACGCGCACATATACAAATATGCATATAAATACATACACACAGATATAAATGCACACACATATACATACATATAAATCCAAACACATATACATACACACACACGTAAATATACACACACATAAAAGCACACACAGACACATCTCTTAAACGGTAGCTGTCTGCTAAGGAGGACCTGTTGTTACACATGGCAGAGGTCATGAGGCTAGATTTGCATAGCAGCTGGCAACTTTTTTTTGGGACAGGGGGACAAAAATGACAGATTTCTGGCCATGCTTTCTCAACAGAATTGGCCCCTCACTTCTACAGTATATCCAAAATCTGTGCATTTGAAGGGTCTATTGTCTCCTTTCCCGAGGGGATACTGTGAGAATTTACCATCTACTATAGTCGGTTAAATCCCTCTTCCCTGCCCTCTGATTTTGAGCACACACACATGCATAATTACAAACATATACAGTTTGCTTTTGTTTTAATTGTCAGCAGCACTATACCTTCAATCTCCATGCCGGGTACTGACCTCTAGGGGGAGGCAGAGAGCACAGTACACACTGCAAGCCAGCTCTCCCTTTGCTTTCCCTTTCAGTGTAACTGTAAAGAGTGAGATCGAGTTCCTGCATCACCGATTTACACATCAGCTGAGGATCAGGCAGCCACTTCTCTAACAATTCAGGCATGGGGGGGGGGGGCACACGTGCCCCCTGCAGCATGCAGCCCAAGCTCAATGGTGACCCCTATATGTCTGCTCCTGCCTTAAGCAGAAGGAGATGAATCACTCCGCATGGGAAGGGAATGTGCAGGGCGGGACTTGAGCCAGTTGTGGAGTGGCTGCGGAAGTGACATGCTCCCGAAATAGAAAAAATAGTACCTCACATCCACAAGAACAAAACATGAATACGGAGGCACCCAGAAAGATGAAAAAAGCTCAGATAAGTCGGATGCTGGCTGAGACTTTTTTTTTTTTTTTTTTACTCTGCATTCTTTTATTCTCTGATTGCCGGGCCCCCCTGCTGGCTGGGCCCGGTACAGCAGGGCCAGTTGTACTGGCTTATCAGCGGCCCTGTGTGTATGCATGCATTTTTTCTCAGTAGGCATTGTAAGCAGGGCAGGGACTGATACTAATGCACATGTAAAGTGCTATGTAAATTGTCAGTGCAATATAAATGTCTTAAATAAAATAAATTCAATGGTTTATTGTGAGGTTGTGTGCAACAATGTAATATGGGGACCTTGTTTTTTAGTTCAATGTCACTTTAAGTATGAATTTACATCTAAGTGTTGTGGTAATGCATTGTGGTAACATGTTGTAGAACACTTGTTTGATATGCATTACAACAATGCAGGTAATGCACTGGTATATGTGAGTTACGTTACGCTACCATTCTCAACAAACATTGTTTTTAAGCTCACCACAATGCACAGATGTGAGCAATTTTTTTGATTGTTTGGTGTTAGGCACTGAAAGAACAGTGTAAGTGCATTACAACTTGTGTTGTGATGCTTTTAAAATGAACTTTAAAGCAACCACACATTAGTGCGTGTAAAAATATGTGCTTGTGAGTGTATGTTATTTATCTCTTTATCACCCAGAAAATTATTTGTGACTAATTTTTTCTTGAAATGCTTTTGAATACCCTTTTCTCTCATTGGAAATGCTGCTTCCAGCCCTCATACTGCAATGTTCTGCTCTAGCAGAGCTGAGTAACAGCCATAGCCTTTTTTTAAAAGCTTCCCCCAGGCTGGCCATAGACGATACAATTTTCTTTCTTTCCACCACAGTTGGAAGGAAAGAAAAACTGAAAATTTAATTCTAATACTTACCGTAATTTTCCTTTCCATGACGAGCTCCATGTCAGCACAGCTGGGTATAGCCGCTGAGCCCCCCCCCCCCCCCCCCCACATGCTTCCAGGGCTTAACTCATATAAATTTGAGCTCACCTACAGCCTTGGCGTTCTGTAACTAGCTTGGTAGGATCTGTGCTGCCATGGAGCTTGCCATGAAAGGTAAATTACGGTATTAGAGCTGCACAATTAATCGTTAAAAAAATTGTGATCTCAATTCAACCCCCCTGACGATCTCTATTGCAGAGTTTGCCGATTCTTTCATATAACAAGTGGAGAGACTTGTCTGCTCACTCACTGCTGTCAAAAGAAAACATCCGGGCAGTCTGCAAAGTTTTGAACATGAAACATTGTAACTAACTCTTCCTTCTTAGATCAAAGGGATAAACTGTGTGAAAAGAAAAAATCCAGGCAGTCTGCCAAGTTTTTAAACAATGTGTAAATGCAGGAAGTTTAACCACTTAAAGTCTAAATCTTTTTCTGACACTAGTTTCTTAAGTTAAAATCAATATTTCTCGTATCGTCTTCCAGGACAGCCTCTGAGATATAGGGCTCCTCCCTCCGGGACAGGAAACACGTCAACCCAATCAAATAAAAGGTGTGGTCCTCCAGGCCCTCCTCAGTTTTTGTGTTTCCTGCCGGACGGGAAGGAGCACGTTGGAACTAGTAAGGGGAGCTCCTCCTTCTCAGGGGTTTGTCCCGGGGAGAGCACCTGTGGACCTGACCCTTAGCACCCCTCGGTCCGTTTGGAGGGAGGAGAGGGTAGCTATCAGTCCCCACTGCCATTTAAACATTCGGAGAGAACGGGACCCCGATGGGCGGCAATCTCCCCCTCTATAGCGCTAACCGCTCGTACCTGGTCGTTCGGATGGCGGGCGAGAGACGTTCAGTTCCACTGGCTGACGTTCGGGTACTGTAAGCGGTGCGTTCGTAAGGAACGCTCGGCGAGAGGGGCGGAGTTTTTGCGTTCCTGCATCCGGAAGTGGGAGAGACGCACTTCCGCCAGATTTGCGTCATCTGGGGGCGCCGCAGGACCTGTTCCAGTCCTTTGGGCGCGGCGGTGTGGCTACAGGGTTGCCTGGAGCGGTGTGAAGGCTCAGAGACTGAGTAAGACACTGGAACCATGGAGGGTGCAGTTGTGCAGGTGGACTCCGGTTCGAAAGGCTCCAGCACCTCTCAGGTAAGCTTGATGAGGGCAGACCAGGACTTACACTGGGGGGTGGAGGGGTCACTCTGCCTTAGTACCCTCCCGGGGTGGGGAACCTGCTGGTGAGGGGGGCACTTCCTAGGCAGACCCTAGAAGCACAGTGGTGTGGTCAGAGGTGGTATTTTAATGGGACCCTGTTTTGTTTTGTTTGTAGGTCAAACAGGACAGAGCCCAGATACCTTTGCCCAGAAGGAAATGTGCCTTGTGTGGGGCTAAGTTAGGCACCGGTTGGGAGAAGCCGCTTTGACCGGATTGTGTCAGTAGCCTGGTAAAAGAGGACTCAGTGGCAGCTTGCCACAAGGTTTTGACGTCCATAAAGGATGAAATAGCATCCACCTTCCAGTCATTCAAGAGCATGATGGATAGGATGCAGGGTCCTTCTGTCTCTTTACCCAGGGTCGTGAGTATGCCCTCCTTGTCTGAACCAAGTCAGGAAGAGGAGGTGGATAGGGAGAGGTTACCCAGGTCATTAGCCTCCTCTAGGACAGAATCTACTTCTGAGTCAGAGGGGGAGGAAGAAGCCATTAGATCAGCCAGATACAAGCTGTCTTTGAACGATGTGGGTGACCTCCTCAAGGCAATATGACACTTTGGAGATCAGGGAAGAACAGGTCCAGCTTTCAAAACATGACATGATGTATCAGGGGTCGAGTGTGCTGAAAGACAGGGTATTCCCCGTCCATAAATCGCTGGTTGAGGCGATTCTGCTGGAGTGGGAACAACCGGAAAAAGGCAATTTTTTTCAGGTAGCCTTAAAAGGAGGTTCCCTTTTGAGACAGATGCGGTGCATCCCTGGAACAAGGTTCCCAAACTTGATGCTCCCTTGGCTAAAGTCTCTAAAAAGACGGATTTGGCCTTTGATGATATGGGTTCACTCAGGGATCCCATGGATAAGAGGGGAGACGTGCTGCTTAAGAGGGCCTGGGATGCCTCTTCCATTGGGCTTAAACCAGCCTTAGCAGCTACCTGTGTGGCCAGAAACTTGGAGTGTTGGCTTACACAGTTACAATCACATATTTCAGCGGGCACTTCCAGGCAACAGCTGTTGAAGTCCTTTCCGCTACTGTTCAAGGCAGTGGGGTTTTTGGCCGATGCCTCGGCAGAATCAGTCAAATTGGTTGCTAGATCGGCAGCATTAGTGAACGCTGCCAGAAGGGCCGTTTGGCTTAAAACCTGGTCAGGCGACGCAGCTTCGAAATTGAAGCCATGTGGTTTACCGTTTTCAGGGGACCATTTGTTCGGGCCCGGCCTGCAAGAGGCATTGGAGCGCACGCAGGATAGGAAGAAAGCTTTCCCAGAAAAGAAAAAGAGACCTGAAGGAAAGCGCCTTTTTCGAGGCTCTAGGCAGCAGAACCTGCAGGAATGGGAGGTTCTCCCCAAAAAACATTGGACGGGTCACAAGGGAAGGGGCAGAGGAGGAATCTTATTCAACCCTCCACTAAAACCCAGTGACTCCTGCGTCCCGGTGGGAGGAAGACTGGGGAAGTTCCTTCCACAATGGGATACTTCAACCGAAAGCCCGTTCATACGAGATGTAATAAGGAACGGCTACAGGTTGGAGTTTGGTTCAGTTCCCCTCCCAAATTTTCAGGTAACCAGGTTACCAAGGGACCAAGAGAAGGCACAGGCTCTGGGTCTTCTCCTGAGGGATCTGGTGGACCAAGAAGTACTGGTGCAGGTGCCTCCGGAGGAGCGAGGCTTGGGGGCTTACTCCCACGTATTCGTGGTAAAGAAACCTTCGGGGAAATTCAGGCTGATACTGAATCTCCGCCCCCTGAACAGGTTCTTAAAATACAAGCGGTTCCGTATGGAGTCAATCTTCTCGGTAACCAAGTTTCTGTTTCAGGGTTGTCACATGGCCACCGTGGATCTCAGGGATGCATATTTGCATATCCCGATTCATCTGGAGTCCCAGAGGTTTCTCAGGTTGGCGGTGAGGATGAACACGGGAGTGTTACACCTCCAGTTTCGAGCTCTCCCTTTCGGGCTTTCCGCCTCGCCAAGGATCTTTACAAAGGTTCTGGCAGAGGCACTGGCCCCGTTAAGGCTCAAGGCTATAACAGTGATTCCATATCTGGACGATCTACTGTTCATAGCTCAGTCGGCCCAACAGCTGCAGAAGGATGTGCAGGAGGCCTTGGGTTTCCTGCGTTCACTGGGGTGGCTGATAAACCAGGAAAAATCCCAGTTGACCCCCTCACAGGAAGTCCTGTATTTAGGATACAGGATTTCTTCGGTGGAGATGAGGGTGTTTCTTCCTGCGGAGAAGATCAACAAGCTAGAACAGGCGGTAGCCCAGCTTCAATCAGGTCGGGAAGCCCAGATCAGGGAGGTTATGAGAGTCCTGGGGTTGATGACATCATGCTTTCCAGCGGTGGCCTGGGCAAGGCATCATCAGCGCCCTTTGCAGAGACTTATGCTCCGTTATTAGGATGGCAGGGAGCAGAGCTTGAATCAGGTTATGCCCCTATCCTCTGCCGTCAGGAGGTCTCTGTGGTGGTGGCGGGCCCAGGTCAACCTGGACAAGGGTCTTCCCTGGTCCCCACAAGCTTCGGTGGTGCTCACGACCGATGCCAGTGTGCTGGGTTGGGGTGCCCACCTAGAGGGAATCTTAGCCCAAGGAACCTGGTCGAATCTAGAGGCAGGTCGTTCCTCAAACCAGAAGGAGCTTCTGGCAGTTTGGAGGGCTATAGAAACCTTCCAGTCCCAGTTACAGGGCAGGGATCTGCAGGTTCGGTCAGACAATGTGGCAACAGTAGCCTACCTGAACAAGCAAGGGGGAACCGGAAGCCCCGCGCTGCAGGCTATTGCGGACAGAATCTTCTGCTGGGCCGAGAAGAACTTGTCCTCAATATCAGCCATTCATCTGAAGGGAACTCAGAATTTGCTGGCCGACTTTCTCAGTCGGCAGAAGATAGGTCAGGACGAGTGGTCCCTCAACAAGGAAGTGTTCAAGGACATTGTGTCTTGCTGGGGAAGGCCAGAAATAGACCTAATTGCAACAGAAAGCAACAGGAAGGTGACACAATTTTTTTCGGTTCACCCACAGGATCGAGCCAGGGGGATAGACGCCCTTGCCAATCCATGGCTGTTCGGCCTGTGTTATGCCTTCCCTCCTGTAAGGATGGTGGCGGAGGTTCTGCAGAAGTTCCGATCGGAAGCTACGGACCTAATTTTAGTGGCTCCTTTTTGGCCAAGGAGACCCTGGTTTGCCAGCATAAAGAGGTTGGCTGTTCATCCTCCGATATTACTGCCAGTCAGGGAGGATTTGCTTTCCCAGGGGCCGATCATGCATCCTCAGATAGAGAGGCTCAAGCTTGCGGCCTGGTATCTGAGGAACAGATCTTAAGATCACAGGGTTTTTTAGAGAGAGTGGCTAAGACCTTGTTAGAATGCCGTAAACCAGTGACTAGAGCTATTTACGCCAAGATAGGGAAAAGGTTTAATTCCTGGTTACGAGAACAGGGGATTGCAAGTCCCGGGGTCCCGGCAGTCCTAGATTTTCTGCAAGCAGGGGTAGAGCTGGGCCTCTCTATCAGCACCCTAAAGGTACAGGTGGCGGCCTTAAGTGTTTTCCTTCAGTCCTCTCTCCAGCAGAATCCTTTTGTCAGGAACTTCTTCAAGGCTTTGGCTAGATCCAGGCCTGTGAAGATGAAGACCTGCCCTACTTGGGATTTGTCCTTGGTTCTTAGGGCTTTGACACGAGATCCATTTCAACCCTTAGAGAAAGCATCACTTAAGTGGATGGTACTAAAAGTGGATGTTTTTTTTGATAGCGATCACATCAGCTAGAAGGGTCAGTGATCTGCAGGCGCTCTCGGTCAGAGAGCCCTTTTTGTTAACTTTAGAGGACAGGGTAGTGCTTAAGACTGACCCTAGCTTTCTCCCTAAAGTTGTGTCCACTTTTCATAGGACACAGGCTATTATTTTACCAACATTTTGCTCAGCCTCAGGCGGGGATGAGGCGAGATCTTTAAGTTTGTTAGACGTCAGGAGAAGTCTATTAATTTTTTTAGAGGCCACTAGGGTCTTCAGGAAGTCAGATTCACTTTTTGTTAATTTTTCGGGCACCCGCAAAGGCTGCAGGCCATCCAAATCGTCTATCGCCAAGTGGATACTAATGGCGATAGTTAAAGCCTATGAATTAGAGGGGAAGCAGGCTTCCTTAGTTAAGGCACACTCTACTAGGGCAGTTTCTGCATCATGGGCAGAGAGGGCTGGAGCCTCTTCGGAGGAGATCTGCAAGGCAGCAACGTGGTCCAGCTACTCTACGTTTGCAAGACATTACCGTCTGGATTTATGGTCTGATAAAGAGCAGACTTTTGGATGAAAGGTCCTCCAGGCAGTGGTCCCGCCCTGACAAGGTGAGCTCCTTGCTTATCATCTCAGAGGCTGTCCTGGAAGACGATACGAGAAAACCGGAGTTAGACTTACCGGTAACTCTTTTTCTAGGAGTCTTCCAGGACAGCCTGGTTTCCCACCCAAAGTTGTTTAAGTTGGACTAAGCGGTGAGGATATGTACTAACGTGATTGTTAGTGTGTTATGTCTTTCAGAGCCTTCCGGCGGTTCTTGGAGTAAAACTGAGGAGGGCCTGGAGGACCACACCTTTTATTTGATTGGGTTGACGTGTTTCCTGTCCCGGAGGGAGGAGCCCTATATCTCAGAGGCTGTCCTGGAAGACTCCTAGAAAAAGAGTTACCGGTAAGTCTAACTCCGTTTTTTTTTTTGCTAGGAAATTACTTGGAATCCCCAAACATTATATATATTTTAGCAGAGACCCTAGGGAATAAAATGTCAATTGCTGTAATATTTTATGTAACACTGTATTTGCCCAGCGGTCTTTCAAATGCAATTTTTTGGGAAACTTAATAAAAAACTTCAATGAATAATAAAAAAAAAACGAAACAGTAAAGTTAGCCCAAAAGATGATGTTACTCTGCGAGAATCGCGCTCTATCTTCTAAGCAAAAAAGCCTAGAGCACGCCCTGTAGTCATAAGGAAGAGGCTGGGGCCAGTGTGGAACGCACATGACATCACAGGTCGCATGATCACTTTCGGGAGCACTTACGGGGGAGGACTTCCACCAAAGAGAGAAGCTGGATAGGCCACGCGTTCGGAGCTACTGCTCCTTCAATTGGTCTGAGTTTAAGGTATCAGCGATGTGCTATTTTTATGCTGGCGCCGTGAAACAGGTGACTATGGACTAGACAATGTGCAATAGAGGGAAAGAACAATTAATACACTTATACAAATATCTAAATAAGTGTAAAAGAATGTCATTTAAAATCAGGGGAAAAAAAGCAATCTGTCAATAAAAAAGTAAGTGATTAGATAATGACCAATAATTAACAATTATTAATAATTAGCCGTTACTAAAAATGCACTAATACATGTAAGCACTTGGTGGCGATAAAATTAATCGTATTTAAAAATCTATTTAAAAAATAAATATATATATATATTATTTTAAAAGATCATATGATTTTAAGGGAGAGGTTTAGCTTGTGTGTTGGGAAAGCAAAAAGGGCATATTGATCATGAGTATGCGTACCCGTGCACATTAGTGCACAGCACGCATACAAACGCGCATAGCTGTTCCTGCAAGAGAAGACATGGGCAATAGGCGGTGCAGGTACAAATATTCCAAAAAACATATATGTGTATATAAATATCTAGCAAAAACACATGCATTATATTTCCCACCCTAACGTGTAGCTAAGAATACACATATACATATATATATATATATATATATATATATATATATATATATATACACATACACACACACACACACACACACACACACATGTATACATATATATGCATGTGCATTAAAATTAAAAATATTATCCTAATTTAGAAAGGGATGATGATAAAAGAGAATAATAACATATTATTAGGGGTATGTAATAAGTAATCAGTATATATGTATATACATATACACATACATATCTAAAATGTCGGAAGGGGAGCATATTAAAGGAAATAATTTTTCCTCCAATGAGTAGTAAATCTTAAAGCTATTGTACATGTTATCCTTAAAATTATTGTACTTACTATGGGCGTGAAAGATAGGGGATTTCTGTAAAAAGGAAAGGGGGGGGGGGGAGGAAAAAAAACATAGAAAGGTTAGTTGGTAGAGTGCATACCTATAGATAAAAGATGCACACTTAATAAGTATACATGTATACATATATTCATGGGCAGATAGATGGTAAGCGCACATCCACAGATTTGCACGTACCCCTACATCAACATGCGTGTACATATGCACAGTGACAAAAGATGAAAAATCAAAAAATGCCCAACAAGACTACATCTGTTGAGGTAGTCTCGTGAAGAGATGATCATAATAATGTATGCACCTCAATATCCTCGTTTAACCCCCTGGTGTTAAGGTGTCAAAGAGTAGATCCAATATGTTTCTTGTTGGCACAAGCATTTATAATGCTCGGTTTATAACGTTTGGCCGCAGGGTATGTTATTGGGATAGCATCAATTACCCACACACCAAGGCCAACTGTAGATTGGCTATGGTGTGTTAGGAAGTGTTTAGGGACGCTGTGGTGGTCGCGGCCTTTTTCGATAAAGCGCCTATGTTCGCCAAAGCGTGCCCTTAGTGCTCTCTAATATTACACTCAGGTGGTTCTTCTTTCTCTACCTTCTTCTGAAATTACAAACATTATGGCAGAAGTTGCCTTGATTAGACATTTTAAAGCTTGGCCCACATCCGATAGGCTAATTTCTTAAGTACTCCCCAAAAGGAACGTAGGAAGACAACCTCTTGTGTGATATGGACTCTGAAAGTCAGTTCAGTCAAAAAATTCAAGCACTGGCATGAGTACCACCCTGTCTGGGAAGTACACAAGTATGGGTTCTTTAAACCCCAAGGCCACCAATGTTGACTCTCTTCTGGCTGATGTTATTGCCACCAGTAAAGTAGCCAAGATATAGTTGTGCTCCTATAGGTGGAGACACAGGATATGCTGTTGAACCTAGTGTTTAGTAGGGTATTGTCCTGTTAAGAATCAAACTTAGAAGAAAAAAATTAACAGATAAGAGTATAGAACAGAATAATAAGGTAGGTAAAAATAAAAATAAAGAAAGAACTAGGAATTACCACCAATAGGCATGTACACAAACCAAGGGAATTGTAGACATCATAAACATGCTTCTTCCCCCCTTTTTTTTTTTTGTGAAAAACTGGAGAGCACATAGAAATATAAAAGGATATCTTACATTATCTTACATCTTTACAGGCCATAGCTGGCTCCAGTAGTCATCCACAGGTGACTCCTCTACCTTCTCTGGAAATGCTGGTCTTTTGAGGGGGTTTGCACAATAGTAAAGCAAACATGAGAAGCCACCATGTGTGAGCAGACAAAGTATTACTTTGTGCATCTGTTATGCAAAGTACTCCCTGTGGAGGAGCTCATGCCATGCATAGTGGCTGCAGGAAGCAAGGCACAACAATACCCAACAATGCAGCATTAATTTGGATACAAAGCATTTTTCAAACACGGGCACAGCACAGATGCCTAGGGGAGACTTTGCCAACACTGCTGCCCACTTTACATGGACCCAGCGGACCCCAGACAAGACTGTTAGCCATGATAAAAGCCACCCTGAGGACCAGCAGAGGGGTTTACTGGATTATGGGTCATTTAGCCGAGACACCAGGGACTGCGTGCAGCCTAATCCACACACATGGAAGGACGGCCAGACCTTTAACCACTTAAGCACCATTTTGCTGGCTTAAGACCAGAACACTTTTTGCGATTCGGCACTGTGTCACTTTAACTGACAATTTTATATAGAGCTTTCTTTTGGTGGTATTTTGTCCCCTCTGCATTTTTTATTTTTTGCGCTATAAACAAAACAAGAATGACAATTTTGATGAGCAAACCTAGGTCCTGCGCATAGGAGGAATAAAGAAGAATGCCGAGGCTGTAGGTTTGCTCAAATTTATATGAGTTAAGTCCTGGAGGCATGGGGGTGGAGCCTATACTCAGCTGTGCTGACATGGAGCTGTCAGGAAAATTCTTGACTCCCACAGCAACACAGTCAGTGTTGATGGGGGAATGCCTCCCGCTGCACTACTGTATTTTGTTAGCAGGTGGCATGGGGTGCATTCCCAGATGGCAGAATATAATGGTTACTGCTAGCAGCTATAGTAACTGGCATCATATCTAGAAAAATTTGACATGCTGGTTAAACCCAAGTTGATTGATCGATGCCCTTCCCACACATAGATGGAAATTTGTCCACTCCCTGCTGAACCAGCTACATTTTGATCCATGCAACTTTACACAGACTTGTATTGAGGGGAGGGGTTGGTTTTCATATACATTACTTAGACCCCTTTCACACTGGGGCGCTTTCAGGCGCTTTAGCATTAACAAAAGCCCCTGTAAAGCGCTTGAAAGAAGCCTCATCTGCAATCCCAATGTAAAAGCTTTCACACTGAGATCCCTTTCACACTGGGGCGTTTTTCAGGCGCTTTAGCTTTAAAAAAAAAAGCGCATGTAAAGTGCCTGAAAGAAGGCGCAACTGCAATCCCAATGTAAAAGCCCGAGTGCTTTCACACTGAGGCGCTGCGCTGGCAGGGCGTCAAAAAAGTCCTGCAAGCAGCTTCTTTGCAGCGCTTTAGGAGCTGTGAATACACTGCTCCTAAAGCGCCCCTTCCCATTGAAATCAATGGGAAGCGCCTGCAAAACGCTTTTGGCAGCAGCGCTTTTAACCCTTTATTTAGCCACTAGCAGGGGTTAAAAGCGCCCTAATAGCACTCGAAAAACGCTGGTAAAGTGCTCCTAGTTTAAGCGGCGCTTTACCAACGTTTTTTGGGCACTGACATTGTGAAAGGGCTCTTAAAAAACTTGGGCTTTCACATTGGGATTGCAGATGAGGCTTCTTTCAAGCGCTTTTTTTAACACTAAAGCTCTTGATAAAATACCTGAAAAACGCCCCAGTGTGAAAAGGGGTCTAAGTGTACTGGGTCTAACTCTGGTGCCTGTTTTACTACAAAGTCTTTAGACTCCACGTACTGCTGTAACATGAAAGTAGAGTAAAACTAGAACAATAGCTGATGTTAATACAAAATGCATATCTATTTCTATGAATTCAGATGGACTTCAAAACCAAAATGTTTGTTCTTTTGGATATATTTAGGAAGAGCCAAACATTCTAATCCCTTGTACACACGGTCAGAGATTCCGACGGAATGAGTCCTATCGGACCGTTTTGTCAGATAATTGTGTGTGGTCTCCATCGGACTGTTTCCGTCGGACTATCCGACGAACCAAGTTTTCCAACTTGTCCGTAAAATTTTCCCACAAAATGCTCCGATCGGACATACTCCGATCATGTGTAGCCTACTCCGACGGACAAAGTGCCACGCATGCTCAGATCAAATTCCTAGACCAAAGCTATTGGCTACTAGCCTGAACGTAGTCCCGTCGTAAGGAAATAACGTCATCACGTTATGTACATATCGGATTTTCCGACAACTTTGTCCGACCGTGTGTATGCAACAGTTTCGGACAAAATCCAACGGATTTGGTTGTCAGAATGTCCGACCGTATGTACAAGGGCTAACAGGTTTTTATTCTTGTCTGGGACCCAATGGGAACATTTACCCTAATATCCTATACCAGACATGACAGAAAGTAAGCTATACAGTCATCAGATCCATAACTAACACTGTTAAAGAGGATCTTCGGCCATTTGTACAAAAGTTAAACGTCAACAATTACAAATAGTGTTGCTGCTGACTTTTATTATACACACACTTACTAGTCCGGCTCACTCATCATCCAGGCCAGTTCTTTGCTGGTTTTTGAGTCCCCTCACTTCCACCTTGCTTGTGAGAAACTGGCTGTGACTTCCTGTGGCTTCACAGCTGGCTCCCCTCCACACATGCCCGAGTAGCGATGCGCTTTCTAAATAGACCTGCAGTCTCCTGGGCAGCCGGTGACAGGTCCCAGGAGGTTGCAGGTGTGGGTCAAACTTCCTAGGTGAGCCAAGTGGAAGAGAGAGCGGGTACCTGCCAGAAATAAGTACCCACTCTGAGAAAAGTAAACATCCGAAAGTAGTGGGGGGGGGGGGGGCAGGGAAGAGGAAGAAAAGGTGAAGTTTGGCTTTAAAGTGATTATAATGTAATGTATTCTATGCATTAAGATAAAAACGTATGTAATCAGCAGCCCCTCTCAGCCCCCCTAATACTTATCTGAGCCCCATCTCTATCCAGCGATGTTGTAGGAGTGTCTCGGCTGCCTGGAACTGAATGGACACAGGGAGCTGTGGCACAGCTTGGGTACCCCAACAGCGAGCTGCTTGCTGTGGGGGTACTCAATAGAAGTAAGGGGCCAGGAGCTCCATCCAGGGACCTGATAAGAAGAGGATCCAGGCTGCCCTGTGCAAAACCACTGCACAGAGCAAGTAAGTATATCTTTGTTATTTTAATCGAAAAAAAATGAGACTTTACAATCACTTTGAGTCAAGGGGTAGAGCTTAGTCTATGGAGCAGGGGGTTAGCAGGAAAAGAATTACAGCACTTTAATAGGATTTCAGGTGATAATTAATCTGTATTGGGGAGTGTGTTTCCACCAGGTTAGCCAAGTGGCAAGTGTCGTAGGATATTTCATTCATGTTTCAGTCAATGCAACAGCATGGAGTAGTGAAAATCCAGGTTGGACATCCTGGCACTCAAAGCGACACAACAGGCACCATTAAAGGTAATGGAAATCCTAGTTGATGAATAGGTGAGTATTCCTGCTTTTAGTACCTGCAATCCTATGAAGAAAAAACAGGACTTGAGGTAATGTAGTTCAGGTGCCTTGCATACACTCCCCTTACATCTACTTAATCAAGTGCTCCTCTTGTTCTTGCTTCCTCTATGCTGAGTCATAACTACAGCCCTTCCTACAGAGCTGCACCCTTTTATAAGGCAGGTGACACTGATGTGAAATCTCATCAGAAACATCTGGCAACCTGAGACTGTGCTAGCCTGCCAACTTCCTCTCTTCTCACAAACCAGCTTTCATATGAACGGTGTTGTTTGTACAATCCTGTACCTACTGTAGTACCAGCAGTAATAGCTCCAGGATGCAAACTTTGTCCAGAATCGTTGTACTTTCCAACAACAGTTCTGGGTAGCAAATAGGTAAATACGCTTGGAGCATGGACGGGTGAAAAGCTGATGTAAAACGGGCAATTGTGCCGCTAGAGACAAATCTCAAATGGCAGGATCGCTTAAAGAAGAACTTGTCGTTTAAAAAAAAAAGAAGAAAATTCTGCAGCTACAAATACTGTAGTTGCTTACTTTTAAGAAAAAGACACCAGCTCAGGAGTCCAATGCTGTCTTCACCGAGGCCGGTCCTTCGCCAGTCTTTGGATTCTCGGCGTTACATACATGCCATCAGTCCTGATTTTTCTGGGACTTTCCCGGTATTCAGACCCTTGTCCCGGTCTTAATCATGGGAAATTGGCTGTCCTGACTCCTGGTGTATCGACGGAGACGCTGCTAGATAGAGGTCCAGGGCTGGTGTTCTATCGAGAAATGTCCCCGATGGGTCTGTGCATGCGTAGTACCAAATGTCACTCCAGCTGATATGTCGATCAGCTGGCGTGACATAAAAAATGCATGTACAGATCATCGGGGGCATTATCCAACGCTATGCAAACAGCTGGGGTACTTAGTTATCAGATTGTGCCTCGATGTTGCAGGGCGGGTTGAGGGTGTGTTGAATGGCGGGTTTGTGTGTGTTGCGACTTGCCCTTACACATAGGCAAAACCCGCCATTCAACACACCAAACCCGTTCTGCAACACAGACAAAACCTGCCCTTCAGCACACAGAAAACCCGCCTAACAGCGAGGCACAATCTGACAAGTACGGTCTCCCTCCGCTGTTTGCATAGCTTTGAATAGTGCCCATCAAATACTGTCTACATTTGAAAAATGCCTCTGACAATCTGTGCATGCACTGTTTACATCACACCAGCTAATCAACATATCAGCTGGAGTGACGTTTGGTATTGCTCATGCGCAGACCCATCGGGGGGCATTTTTCTATGAGAGGCATTTCTTGATAGAACACCAGCACTGGGGATTTGACTCTGCTGCCATTTTACAGAGAACCAGCTCTAGTGGAGGCCGAGGGGAAGAAACAAGAGGCAGAGCCTAGGTGGCTGCCAATAGAAATGGAGCTGCCGCCAACCCCCTGCCCTGCGGCCTGCTGCCGGTTTGTGACCTGTTGTGGGAAAGGTCGTGGGGCGGGGGGGTGGCGGCAGCTCCATTTCTATTAGTAGCCACCTGGGCTTCGCCTCGTTTCTTCATCTTGACCTCCACGAGAGCAGTCTTCTCTGTAAAATGGCAGCAAAGATAAAATCACCAGTGCCGGCCCCCGGTGAGAAGATGCCCCTTCTGGTGACAAGCTGCCCATTCTGATGACAAGCTGCTCATTCTGATGACAAGCTGCCCATTCTGGTGACAAGCTGCATTCTGGTGACAAGCTGCCCTTTCTGATGACAAGCTGCATTCTGGTGAGAAACTGTCCATTCTGGTGACAAGCTGCCCATTCTGGTGGCAAGCTGCATTTTGGTAACAAGCTGCATTTTGGTGACAGGCTGCCCATTCTGGTGACAAGCTGCCCATTCTGGTGGTAAGCTGCATCTGATGGCAGGCAACGGGGCAAGTGACAGGCTGCATATGGTGCCAGGCGACGTGGCAAATGACAAATTGTATCTGGTGCCAGACGACAAGCTGCATCTGGTGGCAGGCGACAGTGTCAAGTGACAAGTTGCATCTGGTGCCAGTCGACAAGCTGCATCTGGTGGCAGGCGACGGTGGCAAGTGACACGCTCAGGGCTCCCACTGATTCTGTATTATGGTGAGTTGCACATGCACGAGATCGTGCTCCGCAGTCAGAGTGGTCCCACAGTCTCATGGGATGTGTGCCATGTCCCAGGAGATGGTGGGTGAGAAAAGCGTAGACCAAGCTTACATAATTCTCACCTAGGCAAGAACTGAGGATGTGGGAGCAGGTACCTGTCATAAAAAGGTACCCAATCCCAGAAAAAAAGATATTTCAGCAAGATATTGCTCTTTCATTGGCCTGAGCCCTCCTGAATCTCAATCGCTAGAGATCTGAGCAAAATCTTGCCTCCTCAGCTACAGTTGGAGCAATTTAAAACAGGCAGTCTCTATCCTGCTGCTGGTGATTTTGATGAATTGCCTGTGGCAGGATTGCTAGCGGCAGAGTCTCACTTTTGACAACAGCCTAAATGGCTTAACATTTTTTCTCTGTTCATCGCTGTGGATATATGCAAACAAAATGGGAATTAAAGTCTGAAAGTTTGCATCTGATTAGTAGCAAAATGCAATCACTTATGGCTACTAACACATTCATACACTATCATGAAGCAATATAATACTGCAGAAGCATAAAAAAAATTAAACTAAAGTCCAATTCATATGTAGAACTTGTCGAGGTTTGCTCTCCCACGCTGCCATCCAATTTGTATTTACAGCCTAGCATTACACAGTAGGGTAATAGCTACTAATTATAACATGTAATACTACTATTAGCCATTGGGTGTCTCTTCTTCATAATATAGTATATCCTCCGGGCACCAATCTTTTTTTTTTTTAAAGTGATCATAAATAAGAGAGTATTTTATTAATTCCAGACAACTGTGCATTGAGACCACGTGTACTGAATTTTAGAGATAGCTTGCAAGGTTTTTTTATCTTAATAAACTGTAAAATAATAAAGTTGCAATGCATGGTATTGAAACAACTACAAAATTGTGTAATAACGTGATAAAGCATATTTATATCTAAATATCAAAAAGTTTTTTTTTTTTGTTTTTTTGCTGCATGTATCCTGTTAGGGAGATTTGCTGTTACTTCCTGTCCTTAAAGTAACAAAAAGAGAGAAATCCCCATTGTCACCAGTACAAGAGTTTACATTGGAATATAGCCCCTCACTTCTTATTCTGGTAAAAAGTAACTTTTTGGGCAAAAAAAGAAAAATTCACCAGAACATATAGAGAGTGTGATTCTCCCAGTGGGTACAGAGATAGCAACAAAAACATAACAGAGGTTCTAATCCCAATGCAAATAGATGAAAGGATCCAGCAAATCTGCGTTAAAGTCTTTAGCTACAGAATAGTGACAGTAAAAGCAGCTTACGCGTTTCGGCAACTAGCCTTAGTCATAGTTTAATACAAACTGGACTCTCTCAAATTAATACACACCCTCCAACCCCATGCAAACAAGTGCAGGCAATTAAAAACAAAATTTAGAAGGAGCATGTGGGTCTATGCAACAGCGGTGAAAATAGTAAGAGTAATACAGATCATCAGCTTAAAGAGGGATTCCACCAAAAAAAAAAATATTAAAAGCCAGCAGCTATAAATACTACAGCTGCTGACTTTTAATAAATGGACACTCACCTGTCCCGGGTTCCAGCGATGCCGGCAGCCGAGGCCGATCGATCGCTCGGCTCTCGGCTGCTGCAGTCACCATTCTAGGTGAGGGAATCAGGAAGTGAAGCGAATCGGCTTCACTTCCCGGTTCCCTACTGCGCATGCGCGAGCCGCGCCGCACAATAGGAAATCTCCGCGCTGTCACTGGGACCCGTGTGTGTCCCAGCAGACAGCGCGGCAGGGCAGGAAATGGCGTAGACTCCCACGGGAGTCTATGCCCGGAAGTGGGTGAAAATACCTGTCTTTGACAGGTATCTCCACCCCCCTCCCCCCTGAAAGGTGTCAATTGTGACACCGGAGGGGGGGAGGGATCCGATCAGCGGAGGTTCCACTTTAGGGTGGAATCCCGCTTTAAACACAATTTAGATAAATATAAACCACAAGAGTTCTGCATAAAGATAAGTTGTAAGATCCACACAGAGAACATTTATCTCAGAAAGCAAAGCATATATTATGCAATAGAATCCCAAAAATCTGAATACCACATACACTAGCAGCTCCTCAACTTGAGTTTAGGAGCGTTTGGCATTTTTTTTGCCAAAGCTTCTAAACTCAACTCCATAAAAGCCTATGTGTCCATGTACACATAATAGGCTTTTAGGATCGTTTGGGAGCTGCTGAGGTTAGTGGAGGTTCAACCTCCCTCTCCTTAACGCTGAAGAATCACATTAAGGATAGGAAAGTTTTGACTGCCGGCTGCAAAACACACAAAGTCACGGAAAAACGCTGTAAAATCACGCTACAATTGTGTCGCATTTTTCTGTGGCCGTCGGTCAACGTAGTTCAAGTGTATATGAAGCCTTTACTTTTGCTTGCTTTTCACTGGGATCGGTCTTTCACCTTTATTCCATTATAATTTTTTCTGTTTTCTAAGTTGTTTTTTTTTAATTTTAAGGCCCCTTTCGGAGTCCGTCGAAGCAGGTCCTCCTACTCAGTGGGGGGATCTCTCCGCTGATCCCTGCTGAGCAGGCAGATGACAGGTCCGTGTCCACTATTTACAGCCTGCTGCTCTCTATGGGGCAGTCAGATGAATATGGACTGCATGTCTGTTTCCATCTCTGAGTATCTCTGTCATATTGTTATTATCTCATATGCATTGTGCCAGATAGCCAGGTCTGTGCTAGTGTAGTGCTGCCGGAAAGTATTCACAGCGCTACACTTTTTCCACATTTTGTTATTTTACAGCCTTATTCCCAAATGGATTAAATTAATTATTTTGGAATAAGCCTGTAACATACACAAAATGTGGAAAAAGTGAAGTGCTGTGAATACTTTCCGGATGCACTGTGTGTATTTATAACCCAGCATATTAGTAGCTGAACCTGTTTATTGCAATAGAGTTTGTATGCATCTGCTGTTATTTTAGTTAACCCTGCCCCTTCTGGTCTGGATTTAATAGTTAGTTGTAGCTTAGGGCATGAAAACCAGCATAGGCTAGAGCTAGGTTAGACATCCAATTACCACTTCTGGTAGATAGAGGTCCAGTTGCATGTCAGATTAGAAATTACTAGGTGCAGAGTGGATAGGCTGAGTTCCAACATCCCACCAGTTTATGCGTGCGAGAAGCTGCATTCCAGTCTTGTCGGACAATAGTTGAAGGATCTCCCCATCATTGCTAATCCTGTCTTCAGGTTTTCAACACAAAGATGGACTATGCATCATGATAATTATCAGGCACCCCTGTAACTGGACTGAGCTGCAACATTCAACTGGGGGTATCTCTTTAAATAACTATATATACCCAGGTACATGTGCACTAGGACTCCAATTGGGCCCTTTGCTAATATTACCTGTTTGTACATTGGATGTATGTACAGTGAGGGAAAAAAGTATTTGATGCTGATTTTGCATGTTTGACCACTGACAAAGAAATGATCAGTCTATAATAATGGTAGATTTATTTTAACTGTGAGAGACAGAACAACAATAAAAAATCCAGAAAAATGCATTTCAAAAAAGTTATAAATAGATTTTCATTTTAATGAGTGAAATAAGTGTTGCACCCCTTCGCAAAACATGACTTAGTACTCTTGGTGGCACAACCCTTGCTGGCAATCACTGAGGTCAGACATTTCTTTTAGTTGGCCACCAGGTTTGCACACATCTTAGGAGGGATTTTGTCCCACTCCTCTTTGCAGATCCTCTCCAAGTCATTAAGGTTTCGAGGCTGAGGTTTCTAGTCTGGAGACTTGCTAGGCCACTCCAGGACCTTAATGTGCTTCTTCTTAAGCCATTTCTTTGTGGCCTTTACCTAGTATTTTGGATCATTGTCATGCTGGAATAGCCATACATGACCAATTTTCAATGCCCTGGCTGAGGGAAGGAGGTTCTCACCCAAGATTTGACAGTACATGGCCCCGTCCATCATCCCTTTGATGCGATGAAGTTGCCCTGTCTAATTAGCAGAAAAAAAACCCCAAAAGCATAATGTTTCCACCTCCATGTTTGACCGTGGGGATGGTGCTCTTGGGGTCATAGACAGCATTCCTCCTCCTCCAAACACAGCGAGTTGAGTTGATGCCAAAGAGCTTGATTTTGATCTGATCTGACCACAACACTTTCACCCAGTTCTCCTTTGAATCATATTTACATAGTTAGTAAGGTTGAATAAAGACACCAGTCCATCCAGTTCAACCTGAGTAAGTGTCTACAATTGTCCCTATCCCAGTACATTGCACACTCCCATCGGTCCCCACCCACAACGAGCCCACAATCCAAGGTAACCATTCATATACTAGGGCCAATTTGGGACAGAAGCCAATTAACCTACCAGCATGTCTTTGGAGTGTGGGAGGAAACCGGAGTAACCGGGGGAAACCCATGCAGGCACAGGGAGAACATGCAAACTCCAGGCAGGTAGTGTCGTGGTTGGGATTCAAACCAACGACCCTTTTTACTGCTAGGTGAGAGTGCTAACCTCTGTGAATGTCCTTGAGTGTCCCAGCCAGAGCCCAGAATTGAACCCGACTGAACATCTTTGGAGATCTGAAAAAGGCTGTGCACCGAAGTTCCCCATCCAACCTGATGGCGCTTGAGAGGTTCTGCAAAGAAGAATGGGAGAAATTGCCCAAAAATAGATGTGCAAAGCTTGTAGCATCATACTCAAAAAGAGTCTTTAATTGGTGCAAAAGCTTCTTCAACAAAGTATTAAGCACAGGCTGTAAATACTTATGGAATATTTTTTTTCTTTTTAATAAATTTGCAAAGATCACAAACTTTTTTCGTGTTGTCATTATGGGGTATTGTTTGTAGAACTTTGAGGAAAATAATTAATTTAACCCTTTCCCGCCAACTGTACGCACATATGCGGCCTCGGTTTTAGGGGGGTATACTGGGGTGATGCCTGCAGCTCCATGCATCATCCCAGTACCGTTTTTTTAGAGCGGGCAGTCAGCTCTTCAGAGATAACAACTGATGCAGCTAAAAGCCACTCGGCTATTATCCCGGAGGAGAGGGAGGGGACGTCCCCCCTCCCACCACCTTCCGCCACTCTTCCCGGGCCATCTCCCTGAAATGAGTTTTACAGGTTGGGATGTCTGTGTATATTCTTATAGTAAAAGGTTTTTTTCTTTTTAAATAACACACATCATACGTACCTCCACTGTGCAGCTCGTTTTGCACAGAGTGGCCCCGAAACTGGTCTTCTGGGGTCCCTCAGCGGCTGTCTCAGCTCCTCCCTGCAAGAATGAACCACCTTCATGCAAACTCTCTCACATGGTGGTTAGTTCTTGCGGGCGCGCCCCCCTGGCACACCGCGGCATTGGATGTGATTGACAGCAGCGCTCGCCAATGGCTGTGCTGCTTTCAATCCATCCACTCTAGCCAATCAATGTCCAGGCTGAGCGGTGAAGAGGAGATCACAACAGGTGAACGGGCTCGGGTAAGTAAAACAGGGAGGGGGAGCGGTATTGTCGGATGTTTTTTCACCTTAATGCATAGGATGCATTAAGGTGAAAAAACACGAACCTTTACAACCCCATTTAATGTTATATGCTGGTTGCAGTAGTTCCTCTGCTTCCAGTTACATTGATTACTGGATAGTTTCCCAGGAAGGGAATCCCCACATATCTGTGATGAGCAGTAAGTGTTCTCCTCTGGGTTAGTTCCAGTTATGTGATGATAGAGTCTTTGATTAGAGGCTAATAACACTATATAGTGATAGTAATGTGTGCATCGCTGCTCTTTATGAAGTATTGGAACTTTCCTCCTGTTATCGGAGCCTCTCACAATACAAAGGTGGGCAGACATTCCTCATCACGTGGGCGTGGCCGCAGTAAAGATGGCGGGCAGAGCAGTCGGCACAGAAACCTTCACAGACCTTTCTTCGTCTCATTTCAAAACCTCCCTACGATTATGGAAGGCAACGTTACGAAGCGGCAAACCTCTGAGGACACGGCAAATAACTGTGATATGACTCTTGCGGGTAGCCCCGCAGCCTCACAAACACGGCATGCGTCACATCTGACTGGCACAGCACAAAAGGAGCAGACATAACAAGCTGGTAAATGCCACCTCCAAGATGGCCGCTCGTCTCATCGGACATGCGCAAGGCCACAAAAGCCAAACACAAACAAAACATGGCTCCTCCCAGCCAGGCCGGGGAAATGTTGCGCACACATAGTGACGCGGCTCCTCTCTACACTCCCCTATTGTCTATACCGGTGCTGTGCGCGCCTCCCTCCCACTGCGCATGCTCTCCGTATGTCACGTACCTAGACACACCCCCTTTCTGTGTTTAGCGCTTTTTGCCTAGTGCGCATGCGTAAACTACGTCACGAGGCTACAATGTCTGCCCAGGATCCTTAGCGATTGTCCTGTGCGGGTTCACTCCGAAACTTAGTGCGCCTGCGCAAAGTGTTTTACGTCAACACATCTGCCTTGTTTCCAGGGCTCTGTCGCGAAATCAGGAGCAATTGAACAGATTGCGCAGGCTCGAACCCCGTGACGTCGCCCGTCTAGCACTTGTCTCCTCCCCTCCTGTGTAGCGGCTGTGTGCCTTCTTCAGCTACTTTGAATTACGCATGCGCACAGGGTTGTCTCCCGCGCAGTCACTTTGCGCCAAGTGCGCGGCCGCTGCTGGGGGAGGGGAGACGCACGTAAGCAGCCGCGGAAGGAGGGAAAGCCCGGGACGTTCCGGTGGCCTGTCACCGCCTCCTGGAGCCCGTGACCCCCTTTCCCCTGGAATAAGTAGGCCCGACATGGCCGGAGCTCCTGTGTTTCCTGCAGAGCGGAGGAAGAACCGGCGGCTCGTCGGCTAGGCCTTCCCTAGGCCTCGCCACATCCCCGGAGTGGAGATCTTCTCCCCCCTCACCTCTCTACACCGCTTCCAACCGACGTGTTCCTGTCAGCTGTGGAGAGCCTGAGGCCGCAGGCCTGCCTGTTTCCCGTTACTTGTCCGCCCGATATCTTCACCCCGACATTCCTGGCCTCCCATATACACCAAGCCGCCATGGAGACCAAGACCATCGTCTACGACCTGGACACGTCTGGGGGCCTCATGGAGGTGAGCG
The DNA here is from genome assembly GCF_037356315.1 of Lithobates pipiens. Classification (NCBI taxonomy): domain Eukaryota; kingdom Metazoa; phylum Chordata; class Amphibia; order Anura; family Ranidae; genus Lithobates; species Lithobates pipiens. Next base: position 122,622,582 of record NW_027507748.1, read on the forward strand.
GCCGGATCTGTCAGATGTCACTCACCGTGCACGAGCGTCACAGCCGGGCCTCCGGGGCGAGGGAGGGCCCGATCACCGTGCACACTCTGTATACAGACCACCCCCATCACCGTGCACCCTCCGTACACAGACCACCCCAATCGCTGTGCACCCTCCGTACACAGACCACCCCGATCGCTGTGCACCCTCCGTACACAGACCACCCCGATCGCTGTGCACCCTCCGTACACAGACCACCCCGATCGCTGTGCACCCTCCGTACACAGACCACCCCGATCGCTGTGCACCATCCGTACGCAGACCACCCCGATCGCTGTGCACCCTCCGTACGCAGACCACCCCGATCGCTGTGCACCCTCCGTACGCAGACCACCCCGATCGCTGTGCACCCTCCGTACGCAGACCACCCCGATCGCTGTGCACCCTCCGTACGCAGACCACCCCGATCGCCTTGCACGCCTCCGCACGCAGACCACCCCGATCGCCTTGCACGCCTCCGCACGCAGACCACCCCGATCGCCTTGCACGCCTCCGCACGCAGACCGCCCCGATCGCCTTGCACGCCTCCGTACGCAGACCGCCCCCATCGCTGTGCACCCTCCGTACGCAGACCGCCCCGATCGCTGTGCACCCTCCGTACGCAGACCGCCCCGATCGCTGTGCACCCTCCGTACGCAGACCGCCCCGATCGCTGTGCACCCTCCGTACGCAGACCGCCCCGATCGCTGTGCACCCTCCGTACGCAGACCGCCCCGATCGCCTTGCACGCCTCCGTACGCAGACCGCCCCGATCGCCTTGCACGCCTCCGTACGCAGACCGCCCCGATCGCCTTGCACGCCTCCGTACGCAGACCGCCCCGATCGCCTTGCACGCCTCCGTACGCAGACCGCCCCGATCGCCTTGCACGCCTCCGTACGCAGACCGCCCCGATCGCCTTGCACGCCTCCGTACGCAGACCGCCCCGATCGCCTTGCACGCCTCCGTACGCAGACCGCCCCGATCGCCTTGCACGCCTCCGTACGCAGACCCCCCCCCCCCCCCAAAAAAAAATCACTGCACACCATATACAGCCTGACCGCCACCCCCTGGAGGGGGAAGTTTACTGGTCTATCACACCATGTACAGCCTACAGGAGGGAGGTGGTGTATACTCTACTACTCCACTGTGTACTGTCTTCAAGAGGGGGGATATGTACCAAACAATCCCCCCCCCCCTATACACAGCATCCAGAAAGGGGGGCACACTGCATACTCACCCTATTCACAGCCTTCAGTAGGAAGTACAGTTTTCAGAAGGGAGGTGGCTACTGGACTATTATACTATGTAAAGCCTTTGGAAAGGGGATGTTTATCAAACAATGCCCCTTTACAAAGCCTTTAGGAAAAGTGGTGTATACCACACCATGATCCAATTTACAGCTTTTAGGAAGGATGGTATATACCACGCCATCACCCCATTTACAACCTTCAGGAGGAGGAGTTGTATACCACATTACCCCATGTACAACCTTCAAGAGGGGGTAAGGTATATACCACACCAACACCTCATTTACAGCCTTCAGCAGGGAGGTATACACCACACCGTCACTCTACAGGCATCAGGGAGGAGGGAGATAACACAGCAACACCCCACATACAGCCTTCAGGAGGGAGGTATATACCATACCATCACTTCATGTGCAGCCTTCAGGAAGGGTATATACTGGAACCCCACATTGACAAATCTATATCACACGGTTTACAGGCACATCTGCTAGTTTTAGATAAGTCTGTCCATAATCCCTTGCTTGGGTATAAGGATTAATATTACATACCTAAGACTTATTTTTTATTTTTTTTACACCCTCCGCTACACAACGTTTGTAGTCAAAAATCTTTTAACGTCGATATTGAAAAGGAAATGCAGTGTAAACGGCTCCCTTGCATTGCTGGTCGGTGTAGGTGGGAAGGAGATCAATCACTGTTACTCATTGCATGAGAAACCCCAAGCAATCTCAGGAGGAGCCCTAGCTCAGAAAAGCTGTCCTAGACACAGGAGTTGAATATCTGCTCTGGCCTATGCTGCTGGAGTAAGCGACGGCCTTCAGATGTGACGTACAGCACACATCCCTGGGAAAATATTCAAAAGGAAATTCGTTGTTGGATTTTACTTTTATTTTGTCCAATGCTGTTTTGCCCAAAGCGAATTTGCACTAAGTTTTTTTATTTTTTTTATTTTTTTTTTCCCCTCCCAACTCATTCATAGCCGTAAACTCCAATAAAACCACACTTGGGGAATACTCGTGGAGAATGTTGACATGTTAAAGTTCAAATTGCTGTCTGCTGCCAGCTATATTTGTATTATTATGGATTTAAGTTCAAATTGATAACTGACTTTTTTTATTGCCAGCTGTATTCGTTTACAGGATTTAAAAAAACATCAACAGTTTGCATTATAAAGGGAGACCATTGTTACAGTACAATTGGAGAGGTTTAGGGGGACACTGCTCTTGAGATATTATAATCGAAAAGGGGAGGGGCGGGTGACACACAAGGTAATAGCTGTGGGATGAGCTGATGGAGAAAGCGCAGTTGCTTATGTGGAGGCTGGGGGATAGGCTTCCCTGAAGATATGAGTTTTCAAGGATTGCCTAGAGGCGGATAGAGTTGGAGACAGCCTGAGAGATTTGGAGTATGGAGTTCCAGAGCATGGGAGGAGGTGACAAGGAAACTGGAGAGCAGGAGGCTCTTGGAAATAGAGAGGGCAGTGATTGAGATGAGGCATCTACAACTTGACATGCCGCCTTGTTAAAGTACATATAAACCCTTGTTGGCTAAAGCATTGTGGTTTATAAACCTTTTTAAAAATATTTTTTACTTTGTCTTTGTTGCATATCAACATTGCTGATCTCCTGCAACCACTTCCTGTATACATGCAAGTTATCCAGCAACTGCTGCACATAATTTCTGAGGTCGTTTTTTTTTTCCTGACGGTGACAATAGAACATGTCTGCACAATGAACATTGGCACAGCTGTTTGTAATCTCCACCAGGAGCTTATGCAGCAGGCTAACAACATATGAGAGCAGTTGGGAGTCGGGGACAGAATGTTCTCTACACAGGAAGCTCCAGCACAAAGATCTTTATGGCAGGATCACCTTTCATTTTAATGAAAGCTTCAGTTTAAAAAAAATATGGCTTCTCAGTTTTTAGTTGTTGGGTTTATATACTTAAATCTTAGGCCTTATTTCATTGAGAGCTGAAGGTTCCTCACAATTTACATTGTAGTTTTTAACCCCTTCCCTCTTAGCTAGGTTAATAGTGGGAGCCACCCTGCTTCACTGACTCGTATGTGTAGTCCTCGTCTCCTTTTTAAGTTTGTCCACTCTCCAGAGTTGTAGATGAGAAGTATATTTGCCTGAGATCTGAGCTGACTCAATAGTGCTTTTGCTTCTATATGTATGTATATCTGCTTTTACTGTGTCTCCAGGGCATCAATAGCCAGCTTGCTTTTGTATGGTTGGTTGTTACTTTTCATGACTCTAAGCAGCCAGCATTGTGTAGACTCTTATTTCTGTCTGTACTCATCCAGTAGCAACAGGCCCCTCTGCTCAGCCCTGACACATGCTTACACATTGCCAATCCTTTACATGTCAACCATGTTTGCACTGATGCTAGATGGAATTAGAAAGTCGATGCAAATCCTAGTGGCAAGATTGCTAATGTGTACAAAACATTTTTGAGACATTTTTGTTAAGTGATACTTGTTTCTGGTCTTTTAGCAGTGCCAAGTGTTGCTAGATTACACTGGTTCCTGCATTGTGCATACATTTATTTACCTGTTGTAGGGTGGCAGTTATCATTGGTGACTAGGCACATTTTTATTGGCCAGGATTATAAAATGGTAGTTGCTGGCAACCCTTGGGCTGGATTCACACCTATGCACTAAAAACTGCATTGGTGTGAATCCAGCCTTAAACTTATGCAGTCACATTCTCCCTGGTTCCTTTAAAACCATGTGTGTTCATTGCGTACTTAGCAGGGTTTCTTAATTTACTCTTCCCTTTTTGTAAGAGTATGGCTGACATTCTTATCTTAAATTTGTTCTCCCTTTTTTTATTTTTAACTAGCAAATTCAAGCTCTTTTGGCACCCCCAAAAAGTGAAGATGGAGAGAAGAAAAGCAGGAGGCCAGAAAAAGAACCCAGGAGAAGCGGAAGAGCCACAAACCACGACAGCTGTGATAGTTGCAAGGAAGGAGGTGACCTCCTTTGCTGTGATCACTGCCCTGCAGCCTTCCACCTCCAGTGCTGGTAAGAGGCATAGGGTGGCTTATCCCCTTGTTTTTTGTTTTCTTTGTCATGTTTATATCTGTTTAGCTGATGCTGCTACATGATTGGATTGCTTGCATTTATATTTTATTTTTTTATTTTTTAACGGTATGTTTAGTGGCTGTTGATCCTTTTTAGTAACTATACTTTGGATGCATTCGATCAAGTTACTGATTGCTTGGGTGGTTGAACATTCCTGTCTGATCAATGCCAGTGTTGTCTGAAATGATCTGCTGTTGAAAGATGGCCTGAGAATGCAGAGCCATTGTGCCTTTTTTTTTTTTTTTTTCTTTTTTTTAATAGAAGCAGTTCCACTTCTGGTATTTGCAGCTTAGTTTGTTTTTGGGAAATTGGTGGCTTATTAGTTTTGTCTGTATAGATGTTGAAAATAAAGCTTGTAAATCTAATTTTCCCCTTCATTTTAACTCGGCTTGAAAATTGGCATGAAAGAATAATTTTTGTAATGTATTCCTTTAAAATATGGCATTTCTTTCGTCTGCTGTCTGAGGGCTTTTCTCTTTTTTTTTTTTTTTTCCCTATTTGACTCTTTGTTTTCTATACCATATATTTGCAGTCAGCAGATTTGACATCCACTGCCACTAGGTGTCCCCTATGCTTCTATGTCTTGCTCAAAAACGCCTTTCTCCTATATAAACCTTGGTCTGTGCTCACAAAAATACAGACCTTGTTTTATTCTTTAAAGCCAGTCACGTTAGGTTTAGAGTAGAAACTGTAGCATTTCACACGTGTGCTTATCAGCAACAACATAAGTGTCTGCTCAGAAACTGCTCAAACTACAGATCTAGTTACCTTGGGAGAAAATATAATTAGATTTGAATAATTCTCATTGTAAAATGAGTTCAGGAGCACTGGGAAGGTTGCCAACTTTGTTATTCAAGGACAACCTATATATTTGGATATTCTTGCATTTAGGAAATCTTCAGGCCCATTCTGGTAACACAAAGAATTGTAAGGGCCCATTGACAATCTTTAAATGGTGTATTTGTAAGCATGCATTTTATATAAATTAAGATGTAGGGTTTTATTTATTTTTTGCACACATTTGTTTATGTACTTTTCCAAGGGCATATCGGTTCCAGCTTTTTGTGTACAGCTGTTTGCCATAATGTAGTAGGGTTAATTTTTTTTTCTACAGGAGTAGAAACTATTCACCTAAATTTTAATGTTTACTGAGGTTAGTAAACAAAGTAAATCTGTGCTTACTCATGTAAAATGGTGGTAAAGTGGATTTGTTTTACCTACAGGTAAGCCTATAATAAGGCTTACCTGTAGATACTGTAAATATCTCCTAAACATACATCCTTTAGATATTTACTTGTGTAGCTGCCGGTGACATGCACTCTGAAGCAATGGCATACCCGTGCCATTCCTTTAGAGCCCTCGGCCATAAACGGTGGGCACGTGCGAGTGACGTCATCGCAGCTCAGCCATTTAAGCAGCCGCAGCCTACAAACCCGGAAGGAGGACCAGGTGAAGGCTTGGTTTTAAGGCAAGTTTCACAATCATAATGTGCTAGTATGTGATGCATATTAGCACATCATAATATTGCCTTGTAGGGTAGGGGAACTTTTTTTGTGCCACAAAAAAAGTCAGTTTTTGTGTTTTTTTTTTTTTTTTATTATTTAATTAAAAGTCAGCAGCTGACTTTAATAAACACATTCGCCTGTCCCACAGTCCAGCGAAGGTGGCTGCCTGAGCCCTCGCCTCTCCATGGTGCCGGCATTGGCAAGTGTGGTCACCCGGCTGTAACAGCTTGCAGGTTCACAGCCGAGTGTGAATCTCGCAGCGTCTCCCTATTGTTTGGGCAAATTTCTGAGACCTGTGACGTGTCCCAAAAGATTGCACGAAGGGAGTGGGTGAGGGCGGCAGAAGTGGGAGCAGGGGGGAGGCGTGCTTAAAGCGGAACTTTGCCTTTTTGGGTGGAGCTGCGCTTTAATTTTCAAGTTTACTACCACTTTAAAAAAAAAAAGGTTAATGTAAATGTTTGAGGTGAACACAGATTCTCCTTATTTACCAAGCTACAGGAACTTTCACTTTGCTAATTGAACACCCTCTATTTCTTAACCCTATTTATACATTTTGTACTTGTTTTACCACCTAATCATTGTTCATAGTTTTTAATTGTACCCGTCCTTAAGCCTAGTACACACTAGAAGTGGGCTTTTTTTATTTTTTTTGTCTTTCGTTCAATCCAGCAGGGCTGAATGGGGGGGGGGGGGGGGGTTAACTGACGGTTCCGGAGGAGCCGCTGTACTAACTCTCCAATGTTGGTACAGTGATCTCCCCTGCTTTTCTATTGTGTTCTGACAGGGACACTGATCGGAAGCAGTTTGGCAGACCTTTTTTGGTTGTGCCCCATCGACAGAAGCCAGCAGCATGGCTGGCTTCTGTGTGACCGGCTTCAGTCCACATGGGCAGAATGTCAGCTCTTTCTGTTGAACCGGCCGATGCTCTGTAGTGTCTAAACTGGTGATGTAGTGAAAGGTGCCAGTGTATCCCTACTGGCACCTTCATGCCTTTGTAATGGGGCCCCCTTCCCTAAACCACCTTGCCATTGCTCCTTTCATTTCTCTCGCCTCCACAGCCGACAATAAATTCCCAAATGCAGCCTGGTGTTGGAAGCTAAAGGAAGTTGGCAAGTCAGTGCCTCTTTTATGTAACCGTGCTTGAGCCTAGGGATAGGCAGTTAGTTCCAAGTGCTTTCCACAGCAGATAAACCCCCAATAACTGCAAGATCACAACTATTTTCTTTGTCCTCTGTTCACACTACAATTCTGATGTGATGTGTGTTGCAAAAAATGCAGACACATGCAGTGGTTGGTACCTCATGCCACCCTGCTGCTCTTGACTAAAGTGATGCAGTGTGTGATTCAGCCCCCTACTGGACCTCACTCAGACGCCTGCATGGTATAATCCTGTATTTTACCTTGTAAGCTGTTGTCAACAAGCCCTTCAAAATGGTGTATCTCTCTTTTAACCGAAAAATAAAATCTGTTCTACTGCTCCCAGCCTAGGTCACATGGTTTCTGAAAACAAATTCTGCCGTTTGGTAGCAAGTGCACACTAGTGTTTATTTTTTTCTCCTGGGTCTTCCATCATGCTGCAATTCTCTGTGGCGCTCATTCCAATCGATGTAACTTTTTTTTTTTTTTTGCATTATTGGCCCCATAGATTTTAAAGCGCTAGTAAGCTTTTATTTTATACATTTGTACCTAAAGCTTATAAGGCTTGCCTGTAGGCACCATGAATACCTTGCAGTGTTTTAGAAAATATTCACATCAGCTGCAGCCAATGACACATACATAGTAGTGCTGTATTCTGGCACACTGGGTGTGGTGTGAATGAACAGAGTGCCGTGCCGCAATCCTGACTCTTGTGGGAGTGCGGTCATCACAGCCTAGCCATTAAAACTGCTGTAGAGTGCAAGCCCAAAAGGACTGGGTGAAAGCGGAAGCGATTGGAGTTGCATTTTGACTGGTAAGTCTGCCATAATTTGCTAGTATGCAGTGCATTCCCTGCAGGGGCCCCTTTTAAAAACAAAAGCGTTTACTACCACTTTAATGGGAACACATTGAAAAAACACATGTACATGCCGTTTTGGTGTTTTTGGCAGGGTTTTGTGCTTACCCAGTCTTGTCTAACAAAAAGTACATGAAGCGTGGAAAAAATGTGCTACAAAAAATGCTCTTTAAAATGCTTGATTAAATATGTAGCCGCAGTAGCGTGAACCTAGGCTAAACAATGAGCTAAAACAAAAATGGCCCCTTGTACATGAATCCAAACTATTTGTGTGTTTTTAATATGAACACTCATTGATAAGGTTTATACTACTTTGAAATCTGTACATGTATATCTGAAGAGCCCAAAGCTAAAATTACTAGTTCCCTGGTTTTGTTACTACCCAAATCACTGCGTCAGACCCTTGTCTGCATATTCCAACATTTCTAATCTGCAAAGTGCAGCCTCCACATTTCTCCTAGTATAGGTTGTGTTAAGCTTCTTTGAAGTATATTTTCAGCAATGGCTGCCTTATTTCAGATGAGCCTGGATTTTGTCTATGGAGTGGTGCAGGTTTTAGGAGTATAGGGAGGTGACAGACAGGAAACCATTTGTACAGTTTACATAACATGCCATTGGTATGGTAGAAAGTACAATTTGCAGGCTGTAATTTAGGAAACTGCTGCGTCTTCGGTTTTCCTGTTCTGCAGACAGATGCAATTGGTATTGTTCGTGTTATGCATTGCATAAAACAGTATTCCCCCCCCCCCCCTTTTTTCCAAGGCTTTTTTTTATGTCTTGAGATGATCAGAGAATGTTTTTAATATGTTTAAAGGATAAGTTCACTTTTAAAAGAAAAAAATTCACTTTTTACCTACCAAAATTTTTTTTTTATTATATTGCACTGGCGATCAGCAGATCACTGATGCCATGCAGGTCTCCTGCACATCTGTCAAAGTATCTTGTGTACCCATACGGGCAAGCGGATACAATCGGGCAGGAAGAATCAATGAACTACCACAGCACTTATTGAGAACTACAAGCTGACAGCTGAAAAGGATGTCTGGGCTTAGTTCATTACACACAGTTGTGTGAATGGGTGAAGCAGCCATGTGGGCAGAGCCCCGCAAGGCCACCCTGATTTCAAAGTGACAGCTAGTATGGGGAACTTCTCCCCATACTATTTTCACAGGGAGTGCTTGGATTGGGCAGCGGCTGCAGCATTGGGAACATGTTAAATATTCCACCCTAATAACGGATGGAACATGTAACATTTCCACAGGTGAACTTGGCCTTTAATGTTCTTGCTCCCTACTCTCAAAATTATGTTAGAAGTCTGGAATGGGTTGTGGGAAGAATTTGGACGGCACACCATTACGAAATTGGCATGGCGACCTGAGGCCTGGGGTTTGTCAAGTCCTGCTTTAATGTGTGCCTAGACATAGCTATGTTTGTGTGGTGTTTTTTTTTTATTTTATTTTTTTGATAGTGGGGAAGGATTAGAGCCCCTGTGAGGTTTTACTTCTGTTCTGTGGACAATGTTTTACCAGACAGGATGTGAGTAAGCGTCTGCAACAGGGAAGCTTGCATTGAAAGTGGGCAGGGGTTCTAGCCAAAGATTACACATTTTCTAGGTCTAGCTTTCCCCCACACACAAGTTTTTTACTTCTGTCTGTTTTGCTGTGGTAGATTTTTCTTTGTTTCTTGCCTGGTGAAAAAGTTGTTCCTGTGACAGTGAGTGAGGGAAGTCCCAGACAGCAGTAAAAATTGACAAGGAATTCTAATCCTTCCCCTTTACAACAAAGGGTTTGGTTATGGATGCACTTACATTTTATACAATTATTGGGCCCAGTACTGCAAGGGTCAAATACTTGTTTTTAAAAATGCTTGTTTCAAGAGCAGGTGTATCTAACTCTCATCAAATGTAGCCCCTCCTTTTTAAAGTAGGTGCAGGACCCCCCCACCAAACTGCATCGAACGATGGGTTGCATTAAAAATTGAAAAAAAGAAAAAAGATTTATACAGATAAATACAGTGCAGGGTTTTAGGGGTTTGCTATGCACAGTGTGCAGGAATTGGCCTTTACAGGCCATTCACATGTCCCTTCCACCCCGCCCCCTTGGGTGCGAGGGCCGCATGAAATGGCCTGGGCCTTGTGTTTGACACATGTAATGGAAGAGGCTCTATTACCCTATTCCTATGAAAGCGTGACTTATTGGAGAGAGTTGCATATTGGTGCAATTAATGAAGCTGAATTCTTTCAGTAATATAGCGGAGAAACCGTTTTGTGGCCATTTCGGCATAGTCTTAAAGGTCTTCAAGCTCTCTTCTCAAACTGAAGAGCACATTGTTGCTTAAACAGCACTAGACATTCGAGGGATTTCAAGACTGTCCTAATGACACTTTTCCCCGTAATAACTCCCTTGGCCTAATTCAGGCAAGCATTTGCACCAGCGCCTCTAACAATACCAACACATGCGGCAAATTCAGGTAGTTCTTATTACGAGCACTTTAAGAACCTGTTGCTTTTTGGCAGCAGAAAAACAAAGAATTACAGCCTACTTTCAGATGGAAAATTGGGATTTGTTGAGCCCTGACATAACCGCCTGGGCACCCGCCATCCCATGCTGCATTGCTCTCTTCCATTCCATGGCCCCTCTCTTCTTCTCCATAGAGTGGAGCTCAGTCCAGTGTCTTGGAACCTCCTCCATCCCTCTCCATGTAGAGTCCAGTTGGAGCCCTTTGGTGCATACTTCCCTGAACTCCCCACCCAGCCCTATGAGAGCCAGCTCCCTGGAGGACACGGCATGATCTTCTCCTATCACACAGCAATTTCTCACCCACCCAAACCCAGAGAGCCCATTGCATGGAGGATGCCTCCTGCTCTGATCACCCTGTCCAGAATACTCCTGCTAGAGAGTGGCCAGGCAGCCATGGATGAGTGTTTGGAGGGCGGCTGGTAACATCGTTGTATGCCGGAGTTCATCAATGCCACCTTTTTAAAATGACTGTGGTGGCCACCAATACATGCGGCTCCCTGCTGGAGTAGTACTATGTGCAGACCGGAGTCACCAAGTCCTGCCACCTGTGTGACGGCAGACAGCCCCACCTCCAGCACTGCTTCAACTTCCTTAATGACTAAAGCAACCAAGTGGACACGACATGGTGGCAGCCAGACCATGCTGGCCATCAACTTCACCCTGCGCATCCGTGACTGCCCCCCCTCCTACCTGTACACAGGGTGTCCTATCTCCATCATACCACAACCCCATAACACACCACATCCCACCTCCTGTCCTGCTGCCTCCTAACCTCTCTTTTTTATTTATTTTTATTTTTTGCTACCTCCCTAAATTCAAAACAAATTTGTCAAGCCCACTTTAGGTAAATTCCAGCCGTTTTCAACAGTGCACATGCTCTTTAGTACACAAGCCATGGCAGCATTTTAGCCCAACACATTCACCCAGGTGCTGATCTGATCATAACCCAATAACCTACAACTCCCAGGATAATTGTACTCTGGTCCAGACATCCCACACCATTGACACTATTGGTTTAAAAAAAAAAAAAAAAAACCCTTGTCTAGCATCTGCCCATTTTATGTTGACTACTTTCGAAATTCAGGACATTTAATCTGCATTTACTGCTCAGCTTGTGTATATGCTTGCCTTTGTACAATACTAGGAGAGGTGCCCAGACCCCAGAAATCTTAAACCCTGAATTTATTTTGGGTTTAAGAATTATTTTTCTTTCCAGGGTTGGTCAGCACCCAAATACCATCTAAACATTTAACTTGCTGTTTCATTTGTTTCTGATGTTAATGAATTCTGCTGGTCGCCTCATTTTGTTATTTGATCCAGTTGGAAATGAAGGTAAGAAAAATGTAAAGCTTTGCTTAAATGTCGACCTTTAGCAACTATTCACCAGCTGCTGCCTGGCTGGGTATGTTTAATGCGTTCCCCTGGTTACTAGGGAAACCGTTTACCCTTATCTCTAATCTGCACCAGGCCTAGCACTGTCAGCCGAAATTACCCAGCAGTATCATGGGTGACTTAGTGTTCATAAAATCAAGGTGAAAAGGGGGTTTTATATATATTTATATATTTTTTTTTTACGCAACCTGGAAAAAGCCCGACTGTTCAGTAGTACCTTTTCTCTTATAGTTCCATTTGTTACATGTATTTGTAGCTTATCTGTTATTTCAGCTGTGGTAAGAGATGTGGTGAACCCTGTCACAATATACCCAAGGGAGGTCACTTTACTTCACTAGAACCTGTTTGTATTCTGCTACCTGCTGGTGGCTAATGTTTACAAGCAGCAAAGAGTATTGGTAAAAAAAAATAGAATCTTGGGTTATATGCTCTCTAGGGGAGCACCTCATCAGTGCATGAAGGATGGCAGCAACTCTGTACTGGTTCCAATTTTGGTCTGCTGAGCACATCTGGGCAGCCATGGAGGCATTATGTAATATTTTGACTGTTAAAAAATATATATTTTTTTTTTATTTACCCATTATACTTGGGTGGATGCAGGATCTGTCCCCCGGCGCTTCTGTACTGAGAACCGAGCCATCGAACACTGCCGATGGCTTGGTTCTCTCAGCTCCCCAAGCAGAGAGCTGCTTCCTGTCAGTCAGCGACTCTCCTCTCTGCTCCCCTTCCCCGCTAATTGGAGCTGTGGAGGGGCCGGGAGCGGACGTCTTGGTCTCTCAGCAGCTTGCTGAGACTGACATCAGGCCAGGCACCTGGCAGATCCAGACTTTAAGACGCGGTGCCTGGACTGATTCCAGTGACTTCAACAGTGAACAGACTTCATGCTCTCTGCTGAAACCGAGTCACAGGAGTGCAAAACAAATCCGAGTAACACAAAAGCTGAAATGGTGCATGTGGGTCAGGGAAAGTTAGGCTCCTTTCACATATATGTGAATTGGCTGTGTTTTGAACAGTGTCCAATTTGCATAATATGTGAACTGGCAGCCTTTTTAAAGCAGTTGGTTCACACATGCAGAGCAGCCACAGTGTGGTTTTAGAGTCCTGTGCGACTTCAGGTCAAAATTTGCACCTGAACTGGTGAACAGAACCACACTGGACTTCAGCACTAAAACAGTGTCTGTATATATTTGAACCCAGCCTTAAACTGCTAACATCCAACCAGGTTTAAGCTCTGGTTGTCACTTGTGTGTCCATAGACTTTAAATTTGTATTCCAACAAACCCAGTCTTTATCCAGACACTAACAAACATACGTGTTTGTAACCTACAAATACTTGTGGTACTGCTGGTATCCCAGGAGAAAAGTAGACTATTGCCTGAAATGTTCCAACCCATCTGCTGCCTTTGCCTCCAGGCATTGCACCTTGTCCCCATGTTGATGAGGACAAGGATCTCTTCCTGACAACCCTGGCTGTTGGTTGTCAGGGTCTGTGGGCAGGGGGGGCTTATTGTAATCTAAGCCCCCTTTAACAGGGGCCTCCCACCCTATGTGAATAAGTATGGGGTACATTGAACCCCTACCCATTCATCAAAAAAAAAAGTTTTAAAAATAAAATGCAGTACACAGGTTTTTAAATTAATTTATTCAGACAGCTCTGGTGTCTCTTCCGACTTCTCTCTGGCTCTTCTGCCTCTGCCGGTACTTCTCACCGACTCCAGGTCTCCTCCGCTGATGTCTTTTAGCCCTCTCTGGTTCTTCTCCCTCTATCTGCTGTCTTCTCGCTCCCTTGCTGGGTCTTCGCCACTGTCTTCTTCCGATGTTGACTCTGCTCTCTCCCGCTCTAATGCTGAGTGCGCGGTGTGCCACTACTTATATTGGCATGGGGCAGGGTCACTGAGTTGTGGCATCCAAAGGCCCCGCCCCTATGACTTCACCGTGACATCATAAGGGGAGTGGCCTCCAGATGCCGTAACTTAGTGACCCCGCCGCATGCCAATATAATTAGTGGTGTACCCAGCATTAGAGTGGGAGAGAGCGTCGAGGGAGGGAGAAGACCTGGTAAAAGAGCGAGAAGACAGCAAGAGAAGAACCGGAGAGGGCTAAAAGACATCAGTGGAGAAGGATCGTCAGGCAGTCGCACTGTAGTTCTAAATCGGCCTTCTTATCAGCACAATCGGCCGATGCCGATTAAACGGCAAATATCAGTCGACCTCTAGCAGAGACTACTTTGAAGTTGCACAGATATGAATTGTACTCATTGGAGATCGTGGGGTATGACTTGTCATGCGACTTTGCAGTCCCAAGTCGCAGGATAAGCTGCATAAGTGTGAAAGGGGCCTATAGAACTTGGTATCTTAACACCTAAGGTAGATTGTGGTGGGTTCTTTTTGTGTTTTTTGTTTAACATCTCCTGTATATGGCAAAACCTTTTTTTATGATTTCCAAAAAAATGAATAATGCAAAAGAAACTGTGAAAATGTAGGCTTCCCTTGTTAGTGTAGAAGTAAACCTCTTACACTGGTGGTCAGTGTGAGATCAGTTCACCATTGCTCAAGGAATCAGTTCTGAACTCTGGAGGAGCCCTGATTAATGAAGCCCCATTCTGGAATAAAATCCTAGCGGGTTCCTTGGCAACATGTCCTATTCAACTGTTTTCAGTGCTGATTAAACATTTTAGGAAAACAAGAAGGTGTAATAAAAATAAACTTGTGCAATGTTTGGGTAATAGCGTCTCTTGAAGAAAACGCCTACTAATAGAAATTATATACAGTAAAAATAGTCATTCAAAGTTGAGTTGCTTCATTTGCGCCTCCTATATGCCTCAAGGCTGCTTAACGCCAGACTGCAGTGTGGGAAAGCGCATTCTGTGCATCTTTACTGCACTGCCCTTGCAATCTGCATTTGGGTGCCATTTTTTGTTGGCACCACAAATTGCAACACAGTTATGGGTACAGTACCATGCAGTTTGGTGTGGTGCATTTTTAAAAGTAGTAGTGTGCGTGTGAACTGGCCCTCGGCCTCTCAATACACACATGCAATTGTAAGCACCAGCTTTGCTCTGCACTCCATTTCAATTACACAGCTCTATCACCTTGCTCAGAAAACTACCAACAAAGAGGAAGAGGAGGTGCCTGGAGTATGACGTTCCCCCAACAATGGGGGTTTGAGACAATGCTGACACACCTAAACTCCTTTAGACCACAGCCATCTGCAGGAAATCTTTCACCTTTTAAGTTCAGATTTCTGGTGTTTAGCTGCTGTCAGATACGAACGTCGCTGTGGGTGTAGCCTAAGGGAGGGTTATAACCACTGCCGGGAGGGGGGGGTTTCCCTCCCCTCCCCACCCCACCCCCCCATCTTTGTTCCATTGGGTAGATTTTCAATCGTTTCCTGAAAGTTTCTCAATGGGAGGGAATCTCTGGTGGTCACCTGTGTCACTAAAACTAGTGTTTCCATTGTCCCTTTCTATGTGTTCTAGGGACTGTCTAAAATTTAGATTTTTCTTTTTAAGTGTGGGGTTTTTTGTTTTTTTTTCCCTTACATGTCACTTTTGACATTTTACAAGTGAGTCTCCTGAAACGGAGACTGTATGTGTAAATCTAAAAAAAATAAAAATGTTGTTGTACTTTTACGTAGCCTGTAAGATCTATTATTTATTAACAAACAATTCCTATAAGGCCAGTATACAAACGGCACTATTTGGAGTACAGAAATGCATTAGAATGCAGCAGGGTGGGGATACATTACATCAAAAAGTTCTTAAGAAACAAATACACATTATGTGTATAATAAACCGATACATTATGGACAAGAGTGTGTGTGTGTGTCTATCTATCCGGGGGGGGGGGGGGGGGGGGGGGGGGGTGGGGGGTGAGAGTAGATGAGAAGGAAACCATAAAGTAGGATTGACAAGTAGAGCTTGCAGTCAACACGAGTTCAACATGATCTTCTTAATTCTTCTGTGCATCTATCCAGACTGACCAAATTTTATCAAAATTCTTCAGCCAATTTTCTTCCCTCCATGGGTCAATTTGTAGAGGGGAAGGACCCTGCTAATAGTTGCCTGCCAAGTGGAGAGAGTAAGGGGAGGCAGGATGTCCCACTTTGCATAAAGTACTGCCTAAAAAAGAAATGGTTTAACATATCCTCCCATCAACATTCCCTAATAGCAACACCAGAGGATTAAGTCCTATTTTAAGGTCATGCTTCATTGAGAATCTCAGCCAATGACTCCCAGTAGGGCTAAAGGGAGACGGGTCCACACCATTTGAAGAACGGTACCTGTGGAGGCACCGCTCAGAGTACACAATGGACTAAAAGTCAGGTAGATGCTGGCCAGTCTTTTTGGGGTGTAATAAACCAGATAGAGGAATTTTAATCTGGATAAATCGGTCCTTGACAGAGATCATACATATACATAACCTATTTTTAACACCGTCCTCAGTAAGGTTAGGTAATTTTTCTACTTGGGTTGAGTCCCACTGCATAGGGGAAGGATAGATGTAGGTAAAAGGAAGGTGGTTTTCCTATTGCTCTAGTCTAGGTTTTTAAATGTGTTGGGGTTAGGAGTTGGATGTATCTGGTTACCTTGGGACATTCTTCTGATTTGTCATAAATAAATCACTTAGGCCATGAAATAAATATATATATATTTTTTTTTTTTGAGATTATCTTTGTGTGTGTGTGTGTGTGTACTTGTCCTAACGATTCAAGCTTTTATATGTTCATGAACCTTCTGTGACCTATTTTCTAGAAGGGAAGATTTCCACTTTCAATATTCTTATTTACACACAAATCAAACCCATTAACATGTATTTAAAATTTTGTACAAAAGTTTTCACTAAGACGTGTGTAGAGTTGAGTACTGGTGAAGTACCTGTTCCCTAGTTACCGTATATACTCGAGTATAGGCCGACCCGAGTATAAGCCGAGGCCCCCAATTTACCCCCAAAAAACTGGGAAACCTATTGACTCGTGTATAAGCCGAGGGTGAGATATGCCTGTCCATCCCTGTGTGTGTCCGTCCATCCCTCTGTGTCCATCCATCCCTGTGTGTGTGTCCATCCATCCATCCCTGTGTGTGTGTCCATCCATCCATCCCTGTGTGTGTGTCCATCCATCCATCCCTGTGTGTGTGTCCATCCATCCATCCATCCCTGTGTGTGCGTCCGTCCATCCATCCATCCATCCATCCCTGTGTGTGTGTGTGTGTGTGTGTCCATCCATCCATCCATCCCTGTGTGTGTGTGTCCATCCATCCATCCATCCCTGTGTGTGTGTCCATCCATCCATGTGTGTGTGTGTGTGTGTGTGTGTCCGTGCAGCCTTGTGTGTCCAGCCTACCTGTGTCCGTCCGGTCCCGTCCCGAGCCTCCGTGTCGTCCCGTCCCGAGCCTCCGTGTCGTCCCGTCCCGAGCCTCCGTGTCGTCCCGTCCCGAGCCTCCGTGTCGTCCCATGCCAGGATCGCCGCTCTTCGTCGGCGCCCTGGCGGCCATTCCCCTGTTCAAAAGCCGCGCCTCCGCCTGTGATAGGCGGAACACTCAATTTCCCAGCAGTCAGTGTTCCGCCTATCACGGACATCGGCTCATCCGAGGATGAGCCGATGTCCGTGATAGGCGGAACACTGACTGCTGGGAAATTGAGTGTTCCGCCTATCAGAGGCGGAGGCGGAGGCGCGGCTTTTGAAAGGTAGAATGGCCGCTGTCTGCTCGACACGCTGTTCGGGCAGTCAGACAGCGGTGACTCGAGTATAAGCCGAGGGGGGCACTTTCAGCCTCAAAAAAGAGGCTGAAAATCTCGGCTTATACTCGAGTATATACGGTATACGTTCCATATGTAGTGTTCAGACGTTTCCTTGTTTATGAACCACGGGGAATGGACTCTGCAGACTGACGTGTTGAGCATGTTACTTTGGATATGATGCTGGCGTAATACAGTTTACTCACTCTCCATAGTTATATGGAACTTGATACTTCCTGTCCTTAGGGGCACCCTTATTAATCACAAGTACGAAAGTTCTTTATAGTGGTTAGCATGTAAAAGATGTAGTATTTGTGGTGTAAGAAATTTAATGCATTCATAACTAAGCAACCTGCTGTTTGTAAAAAAAAAAAAAAAAAAAAAAAAAATAAATTTGTATTTGTGCGTTTTTTATTTAATTTTTTTTATTTTTTCCTGAGTGGATTTGATTTAAATCACTAGTAAAAAGGCTTGATTTAAATCATCATAATTTTTAAAGAGCAACTGTCATCTCTGTCCCGCAGCAGCTCTTCTGACCCGCTGTTGACTCACCGACAGTTCCATTCACTTTAATGGGATGGCTGGTGAAGCAGTAGTGACACAACAAGGTGAGGGACGTGGCGACAGCAGGTGAGTGGATGCTCGCTAACGGGCACTGCCATGATGGATTTAAAATGGCAGGTGATCTTTTAAATGTAAGGCTTTGTTCTTGCTGGTAGTTAGGAAAGGTAATTGAATTTTGTTTGCAAATATTAAAGATTCTATTTAGAATAATCTGCCAGGTTAGTAAAACGGTGATATAGGGACCAATTTTTAGGTTAATAGTTTAATCGCACATAGAACTGCTCAAATTCTTTTATTTAATTAACATGCACTGGCAATGTTTTATCTCAGCTTGCAGAGCTTGGATTTATTGAATGAGTTTACCAAAAATTTCATGCTGGGGAAAACTAAATTATCTAACAATTTTGGGTGCCACATTCTGCCACCTGTACAAGTCAGTCAGTGGCTGTGCTTCAGTAAATGCTGATGGCTTCTACATTGCTGCTTGACTACACATGTATAATGCTTTTCCCCATGTGCAAAAGTGTTGCGTTCCAGAAGAAGTGTTGTACATACAATGCAGATGTAGGATCCAATGTATTGCCAGCTGTACATGGCACATGCAGCTTCCCAGGATCCAGCAAGTACCAGGGATTTTACACCTCCACAGATTAGAGCTGCTAAGTATCCATGTGTATGAGGCCTTAAAGCAGAACTACAACATTTGAAGTGACTTTTCACATTCTTTTATTAATAATAATAATAATAAAAAAAAAAAAAGTTTTCAGGGTGGAACTCGGCTTTAATGTGGTGTGTGGTGTTTTTTTTTTTTTTTTGTGGCTTCTAAAATTCTATTTAATCTCTACCTACAATAAATGAGGTACCAGATTTGTAAATTATGCCATTCCTTTAAAGCTGAAAATCTAGGCAAATATAAAATATCAAAATTCAGCACTGCAATTTTTGTGTGTATAGAGAGATAGAGGTGTGTGTGTGTGTGTGTGTGTGTGTGTGTGTGTGTGTGTGTGTGTTTTCTTCCTTGCTGTTTTTCTAGTAAAGTTGCAAACCACACTGAACAAAAGCTTAGTTAAGTTCCAGATATACTGTAAAGTAATTAGCTAAATCTGCCTACCAAGTAGAAAAATCCTTCTTTGCCATTTCTCCGGTTGGGACGGAGTTCATGCCTGTCTGAATGCTCACGTTTCATCATTTGCAAGCTGAGGATTTGTCTGATGTGAGAACTGTCTGTTGTCCACACCAACCAAAACCAACTCCACTTTATTTTTTTATTTTTTTTCAGTCAATGCAGCTTGAAAAGTGAAAATCTATTTTACTTTGGGCCACAAACCTTTACAGACAAGTTTCATTTAGGCCCTATTTGCAGCTGAGCGTTTTGTAGCTTGAAGCCTGAAGCTACAAAACACTGGAGGGGGAAAAAAATCCATTATTCTCTATGGAGATGGTTTACATCTCCACTCCAAAACGCCTGAAGCTCAAACAAGTTCTGGAACTTTTATTTTTTGGGCAGATTTGGGCATTTTTTTTTTTTTCAGCTTTTTTACATTGGTGACCCTTTTCCCTGAACAAAATCGCTGCATAATCACGAGATTTTCTGCCTGAAAACGCTATGCTCAGGTGTGAATGGGTCCTTACAATATAATGAGCCACAATTTGTGCTACCAGTGATGTCTACAGCTAAGACCCCTTTCACATGGAGGTACTTTTCAGGTGCTTCTGCACTAAAAATAACACCTGAAAACTGCTTCCCATTTATTTCAATTGATGCTTTCGCTCTGGCAGGGCGGTGCAAAAATTCCTGCAAGCAGCATCTTTAGAGCGCTTCAAAAAGTGCCTCAAATGCCCCTGTCAATTGAAATGAATGGGAAGCGCTTCCAAATGGCGCTTTTATAACGTGACCTAAAAAAAAAAGAAAAGCCAGACGTTTTGTTGACCGTTTTTGATCCCCTCTGTGAAATGGGTCTAAAATGTTAATCTTCATGCCATATTTGTAAGATCACAAGATTTAAGCAGTGTGTGTGCGTGTGCGCTCCTACCTATTGCTTCCTGAAACTGTTAATAGCCGAGCTGTCATGCTAATCGATTATTTTTTTTTTTTAAATCCGTGTTTAACCACGTAAGGACCGGGCCTCTTTTTCAGACTCTGTTTACAAGTTAAAAACTCAAGTGTTTTTTTTTTTTTTGGCTAGAAAATTACTTGGAACCGCCAAACATTATACTTTTTTTTTTTTTTTTTTTCTAACACCCTAGAGAATAAAATGGTGGTCATTGCAATAGTTTTTGTCACACCGTATTTGCGCAGCGGTCTTACAAGCACACTTTTTTTTTGAATAAACAAAATAAACATTCCTTGTAATATAAAAAAAAGCATGACGGGTCCTCTTAAATATGATATGGGGTCAAAAAGACCTCAGATCTCCTCATATTTGGACTTAAACGCAATAAAAAAAAAAAAAAAATTCATTAGAAAAAATTACATTTAAAATCTTTTTTTTTTTTTTTTTTTTTAAGACTTATGGCCTGACTTGTCTCCATACCCAGCCACGGATAGGACCCGATCACCACCGCCGCTGCCGACGGCTCCGGTAAGCGGCGGGGGGGGGCCTCTCCTGCTGCCGATTAACGGTGATCTCACGGCGAATCCTCCACAGAGACCATCATTATCGTTTACCAAACCGCTGTCTGAAGAGATGGATACCTCGGTTGTGGCAGCAGCTGCTGCCGTTACCGAGATATCCCTCTTCAAAAAAGGGACGTATATCTTCGTGCTGCGGTCGGTAAGTGGTTAATGGGATGGAATTTTAAGATTTGCATTTCTATGCTGATGGGTTAACTGCTCCTTAACTAGACTAATCAATTATGTTAAAGTAATCCTGTATGACAAAGCAACAGGTTGACTAATTGCAAACCTCCGCATGCATACTGTATACTCTTTCCACTTAACTGTAAATTAAGTGACCTTCCTGCTGCTTTAAATATTGGGATCAGTATGACCAACCTCCTGCCATATAGCAGCGCTGGTTTTTATTAATTGGCTCATTGCTGTCACATGGGGTTTGGAGAGAGTCCTTGGGCTCCATGCAAACTGAGACAAAAACAGAATGGTGCACAAGAGGGTACAGAAACGCATGGATAACACAAGTAAGTCTATAAAGTCCAGGAAGTATACGTATACAGCCTTAGTGCCGGCTCCCTTGAGAGCGAAGCGGTCTCTGGAAGAACAATGGGAGAAAATCAAGGTGCGCCAAAATATAAGTGGAGCAGGAGATGCAACAAATGTTATATTTAATTTAAAATTGGCCAAATGGCTACTCACTAATATAAAGATCAATAGGCATATAACAGTATAATACTGTAGTCACTCAGCCGGTCCCCGGTGGATGGTGGTATGTAGATGCTAAGACGAGAGGAAAGGAACAACCAGCTGGGCTGTTGTCTTGGAACCAGCATGGAACACACTCGGTGTCGCATCAGAAGTGACGTTGGAACATGGAGATAACGTTTCAAAGCATTAAATGGCTCCCCCAAGCCTAGTGTGCATAGAGCCCAAGATCCATTGGAGTTTACACAGGACTTCTTGCTAAAGGAAGGCAAGTGATACAAGGAGAGAGACTGTAAAGTGGAGCTGTTGCTTTATTTACGCTGCATATGCAAAGCACAGGTTCATTTTAGTACTTTGCAAATCACTGATCTGGTGCAAACCTTTGGGTCAGAAGTTCTGGCTTCTCTATACTTGTTTCAGATCGGTAATTTAAAATACTGTAAATGACAAAAATACATTCTTAAAGTGAATCTGTCTATTTCCTTTTGTGCACTTCCCTACTGCCCCTTTCTGCCAAATGAGCCCTCTGAGATCAGGCTCAATGCTCTGAGAATGGAGCCTGGACTAACACTAGTTATTTGGCTTCCAATCATTCCAAAAGAGAAACTGTTCTACTTGGTTTATCGCATCCGATCTGCTCTTCTATGAAATGTTCAGGTCTATTTTATACAATATTTGTGAGAACAGTAGCAAAAAAACACAAACGCTCTGGACTGAGACTACAGCGTTTCATGGGTTTGTTTTAGAAAGTGTTGTGTTTTTTTTATTTAATTTTTTTATATTACCTCCCTGGAAGATGTGGTATGTTAAACAGGCCAAAACCTGTTAGAAACTCTGTATACAATAGCTACTTAGTTCCTGCTGCTGTAAGATTGCTGACTTGGAACTTGCTGTGGTATGCAGACCTTGTTCTCTCCCTCTTAAGCAGACATATCTTGGGTCCTAGCCCTATATGCTTTCTTATCCTGTTTTGCATTACTTGATCATTTTGTACATTTCCAGGTTTGGTTACAGATTTTTCTTGTTTAATCATGCAGGCAAGCATTTTTACCACAAGGTGATTAAACAGAGTTCTGTGGGAGACAGGAAGACATTTGCACCCGGGTCCTCTCCTTTTTCCTGTACAGGACAGTCTTGGCAGGACTTTACACCCTTGGGGTCCATGCACAGTGGCTTGAAAATCACTGCTTCTATAGGAATTGTGTGTTTTGCCTGTAGAAGCAGCTTAATGTTATCCTATGTCCATGAACATTAGGATGTTTAGAGGCATATTTTGAGCCCAGCGTTTAAAAGCAAGAAAAGAAACCCTTCTGGGGTGCAGGTTTTTATTTTATTTTATTTTTTTTTATTTTTTTTTGAGCTTTCTGTCAAACACTGAATTCTATACAAAAACGCTCTACATGAGTGTTTTTCTGCCAAGGGAACTAGCGTTTCTTTAACCACTTCCTGCCCAGGCCAATTCTGACATTTCTCTCCTACATGTAAAATTCCTAATTTTTTTGCTAGAAAATTACATAGAACCCCCAAAAATTATATATGTTTTTTTAGCAAAGACCCTAGAGAATACAATGGCGGTCATTGCAACTTTTTATCTCGCACGGTATTTGCGCAGCAATTTTTCGAACGCGTTTTTTTCAGAAAAAAAAACAGTTTCATGCTAAAAAAAAAACAAATCAGTAAAGTTAGCCCAATTTTTTTGCATAATGTGAAAGAGGAGGATACGCCGAGTAAATAGATACCCAACATGTCACGCTTCAAAATTGCACGCGCTCGTGGAATGGCGCCAAACTTTGGTATTTAAAAATCCCCATAGGCGACGCTTTAAAATTTTTTACTGGTTACATGTTTTGGGTTACAGAGGAGGTCTAGGGCTAGAATTATTGCTCTCGCTCCAACGTTCGCGGCGATACCTCACATGTGTGGTTTGAACACCGTTTTCATATGTGGGCGGGACTTACGTATGCGTTCGCTTCTGTGTGCGAGCTCACGGGGACAGGGGCGCTTAAAAAATTTTTTTTTTCTTTTTTATTGTTAATTTTATTTTTATTTTTTTAGTTTTACACTTAAAAAAAAAAAAAAAAAATTGATGACTTTTATTCCTATTACAAGGAATGTAAACATCCCTTGTAATAGGAATATGGCACGATCGGACCTATTTACAGTGAAATATGGGGTCAATAAGACCCCATATCTCACCTCTAGGCTGGGCAGAATAAAAACAAAAAAAAAAAAAAAACGATCCTGGCTTCCTAGCCAGATTGGCGCCGTTAATTTGAATAACGAGGCCGGGCGTGACGTCATAACATCGCGCCCGGCCTCCGAACGATCATAGAGACTCCGGGGACAATCTAGTCCACCGGAAATCTCTATGATCACATCCTGGGGCCGGCGGATCCTGTGACCGACTCACCGATGGAAACGGTGAGTCGGTAGAAGCACCGGTGGGAGGGGGGGGGGCGTCCCCTCCCGCCGCCCGTAAGAACGATCAAGCGGCGGAACAGCCGCTATGATCGTTCTTATGGTGTAGGGAATCGCCGGCTGAAAACGGCAATATCTAAATGATGTCTGTGGACTCAGGCATCATTTAGATATAACCACCGAAACCCCAGGCCGTCAATAGACGTACGGCGGTTTTGAAGTGGTTAAGCCCAGTGTGCATGGAGCATTAGTAGTTAATAGAAGCTTATAAATGTATGGTTTCTGAATATTCCAAGTAGGAGCAACGAATTGATGTGTTTATAAGGTGCTTGGGGGGAGTGGGCCGTTGGTAAATATTTTTACTAAAGAATACACAGTATGAGGTTGTCAAACCTTTTGTAAATTTTTGGACAGGAAAGGATTAGATCCTATGTGATGTTTTCATTGTTGCCAGGTGTTTAATCAAGATATAACACTCACTCAGGCTGGGTTCACACCACAGCGATGCGAGAACGCCGCGAATCCGCGGCGTTTTCCTGCATCGCATGACTCCCGCCGGCAGTTCACACTGCCCTATGCGAACGGCTGGGAGTGTCAATGAAATGTTAATGACACCCCCAGATCCGTCCGCATATCGCAGTGCGATCTGCAGACTCGCACAGGAATCGGATCGCATGGTGTGAACACCCATGCGATCCAATTCTGCTGCGGACCAAAAAAAGGTCCCGTGCGAGTTTGCTGCGGGAGCGATGCGAATTCAGCCATACTATCTGTATGGCTGAACTCGCATCGCTACGGAGATCGGATGTGATTTGCACTGCAGTGCGGTGCGAATCGCATCCGGATCTCCCCCCGCAGCAGTGTGAACCCAGCCTAAAGGACATAATGAAGATCTTTAGATCCTGACCTTTGAGTTATAGGGACACCTGCAGCAATTGGACTTTCAATGCAAAACTAAAAGTGCAGTTCAGTGGTGGCCCTTGGGTGGCTCCCTTCCTTCCCATCTACTAGAGACAGCTCAGCTTTGCCTAGCTTCAAGGAGACAGGACTAAAGTTCCTTGCTGGGCACGTTGGTTCCCCCTGGTTCTTTCCATCTGCTGGCCCGGTTCTTGCCTTGTTTGTGATTTCATGGAGTCTCCATAGTGGGTTACTTGGCTAACAGTTGTGTTTTCGGTTGTAACGGCGTTTAAGTGTGTTGCATAAAGTTAATCTTTCACCCAAACTTTGTATTTTATTGACCTATAGGGATTGCTTGTCCACACTACTCAACATGTGTCTGATATCTCCAGCCATTCTGCCTTCCGCAACCACTAACTGAGCTGACTTCTGTCCATGAGGGCACAGCAAGTACAAGGGCATATGGGTTTTTGAGGGGTGCTATCACGTTAGTGTTTTGGCATATGCCAAAACGCTGCTCGGCTGAGTACTGCCTTCCTGCTGGGTTACAGGCCTATCATCCCTCAGCAACCTTGGCACAAGCTTCCTGGAGGATTCCATAAGGCAGCTTTCAAGAGTGGCCCTCATGTCAACATGAGAGGGATAATGATAGCTTAACCACTTAAGGACCGCCGTATTGCCATTGTACGTCATCACAATGGCACAGGCAGGCACAAGCACGTACATGTACGTGCCTGCTAGGTTTTTATAGCGCTAGGTACCCCGATATACTACCCAATAATGGTTTTAACCCCCTGATTGCCCCTAGTTAACCCTTTCACCCCCTTTTGCCAATGTCACTAAGCAATCGTTTTTTCTGATCGCTGCATTAGTGTCACTAGTGTCGTTAGGTAGCTAGTTATTTTTTTAGGTTCACCGCCAGGTTTTTATAGCGTTAGGTACCCCCATATACTACCCAATAATGGTTTTAACCCTTTCACCAGCGATCACAGTATAAGTGTCACTGGTGACGCTGGTTAGCCAGTTAGTTATTTAGGTTCCCCGTCAGGTTTTTATATAGCGCCAGCGACCCCCATATACTACCTAATAAAAATTTGAACCCCCTGATTGCCCCTAGTTAACCCTTTCACCACTGATCACCGTATAAGTGTTACGGGTGACTCTGGTTAGTTTGCTTTTTATAGCATCAGGGCACCCACCATTTATTACCAAATAAAGGTTTAACCCCCTGATCACCTGGCGGGTGATATCAATTAGGTTTTAGGGTCAGGGTCTGCATCGCCCCAGGCAGCGCTAGGTTAGTGCCAGTACCGCTAACACCCACACGCAAAGCATAAACCTCCCATAGTGGTATAGAATCTGAACAGATCAATATCTGATCTGATCAGATCTATACTAGCGTCCCCAGCAGTTCAGGGTTCCAAAAAAACGCATTGTTAGCGGGATCAGCCCAGATACCTGCTAGCACCTGCGTTTTGCCCCTCTGCCCAGCCCACCCAAGTGCAGTATCGATCGATCACTGTCACTTACAAAACACTAAACACATAACTGCAGCGATCGCAGAGTCAGGCCTGATCCCTGCGATCGCTAACAGTTTTTTTCGTAGCGTTTTATATTTAAATCCGGAAGGCAGTGCTTGGTTTTCGGGGTCCCATACGTGGCTAGGCTCCCAAAAAGTCCCCCACATGTGGTATCCCCGTACTCGGGAGAAGCGGCAGAATTAATTTTGGGGTGTAATGTGACTTATGTCCATAGCATGTGTGAGCAATATATCATTTAGTGACAACTTTTTGTAAAATGTTTTTTTTTTTTTTTTTTTTGTCATTATTCAATCCCTTAGGACAAAAAAAATAAATATTCAATGGGCTCGACATACCCATCAGCAATTTCCTTGGGGTGTCTACTTTCCAAAATGGGGTCATTTGGGGGGGGTTTGTACTGCCCTGCCATTTTAGCACCTCAAGAAATGAGATCGGCAGTCATAAATTAAAAGCTGTGTAAATTCCAGAAAATGTACTCTAGTTTGTAGACGCTATAACTTTTGCGCAAACCAAAAAATATACGCTTATTGACATTTTTTTTACTAAAGACATGTGGCTGAATAAATTTTGCCCTCAATGTATGACTAAAATTTAGTTTTTTCGATTTTTCTTATAACAAAAAGAAGAAAATATCTTTTTTTTTTTTTTTTTTTTTTTTCAAAATTTGCGGTCTTTTTCCATTTATATCGCAAAAAATAAAAATCGCAGAGGCAATCAAATACCATCAAAAGAAAGCTCTATTTGTGGGAAGAAAAGGACGCAAATTTCGTTTGGGTGCAATATTGCATGACCGCACAAATACCAGTTAAAGCAGCGCAGTGCGAAATTGGAAAAAGACCTCTGGTCCTTAAGGTGTTTATTGGTCCGGGACTGAAGTGGTTGGTGAAACTTCTCAACAGGAATCGCCATGAGACTGCTGCTTTGAGGGCAGACACATATTCGGACCATCCTTGGATACCTACATCCAGAAGATAAATGGGGGAAGAGTACCCTTAGCTCTTAGGACCGCTTACAGATCAGAAGCCAGTAACGCTTTCAAGGAGTTTTTTGTAAGCAGCCGGCCTTGGGTTACAAATAAAAGCCCTCATTCCAGTTTCATAATAACTGGGAGCCCAAAGTTCTTGCTGTTCTGACTCGCTTAGGTGGAGGGAAGGGGATGCCTAAAGGCCTTTGTAGCCACTTTGTTCCTGGATTTCTCAGAGGAATGGCTCTGTGTGATGTCTAGTACATAAAAGGTTTATTTTGCCCCTTCACTCTTTATGCGCTCAGGAGTGCCTTCAGATTCCTGTGTCTTTGTTTTTTGTGGCCCTCGAAAGACTACTGTCCCAAGGGGTCATTGAACTTGTGTCAATAGAGGAGAGGTTTGTTTCATGGATTCCAAGCCAAACGGATGTCCAGCCTATCCTAGACTTCAAAGGTACCAACAATTTTTTGTTTTTGCGTCTAGCATCCTACTTTTGCAGGTGGCACTGCAATCCTACTGCCAGGATCTAAAGCTTGTTGCTTGGTCCAATAAATGCAGAGAAGGATTTATGACAAGTAAAAAATAAAAAAAGCATTTCTTTTTCATACATCATTGGACACATATTCAATGACAGGAACCGCTGTGATTGATAAGGATTGGGCTCTTAGTTTCTAAGCTGCCCTGCTTCTGGACGGTTAAGTGAAATCCCCTTATTTACTACTTGTGTGGTGTCCCAGCGATTGTAACAATCAGTTAAGCTAGCTAGAGGCTGGACACTTGTGTGCGGTGACCATACAGGGGAGCTTTTGAGCTAGCTGTGGGTGTTTGCAAGGTGTACCCATTTATTTATTTTTTGCTTGTGTCTGACTGTTTCTTACTTGTGTGATGGTGTTTCGTCATTTTGGCTACCCGCTGGACACTATGGCGATCTGCGCTTGCACAGAATTTTGTGGCCACGCCCCTGAGTCCAGGTTCAAGCCCCACCATCCAAGTGGACATAGTTAGATTTATAATTATGCCGAGCGAGGCCATGCCTGAAGCGCGGCGAGCGAAGCAAGCCGTAAGGGTCCCTGTGGCAAAGTGATCTTACAACAGTGTTGGAGTGCATATAGCAGCGGGTAGCAAAATGTGATTGGTAGCCGAATGTGACATGACAATGGCACGTGATGGTGTGCCATTTCGCCTCTTGGTTCACCATGGCGCACATGCATTTGCAAGAGCACTGCTGTGCTCAGAAGTTTGGTGGCCTTGGTGCACGAAGATTCACATCATACGCAAATAGAACTGCACCGTTTGGGATCGCATGCGCAGACCGTTCCGGCGAGCAGCCAGCTTATTTAATCTGTGTATGCCAAGCATGTTTTGCTTCCAGAAGGCAGCTGTGGGGCACAGAGCAGGCTCTGAACCAGGCATTTGCAGCGGTTCATTTCTCCTTACCCGGGTAACTTGAGTCATCAGGTGTTGCTTGGCAGGCTAAAGGTGCTTAGCAGGATTGTTGCATAGGGGTTTGGTGAGCCCTATTAAAGGGTCTCCTTTCTGTGGTGTGTTAATACTACACCCAGGTACTCTTCTTTTCTTTTCTTTTTTTTTTTTTTTTTTTTTTTTTTTTTTTGTGGCTTGTAAATTTTCTTCAAAAAAGAGGGGCAGGACTAAACCTAATAGAGAAGGGTACACCTATGTCGTCGGTAGCTCCTGATGAACCTAGTCGTATCCCTGGTGTTGTATGCCCGGAAGCATCTGGCCTTTCAGGGCAATCTGAGCCTCTGCGCCTATCTGGTATTGTGCCTACAATCAATGCTGCTTCACCCTTTATCACCAAGGATAAACTGTCCTCAGCTGGGTTAGAGCACAGGCTTGCTGGCATGATTGCCTCCATACCGCAGGGTAGCAAGAAGCATGACAGATCCACCTCCCTGGAGCCTCCTAGTTTGGAGCAGGAATTGGTTGAGGATGGAGAAGAGCTAAAAGCTCAGGATTCTGTGGAGGGCCTGGCAGATTAGTCTGCTTCTGAGCAATCTGCACAAGAATATATCCAGTTGAGGCATGCCTACTCAGTCGCAGAGGCTTTTGATACAGACTCTTACCGGGTTGGTTTGTTCTGCCTTTAAGTTGCCTCTTGCAGAGGTTACTGAGCCCCCATGGCCCTTTTTGAGGGTCCCTCAGGCCTCTTCAGACCGTGCAGGCTTTCCCCTTGCTCATTCTGTTGGAACAGGCCGTGTACGCTGATTGGGAACATCCTGAGAGGATTTTTGTTCCTCCTAAAGAAGTTTCCCTTTTTTATCCCACGGATGAAAAGTTCATTAAGAGGTGGCGCATGCCAGCCATAGATGCAGCAGTCTCTTCCTTTAAACAAGAGCTTAACTTTTATGGTAGATAACGCCCAGGGCTTGAGAGACTCTGTTGACAAGAAATTGGAGTAATTATTAGTCTTGCTTTTTCTTTTGGCCAGTTCAGCTATTCAGCCAGCTGTTGCTGCAATTGGTATCTGCCAGTCTGTAAAGGATCAGACTGCCCGACGGGCCTAACCAGGAGGATGATCTGCCTAAAAATAAGGCAGATATTCCTCGAGCACTGTGTTTTGCTGTTGACGCCTTTTTTAAAGGATTCAATGCAGCAGGTTTCTCATTTGGCTCTCTTGTCTGTACATATGCGCAGACTTGTGGCTTAAGAACTGGTCAGCCGAGCTTCCTTGTAAAAAGTTATTGGCATGTTTTACCCTTTCGTGTGGAGCGTTTATTTGGTGATCATTTGGACAAATCTATCCAAAAGATTTCCAGAGGGAAGAGTTCTCTACTTTCTGTGAAGAAAAGCACTAGGCCTCCCTCATTTAAAACCCTCAGACTGCTTCCTCGTGTGTCTCAGCGCCAAGGCAGTTCCGCTGCCAACAGGGCACTAGAGCCTGGGACAAGGCTAGTGCCAGAAAAGGCCCTGGGTCCAAAACTCTTCTAAACCTAGCACCAAGCCCTCCTTTTGAGGGGATGCCCCAACTGTCGGGTGGGGGGAAGGCTGCTGCACTTTACAGACATTTTGGAGAACAATGGTTCAGGGCGAGTGGGTCACCCACTATATCCTGCGGTTACAAGCTGGCTTTGCAGGGGGTTCCTCCTCAGGCTTCTAAGATCCAGTGTTCCCTCGAATCCTCCAAAATAAGCTTGTTTCAGGCACTACATCATTTAGTGCATCAAGGAGTGATTGTACAGGTTCCTGTATCCGAAAGAGGCTCAGGCCGCGTACACATGGGCGGATTGTCTGTCCAACTTGGTCCGCTGAACCGCGTTTCAGCGGACAATCCGCTCGTGTGTGGGCTTCAGCGGACTTTTTCAGCGGACTGTCTGACGAACAAAGTCTTACGGAATTTCCGTAATTTTGTCCGTCCAAACTTGGTTTCAGCGGACAGTCCGCTCGTGTGTAGGCAAGTTGGACGGACTAAGTATGGCGCATGCTCAGAAAGGATTTACACAGCCGAAGGTTGCATTGCAGTGTATAGGACGTCGTTTTTCTAGTCCCGTCGTACGTGCTGTACACGTCATCACGCACGCTTTCAGCGGACTGTCTGCTCATCGTGTGTGGTCAAGTCCGTTCATTCAAATTTTGAGCGGACTGTCTGTCGGATTGTCTGACGAACTTAGTTGGGCAAACAATCCGCCCGTGTGTACGCGGCCTCAGGGTTTTACTGGGACCAGTTTACGGTTCATAAACTAAACTGGGACACGTGGTCCATTTTGGATCTAAGATTCCTGAAACGGTATCTAACAGTATAAACAGTATCTACTAATCCAGTCCTTTTCGGAGAGTATGTCTGCTCATTAGTAGCCTGACTCCAGACGGGAGACCTAGCCTCCATCGCTATAAAGGACCCGTATTTACACACATCGTTCAACTTCATCAGAGGTTCCTGAGAGAGGAACGTCAGTTTGATCACTTAATACTTGCCCCTAGAACAGAACATAACCTGCATAATGCAGTATTCAGAAAGCTTAGACTGGATCATAAATGCCTCAAAGTCTGAAGTATCTAGGTCTGATCCTAGCTATGGTCGTAGCAAGGGTATTTTTTCCACCCATAAGGATCTGTCCTGAAGGATCAGGTGCGTCATAAGGGGCACCAGACAACTCTCCATTCGGCTTTGTATGGGTTTTCTAAGAAGGATGGTGTCCTCGTAGGCAGTGCCCTATGACCAGTTCTATTCCAGGCCTATACAACAAGACCTCTTGGCTTGGAACAGGAGAGGACAAGCCCTTGATTATCCAATGTTCCTATCTCCTCTGGCACGCTTAAGCCTAAACTGGTGGTTGCAGGATCAGAACTTATGAAGGGAAAGATCCTTCCTCCCAGTAACTTGGAGAGTACTGACCACAGGTGGCAGTCAGGCTGGTGAGCAACCCTAGAGGGGCTCACAGCTCAGGGGAAATGGTCAAGGAGACAACAGATCCTGCCCATCAACGTCCTGGAGTTATGGGCAGTACATCTGGCACTATGGTCCTGGATGGTGGAGCTTCAGGACTGCCCTGTCGGGGTTTGGTCCGACAATGCCACTGCAGTGGCCTATATAAACCACTACAGCGGTACCAGTTGTTCAGCTCTGACAGCAACACACAGGAATATACAATGTATTACTCACATATAATCACACACATGGGTTGGACTTGTGTCTTTTTTTTTTTTTTTTTCTTTTTCTTTTTTCAACCTCACCTACTATGGATGTTCGAGCAGCAGAGGATTCGGCTTTCGGCCGCAGTGTACTGTTGGCTGCCGTATAAGGTATGGCGGGGTGTCTCCCTCCCCTCAAGGCTATTGTTCTGGAACGTCCCAGCAGGTAATGAATATTAGCTTAACTCTGTCCCATGATAAATGAAATTAGAAAATATAAGTGTTTTTTTTTTTTTTTTTTTTTTCTTCCATGATGCTTACCTGTAAAATCCTTTTCTTTGAGTAAATCATGGGACACAGAGATCCCTCCCCTCTTTGGGGATTCAGTACTGGCTACAAAACTGAAGCACTTCCTGTATGGGAGAGGTTATATAGGGCATCACTTCCTGTCTAAGACTGTCTGTCTACTAGTGTCCATTCACCTAGAGGTGAGTTATAACCCAGTAGGTAATGATTAGCCTAACTGTGTCCCATGATGTACTCAAAAGGATTTTACAGGTAAGTTTGATGGGGAAAAAAAATCCTATTTTCCCCCACCTTTCTCGTTTGTTTTACAGACAAGGTTTGGAAAAGGAAGTGAGAGAAATAACTCTATTAGGGATCAGACAACTAAAATTAACTAGCCTGCTGTGCAACATAAAAAAATCTATATTGAAGAAGGGAAAAAAGTGACCTGTGGTTTGAAGATTTTTTGCCTCACTTCCTGTCCTGGTGAAAATGTTCCCCATCGCTGTGGCCGCAGAGCAGCAAGGACTGACAGCAGATTCTAAATCTTCCCCTATTCGATCCAGAACTGACGGTTTGGTTGTAAATCCACTTGAGATCTTCACAGGGCTGTATAGTATCTGGTACAAATTAACAAGGGTTTTTATTTTATTTTTTTGGTGTTTGCCTTGCGTGTTTTTCAATGCTCCCTCCTTTCGGTGCATCTGTGCTGCACGTGTGGGATGTGTTTGTTTCTTAATCAAGCAAATGATTCTAGTATGAGATTTTGATGAGATTTTTGATTGCCAGCAGTCAAATTTAAAAAAAAAACAGGTGCAAAATCACCAGTTTGATTTTATTGTGGGCAAATTGGGTGGTTTTAATCACCACACCACTAATGGGATTTTATATATATGTTCCATGTGCAAAGAGCGGCCGTTAGCATGTGCTCTTTTGCACTTGATGTGCCACCCCCAAGGGAGTTGTGGTTTGGATTATAAGGTTTGCAGGTGGATTCCATTTCCGTTACAGCAAATTTTTTGTTCTCAAAGTGACCAAAAGCTTTGTGTAAAAAAAAAAAAAAAAATTAGATATTTTAAATCCTTGCTTTCTGAGAATGTTTCTCTGTCCAATCCATATAGGGTTTTTTTTTGGGTGAGGTAGATATAAAATATTCCATGTAAATATTTAATTCTTGACACTGCAGGTATGGAAATTTCAAGTGGAAGAGCTTTTACATACAGGGTCTCACAATGGCTACTCTGTAATACTGTTAAATACAAGAAATGAGGGATGCTGTTGTCACCAGGACAAGGAAAGGCACCAACCACAATAAAAACATTGCCAGAATTGTTGAATGTACCCCATTTTGTTTTCTGTGTCTTGTGAGAGTTTCTCAGTGGGGGCACAAATCGCAAACGAATAACAGCCAGACATGGTTTCTAAAAGGTGTGGGTTTTTTTTTTTTTTTTTTAAAGTCGTAGGAAACCCACTTTTATCATCTTGTACCTAAATAATAGGCAAGCTTATAAGGCTTACCTGTAGGTATAGTGAATATCTCCTGAACTTGCACAGTTTTTAGGAGATGTTTGCACTGCATGCAGCTGGTAACGTGAGTGGCATATATGAGGACGTGACATCGTCATGGGCCCGGACACTCGTGTATGATGTTTTCTGTTTTTTGCGTTCTCTGCATTAAGGTTAAAAAAAAAAAAAAAAACTTTTAGGATTTTCCCAAGCCCCCACTTATACTTACCTGAGCCTGCTCTTGATCCAGTGCTGTGTATGAGAGCATCAGCTTTCTCCTCTCTCATCACAAAGAAAATTGATACCGGTATAGCTCTTGCTACTGTCAAATGAGGGAGCCTGGGTGAGGGGGCAGGCAGAGTACCACCCCCCAACCCCACTTGCTAGGGTGGGCACTTGGAAGGGAGAAGGAGCCAGGAATGCCGGCAGGGGACCCCAGAAGAGGAGGAGTTTGCAAAACCATTGTATGTAGCAGGTAAGTATAACACGTTTGTTATTAAACTAAAGTTTTGGAATGCATCTAGTTATTTAAAATTGTTTTTAAATCGGTTATTTTTAAATTATAGGGAATTATTGCCAGCCCTGTGAGTCCATCGTGCTCTGGTGATTTGTACATGCATGTAAACCCTTACCAACCTACCATTGAAAACATTTAGCCATGTCTCTTCAAAGTGCAAAAAAAAAAAACACATTGTGCTATATCGTGTCGTGTCTATATCGTGTCAGCTGTTAATCGAGATGAGCTTGGGTATGTTTAGGATTTGATCTGAACCAGTGTGTGAGCCCGGCAGGAAGGTGTCACCTGTAAGGGCCAATCATCTGTAGCTAGAGCATTACCCCACAGCCACAACATATACTTGCAGCTGCAGGGCTTGGAATGTACTAGCCACCGTTGACTGGTCTGTACAGGTGAGGGCTTCCTGCTCCGGTCTCGTGCACACACGTGGGCTTGGATCCGAGTCCAAACGCGCCTGAGCTCATTGCTGAATGAAAACTTCCCCTGAATCTGAAGTTTAAAGCGGGAGTCCGCCGGGACTCCGTGGTTTTTTTTTTTTTTTTCTTAAAGTCAGCAGCTACAAATACTGCAGCTGCTGACTTTTAAAATAGTGACACTTACCTGTCCAGCACGCCTGCGATGTCGGCACCCGAAGCCGATCTCTAGACATCTTGGGTATGGGAATCAGGAAATGGAGCCTTTCGGCTTCATTTCCCGGTTCCCTACTGCGCATGCGCGAGCCGCGCTGCGCAATGAGGACGGTCCCCGCTGCCTCTGGGATCTGTGTGTTTCCCAGCAGGCAGCGGGGCACTTGCGGAAAGGGGCGTAATGTACGCCCCTTTCCGCAGAGAGCTAGCCCGGAAGTGGGTGCAGTTACCTGGATTATCCAGGTAACTGCACCCCCCTCCCCCCTGAAAGGTGCCGATTGTGGCGCCGGAGGGGGGGAGGAATCCAATGAGCGGAAGGTCCATTTTAGGGTGGACCTCCGCTTTAAGTACCAAACAACTTGCTGATCATGTAAAGAATATCCACTGTCCTGTTTCTTGTGTACACTTTCTGCATTTAACTAGCTTTCCTAGTTCTCTTCAGACAGAATTGGTTGCCTCTGCTGTGAATAATGGTAAATAGGGGGTGGGGGGTTTTGAGACGTTTAGCAAAAGAAAACTGGAGAGAGCGCTGATACTATTCAGTCCACAAAATTCTTGTGTTGTAAGTCCACAACAGGATTTAGTAGCGTAGTGCTTTTCTGGCTGGTCAACGGGTTATCTGTGCATGCAAGGTCTTTGAAGGGATAAAACATGGGAAATGTATTGCAGAGATGTACATCATATCATTTATTGACTTTTTTTTTTGTTTCCCCCTCCAATATGCATTCACACGTGCATGCTTTTCACACATGGCTTCCAGACTGTTGGTAGTTGCCTTTTTGTGATTCTGTATATTTTCTGGTGCATGGGGGTGTCCCTAGAATTGCTAAAATCTACATCTTTATAATGCGGCCTTTTGTTTCTTGAACAAGATAAACAAATATTTCTCTTCTACTTTTCAGCAATCCACCTCTTAGTGAAGAAATGCTGCCCCCTGGAGAGTGGATGTGTCACCGCTGCAGCATACGCAGGAAGGTAACTTGTTTTGCCTTTTAATGTATTTACCATCCTCCAGACATCTGTGATTGAGTAGTGTTGTACTGTGTTGAATATTTACATAGCTGGGTGTAGTTGCTATACGCCATACTTTTCAGAGTGAGGGACCGTTTACATTTGATCACGATCCCTAGTTCATGTGCAGATCTGCAGCTCCTACAGCTACACACAATCTTGCTGTTAAAGTAGGTTTATGGCACAAGAGGGTGTGCACAGATGTTTTGAGATAGATATAGATTATATTTATATATATAATTATATTTGGTGTTTTACACTTCAGTCAAAAGTGAAAATCAAGCTTAAAGTTCATATAAAGGTAATGATCTAGCTGCCCTATCTCTCACATACTAGTGAGTTTATAAATGTAACTCAAGTGTCAGCAGTCCCCATTCTGTTCTAAAAATTTGGGAAAACCACTCCCTAGTATGAATGTGTGGTGAAAAGTTCCCAACCTTGCCTATATGCTGCAGGATCCTAAGACATAAACAGCCCGGCTGTCATTTTTTTGTCTAATCCAAAAAATCCTTTCCTGTGCCCCTGGTTGTACTCTTCCTGGCACCTTGCCCCGTCAGAAGAAAGGGACATGCCTCCTGAAACAGAGCCTGTCCTGAGGCTTTGTGAAAAGCTTTATATTCATCAATGCGTTTCCCCTGCAAGTCTAGAAGAGTGGCACAGAACATTCTTGGGTATGGCTTATGTAGTTCATGTGTAATTGTTTCAAACTGCCAAATAGAACCATTTATTTTTGTTGTTCAAGCCTCTGGTTTGTTTCCTCACAAAATGTATTTCACTATTATAATAGCGCATCGTCTCACAGTATGATCTTGACAATGTGCATGCCCTCTAAATAGGTTGGTTTAGCCCCAACTATGCATTTTTTATTTTGGGCAAGTGCCAGTAGTTTAACCACTTCAGGTCCGAAAGATTTTACCCCCTTTATGACCAGGTGATTTGTTGCTATTCGGCACTTGGATACTTTAGCAATTGCGTGGTCATGCAATGCTATTTGCAAAAAAATCTATAATTTTCCTACAAAAAGCTTTGTTTGGTGGTGTTTGATCACCGCTCGTGGGGTATTTATTTATTTATTTTATTTTTATTTTTCTCACTGTAAACAAGCATTGCATTTTGGGGAAAAAAAACATTTGTTACTTTCCATTAGAAAACATCCAGTGGAAAATGGCCTCTAAACACAACTGGCTAGGAATGACTAAACTAACCTGTGTACTGATAAGATAACAGAGGAGAGTTCAGGAGCAGTTGAAAAAAATGCCCAACTGCTCCTAAATGTCCGTTTAATAGCAGCAGTGTACATGAGGCCTAAAGGTGCTATTGACACGAAGTTATCGCAACATGTCAGTTGGTACACTGTTTGGTATGGCGTTTTTGTGGTGATGTGCAGTAGTGCCATTTGACCTCCAAACATGGTGTATTATGGCATCCATAGAGTTCAATTCTGGTCTCATCTGACCAGACTATTCTCCCAGTATTTTACAGGCTTGTCTAAATGTTGTGCAGCGAACTTTAAACGAGCTTCATGCCAGGTCTGCTAATGCCAGGTCTTTCTAAAGCTCTCTTGGTCCTTTTGGCTCTTGGACAACTCTTGTTTGATAATTCTTTTCACTCCTTGCGATGCGCAGATGTGGCTGGTTTATGGTGAAATGATCTTTCCACTTCTCACTGGAACATTCAGAAGGTTAAAAATCCTTCTGTAAGCAATGCCATCGGTGTGTTTTGCAACAATAAGGTTGCAAAGGTCTTGAGCTCTTTGCTTTTACCCTTCATGAGATGTTTGTGTGACCCCTTGGTAATGAGACACCTTTTTATAGGCCATCAGTTGAGACTGAACTAGCTGATATTTGCATTGAAAAGGAGCAGGATTGCTTTCTATGTGCTGATGGATTTTAGCAGGTATCTTGGCTTTCCATGCCTTTTTGCACTCCCGTTCATGTGTTTTTAATGCTTTTTCCATGTCATTTCATTTCTGAACTTAATTGTTTTTGGTTTGTTTGTATGTATGGATTGCATGGGTTGTTACTGATGTGTGGTGAATTTTTTAATGTCATTAGCACCTTTTTTAGAAATTTACCTAGAACCGTGGTGACATGTTCAATACTTATTTTACCTTCTGTATACTGGATTTTTAAAATTTTTTTTTTTTTTTTTTTTTTTTTTTTTTTTTTTTTTTATAATAGTGGTGATGATCATCAACTTATAGCGAGACACAGACAATCTGACAGTTTGTATAAACGAACTGCCCCTGACCTCTGTGGTGACGCTAATACAGCAATCGGTTCTAATGTACACTGACACTGTATTTATGACACTGGCTGGGAACGGGTTAAACGTCTAGGGTAATTAAAGGGTTAAATGTGTGTGTAAAAAAAAATAAAAAAAAAGTTTGCCTATGTTCACTGTGTGTACTATGTGGTGCATTTACTAAGAGATGTGCCTTATTCCCTGCTTCCCAGGGAAACAAAAACTGGCATATCGCTGCTGTCGGAGAGCTTTGTGTTTACATACATGCAGCTCTTTCCTGTCACACGCTCTGCTGATCGGCTGGTCCTGGCCATAAATCATTTCAATCTGTGATATGTGACCTCACAGCCGCGCACATGCTGCTCCATACCCAGTAATGCAGAACCGCGCATTATAGCTCTGATTCTGCGCAGCCTATCTGTACTGTAGCAGTAAAACTACAGCGCGTGGCCAGCAAGTGTTTAAAGCCATATGTTTGCTATTTAGTTGTAGTGAAATTCACACCAAAGTTCCCAGCTCTGTCCATCTGTTGCACCCGTGATAAGAGAACTCATTCTCGCCACTGGAGTCCAAAATATTCTTTCACTTTAACTCATGACATTTGTATTGTGTCCAGAGACATGCAATAGTTCACATCACATCTATTCCTACTAGAAAGTTGACCTTTCTTAAAAAAACATTTTTTTTTTTTTTTATCTGTATACCCACAAGGGACACTTCTTGGTAAATATTCTCACTGGGACTAAAAATTTATAAAAATCCAGAGGTTTGCGTTGTCGCCAGAACAGCAAAAGATTTGAAATCTTACAGTGGTTGATGTAATTTCCTCCTACTTCTGTGTCCTGCTGGGAAGATTTCCTGCCCCCTAGAAAGCAGAAGGGTAAAAATAAGCTGACAGTGGTTTTACCGTTCATTACTTTTTAAATTGGCTTTTGTTATACTTCAGTATGGGTTCTTTGCTGAGACAACAGTGCATGGCCATTAACCTACACTGGCTTATATTTTAGGTTTTAATTTTAAATGCAGATTAGATAATTTATTTTTTTCTCTCAATACTGCTCCATTATAGTATATCTATACTATGCTGTTTATATGAAACCTTGTTTAACTTATTGCTAATTTAGCACACTTGCTATTGGGTTATCTTCCCTACAGAAACGTGAGCGTAAGAAGGAGCTGGGACAGGTCAATGGCTTGGTTGACAGGTATGGAAGGAGGACTGTCTCTCCTACCAATGACTTGGATTTTTCGGAGCGAGCTGCTGGCAGCCTTCGAGCCCTTGCCCAAGCCAGGATGTTAGAAAGGAGGGTAAGCCGCCCTGGCACGCCTACATCTAGTGCCAGTACAGACACTCCCAATTCTGAGCAAAATGATGTGGATGAGGACATGATTGATGTGGATGATGATCCTTCTGGAGAGTCTGAGAGCGGACACTCGCAACTCAAAAGACCATTTCAACTGCTTATTGCAGCAGCCATGGAACGGAATCCCACCCAGTTTCAGCTGCCCAACGAACTCACCTGCACCACAGCACTTCCAGGTAAGTGATCAGTAACACTGTTTCCAGTTATCCTAAATCGATTTTACAATTTGTGTTGCATGAGTAAAATTGTCCAAGGGGCACACAAGTACATGTATGCCAGGGATATGCAATTAGCGGACCTCCAGCTGTTGCAGAACTACACGTACCATCATGGCTCTGCCTCTGGGCATCACACTTGTGGCTGTCAGTCTTGCTATGCCTCATGGGACTTGTAGTTCTGCAACAGCTGAAGGTCCGCTAATGTCATATCCCTGATGTAGACAAATTAATAAGTCTCTCAGCATAAGGTGCAGTGTGATCATTCAAATAATCAAATTTAAAGATGACCCCTAGGCTCCACTACTAAATTAAATCAGTAGCTACAAATACTGTAGCTACTGACTTTTAAAATAACGACACTTGCCTGTCCAAGTATCCAGCAATGTCCTCACCCGAGTTGACTCTTCAATCTGCTTTGGGTGCAGGCGCCGGCATCTCAAGTATGGGAAACAGGAAGTGAAGCTTTGCAGCTTCACGGCCAGTTTCCTACTACGCATGCGTGAGTCATGCAGTGCTTTGTGAATGGTCCCATTAGTCTTCTGGGACCTGTGATGTGTCCCAGAAGACTGCAGGGGAATGGGGGGGGGGAGGGGCTTGAACTTCTGACTCAGATTGCCGTGGGGGTCTGAGCCAGAATGGGAGCGAGTACCTGTCAAAGCCAGGTACTCGCCCCTCCTCCTCCCTCCCCCTCCTCTGGAAAATGTGGCAGTGGAGAGGATGCAAACAAGTGAAACTTCTTCTTTATTTTATTTTTTTGTTGAAGCTCCACTTTAATGCCACTAACTGTGCATAATAGTTTTGTGACATTGCAAGATATTCGTTGGTGCTTCATGGTAGGAAAATTTAAAAGTAGTTTAATAGTTATATTGTGTCTGCCTGTAGGTTATGTAGCTTAAACTTTGACTTGACTGAGCATGGGGAATTCGTTGGGATCTGGCTGATTACTTAACCGATTCCCGACCGACGCACGCCGATGTACGTCGGCAGAATGGCACGGGCAGGCATATTGGTGTACAGGTACATCCAATCTTTATTGCCGCCCTGCCATCGTGAGTGCGCTGCCGCCGCTGGTCGGGACACCCTTGAGTCTGGTCGCGGGTCCCGTGGACTCGATCGCTGCGGGCATACCCGCGATCGTCTCACGGGGCGGCTGAACAGAGAAATGCTGTTGTAAACAGCATTTCCCCATTCTGCCTTGTAACTAGTGACGCTGATCTCTGCTCCATGTGATTGGAGCAGAGATCAGTGTTCACTAAATGAAAGCCCATCTCCCCCCCCCCCCCCCCCCCCCACAGTTAGTATCACACCCCTAGGAACACTTAACCCCTACACTGCCACCCACTGATTAACCCCTTCACTGCCAGTGTCATTTACACAGGAATCACCGCATTTATAGAGCAGTGATTGCTGTATTAATGACAATGGTCCCAAAAATGTCCGATGTGTCCGCCGTAATGTCGCAGTCACAATAAAAATTGCTGATTTCCACGCCATTACTAGTAAAAAAAATTAATAACAATACCATAAAACTATCCCCTATTTTGTAAACGCTATAACTTTTGCGCAAACCAATCAATCGTTTATTGCGATTTTTTTTTTTTTTTAATTATTTATTTATTTTTAACCAAAAATATGTAGAAGAATATGTATCGGCCTAAACTGAGGGAAAAATTGTTTTATATATATATATTTTTTTTTTGGGGGGGGGATATTTATTATAACAAAAAGTAAAAAAAATTATGCGTTTTCTTTCAAAATTGTCGCTCTATTTTTGTTTGATGCACAAA
The DNA here is from genome assembly GCF_037356315.1 of Lithobates pipiens. Lineage (NCBI taxonomy): Eukaryota > Metazoa > Chordata > Amphibia > Anura > Ranidae > Lithobates > Lithobates pipiens. The sequence goes on from NW_027507748.1 coordinate 122,663,931, forward strand.
AAATAAAAACCGCAGGGGTGATCAAATACCACCAAAAGAAAGTTCTATTTGTGTTTGTTTACGTGCCTGTGTGCATAGGCACATTACAATTTAATGGGCTGTATTTTAGCTCGGTGGTTAAAAATATTTAAAAAAAAAAACTTTTTTCTGCAAGAGGCCAAAGGTGTCCCTCTCTTCCCGCTGGAATAATAAAATGATTGGATAGTTCATGAGCATCTCGGGACCAACTTGTCAGCTACCAATGAGCACACCCGTATTCGGTGGCATTGACCTTTTATGGTTTGTTTCAATCTTTATAGTAAACCTGCAGTTTTGATCTCATACCTCCAAAGACCTGTTTTCTCACTTTTGTTTGGATTGAAGCCAGAGTTTTGCCATGGTCTTGGGACCTGGCAAGTGGATATCCTGCTACCCCCAACAAAGTGGCAGGTAGCCACCTTAGCTGGTCTTTTATCGTTGATTTGTGAATGATCTAGCATTTCTGCGTACTGCGCCCCCTACTGTATTCTGTTGTCTTGGAATATAAAAGTCAAGCAGATCTTTTTTGCAAAGTGTGTGAAATGTAATACTTTATTTATTTTTTTTATATCAAAGTTTATGCAAAATACTCTCCTCTACAGGCACCAGCAAGCGAAGAAGAAAAGAGGAAATGACAGGAAAAAATGTAAAGAAAGCACAGCACGAGCTGGATCACAATGGTCTGGTCCCATTACCAGTTAAAGTCTGCTTCACTTGTAGTAGGTATGTAAAAAAATTAGCAGTGCACCAAAGTGAACATTTTGGTACCAAAAATTAAGGATGCGCTTAACCGACGTTTAGGTTTTTTAAGAAATATATCTTTATAAAGAGTTGTATTATACAACTTTTTAATATCGAGAATTTATTGTTGGCCATTATGGGCACCTTTTTTGACGCTGTGTTAAAAATCCTGTTTGCTGCATTTTTGGTGCATATATGGCAAACGGCACCAAAAACCCACCTCCCCATTGAAAACGCCACAAGAATGCACACTTGCGTTTTTTATGCTTTTTTTTTTTTTTTTTTTTTTGTCGCGTGACCTGTGAAAAACATCCTAAGCAAAGAAAAATCTCAGGCGTTTTCGGCAGCCATTATATCGGCCCTTTTTTATTTTTTGGCGGCTGAAATTTTGGTGCATAAGCTCTATTGTGTTGATGCTAGTTTTTCTAGTCTTGTGTATACATTTATTAAAGGTTCAGCCCACCTAAAAGGGAAAAGGGGTATTTTATATTAAATGTTGACAGCAGTAGACTGAAAACCATATTTATCGTATAACGCGCACCTTAATTTTAGTAGGGAAGTTTCAGGAAAATTAAATTTTAAATGGATCTGAAGTAAAATAAGGGTCGGTGCCCATCAGCGCAGTCTTGCCGGTGCATGGAGATTAGAGTTGCCGGATTACACTGCGGGAATCTCCCACTTGGCTGCTGCTGTAATACGGAGTCCCGCCTTCTGGATTAGCTCCTATGATGGACATCGCATGTCCCGGGAATTTGACCAGTAATATAACAGCGGCTGCTGAGTAATCAGGAGATTCCCACTCTGTAATCTGGTGGCGCTTGCCCCCCTTCCCCTCCGAGGTCAGCCCAATGGAAAATGGCGCATAACACCCATATGTTTTTTCCACTCTGTTTTCAGGGGAAAAGTGCGTGTCTTATATGCCGATTAAATACAGTAATTCACTAGTTTAATGATCTTAGCACTTGAGCAGATATCTTCCTGGTGCTTTCTTTTTTGCCAGACCCTCTAGTAGTGGCTGTAAAAGTTGGGTAGCCCTAGTAGGTCATATAACTTTCAATTTTAGTTCAGGTTTTGCAGTAACAATGTTTTGGCATATTGCAAATGGATACAAAAGGTTTTATATAGGACGCTTCAAAAACCAATAATGACAATACGGTTTGAAGGTGTCCTGGATATTGCATGTGTATACACTTGCATGTAACTCTATTATTTATTTATAGGAGCTGTCGTGTGGCACCCTTGATCCAGTGTGATTACTGCCCTCTCTTGTTTCATATGGACTGCTTGGACCCCCCTCTCACTGCCATGCCAACTGGTCGCTGGCTGTGTCCCAATCATATTGAACATGTTGTGGTAAGTAGCCTACTCCTTGTATCACTAGGTTTTTTTCATTGTTGCAACAACGATTTTGACAGATTTTGCTCTTTTCTGAACATATGGATTTTTAAAACGAAATCCTACATAATTGAATACTAACTTAAAATAGAACATGGCGTACATTTTCTTTTCTAATAAAGTGTATCTAAATTATATAGTATAATACAGAAATATGTAGGTGCTGTTATCTCTTCTGATGTTGCTTTGTAATTCTGTAGCTGAATCAGAAGAGCATGACTTTGAGTAACCGGTGCCAGGTGTTTGACCGTTTCCAAGATGGTGTTTCACAGCATGCGGTAAAAGTGGACTTTCTGAGCCGCATCCATAAATTACATCCCCCAAACCGCCGGCTTTTGCCTTCGATCAGGAAAAACACAGTCAAGGTATGTAGACTAGAATTTTGAGTGCTAAATTCAAATAAACATTTCTGAAAAGGATTTTGCATATCATATACATATATATTAATACCTTAGGTACCAGAAGCTATCAAGGCACAGTATCAGGCACCTCCAGAGCTAATACCTCCTGCTGGCATACGTGACGGGGAGCTTATCTGTAATGGTGTACCCGATGAGTCCCAGAAGCATCTCCTGCACTCTGAGCACTTAGCTAACCAAGCAGAGCAACAAGAGGTTTGTATTTGGTATTGTGGCTTTTTTTCAAAAATCGTCTTGATCATTCTTCATGAAATATTGCTAAAGTGAAGACCAAAACATCATAGAGATTTTTATATTTTTTTCCTTTTCTTGTGCTCTCCTAACATGCCTCAATGCTTATGCTGCTCATTTTTGCTGAATCAGATGAAATTTGACCTGTGGCTAGTGGCCATTTTGGCACCCCTTGGCTGGGCAAATGAAAAGGCGCCAAACAGAAAATTTTTGGCCTAACCGTAACTGCAGCCAGTCAGGTGTAGTCACTGTTCAGGTATTCTGACAGCCATGGTAGCTGCTGTTATCAGAATACAGTGCCTGGCATGGGAGGTTTCTCTATCCATGCTGTTTAGCGTGGATTTGGGATTCTGTCAGCAAGTGGGGCTGGGTTAGAGAAATCCTAATGTGTATGGCTTGAGTTTGTTAGTTTTTTTTTTTTAAAACCCTTTGAAGGCCTTTTACTACCAGTGTTTGCAGCTCTGGTGTTTGTAGTCCAGAGCTTTGCCATCCTTTTTACTTTTTCTCACTGGACATGCTGCTGCATGTGTGTTGGCAAATACTGATTCTGTTTTAACAATTAAAGTAGCATTCCAGTCAAACCCTAACTATACCTAAACTGGCTCACATCCCCATTTTAAGCCTATTCTAACTATCCTTTAAAGGAAAGGTATATCTATACTTGCCTACCTTGAGGGCAGTCCTGTCACAGAATCTCTCCAGTGACCAGTTTCAGAGAAGAGGAGAGATCGCCAACAATGGCTGCAGAGCCAGGGTGATGTCACCTACAATGGATCTAAAGTCTGTACGCCCCTGTTAAAATGTCATCTTTCTGTGATGTAAATAAATGAGACCAAGATAAATACTTTTAGAACTTTTCCCACCTTTTTAATGTGACCTATAAACTCAGTTGAACAACAAACTGAAATCTTTTAGGTGGCGGGTAGTAAAAAAATAAAATATGGTTGCATAAGTGTGCACATCCTTTAAACAAATACTTTTGTTGAAGCACCTTTTGATTTTATTACAGCACTCAGTCTTTTGGGGCATGAGTCTATCAGCATGGCATATCTTGACTTGGCAATATTTGCCCACTCTTCTTTGCAAAAACACTCCACTCCAAATCTGTCAGATTGCGAGGGCATCTCCTGTGCTCAGCTCTCTTCAGATCACCCACAGCTTTTCAATCGGATTCAGGTCTGGGCTCTGGCTGGGCCAGTCAAAAACTTTAATCTTCTTCTGGTGAAGCCATTCCTTTGATTTTGATGTATGGTTTGGGTCGTTGCTATGCTGAAAGATGAAGTTCTCTTCATGTTCAGCTTTCTAGCAGAAGCCTGAAGGTTTTGTGCCAATATTGACTGGTATTTGGAACTGTTCATAATTCCCTCTACCTCGACTAAGGCCCCTGTTCCAGCTGAAGAAAACCCTCCCCAAAGCATGATGCTGCCACCACCGTGCTTCTCTGTGGGTATGGCGTTTTTTGGTGATTTGCAGTGTCTAGCACAAAAACATCTTTTGTAATTATGGCCAAAAAGTTCAACCTTGGTTTCATCACTCTTTCCCACATGCTTTTGGGAGACTTCACATGTGTTCTTGCAGAATTTCACCTGGCTTGGATGTTTCTCTTTACAAGAAAAGGCTTCTGTCTTGCCACCCTACCCCCATAGCTCAGACATATGAAGAATACGGGAGATTGTCACACAGCCAGTACATGCCAGATATATTTGCAGCTCCTTTAATGTTTCTATAGGCCTTCTGGCAGCCTCCTTGACCTCCCCCTTTTTTTCCCGTCTTTTCATCAATGTTGGAGGGACGTTCTAGTTCTTGGTAATGTCACTGTTGTGCCATATTTTCTCCAATTGACTGTCTTCACTGTGTTCCATGGTATATCTAATGACTTGAAATTTCTTTTATACCCTTCTCCTGATTGATACCTTTTTAACAATGAGATCCTTCTGATGCTTTGGAAGCTCTCTGCGGACCATGGCTTTTGCTGTAGGATGCGACCAAGAAAATGTCAGGAAAGACCTGCTAGAACAGCTGAACTTTATATGGGGTTAATCAGAGGCACTTTAAAGTATGGCAGGTGTGTACGGACTCCTATTTAACATGAGTTTGATTGCTTAATTCTGAACACAGCTACAGCCCCAGTTATAAAAAGGTGTGCACATTTATGCAACCACGTTATTTTAGTTTATTTCCCCCCTCCCCTAAAAGATTTAAGTTTGTTTTTCAACTGAGTTCTACAGTTTGTGTAGATCACATTAAAGGTGGGAAAAGTTCTCAAATCATTTTGGCTCTTTTTACATCACAGAAATCTGAGTTAACTTGGGTATATTTAGAATTTGCCTGGAATGCTACTTTAATAAAGGCAACCTGTACTGTGAGCATTAACATGGAAGGATTGCTTGGGTTTCTTTAGCCTTACAGGATGCCTATCGCTGTACTTGGCCTGGCCTGCTATTTTAGGTAAAGATTTTATCTTGGGGGGGGGGGGTTAGTGCTGCTTGAATTCTTATAAGATAACGTTCAAATTTTTAATCACTGTTTTTTCCTTACCAATTTTATCCATTTTAAAACATGTCACGAGAAGTAGGACATCCCTAGCTACCTAATTTAAAATGATAGCTGACTTTCATGGTGATCTGACCCTGATCATGAGCACGACAGCCAGGTTGCTAGCTTTTTCCAGATTAGATCTGCAATGGCAGTTTGTTTTTTAATTATGACAAAGCAAACTACATATATTTCATTGTACATTTATTTTACTATAGTCGGACATCTTTTATGTTGCAGGTTTTCAGGTCAGGATAGGGTAAGCCACAGGCTCATTTAAAAGGTTTTAGGGGAGTAAGTCAGCAGTGCACCAGGAAAATCTTTCCTAGCCAATGCCTTCAGTTTTGATAAGCTTTTTACAGTTTTGGGAATATATTTGGTACCAGGAATCAGCAGGGCTTCAGGCTGGAACTGCCAGCTTTCAGTGATGGGTGGCATCCAGCATGAAGTTCAGAAGCTGACTAGATCTCCCGTGCTTTCCGATGCTTCATATTACTGCGTAGAAGAGATGTATATTTCTCTTTAGTTCATCAACGGGCACAACGCCCCATTAATCTTGACTATAGGAATATATCGCCCTCTGCAAGAGTAGGACTAGGCAGAAAAAGAAAACTTGGCCAAAACCCTTGGGCCATCACCTGCTAGTATATGACCCCCTCCCTGCTATAGGCATTCAGCTTTTTTTTTTTTTTTCTTCTGTCTAGTCAGGAGAAAGGACCTAGGCTCCCTGCTGGGATCTTTTGGTCCTAGCAATTTTTTTCTCCTTTCCCCTTTTTTTTTTCCTGGGAGATCTGCAATCGACTGCCAGGCTGGGTGACGGGCTGGATAATCTAGATCAAGTGGTTACCCCAGTCTGGCCAGCAAGTGTGTGAACACTGCAGCTACACACCAGGTCGGCCGCGACATAGCCTCAATGGAAAGAGGTTGGCATGCGAGTTAAACGTCTCACAGGGTCGCATGCGACTGGGCTCTGGTCCAAGTTGCAGTACCCCCTGGCCAGCCGCCCCCCACTTCGGTGGCGAGGGGATCTGTCAACCTCCATAGTGGCAAGTACAGTCCCCCCCTTTGCTCCTTTTGTGAGGCGGTGGGGTTGGATGCAGGTACTCTACAGGGACAGCTGGCCTGCCTCTGTTTTCCTTCTCCCATCCTAGATCCATCCGTTATGCTGGTCCCCCCCCCCCTTCTTTTTATTTATTTTTTTATTTATTTTTTTCTTTTCATCCAACCCCCCACCCTTTGTGGATAGTTCCCTGGGGGGGGGGGGGGGGCTCATGTGGTGTGTGGTGCAGTACCTTTTGTCCCAGTATAGAGGGCACAGCGGTGCCTTTTAACTCACTTAGCCTTATGGCAGGGGTTGACAAATTTGCTTGGAATCTAGGAGCCAGCTTAAAAAGTTAGGAGCCAGGTCCGTGACGACGATCCGGACCTGTCCCTGGCCTGACATGGAGACAAGTGAGGGGAAGATAGCAGCGTCGTCTCATATGTAAGAGGACCTGTCATGCTTTTTCTATTACAAGGGATTTTTACATTCCTTGTAATAAGAATAAAAGTGACACAACATTTTTTTTAAAAGAACAGTGGAAAAAAAAAAAAAGTTAAAATAAAGCAGAAAAAATAATTTTTAAACGCGCCCTGTCCTGCCCGCATATAAAATCGGTGTTCGAACCACACATAGGAGGTAGCGCCGTGATCGGTAGAGCGAGAGCAATAATTCTACCCCAGACCTCCTCTGTAACTCAAAACGTGCAACCTGTAGAATTTTTTTAAACGTCGCCTATGCAGATTTTAAAGGGTAAAAGTTTGTCGCCATTCCATGAGCGGGTGCAATTTTGAAGCGTGACATGTTGGGTATCAATTTACTCGGCGTAACATTATCTTTCACAATATAAAAAATAATTGGGCTAACTTTACTGTTGTCTTATTTTTTTATTAACTAAATTATTTTTCCCAACAAAAGTGCGCTTGTAAGTCCGCTGCACAAATACGGTGTGACAGACAGTATTGCAACAACCACCATTTTATTCTCTAGGGTGTTAGAATAAAAAATATATATAATGTTTAGGGGGTTCTAAATAAAGGGAAGAAAAGGCAGGTAATATAATACAGGCAGAGGAATCTTCATTAACATTGCTGGTTTGTCATACCAACGGCGACCACAAGAGGGCGCCAGATTCCATAAGGAATCATAGGACCGCAGAAGGCTTCAAAGCCGCGGCCTAAATTTTCGGCCGCCAGCGGAACGGCCCGACGCGATCACGCTGGGGGGTCCACAGACACAGGATACCCCCAGCTGTGCTGCCCCAGGCGCGAGGTCGCTATTTCTAGTCGCCAATGCGACCTGGCGACCGGGTTTTGTCGAGCCCTGCCTTATGGAACCTTAGGATCACATCTCCCCTACAGACCCCTAATGAAGGTGTCTGGTTCTTCCGAAACCCCAGCTCCCCATTATTACGCTGGCCACAGTCCTTGGTATCCAGGGTGAAAGTGGAGTGTGGGCTAAGGCCTAACAGGAAGTGTTCTGTCTTATCCTGCTCAGTTGGACTCATCTGAGTCTGGTACCGCCGTTGACGTGGCCCGTCCAGTGGGACTTAATACCACGCTCCCTGATCCGTCCAATAGTGGGAATGACTCCTTCATGTTCGCAGCAGCAAATGAGAAAAAACGCTGGGGGACGCACTTGTTACTGCAGTGAGTAAGACTTTAAAAATGGAGGCTGTGGCTAATGCAGCCACAAATGTGGCTGTGCCTTTTGGTACACACAACGCCTCGTACAGCTAAGGCGTTTCCATATCTTCTCTACTTTGACAAATTTGTCTAAGGAGTTGGGACAACCAAAGCAACCTTTTGTAGTCCCCAAACCTTTTGCAGTATGTTACCCTTTTGAGGAATCCCTTTTATAAAAGTGGACCGGTCCACCAGGTTGAATAAGCAATCATGATCCCAGTAGAGGATTCTCCGTCCTTTAAAGACCCGGCCGATAGGAAAGCAATGTCTGTGGCACGCAGCATGTTTACTATGGCAGGTTTGGCATTGCAACCTCGGCCCTGGTCTCAGACCCTAACTGAGTGGGCCAAGCTTTTGCACGAAGGTCTAAGGAATGAGCAGGTTCCCTCTGCTTACGTTGATCTTGCAGGCCAAGTTTGTCCATGGGGCTGCAGTTTATATGTGATGGTTTGGGTGGGGGTTAGAATCTTTTAATTTGTGCAACTATAAGTTCTCCTTTCCCTGTCAAAGCGCATTCTACTCAGGCGCTTAGTACATCTTGGGCCTTCCATCGTCAAGTGTCAATATCTCAAGTTTGCAAGGTGACCACCTGGTAGTTGGTGCATACTTTCACCAAATTCTGCAAAGTAGATATTTCTTTATCGTACATCACGGGACACAGGAGCCATATTAGTAACTGGGTTATATGGCACCTTCAGATGATGGACACTGGCGCACCCTAAACGGGAAGTTCAATTCCCAATATATTTTTTTCCAGTGTCTTAGGTGTTTGCCACGAATAAAGATATGCTGTGCTGAGTTCTGCTGGAATATGCTTTGCTGGGGCAAGCTATGCAACCAGATCCATTCAAAGTTTTTTCCATGCCGAATTGAATAGTACCCGAGCCTTGTGTCTGAAGAAACAAGGTTTTACCTGTAACGCTTCTCTTTTTAGAGAACTGGACCCTGGAATCCAGTATTTGTGTGTGTATTTTTATTTTTTTTCAGCCATATTCCTGGTGGGGTGCTTTACATGCCCAAGGCTGTGGATCCCCGAATAATAAAAAGGGGCCCTAGTCCCTGAATTAATAATAATAATATTATTTTTAATGGAGCCCACCGTGAGTGGTGAAGATTGGGTATGTTACCACATAACCCTGCAGCTGGATAAGGTAAGGGAGATTCCTAAGGAATTTTTCTAATTCTTGTGGGTTTGCTCCTTTGAGTAAATGTTGTCATGCCTATAGTCACCACTGGGGGGCTGTCAAGAGCCCATACCTGTTCCATGCTTGTCAGTCTCGCTCTGTGTACAAGCTGCACACTTCCTCCGGCCCAGGCTCCAGGAAAAGTCATGGGAAAAGGTTGTTTTTTTTTCTCCTAGGAATGTCCCCCCACCTGGCTAGTTTTACTCCAGGCAGAGGGGAGCATGGTGTCAGTCGGTGTGCCACGCCGCTGCCGCCACCATTACAGTGGTTCCCATCGGCAGCTCTCCTCCACCCCAGTCCTTCATTCTATCCGGTCAGGATCGGAGCCTGCTCACGTGGGATAACAATCTATTTTGAAATTGGGGTGGGGGGGGGGTCGCGGCACACTGCGTGGTGGGTGGTCTCGGAGGGGGGTTGCTTAGTGGCCGTTGGCATGCTTCAGCGTCCACAATGCGTGCTATATAGCTATAAAATGCACCTTTTTCAGGTGCATACAGCGGAAGGAGGGACATAGAGTGGACGGGTGGCATGTGAGTGTGGGTGGCACAGACATTCCCAGGTACGTTTACTTAAGCTTTAGGCTGAGCTTGCTAGCAGCCGCAGTTGCTGGACTATTTCTCAGCAGTGGGTAAATTTTTTTATTTTTTTTGGTAGTACTGCGTTTATGCTCAGCACTATATGAATAGAGGAGGTGGTACAAATGCTACAAAAACAAAGGACACAAAGGGGTCCCCCTAAGGACCCGATCTAGGGAGGCTGGTCAGTGAGCCATCGGGGTCATCAGGGGCTGCAATAGCTTCCAACACTTCAGCCCCTGTCTATGTAACTGAGAAGTGGATTGTAGGAAAGATTAGTGGCTTTAATCACATCTTCAGAGTGGAAAAAAAAACGCATTAGGTCCCCTTCTACCACCCAGAATCCTCAAACCGTGGAACAGTGGGAGGGGGAAGATGAATCCCCCTCGGGGAACCATGAAGAGGCTGATGATTCCTTCTAAGGGATCAAGTGGGGAAGGACCTTCTTCACATGCAGAGAAGTTACTGGTGCATTCTCTTACTGAAATGGCCTGCTCCACATTTAAGCTACCCATAACTGAGTCGGTTGAAGAGCCCACTTCCTGTTTGGGTTCACTAAAGCCTCCTCAAGCTTTGCGTGCCTTTCCTGTCCATTCATTACTAGAAAAGCTTATGTATTCTGAGTGGGATCACCCAGATAAGCACCTTTTCCCTCTTAAAAAGTTTTCAATACTTTATCCTATGGAGTAAAAAGTTACTAAAATGGGGAGTATACCAGCAATTGACGCTGCTATATCCTCTGTGAATAAACGTTTGACTTGTCCGGTCTACAATGTGCAAATGCTTGGGTATCCAACTGATTGGAATTACTGTTAAACATTTTCTCCTTTGCTCAACCTGCAGTGGCGGCATTTGGGGTATGTCAGTCCTTGAGAGGCCATTTGAAACAGGTGCTCGAGGTGTTCCCTGAACAGCAGACCCAGGTGTTAGCTGAGCTGCCATGGCTTTGTGTTTTGCAATTGACGCAAGCAGAGATTCTATTCTTCAAACCTTTTGCCTTATGTTTGGGTTGGTACATATGCATAGAATGTTATGGTTGAAAAGTTGGTCAGCTAAAGCGCCATGCAAAAAGTTCCTGGCTGGTTTTCCTTTCCATGGTGAAAAGCTGTTTGGGGAGGATTTGGACAAATATATCCAAAAAATATTGTGGGAAAAGTACCAGTTAAAAAAAAAAAGTAAATGTCCCTCATTCAAATGGCTTTTTTTCCAGTGTCGGGGGCATTGGCCTCCACCGTCAGGTTCAAGAGGTAAACCCCAGGGTCAAAAGCAGTCCTGGGTGAGGAAACCCACAAGACAGAACGCTAAAGCCTCTTCATGAAGGGCACTCCTGCTCGCTCCAGTGTGGGGAAGACTATCTGCAGTTCTCAAAGGTCTGAGAATTCCCATCTCCTTGTTTCCCCAGGTCAAATGTACTCCTAGATCAAGAGAAAAAAGTCTTGCTAGCGTTGGACTGACTTTTGTCGCAAAAAGGGATCATGGTGGTCCCCATGGAAGAGCAGAGGCTGGGGTTTTGTTCAAATCTTTTCACTGTACCAAAACCAAATGGGGATGTCTAACCCATTCTAGATCTAAACTGGTTCCTGAAGATTTGTTGTTTTCACATGGAATCAATCTGATCAGTAGTCTCCATCCTACAAGGGGGAGAACTTCTAGCATCAATCGACATCAAGGATGCATACCTGCATGTCCCTGATTTCTCCACTCTCCAGAAGTATCTGCGTTTTTCGAAGTAGAAAAACTTTATTTTCAGTTTGTAGCCTTGCCTTTCGGTCTAGCTACTGCACCTCGGTGTTTACAAAACGTCTGGCCAGATTAAGGACTCAAGGTATATCAATAATAGCATAGCTGGATGACCTGCTCTTAATAGACCGGTCGGTAGTCTGCTTGAACCAGAGCATGGTCACCACAGTCAACTACCTGGAATACCTAGGTTGGGTCCTCAACCTAGAAAAATCTTTAAAGCCAGTAAGAAGATTAGAGTACTTGGGTCTGGTCATAGATACAGCCCAGAAGAAGGTGTGTTTTTTTTTTTTTTTTCACTCCAGGCAAAGACCAGCACCATAAGGGAGCCAAAAGTGCGCCAGAGCCTCCGAATCTGCAAAAGGGGTAATCTTTCTTACCGATTACCTGGGAGGTGGTAACAGATGCCAGCTTTTCAGGTTGGGGAGCAGTCCTGGAAGAAGCGTCTGTTCAGGGGAAATGCTCCAAAACCAAAAGAACCTTGCCCATCAACATTCTAGAGATTTGGGCAGCGTGTCTAGCCCTAAGGGCCTGGCCATTCAGGTTTCAGAATCCTGTCAGGATTCAATCCAACAGCAGTGGCTTATATCAATCACTAAGGGGGCACCAGAAGTCAGGTAGCCCAGGGAGAAGTAAACCATATCCTAACCTGGGCAGAAAAAAACATGTGATGTGCATATCGGCAGTCTTCATTCCAGGTGTAGAGAACTGGCATGCAGACTACTTAAGTCGCCAGCAGTTGTTCCCAGGGGAATGGTCCCTTCACCCAATCTTCCTGGCTGTATGCCAAAGATGGGGGATCCCGGATGTAGCTCTGTTTGCGTCCAGGTTCGACAACCAAGTCAATCACTTTGTGTCAAGAACATGCAATCCAGTCACATGCGGAACAGATGCGTTGGTGACCATATGGGATCAGTTCTCGCTGATTTATGCATTCCCTCCTATTTTTCTGCTACCTCGACTTCTTCACAGGATCAAGCGGGAAAGGAAGTCTGCAGTTCTTGTGGCCCAGAAGATCTTGGTATGCAGAAATAGTAAAGATGGTGGTAGGGGCCCCATGGACCCTACCACCACGTCCAGACCTGCAATCGCAGGGACCAGTGTTCCATCCTACTTTACAAACGCTAAATTTTACGGTTTGTCTATTGAAACCCACATTCTGAAGAATCCTGGGTTTTTGGGCTCAGTGATACCTACATTGATTAATGCAAGGAAGCCAGCTTCCAGAGACATTTATTATAGAGTCTGGAAGGCATGTTTCCTGGTGTGAATCCAGGGGATGGCATGATGGGAAATGTCATAGGGTATAATTCTTGTCTTTCTGCAAATGGGGCTAGAGATGAAACTGGCCTTGAGTACTATCAAGGGCCAGGTCTTGGCCTTATCAGTATTTTTTACGATATCCGCTTGCTGCACATTCTTTGATCCGAAGCTTTATACAGTGGGTAATGTGGCTTAATCCACTGGTTAGAGCCCCCCTTGAACCCTTGGGACTTGAATTTATTTCTGTCGGCATTACAGAAACAGCCTTTTGAGACGATATGACACATTCAATTGGTCCTTTTGACAAGGAATCTAGTTTTTCTGGTAGCCATTCCTTCTGCAAGAAGGGTATCTGAGTTATCGGCTCTTTCTTGTAAAGAGCCATATTCTATCGCTCACAAGGATAGAGTAGTATTGCGCCCCCATCCTAGCTTTCTGCCAAAGGTGGTTTCAGGTTTTCACCCAAACCAGGATATTTTACCTTCATTTTTTCCAGAACGCTGTTCTAAGGAAGAAAAGTCACTACATTCTGTGGATGTAGTGACAGCAGTCAAAATCTATTTGAAGGTGACTGCTCAGATTTGGAAAACGGATGTTTTTGTTTGTTGCCTGAATGTCCTAGGAAAGGACAGGCAGCATCGAAATCCACTATTGCCAAATGGATTCGGCAAGTAATTATTCAAGCTTATGGCTTGAAGAGGAAGGTTCTACCTTTTCAAGTCAAAGCGCAATCCACCAGGGCTGTTAGTGCTTTGTGAGCAGTGCATCACTAAGCCTCCATTGCTCAAATCTGCAAAGCCGCAACCTGGTATTCAGTCTATATATTGACCAGATTCTATCAGATGGATGTAAGAAGGCATGAGGATATTGCCTTTGGGTGCAGTGTGCTGCAAGGTAGCATTATAGGTCCTCAGGTCTGATTGCACCCTCCTTTTTGTGTTCCCTCCCCTTGGATGGAATTGCTCTGGGATATCCCATACAGTTATTACTGTGGCACTGTGTTCCGTGATGTAGGATAAATATAGGCTTTTTATAACCGCTTGCCTGTACTATGTGGTTACACATGTATTTTTGCTACAAAACTGAGGTACTCCCAGTAAGGGGAGGCGTTATATGGGAATTTGAACTTCCTGTTTAGGGTGTGCCGGTGTGCATCACCTGAAGGTGCCATATAACCCATACAGTAATTACTGTGGCTCTGTGTCCCCTGATGTACACCAAGAAAAGGATTTTACAGGTAAGCTGTTTATAAAAATCCAATTTTTGGTTTCATGGGTTTGTAGGATGCTGGTGGTGGTTTGTTTTTTGTTTTTTCCTTTTTAAATTTTTATTTCAGATGGGGCTACTGTGTCCTGGTTGAGCTCCTTTGACTCAGGGCTCTTTTGTTTTAGCCTTGGGTTATTTTTTCCACCCCTCATTTTTAGATTTGGCACTGCTTTTTGCCGTCCCTATAGTCACGATTAATGGAGTGCTGTGTCCAAACTAAAGAGAAAATAGGATTTTTGTACTCTCCATTAAATCCTTTTCTGAATTAATCGAAGGACGCAGCACCCACACCTTTAAGGAATTTTGGTACTTCTAATACTGCTTGCTACTAATTGCCTATAGCAGAGAGGGTGTTGTATACCAGCCGAGGATGGCCCATTGGCGTAGCCAAGTTTTTTTATTTATTTTTTTATTTTTTTTCCTGCCTAATCCCCCTGCAGAGGGGGATATAACCCTATAGTCAAGAATAATTGAGCGCTGTGTTTAGGGCGGCACAGTGGTGTAGTGGTTCACACTCTCACCTTGCAGTAAGAAGGGTCGCTGGTTCAAATCCCAATCACGACACTATCTGCCTGGAGTTTGCCAGTTCTCCCTGTGCCTGTGTGGGTTTCCTCCGGGTACTCCGGTTTCCTCCCACACTCCAAAGACATGCAGGTAGGTTAATTGGCTTCTGTCCAAAAATTGGCCCTAGTATATGAATGGGGACCTTGGATTGTGTGCTCCTTGAGGGTAGGGACCGATGTGAGTGTGCAATGTACAGGGATAGGGACAATTGTAGACACTCAGGTTGGACTGGTGTCTTTATTCACCCTTACTAACTATGTAACTGTGTCCAAACTCAGAAATGTATTTGACGGTGCGTACAAAAATCCTATTATCTCTCAAATATTCCCTCGCAAAATGAATCGCCAGGTAGCAGCAAAGATGTCAGATAATCTGGATGACATTTGTGTTTTTTACTTACGATACTTTAGTATCCCACTATCCTGCAGAAAGGTTGCTTTAATGTGATATTTTAATCAGCAGACTATATTATATTTTGTGGTAACTATATAAGGGTGCACAAATTGCGTTGCGCTGTTATAACTTGGTAACCACTTCGCATCCAGGCCAATTCTGGCATTTCTCTCCTACATGTAAATATAGTGTAAAGTAGTAATAATTTTTTTTTGCTAGAAAATTTCATAGAACCCCCAAACATTATATATATTTTTTTAGCAAAGACCTTAGAGAATACAATGGCGGTCGATGCAACTTTTTATCTCGCACTGTATTTGCGCAGCAATTTTTCAAACTTTTTTTCAGAAAGTTTCATGCTTTAAAAAAAAAAAAACAGTAAAGTTAGCCCAATTTTTTTGCATAATGTGAAAGAGGAAGATACGCCGAGTAAATACCCAACATGTCACGCTTCAAAATTGCACGCGGTCGTGGAATGGCGCCAAACGTTGGTATTTAAAAATCCCCATAGGCGACGCTTTACTTTTTATTTTTTTTTTTTTTTTTTTTTTACTGGTTACATGTTTTGGGTTACAGAGGAGGTCTAGGGCTAGAATTATTGCTCACGCTCTGTTCGCGGCAATATCTCATATGTGTGGTTTGAACACCGTTTTCATATGTGGGCGGGACTTGCGTATGCGTTCGCTTCTGCATACGAGCTCACGGGGACAGGGGCGCTTTAAAATTTTTTATTTTTTTGGTTTGACACTTTAAAAAAATAAATAAAAAATTTGATTACTTTTATTCCTATATTACAAGGAATGTAAACATCCCTTGTAATAGGAATATAGCACGATCAGACCTATTTACAGTGAGATATGGGGTCAATAAGACCCCATATCTCACCTCTAGGCTGAGAAGCCTAAAAAAAAAAAGATCCTGGCTTCCCAGCCAAATCAGCGCCGTTGATTTGAATGCAGAGGCCGGGCGTGATGTCATAACATCGCGCTTGGCCTCCGAACGATCATAGAGACTCCGGGGACGATCTGGCCTGCCAGAAAATCTCTATGGTATCGTATGGGGGGCGTCCCCTCCTGCCGCCTGTAAGAACGATCAAGCGCTGGAACAGCCGCTATGATCGTTCTTATGGTGCAGGGAATCGCCGGCTGAAAATGCAGATATCTGAATAATGTCTGTGGCCTCAGGCATCATTCAGATATACCGCCACAAAGCCCATGAGGTCCTATGACTTAGTGTGGGCGCCAAGTGCTTAAAGGAAAAATGTTAATGTCTTTGCTGCCTTGGCTTCATTGCTTTGAGTGGCTGTACTTGGGGACTAACTTCAAAGGCTGCATATTTGCTCTCAATGCCCAGTGATTTGTTATGTTGATATTCATATTGCTCTAACCACCAGCTTCCTTTATTATACAGTTGAAGAGCCAGTAAGTCCAGTGTAGGAAACGGGACATATACCTTTTATTTTCTACAGTGGACAATAAGGGTACCAGCTTTAATGTTTGGGCTTGTTGGCTACCTGGTTTATGGTGTTGTTCTGCCATGGTTATTACAGCTAAGAGCCACACGTTTTCTCATCCTCCATTAGCCATATGTTGTCTGATTCCTAAATAAATGGTGGGAGATTTATTCATGGTTTTTAATGCAAATGTTTTTGGGTTTTGTTTTGAATCTTTAGTGGCTTCGAAGTGTGGTTGCACTTCAGTGCAGCATATTGAAATACTTGTCTGCTAAGCAGATGCCATCCTGGGGGCCAGATGACATTGATTCATTGGATATCAAACCACTTATTGCACCTGATGGTTCCGTTTCCAACTCTCACCAGCATGATGATGGAAAGCCCCAGTGTCCATCTTTAGAACTGTGTCCTAGCAGTCAGGCTACAGCTTTGCAGGAAGACTGTCCTTTTGTAGGAAAATCGCGCCTCTCCACCAGCTGCGGCGCCTCAAATGGACCTTCTACATCAGAATCTAAAACTAATGGGCCTCATACTTTCAGTGTTAGCCCAAGCCCCACTGAACAATTGACTGAGCACCAAAGGCTATCTGGAACTAGTGCTACTATTTCTGTACTTCCCCAACGACCAACACGGCCTAGATCAGGAACTCCGCCCACAGCAACTGTACTCCCCAACCATGTTATGAAGACAGAGAGCACAACGGGATCCACAATTTGTGCTCAAAGACTTCCTGTACCTGCTATCACACCTCCAAATTCCTGTTCCAGTCCGGAGCTATCAAGCACTTTGTCACGAAAACATACCCAAATGCAACCTGGACCTCTGCTCAGTCAGCATGACTCTAGACCCATGGGGTCACCTCTTTCTGGCACAAGGGCACTTACTCCTCCACAGGCGGTCAGTGTTGATCTCACGTCGGCAGCTCCTGGTGCCTCCAGACTTTGTGCAGCAGCTCCAACTGCAGGTATGTTACAGTATGCTCTGACACTGTTGTAATTAACCATTAGGCCACATTCACACTTGTGTGACTTGTCATGCGACTGGTCCCCAAAGTCACATGACACATCACACCCCGTGTTTCCCAATGAGTACCGTTCATATCTGTGCGACTTTAAAGTAGTTCATGCAATACTTTGGTCCAACTTTCACCTGTATTATATATGTGACTTGTGTGCGAAAAGAATGCTGGCAATGAAAATGTAGAAAACAGTGTGAGGTCCCCACCCGGTCCATACCAGGCACCTGGGCTCATCATGCTGTTTTTTTTCATTGCCAGTATTCTTTTGTTTACATTCAGCAGTCTGTGAGGAAACCCTACTGACAGCCACTGAGTTATCCACTGTTGTGGACACTGCGGCCGGTTTTCCAGCCCGCTCCTTAACAAGCTATTCACATTAAATTCAGATTGGTTGATCCATTTCCAATTCGAATTGCTCAATCAATTTGGAATTCGTTAGAAAATGAAGAAACAAAACTAAACCAATTTCCAGCGACTTTGTAGAGCACAAATAAAACAAGCACATTGGTCAAAGCCTCAGTCGCAATGGAAATCGCACGACTTTTATGTCGCAAATGTGTAAATTGACTCTCAGTATGTTTTTAAGTTGAAAACCTGATGGCACTTTTTTTTATTTATTTTTTTTTTTTTGGAAGGGTTGTGAGAAAAGGTGCTGGCAGAACCTAAACACAACAACCTGGGTCCCTAGCATCTTGGATACAATTGTTCTAATTTTTGCTATTTGCTAACCCCTTTCTGCTGATGGTAAGTGACCCTTTAGGGCAGGGGTAGGCAACCTTGGCCCTCCAGCTGTGGTGAAACTACAAGTCCCATAAGAGATTGCAATACCCTGACAATCACAGGCATCAAATTCTAGAGGCATGATGGAATTTGTAGTTTCACCACAGCTGGAGTGCCAAGGTTGCCTACCCCTGGTTTCGGGGATCTCCTAGTCAGGGCTTTCTCCATGTAATCACATGTTACAGTAAAACAGGGGTTAATGGCTTCAAGCTCATGACTAATCTGCTGTGTAAAACGCTCCCAATGGGGACCCGCTCTTCTCAGCCCCTCCTTCTCCATTTACAGGAGCCTCACCCCCATTCACAAAAGTTATCAAAGAACTTCTCAATCAAGGAGGCAGCTCAATAAAGTAAGTGGTTATTGGTTGAACTAGATGGACTTGTTCGTTGTTTTTGACGGGTCCTCATTATTAGCGCTTTTTTCACAGCACCTAAACATGGAGCCCGAATCTATTAACACCCTTTGTGCCATTAGATCATCCACAGTAAGCCTTGATTTCTGCAGAATCCAACAGAGCCTGCATGACGTGAGAGGCTTCATTACAGGCATACATACATGATTTTTTTTACCTTCAGTCATTAAAGTGGTCATACACCTCAGACATGAAATATGAGCAAAACATATCCCTCTATAATGTCTCAATCTAAAGCACTAACAGCCCCTTCACACTGCCAGCGCCCGGGAGTTGGCAGTAAAGTGCAGCTAGTTTTGCAGGCTCTAATTATTGATTTCAATGGGCACGGGTGCTTTAGGAGTGGTGTATAGAAGCTGCTTGCAGGACTATTTTTTTTTTTTTCTTTACGTCCTGCCAGCGCAGTGCCCTAGTGGGAAAGCCTGAGTGCTTTCACACTGGGGCGTTTTTTTTTTTTTTTTTTTTTCCAGACGCTATTTTTAGCGCTAAAGTGCCTGAAAAAACGGCTCCAGTGTGAAAGGGGTCTATATGTAATTTGTCTGCTGCCTGTTCCCCTGCTATTTTGTATGAGTCACTTCTGACAAGTTTCACTCACACCAAGAAAGAGAAAACTAGGTGATGGTGGGTGGTATCTCCAGCACACAATCAGTCAATGACCGCTTTTGCTCTGTTCCTGTTCGTTGTGTAAAAAGGGGGGGGGGGGTCCCTTTCCTCCAATCAGCGCTCTGAGCTCTGCTGTGTGTAACTTCAGCTCTTTGCCCCCTGTGTTCTGACAGCTCAGGCAAAGTTTATAAAGTCGGGTCTTTGAACGTAAACGGATGTAGAGGAGAGAGGACTGCAGATAAACAGGTGCAAAACTTATGTAGGAGGGTTTGTTTAATTTCTGTGTACCGCCTGAGGCCAGTCACTTCACTGGGTTTATGCAAGGCTTTACAACCATTTTAATTAAAAACAGAATTGTTTCTGCTGTTTTTGGCTCACAGGTATAGGCAGTATATTTCAGGCAAGGTCCGAAGGGATTTTCAGAACTTGTTAATGTTCTTGGCCTGGAAAAAAAAAATGTAATAAATGCAAACTGCACTTATAAGGACTGATAAGCTGCAAATATGTATTTTTGTTTTTTATACACTGTAAAGCAAAACTCTGTTTGCCTAGAGAAATCTATGTGCTGCCATCCCTCTCTACAGGAGTGAGGGTGGCTGTTCATACATAAGGCTGGGTTCACACGTGCGAATTTCAGGTCTGTTTTCACTGTGAATTTCCAAAGCAGCTGTTTAGCGGTTCAACTTTGATTTCAGATATGATTCAAATGGGAATTTTAAGAGCGGGCGGCCACCAGCGTCTTTAACAATAGCTGCGTGTTAACGAGCGGGCTAGTAAGCTGGCTGCCATGTCCTTAACCAATCACTCAACATCTGTCAGTGGGTGCCCCCATACTCATTCGCATGAGGGGTGGTGGGATCTGGGGGCTCACTTGTTAAAGGGGGGGTGGGCTCCAGATTACGATATGCCTCCCCGCAGACCCAAACCACCACCGCCCAGGGTTGTGAGGAAGAGGCTCCTGGGTACAAGGTGCTTTAGGGGCTGAAGAATGTTGAGGCCATGTGGCCTAGTATGCTTCGGGGGTGCTCAATCGTCACCCCCCCTTTCCTTGCCTGCCTGGCTGCATGCTTGGATGAGGGTCTGGTATAGATTTTGGAGGCTGGCCCCCCTACAGCGCATCTGAACCGCAGTGCTCAGAAAATATAGTTTTGTTTTTTTTGTTATCCGCCCTGTCGCTGCATCACAGATATCCAAATTGCCACCTCCATAGAGCGTCTGTTTTGTTCACGTGTCATGCCAATCAGATGCTGTTCATAACGCATCCAATTTGCATATTTGTGAACCAAGCCTAATTCTGAATGTGGTTTAAAGGGAACTTTTTTTGCATGGCTGAGGCTATCCTCCAGCCCAGTCAGAACTTCTGCGATTCAGTCAATAGGAGCCTTTGGTGTGACATAATGGTTATGCAGACATGTTCATAATAAATAAAGCCATGCCTGGAACTTCGATAACCTTATGAGACAGAAATATATATTATTATTTTTTTTTTTTTTTTAAGAGCTGCACGATTCTGCCCAAAATGGGAATCACAATTTTTTAGCTTGGAATAAAAAAATCACGATTCTCACGGATCCCTCTGATAAAACATGTCCACTAAGAACCAAGTGTCCTGTTGTAGCCATAGATGTTCCTCGCCTCCTGTTTTCAGGTTATTCCTAAAGATCTAGTTCTAGGGAGAGCGGGGCAATCTCGTCAATACGGCATGGTATCCTGGCAGAGGGACGGAGATAAACCGAGGGGAGGTCTCAGTCTACAGGTCGCCAGAGGAGTGCCCTGTGGACACGATCCACCTCCACAAGCTCTGGCAGGTCGTCACCTGCCACTCTTTTAAAAATATCCACCACAGTGGCCAGGAGATCTGAGGGGCTGGTAGCCCCCAGAGACGTAAATTATTCCTGCGGCTACAGTCCTCAGTCTCCTCCATCCGCAGCTGGAGCTCCACAGTTGATTCCATCTGCACCTTTTGCTGGCAATCCTGCGCTCAAAGGCTGTAAGGGAAGATTCTCCTGCTGTCAGATGGGTGTTAAGTGCTTGCACATCCTGCCTGACCACTTGGATCTCCCTCTTGTGAGCTGCCTCGACTCTTCCCACTATGGCCTCAATGTCGGCTTTTGTAGGTAGAGCCCTCAGGATGGCTCTGAGCTCCGGATCAATCCTGCGGCTGAGCTGGAGGTGTGGGGTGTTGGTCAGGTCTGTAGCGGGAGCCGCCGGTGAAACGGGGAAGAGCGCCGGACTCCGAGGATGGAGGGTCCATCATCAGGTTCGGGCACTGTGATTGCGAGCCACGAGGGTCCACCATATTGGTGTCTGGTGAGTCGGGCCTCGATTACCAGAAAAGCCGCTGGATAGCGGAGCTATGGTGGTCGGGCTGGTTCTCCTGTTCCGCTTGCTCGATCGCTTCTTGGATGATAGCATTCTAATGTGGAAGAAGTGTTTTTGCCGGGGCAAGTGCGAGATAGTCCGGAGCTCAGCACAAAAGCGTCTCTATGCGGCCATGTCCAGGCCATGCCCCCGCAAAAAAATTTTTTTACTTGAAACCAAGAAATGTCAGAAAAAGGTTTAGTGGTTAAACTTTTTTCACTTACACACGGTCTATTCCATTGACAAATTGTTACAATGTTTATACTTAAAGCGGGGTTCCACCCTAAAGTGGAACTTCCGCTCATTGGAACCCCCTCCCCCCCCCTCCGGTGTCACAATTGGCACCTTTCAGGGGGGAGGGGGTGCAGATACCTGTCTAAGACAGGTATTTACACCCTCTTCCAGGCATAGACTCCCACGGGAGTCTATGCCTCTTCCTGTCCCTGCGCGCTGTCTGCTGGGACACACACTGGTCCCAGAGACAGCGCGGACAATTCCTATTGCGCGATTTGTGCATGCGCAGTAGGGAACCGGGGCCACAACGCTTCACTTCCTGATTCCCTCACCTAGAATGGTGGCGGCAACAGCCGAGAGCCGATCGATCGGCCTCGGCTGCCGACATTGCTGGATCCTGGGACAGGTCAGTGTCCATTTATAAAGTCAGCAGCTGCAGTATTTGTAGCTGCTGGCTTTTAATTTTTTTTTTTCACAGTGAAATCCCTCTTTAAAGTGATTGTAAAGTGAATTATTTTTTTTTTTTTAAATAACAAACATGTTATACTTACCTCCACTGTGTATCTCGTTTTGCACAGTGTCCCCGAACCTGCTCTTCTGGGGTCCCTTGGCGGCTGTCTCGGCTTCCTCCTGCAGGTGCTTCTCACGTTCATGCGAGCTCCCTCGCATGGTAAGAAGCATCTGCGGGCGCGGTCCCGTGATACAGCCGGCGGCTATAGCCGCTCGCTGTATCACACGGCCTCGCCCCCGGCGTTCTGCGTCAGTGGATGTGATTGACAGCAGCGCGAGCCAATGGCTGCGCTGCTTTCCATCCACTCCAGCCAATCAGCGGCCAGGCTGAACGGTGGAAAGGATGTTGGGGGACGAGCGCGGGACTTTCGAGGGGTGAGGGGGGGGTTGGGGGCGCAGGCACTGTCAGATATTTTTTCACCTTAATGCATAGAATGCATTAAGGTGAAAAAACATTTACCTTTACAACCCCTTTAAGTTCAACTGATAAAGAATGTTGTGATTCTTGGCAGACTGCCCAGTTTTTCTCTTCCTTTCTTTTTGAAGGCTGTGGCTTCAGAAGACTGTATATATTTGGTAATGTTGGTTTGTGTGCACTACCTGCAGAGTAGGCAGAAGTAAACTAGCTGACTCTGGACTCGTTTTAGATCAATTTAGCTTTTTTTGAATTGTGGTTTTGGGTTTTGTTGGGAATGAATTGTGTGATCCAAGCATTCTGACCATATACATACATTTTTCAAATTTTTACTTGTACAGCTTGTTAAGTTGGTACCCCTTCGACAAAAGTTAAAGTAAAGGGCCCTCCTTTTCCGCTCAGAAGCAGATTTTTCGTCCACCCGGGTCGGCAGGTGAGCGTTCCCAGTCCGACAAAGTGCCCGCTGAGTGACAAAAGCGTTCCTGGTTTTGCAAGCAAATCTGTCACCTCATAAAGGTTTGCCCCCGCCCGACTCTCGGGTGGGGGGTCGGCTTTGGGAGTTTTTAGCTTTGTGGACCTCCCTGCTCTGTGAACTGGTCTCATCAGGATACAAGATAGTTTTTCTTGTCCGCCAGACAGATTTTTATTTTTTATTTTCCTCTCCAACCTTCATCTTCCGGCTTGTCGGGAAGCCCTGTTTGGGGCAGTACCAGACCTGCTGCTGCGTGGGGTGATAGTGCCTGCACCGACGCCGGAAAGGTTTCAGGAATTCTACTCCAATCTGTTTGTAGCCTCGAAGTAAGGGGTCCGTCTGGTCCTGGACCTCAAGGCCCTCAACAGCTTTGTGAAAGTACAAAGGTTCAGGATGGAATCAGTTTGCTCAGTGATCGCTGCACTCCATCAGGGGGATTTTCTGGCATCCCTGGACATCAAGGACACGTACTTGCATGTCCCCATGTGCATAAAGCATCAGAGTTTTCTGCAGTTTGTGGTCGGGGGCGAGCTCTCCCTTTTGGCCTGGCGTCGGCACCGAGGGTCTTCACCAAGGTGCTAGCCCCAAATTTGGCTTTTGCTAAGACAGCGAGGGATCACAATCGTGGGTTACCTCAACGACCTCCTAAGAGCAGCTTCCGCCTCAGAATTGAAGGAGAATGTGGCAATCGCCATGCAAACTCTTTGGGAGTTTAGTTGGGTACTGAACCTGCAGAAGTCTGTGTTGGTGCCGACTCAATGCCTGGAGTACCTGGGCTTGCTTCTGGACTCCTCAGAGGCAAGTCTTTCTCCCTTCGGACAAGCTGCGGACTCTTCAAGCTGTGGCAAAGTTGTTGGTGTCTCGCAGGTGGCCATCGCTGCATTTTGCATGAGAATCCTGCGTCTCATGTTAGCCACTTTCGAGGCAATACCGTATGCTCAATTCCACACTCGAGTCTTGCAAAAGGAATGCGTGTCCAAATTGGAAAAATCTCAGTTTTCCCTGGACTGTCAAAGTTTGGGTGAGCCAGCTAGTCAGATATTCCCTGCCCTGGTGGCCGAGGTCGCCGGCCTTTTCGGTTCAGGAAGTCGTTCCTTCCTCTTCATTGGACGGTAATCACAATGGATGCCAGCCTGACCGGTTGGGGGGGAGTTTGGGGCGTACAGTCGGGTCAGGGTCACTGGACCCAGGAAGAATACCCCCTGCGAATGTGCTGGAACTTCAGGTGATCAGGCAGTGCCTCTACATATAGTCACAGAGGCTGCCAGGGTGTCTGGATCCAGTCGGACAAAGCCACGGCAGTGGCGTATGTCAACCATCAAGGAGGAACAAGGAGCTCGGCTGCAGCACTGGAGGTCGCTCACATCCTGCAGTGGGCAGAGCAGCGCGTGCCGGCTATGTACATTTCGGGTGTAAAAAAACTGGCAAGCAGATTACCTAAGTTGTCAGATGTTGGACCAAGAGGAATGGTCGCTACATCCAGATGTATTTCGCTTCCTTTGCCTAAGGTCGGGTGCACCAGATGTGGCTTCCTGGCTTCTCGACCCAATCGGAAGGTACAGAGGTTTGTGTCCAGGTCCAAGGATCCCTGGGTGGACGCGGCAGATGCGTTTGGCTCCATGGGGCCATTATTGGCTGATTTATGCCTCTGACCCGACCCCCCAACCCACCCCCACCACCCCCCCCCCCCCCCCCCCCCACTCAAACTTCTACCACGTCTGCTGAGTGGAGGCCGAGGGGATTCCAGTGATTCTGATTTGCCCCAGATTGGCCTCGGCGCCCGTGGTACTGCGACATAGTACGAATGGTGGCGAATGTTCCTGGTGGCTGCCGATGCGGGAGGACCTTTTGTCACAAGGTCCAATACTTCATCCTGCTTTACCATCACTGGCTTTGACGGCATGGCGATTGAAAGCCAGGTGCTAAGAGACCGAGATCTGTCGGATTTGGTAATGTCCACTATGCTGAGGGCACGGTAGTCCTCTTCTCAGAAGATTTATCGTACGTGGAAGGCCTACATCTGTGTGAGGAGACGGAGTGACATCCACGCACACATACTGTTTCCATGATCCTGCTGTTTTTGCAGCGAGGAGTGGATCAGAAACTTGCTTTAAGCACCATTTAAGGGGCAGATATCAGCTTTGGCTGTCTTTTTTTTTTTTTTTTTTTTTTTTTTTTTCCAAGCTACCCTTGGCTCATTCGGGGGTGAGTACATTTGTTGAGGGGGTTCAACATGTGGCCCCTCTGTGGGATTTGAATCTGGTGTTCTCGGTGCTTCAGAAACCGCAGTTTGAAATCACTAGGGAGATCCCCTTATTGACACACTGTCAGAAAGTAGCCTTTCTAGTGGCTACTACATCTGCCAGGAGGGTTTCTGAGTTGGTCTTGTCATGCAAGTCTACCTACTTGGTCCTCCAAGGGTAAGGCGGTGCTGTACCCACAGCCTTCGTTTCTTCCAAAGGTTGTTTCAGCTTTTCATCTAAATGAAGACATTGTGCTTCCGTCCTTATGTCCTCAGCCGTCACACCCCAGAGATTGCTTTGCATTCCTTGGACGTGGTCCGAGCTCTGCGGGTGTATCCGTTTACGGCTCCTTTTCAGAGGTCGAACTCGCTGTTTGTATCGATGGCTGGTCCGAGGAAGAGCCTGGTGGTCTCGTCAGCAACCATTTCTGTGTATCAGATTGTGG
Organism: Lithobates pipiens; assembly: GCF_037356315.1. Lineage (NCBI taxonomy): Eukaryota > Metazoa > Chordata > Amphibia > Anura > Ranidae > Lithobates > Lithobates pipiens. The sequence goes on from NW_027507748.1 coordinate 122,689,925, forward strand.
TTCAGGCTTATGCCATAAGGGGGCAGGCGCCTCCCTTTCCTGTCACCACACATTCTACCAGGGCAATTGGTGCCTCTTGGGCTTTTTGACATCAAGCCTCTGCTTCTCCGGTGTGTAAGGCAGCGACCTGGTCGTCCGTTCGCACTTTCACCAACCTTTTACAAGGTTGATGTGAGCGCATCTTTGGATGCTTGCTTCGTCCACAACGTTTTGCAGGCGGCTGTTTAAGGTTGCAACTCCTCAATTGAGGCACTCTGGTTATGCGTGGAGTTATTTTCTTGCTGTTCCCACCTCTCGTTTTGACACTGCTTGGGGGCGTCCCTAAGGTCAAGATGAAGATGCTGCATCTGTCAATGAACGAAAGAAGCTAGATTTTTGTACTCTCCATAAAATCCTTCTCTCTGAATTCATTGATGGACACAGCACCCACCCCTCCATTTGTTTGTGCTGCTTTTGAAAAATTTAGCTGCTGGTTGCAGTGTGAGGGGTTATAGCCAGTAGGACCGTCCCCTGGATGGTACAGGTGCAGTTTTGCTGTTTTTAACACTTTCTGCCTAGTCCTCTCCTAAAGGGGTGATATAACCCTAAGGTCAAGATGAAGATGCTGTGGTTTCAGCTCCTTCAAGTGCAGAGTCCATGTAGCTGCTATGCCTGCTTCTGCCCAATCAGAGAAGCCTTTGTATTATGTGAACTCGACCTAATCCAAAGGCTTCTGTGAATGGGCAGGGGAGGAACAGACGCAGCAGCTGTGTGCTTTTCTCCTGAGTCTTCAGGAGGAGTGACATAAAAACCTGTCTAATGTAAATAGTTGAAGTTCAGGAGGTAGCATGTACCTCGTTGGACTTGACTCATAATATGCCTGCACATTTATGAAAGTATTCCTGGAATTCAACTTTAAAACGAACTGGGAGAGAGTATGCTTCTGAGACGAAACCGTATGTTTAAGCCTTCCATAATCCCTCTGACCAGTAGCATACCTCGCTCTGCTGATGAAGGCATATCCCTTTGGATAATGTGAAGGCTGTGGAGGTTTTGCCAAAGCTGAAGTGAAGTCCATAACTTTTGGGTAATCTTTTAGCATACAATGGATATAAAAAGTCTAGACACCCCTGTTAATATGTTAGGTTTCTGTGATGTAAAGAAATGTGACAAATATATGAATCATTTCAGATCTTTTTCCACCTTTTTGTGACCTATAAACTGTACAACTCGGTTGAACAACAAACTGAAATCTTTTAGCTGGAGGGAAGTAAAAATAAACAAAAATATGGTTGCTTAAGTGTGCATGCCCATAAACTAATATTTTGTTGAACCACCTTTTTAATTTTATTGCAGCACGTAGTCTTTGGTTATGAGTCTATCAGCATGGCACATCTTGACTTGGCAGTATTTGCCTACTCTTCCTGAAAACACTCCAAATCTGTCAGATTGCGAGGGTATCTCCTGTGCACAGCCCTCTTCAGATCGCCCCACAGATTTTCAGTGAGATTAAGGCTGCTTTCACACTGCAGCGGGAGCGGCGTCGGCGGTAAAGTGCCGCTATTTTTAGCGGCGGTGTGCGGGCACTAGCGGGGTGGTTTTAACCCCCGCTAGCGGCTGAAAAGGGGTTAAACCCACCCGCAAAGCGCCGCTGCAGCGGCGCTTTGCCGCCGGTATTGCCGCGGTGTCCCATTGATTTCAATGGGTAGGAGCGGTGAATACACCGCTCCTTCACCGCTGCAAAGATGCGGCTAGCAGGACTTTTTTCACCGTCCTGCCAGCGCATCGCTCCAGTGTGAAAGCCCTCCGGCTTTCACACTGGAGTTAAAGGGGCCGGTTTTTTTTTCAGGCGTTACACAGGCGCTATTTTTAGCGCTGTAACGCCTGAATACCACCCCAGTGTGAAAGCAGCCTTGGGTCTGGGCTCTGGCTGGGCCATTACAGAACTTCAATCTTCTGGTGAAGCCATTCATTTGGATGTATGCTTTGGGTCCTTGTCATGCTGAAAGATGAAAAGATGAAAGAACAGAAGCCTGAAGGTTTTGTGCCATTGACTGGTATTTGGAACTGTTCAAAATTCCCTTTACCTTGACTAAGGCCCTTGTTCCAGCTGAAGAAAAACTGCAAAAGCATGACCATGCTTCACTGTGGGTATGGTATTCTTTTGGTGATATGCAGTGTTTTTGCACCAAACCTATCTTTTGGAATTATGGCCATAAAGTTCAACCTTGGTTTCATCAGACCATAACACATTTTTCCACATGCTATTGGGAGACTTCAGATGTGTTTTTGCCAGGCTTGGATGTTTTTCTTCATAAGAAAAGGCTTCTGTCTTGCCACTCTACCCCATAGCCCAGGCATATGAAGAATACGGGAGATTTTTGTCACATGTACCACACAGCCAGCATTTGCCAGATATTCCTGCAGCTCCTTTAAGGTTGCTGTAGGCTTATTGGCAGCCTCCCTGACCATTTATTTTTATTATTTTTTTTCCCTCTCGTCTTTTCATCAATTTTGGAGGGACGTCCAGTTCTTGGTAACATCACTGTTTTGCCATATTTTCTCCACTTGGTGACTGCATTCATTGTGTTCCATTGTATATCTAATGCCTTGGAAATTTTGTACCCTTGTCCTGACTGATACCTTTAACAATGAGAGCCCTCTGATACTTTGGAACAGGGGTGCCCAACCTTTTTAAATAGTGAGGGCCACTTAAGCGACTTGGTAACCAGTTACGGGCCACAATGAGTGGAGCAGGCGGATGACCGGTCCATGTCCACCCTGCATATGCAGAGCGGACACGGACATGGCTCGCTGTACTCTATGGGTCCTCCGATCTGATCTTCCATGATGGAATGGGACGGGATCCCCCTTCTGTCTTTTTTTTGTTTGTGGATTGGAGGTAGGTGGGTGTATATAGCAACAAGTGTGTTTTGTTTACATCTGTGGCTCAATAGAGGTAGAAAGAGGCCAAAAGGGCCTAATGCTGCTTTCACACTGACGTCCTGTGGTTTACCTGCACTGCATTTGCAGTACACCTGTGGCTTTCCTGCGGGTTAGCTGCACTTTGCCTTAGACTTCTATTATATCCTGCAGGTGTGGTACACTTTCTGAAAGCTCACCACACCTGCAGGTAATAACAGAAGTTTATGGCTCAGTGTAAGTAACCTGCAGGTGTTCTGTTCTGCACTGCACCTGTGGATCAGTTTGAAAGCAGCCCAGGAACCACTGCAGAAGAGATATTCCTATATATACACTGCGATTTTAGTAATAAACTTATCTTTAATAACCGCCATCCATTCAGGTATCGCTGGCTGTTGCTGTCCCAGGCAAAGTGCATTTGGCATCCCTGCGTCTGTGACGGGAGACAGCGCTATACAAGAAGCATTGGTTTATGCAGCTTTGTAGCCACGTGGTTTCTCTACTGCCAGCTTCATTAACAGTGATGCTCTGGGATGGTGGGTCGGCAACCCACAATCTGGCCTTGCCAACCCGCCATTTCAGAGCAGGAGGTCACGGGCCACATCACAGGGTTCTGCGGGCCCCAAGTGGCCCCCGGACCACTGGTTGGGCACCCCTGCTTTGGAAGCTCTCTGCCGACCATGGCTTTTGTTATAGGATGTGACTAAGAAAATGTCAGACCTAGAACAGCTGAATGTTTATCTTATGATGGCAGGTGTGTACTGACTCTATTAAGTTTGAATGTGATTGCTTAATTCTGAACACAGCTACATCCCCAGTTATAAGAGGGTGTGCACACTTATGCAATCACATTATTTTAGTTTATTTTTACTTTATTTTCACAGATTTCAGTTTAATTTTCAACTGAGTTGTACAGTTTATAGGTCACATTAAAGGAGGACAAGTTCTGAAATGTTCTTTTTTTTTTTTTTTTTTTTTTTTTTAATATATATATATATATTTTTTTAATTTTTATTTTTCCCCACAATCACTGAAGCCTGACCTTTTAACAGAGGTGTGTAGACTTTTTATATCCACTGTAAATAATTATAATGCCTTATATTGGTATAAATACACAGCAAAGACTGTTTTCCCTAAAGAGACTGCAGCAAAATTTCTTTGGAAAGGCTGTTGAGTTTAAGACCATGGTTTTTAAATTCTCCTCCTTGTGCTATAGTTGCATATCTTTCTTGCAATATAACCTGCCAATCTCACAATGTTATCTTACAGATGGAAAAGTTCGACCTAGTACATTAATGCTTGATGGCGCTTCAACCAGTCTTTCATCCTGCACAATAAACTCTTCATCTATGGTGGAACTGACAAACTCTTTAAGAACACTGATGGATGGGAATGGCGGTAGGTAACTTGTAACTTGTCCTGTAATGATTTATTGGACTTTTTTTATTTTTTTTTATTTTTTTTCCTGATCATGTCAAGAAGGTCCTTTATGCAGGCACCTCCTGTGTAATCACAACACTGTCCCATCTTCCAGTTGTGTGCAGTAAGCCCAGAGTTAGAAGTCGGCAAGCGGACATCTTTATACACCCACTGGAGACTTGCGGTTATTTTTAACAGTATACTCAGATTATATAGTGAAATACAGTGTGTGTATATAAGCTGAGTGTACTGTTAAAAATTGCTTGTGAAAAGCAAGGCTTTCGGTAGGTGTATAAAGATGTCCACTTGCCGACTTCTAACTCTAGGCTTACTGTGGACAAGTGCGGGTGTACCAAGATGGCAACAACCCTTTGGTTGCATATTGTGATGGGTAGTGGATTTCTGACAGGACACTGGGTCAAAGCATCGACAGAACAATTGGTGCATGCTGGACATACAGCATCACCATATCCCCGAAGAGACGCTTCACATGCCCACAGTAGAGTTGGAAGTGCTCTGCAGAGCAAAAGTAAACCTTAAGTAATTTTAAAAAACTGGTATTGAGCAGTGATATGTTAAATGACATGGATTTAATGTTTTAATATAGTGTAAAAGAACGGATTACATAAATATTACTGTTCCATTTAAAAGCGGAGCTCCACCCAGAATTTTTTTTATCAACAATATCCCTCAAATCTATGATGCATTAAATTCACTGTATCAGAATGATAGAATATTGTAAACGTTTTGTGGACTGTTGCCATGCTGTCTGCCCTCCCTGATTAATCAAAGCATAGCTTGGATATGGATTCCATGGTCTACAATGTAGGAGACAGACCGTCTGCTAATTCTGGGACCTTCTGCTATTGTGAGAAGGTGTCCTGTGTTTATATTTATGATAATGTGTGTTGTCTTCTGAGCTAAAAGATGGCAAGGCTGACCTGAAAGCTCATACCTCTGAGTCCCCTAGTTTAATTGGCTCATGCTCATTTGTTTCTGGTTACAGTTGTATTGTTAGGTAATATGATCAGGAGGGGGGGACCTCCTGAGTTGTATACAAGACTGTATTCTTGTTCTAATAAACAATTCCATGGTTCCTACAAGCTAGTGTTTTTTGAAGTTTGGCTGGTATATCTGATATCTGTAGGCCCAGATTGGAGGAAGCTGTGTACTGACGGAAGCACCCAAGTGGAGTGCGACAGAGATCCATTACACCTACCTACTTGTCATCATGCAGACTTTAGATAGAGGTGTTTTTTTTTTATTTTTTTTTTTTTTTTTTTTTTTTAGGATTTCAAACTACCATATACCATAAATGGCAAAAGTAGTACAACAGTTCAAGTATCATAATCACACACACATATAGATAGATCTATACTTTTTCTGCTCCTTATTGGACCTCATTGTTGCTGTTCCTGCTCAGACATGTTGGTCATTCTTTAGGGAGCCACCTAACCAGTGACTTATCCCTGCCCTGCTCATTGAGCTGTCTGGCTGGAATTTCTCCGGCTGGTGGCTGAATGTAAGCAAAGTAAGCTGGTGTTTGGACATGTTGATCCTGGCAGAAGGTGAATCCACCTCACTTCCTGTGACGTGGCATCAGCTGAAAATCTGCACACATTGCTGGCGTCTAAGCTTTTAGGAATTTGCATGTTAAATTATTCAACCGACTATACTACACATGTAAAAGACACTAGCTACTGCAAAATTTAAGTTTTTAACATTGTCTATGGGAAATCTTGGTCAGCTTGACATGGCACTGCTCCTGAACCATAAATGACAGGGACGCCAAACTTGTGGCGCACATTAAGGGAACCCAGGAATACAACAAATCTGATTTTGGGGTTGGCCAGCTTGCATAAGTAATCTAACATTTTGTACTCCTGGGTCCCCTTAACGTGCTCCCTGAATTTGGTGTCCCTGTCACTTATGGTTCGTGAGCAGTGCCATGTTAAGCTGACCAAGATTTCCAATAGATGCCAATGTTAAATGGCTTGGAGCAGGAGCTCTCATTGATTTGTATGGGGAAATGGTGCCGCCCAGCCTGGGCAACTTTGGATCACCGGTATATTCGACCACTCCAGGTTTCCACCAGAGGTGGTCCAGGGTCCCCACTCGGTGCTCCCAAAGTTTGGTGACCCTGTCACCTATGGTTTGGGAACAGTGCCTTGACAAGCTGACCAATTTTCGGCCGAACCATGGGATTCCCAGGACCCGCAACTTGGGGTTTGAGTCTATAGGGGGGGGGTGCACGCAGAGAACGTCTGATGGCCTCCCTGCAAAGTAGGTCCGCACTGTAGCAGTCATTCGGCTATAGCGTGGATCTGAAGGGGTTAAGGGGTGCCCAGTGCCACACGATTAAAGGTCTCCCCAAATTCCACATCTGAACCCTTATCTGAGCATGTAGCCTGGCAGGCCAGGAAGGGGAGGGACAAGCATGTTGCCCCCTCCTCATAAACCAAACCAGGCCACATGTTTCCTCTGCTGTCCGTGAGGAGAGACTCCAGTACCGCTGAAGACAGGCACTTACTCAGGTAAGTATAAAAGGAGGTGATACCACAGGTGGGACATTTTCACCTTAACCACATCAGCCCCAGAAGGATTTACCCCCTTAATGACTGGGGCTTTTTTTATTGCTATATATCCAAAAAAGTTGGAAAAAAAAAGGCATCAGTTTATGCCTATATGTATTCTACATATTATTGGTAAAAACAATTGCAATAAGCATATATTGATTCGTTTGCACAAGTTATAGCCTCTACTTTTTTTTTTTTTTTTTCTGGACTGCGACATTGCAGCAGGCAGCTCGAACACTTGACTTTTTTTTGGGGGGGGGACCAGTGACACTTATGCAGCGATCAATGCTATTAAAATGCACTATTTACTGTGTAAATGAATCGATCACAGGGGCCTGCAGATATCGCGGTTGCCAGCCATGTGCTTCATCGCGGACCCTCTGTATCTATTGCATGAAGCGCCATACCAGTATAACTGCAGCGGTTGGTCGGCAAGTGGTTAATGAAGGGAATGCTATAAGCATTAGCAGCCTAACCCCATAGTATTTCAGAAATTTAATTATTCTTATACAGGATTTATATAGCACCAACAGTTTGCGCAGCGCTTTACAACATGGGGGCAGACAGTACACATACAAATCAATACAGAGAGATCAGGGCCCCTGCTTGTTAGAGCTTACTATTTAGAAGGGAGGGTCAAGTGGAACAAAAGATAACTGGGGGATAAGCTGCTGGAGAAAATGAAAATACAGTTAGGTGTGGGTAGGGTAGGCTTCTCTGAAGAGTAGGCTTTTCAGGTATGTCTAAAAGCTAATAGAGTAGGAGATAATGGGACAGATTAGGGTAAGGCATCCCATAGGATTGGAAAGGCTCTGGAAAAGTCCTGGAGGTGAGCATGGGAGGAGGCGACGAGGGAGCTAGAGAGCCAGAAGGTCTAGAGAGGAACGAGTAGGTTTGTGTTTTAGAGACTAGGCTATTGATGTAGCTGGGGACTAAGTTGTGGCTGGCTTTGTAAGTAGTTGTTAGTATTTTGAATTTAGCTGGCCTCAAGTTAAGATCATAGTAGGTCGATGGGTCACTGCCCACCACCACTCCGAGATACTTAAATTCAGTGACCCACTGGAGCTGGGTATCCGCTGCAGCTGCTCTCGACCCCGGGTCCAGAGGAAACAGGACAGATTTGGTCCAATTTATTCTGACCCCAGAGAAACGACCAAACTCGTTAAAAATCTCCAGAGCCGCTCGCAATGAGGAGTCTGCGTCTTTCAAGTAGAGCAGGGCATCGTCGGCATAGAGCGACACCTTCTCCTCCAAGGGAGCCAATCCTCAACCCCTCCACCCTCGTGGACGCCCTCAAGGCTACCGCCAGAGGCGCCAGCGCAAATAACGAGGGAGAAGCCCTGTCGGGGACCCCTCTCCAACTGAAACCCCTCCGAAAGCCTGCCATTAATCCGCAACCAAGCTCTGGGTCGCCTAAAAAGCAGCTGCAGCCAACTCAGGAAATGGGGACCAAACCCATATCTGTGCAATACCGCCCATAGGTATCCCCATTCCACTGAGTCAAATGCCTTTTCGGCATCTAGTGAGGCAATGACCCTGGTCTCAGCATTATCATGGGGGATAGACAAATTGAGAAACAAACGCCGTAGATTAATGTCGGTGCCCTTACCAGGCATAAACCCCCGTCTGGTCAACATGGACAAGCTCCTCCAGGACCTGCGCCAGCTGATTCGCCAACACCTTTGCCAGCAATTTGGCATCGACATTAATCAAGGATATTGGGCGATAGGACGCACAGTCCTCGGGATCCTTACCTGGCTTGGGCACCAACACAATCGCTTCCGACATGGAATCGGGGAGCAACCCCCTCTCCAGAGACTGGGCAAACAAAGACACTAGCTTAGGGGCAACCATCTCCTGATAAGTGGAATAAAATTCTACGGGGATACCATCCGCCCCCGGTGACTTCCCCCCCCACCTGCATTTGGGCCATCTCCACCTGAACCTCCTCCGAGATGTCCCGCTCCAGGTGGTCCACTGCCTCCCGGGACAGGGCAGGGAGTTCCACCCTAGCCAGGAAGGCCAGCAGAGCCGAGTCATCATAGTCCACCTTAGTGGAATATAAGGCGCTATAATAGCGCACAAACCTAGTCAGGATCTCTTGCGGGTCCGTGATAGGGGTCCCCCTCTCGTCCCTGACCCTGCCAATATGAGCGCTGGTAAATTGTCTCTGGGCTAACCATGAGAGCAGCCCCCCATTTTTATCCCCATACTTAAAAAAAATTCTGAGCAGTACCCAGCATAGACTTCTTGGTCATGTCTATCCTGTGCAGCTCAACCACCCTGAGTGCCATCTGCCATTCCTGATAGCGGACCCCACACCCCCTAGCTATCTGTCTACTCTCCTTTTTCTTTCAGCGACCCCCCTCTAATTCCTCCAGCAACCGCACAGACAGTTTGCGACATCTGACAATACGGGAAATGTATTCACCCCTCAGCCAGCCCTTAAAAGCATCCCAGACCCCCAAGAGTTCAGTAGAGTCTGCATTATCCAATCAGTAGCAACACAGGGCCTCCGGCATATCCTCCTGAACCCCAATGTCTATCCAGTACCCCAACAGCCACCACAGTCCCCTCCGCAAAGGGAGCCCAAGGGACACCCCAAGGAGAAGGGGAGCGTGATCAGACACCCCTCTGGGCAGAATCCGCACGTTCGCCACTCGCTGCAACCATAGGATTCTACACACATGTACCAGCCCTAGCATAAGCCGTGAGGCCTGGAGAATAGAATCTATTGTAGCGTCTACTGTAAAACACATCTGTAAACTGGTCCATTAAGGACTGAGATACTCTAATTGGTGCCAGTGCAGGTTGAACAACTGAACCTGTGAGTGAAATATAGTTCTTAAAGGATCCAGATAAGAAGTTGGAATTCCTTTTTAACATCTTTTTAACATTATTTAAAAATAAAATAAAATAAAAATAAAATGTAGAATTCCAGAAATTGACGCTGCTATATCTTCTAAATAAAAACCTGACTTGTCAACTGGACAAGTCAGGTTTTTATTTAGAAGATATAGCAGCGTAAATTTCTGGAATTCTACATTTTATTTTTATTTTATTTTTTTATATAAAAGTCTTCCTACATTGGATAAAGCGTAGAAAACTTTTTTTGGAGGGAAAAACTGTTTATCTGGGTGCTCCCATTCAGAATACATAGGTTTCCTTAGCCACAAATGTCTAGGAAAAGAATGATCAGATTGGGGAGGCTTTAGTGAACCCAAACCAGACATGGGCTCATCAACTGACTGCGCTTCTGGCAGCGAGAAAGTAGAGCGGACCAACCCTGTGAGATTGTACCAACAATCTTTCCTGCGGACCCGATATTGCCGTATCTGGTTCCTCAGATGCAGAGACGTTGACCTCTTGCTCCTCCGAATGAGGGTCCCGAGCAATTGACAGGGACCTGCTGTGCTTAGCCCTAGTCTGGAATGCAAATCATACATTTTTTGCTCCAAGCTTAAAATGGTTGAAGGAAAAAAAAAACTCCTCCTGGGTAATATACATAGGGGCTGCAATGTCAAGAGCAGCTGTAACACTTGCCCCTCCTGATGGCTCACTCTGATCAGCCATATCACTCGGTGGATTACATCTTTTTTGAGATGTTTCTAGGCTGCCATGTGACTGTAGTAGTCTTACTAGAGCCCCTTTTGAGTGTGTGTGTGTGTGTGTATATATATATATATATATATATATATATATATATATATATATATATATATATATATATATATATATATATATATATATATATATATATATATATATATATCTCTATCTCTCTATATCCCCCTTATGCTTATAGCCCGATGCACAAAGCAGAGGTACTACCATAAGGAGTGCATGAATAGTCCAGCTTAATCGCTGCTATTAATGCTCAGCCTGATGCTGTAAATGTGTAAAAGGGAATGCCTGTGTCAGCAAACCTTTTGAAAACCACCTCTGCTCCTGTGTCCCTCCAGCACTATGCACACACAATGAACTTTGCAGGGCGCCAACGCAGCACTGAGCCTTCCACCCCCTGGCCGTTTACAGCCCTTCCCGTCTTTTAAAAATGCGTTTCCCCCCCCCCAATGCTGCTGACCCTATGGATGATCCCAGAAGGAAGCCGGTGTGGCGAGGGGGGAGCTGGAAGCCCCTGAGCGGCATCCATTCGTGCCGTTTTTTTTTGTTTTTTTTAATTGGTGCTCTTTCCCCTGAGACGAGGGGGAGAGAAAAAACTGCACATGGGCGACGAAGAGAACCAGAGAAGAGTATAGTCACGGAGACCAAAGGCGTGGAGTCTTTTGAGGAGCAGAGGGTGGTGGTCAACCGTATCAAAGGCAGCAGAGAGGTCCAGGAGTAGAAGTACAGAATAGTGTCCCTTGGTTTTGGCTATTAGTAGATCGTTTGATTTAGTAGAGCATTTTGTGTGGAGTATGGAGGACAAAATCTAGACTGAAGGGGATCAAGAAGGCCATTCTCGGCAAGGTGGATGCTCGGTCAGTTGTAGACCAGGCGTTCAAGGAGTTTTGGATAAAAAGGGGAGCATGGAGATAGGTTGTAGGTTCTTAAGATGGGTTCGGTGAGGGCTGTTTAAGTATGGGGCTGACAAGTGCCTGTTTGAGAGTTGAAGATGCCAGAAGAGAGGGAGAGATTGAAGATGTGGGTTAGAGTGTAGAATAGCCAGAGGTTGAATGTAGCATTTGTGAGGGAACGGGATCCAGAGAGCAGGTGGTAAGATGGATGTTGACAAGTAGTTTAGCAGCCTCTTCTATAGTGGTGGTATTGAAAGAGGGAAGTAATGATTGTACCTGTGGGTATGAAGTGTAAAGCGGGAAGGGTATCTGAACAGTAGAGGTCTCCACGCAAATTGTATCAATCTTCTGTTTGATGGGCGATCTTCTGGGCAGTGAGTTGGTGGGTGGAGGCACTGGAGGACGAAGTGAAGAGTTGATGGGGACAGGATAAGTTGCTAATGAGAGTGATAAAATAGGTCTATTGGCAGTGAGGAGGCTGGCATTGTATTTTCGGAGGGCAGATTTATATTGGTTGATATCTTTCTGAGACGTAGTTTTGCGCCACAGGCGTTCATGATCACAACTGTTTTTCAGACTTCTCGTATTATCTGTCTGCCAAGGTTGAAGGGGTCGGGCCTGGTTTTGTGTGTAGTGAGGCTAGAAGTCAAGTGTTGTAGACAGAAGGCTAGGTTGGTGCAGGATAGAAATGAGATTTTGTCAGAGGTCATCCGTAGCGGGGAAGAGTTGAGATGAGGTAGGTTTCTGCGGTTAACTTTTGGGCGGTTGGAGGGAGAGGAGTTGGAGAGGGAGAGTGAAACTAATAAGGTAGTGATCAGAGTGAGGGAATGGATAGTTGGAGAGGTTGCATGGAGTGCACAGATGAGAGAAAAATGAGGTCAAGGGTATTGCCTTCAGAGTGAGTAGGAGCATGTATCCCCTGCTTCAAGTCAAAGGAGGAAGTTAGACTGAGCAGTTTGGAAGTGGCAGGAGAGTTAATAGGGATGCTGAAGTCGCCCAGAATGATTGTGGGGATTTCAGAATAAATGGGTAGTGTTGCCAGGCAGAGAAGTCATCAAATGTTGCTATTGGTCCAGGGGGCCTATAGATCACAGCTATCCTTAGAGAAACTGGAGAGAAGATGACTGCAATGTGTTTCGAAAGAGGAGAGCGACAGAAGGGAGGTGGGTGAAGGTAGTGCGGGCTGTGAATCAGCCAGTCTTGCTCAGTATAAGTTCCCCCTTATTCCCTTTGTTCCTCATATACCCTAATCGCAGAACCACATCTCGGTTGGCTAGTAACTGTGGCGTGTGTAAATCGTGACAGATTAAATGTCATTCACTTAAAGTAGAAGTAATAATACCATCTAAAACTGCTTAAACCTGCTGTCATCCCCATTCTAAGCCCACGGCTAACCTGTAAAGCCTGGTACACACAATGAGACTATTGGAACGAATGATCGTTAGTGTTTTTTTTTTTTTTTTTTTTTTTTTTTTTCTTCATGCTAGTTTTCAGATCAAAAGACAGAATAAAAATTAGGAAGTGATGTCATGTGTTTATGTATTTGTATTGTGTTTTCGGATTGAAAAATGTACTGATTAAACAAAAATCGTACGATCTGGTATCGTAAGAGAAAAACATTCTGTCTACGAACGATCAGATTATCGTACGATCGATTCGAAAACTGTATTTTTTTTTTTTTGTACGGTTTGCTGATTGTGTGTACGGGCCTTAAAGAAAAGATGTCTAGATTTACCTAATATAAAGGTACTCCGGTCACATGATCTCCTAGGGGCCAGCTTCAGGGGACAAGAGAGAATAGAAACTGGCTGCATTGCCTGGGCAGTGACTTCACCCATAGACTTGCTATGGGGTGTCTGTTAGCTGTCCCTCTCGCCGAAGCCAGTCATGAGACTTGCACCATAGTGCCCATAGATTAGGGGAGTATACCGCTCTTTCCTGTACAAGATAGTATAGGACTTAGAATGGGGGCGAGAGCAGGTTTAAACTTGGCTAGTATCAGTCCAGACTTCTACTTTTAAGTCTTACATCAATTTGAATCAGTCTTGAATGGCAGTTTGTTTATAATGCTGGCCATTGTAGTCAGTCCTACAGATTATCACAATAGAATAGATTTTTCAGTATAGCGTTTCAGTATGTATAGTATGTATTCAGTATGTATAGCTCCACTTTAGGTCAATTTAGGTGGAATTTGGATTGTTGATTTTCATGTAGATAACTCGGTGTTAATTTTCTGTTGCACTTACAAGTTGCTTGTTAACATTGCAGAGATCCAGATAAATATGTTGGATGAGAAGCTGGTGAAGTTTTTAGCCATGCAAAGAATCCAAGAGATTTTCTCATCAAAAGACCCTCCTATATCAAGTGCCAGCCGACTGCAGCCTCCTCCTTCGAGTGGACATCAAGCTGAAGGTGGGTATGGTGCATTTCAATTAGTGTTATTGTACTGATATCAAGGAGTTTGATGCGCCTTAAATAGATTTGTAGACCTTCTAATGTGTTCTAGTATCAGCCAGTGTATTCAATAGGCTACTAAACATTATGAAAGTTAAGCAGATCTGCATTGCCAGAGGAGCAGTAAATCCTAATCACTGCTGTACAGCAAAGCTGATATACAGACTGCTTAATGTAGAAAGCAAATCTAGAACACCCACCATAACCCATCAAAGCGTGGACCCCACTAGACCTCTGAAGGTATGCTGTGATATCTGGCAGCAAGCAGTTAGTAGCAGGTCCTGGAGGTTGTGAGGGCCTCCATGGATCAGAGTTGTTTTTCCCAGCACATCCCACAGATGCTTGATTGGATTGACATCTGAAGAATTTGGAGGCCAAGTAAACACCTCAACCTCCTTGTGTTCCTCAGGCCATTCTTGAATTCATGAGACCAGGCCAGAATCTTTCAATGGTCCAGTTCTGATGCACATATGCCCATTGTAGGCAGGTTTGGCTGTGGCCATGGGTCAACATGGGCACCCTGACTGGTCTGCGGCTATACAGCCCCATATGCAGCAAACTGTGATGCACTGTGTTCTGACACCTTTCTAACGGCACCAGTGTTCACTTTTACAGCAACTTGAGCTACATTAGCTCTTCTATTGGATTAGACTATACAGGCTAGCCTTCACTTCCCACATGCATCAATGAGCCTTGGCCGTCCATGACTCTCGGAAGGTCCTGACCACTGCAGACTGGGAACATCCCACAAGAGCTATAGTTCTGGAGTTGCTCTGACACAGTTATCTAGACATTGCTATTTGGCCCTTGTGAAAGTTGCTCAAATCCTTACATGAGTCCATTTTGTTCATTTTCTTTCAGCTTTCAACACACTAACTTCGGGGACACTTTTTTCACTTGCTGCCTCATATAGCCCACCAACTTTCAGATGCCATTCTAACAAGACAAACAATATTCACTTTATTTGCCAGTGGTCATATTATGGCTGATTGGTTTAGCTGCCTCTATATATACCTAGATATTTGCATTCACAATTGCTCTCACTGTTATTTACTAATATTCTAAATGTACATGATCGTAACTAAAACCTGTTGCTTTTAAAATTTTTGCTTTTAAAATTTTTCATATCTACTAGTTTGTGGGTCAACAGAATATGCTAAATATACATACAGTGAGTTGAAAAAGTATTCGTACCCCCAGAAATTTTCCACATTGTCATTTTACAACCAAATATGTAAATGTATTTTATTGGGATTTTATGTGATAGACCAACCCAAAGTGGCACATACGTGTAAAGTGGAAGGAAAATGATTGTCAACATTTTTTACAAATATCTGAAAAGTGTGGTGTGCATTTGTATTCAGCCCCCTTTACGCTGATACCCCTAACTAGAATCTAGTGGAACCAATTGTCTTCAGAAGTCGCCTAATTAGCAAAGCATCCACCTGTGTGTAATTATATCTCATTATAAATATAGTTGTTCTGTGAAGCCCTCAGAGGTTTGTTAGAGAACCTTGATGAACAAACAGCATCATGAGGGGCATTTTTAACTAACCCTGCTTTAAACAACTCAAGGAGCACTGTTAAATCCATCATCCAAAAATGGGAAAGAGTATGGCACAACTGCAAACCTACCCACACATGGCCGTTCACCTTAACGGACAGGCCAGGCAAGGAGAGCAATAATTGGAGAAGCAGCCAAGAGGCCCATGGTAACGCTAGAAGAGCTGCAGAGATCCACAGCTCAGGTGGGAGAACTAATAGTTGTACATTCCACAAATCTGGCCTTTATCAAAGAGTGGCAAGAAGAAATCCATAAGAAGCTGTGTTTGCAGTTTGCGAAAAGCCATGTGGGGGACACAACAAACGTGGAAGAACACTGACTACTGTTTAACTTCTGTAGTTGGGAAGATACTGGAGAGTGTAATAAAAGATCACATAGGTGAGTTCTTGCTGGAAAAAAATATTTTGAGCAACAGACAGCATGGGTTCATGAAAGACAGAAGTTGTCAAACAAATCTGATTTATTTTCATGAAGAATTAAGTGACTTTGGACAGAGGTGGCTGTGGACATGGTCTACTCGGATTTTGCAAATGTTCGATACAGTTCCCCACATACGGCTAATGTGTAATGTAAAGTCTACAGTCTTGGTAATATTGGTTTGTAAACAGATAGAAAACTGGCTAAAAAACAGAAGTAGTGGTTAATGATTCATACTCTGGCTGGTCTAGAGTTATCAGTGGTGTACCCCCATGGTTCAGTTTTGGGACCCTTTTTTAATATATTTGTAAATGATATAGGGTCTGGGATTAAAAGTACAATTTCAGTCTTTGCACATGACCCCAAACTATACAGTGGAATAATGTCCTTACAGGATGACTCCAACTTACAACCCAACCTCAATGCACTGTTTAATTGGTTGACTATGTGGCAGATGAGGTTTAATGTAGATAAAGGTAAAGTTATGTACTGGGTGGGGGGGGGGGGGGGGGGGGGATAAGAATATACATGCATCATACTAGGGGGGAGTATAACTGGGGGGATCCGTAGTGAAGGATTTGGAGTTTTTAATCTCCAAGGATGGAAAGGTTTCTTCACAGTGAGACATGGAATAGACTCCCTCCAGAGGTGGTTCTGGCCAGCTCAGTAGATTGCTTTAAGAAAGGCCTGGATTCTTTCCTAAATGTACATATAATTGGGTACTGACATTTATAGGTAAAGTTGATCCATGGAAAATTGCCTCTGGGGGATCAGAGAGGATTTTTTTTTTTTCCCCTGCAGTAGCAAATTGGATCATGCTTTACTAGGGTTTTTTGTCTTCCTCTGGATCAACTGGATGTGGGTATTGGATTCTATATTTTTATGGTTGAACTAGATATACTTGTCGTGTGTGTGTGTTTTTTTTTTTTTTTTTTTTTTTTTTGTTTTTTTTTTTTTAATTCAACCTAACTGACTATAACTTTATAACATCACCCTGAGCACACCATCCCCACCATGAAACATGCTGTGACAGCTGTGGAGATTTTCTTCAGCAGGGACAGGGAAGCTTGTCAGAGATGATGGGAAGATCGATGAAGCCAAATACAGGGCAATCTTAGAAAAAAACTTGCAAAAAGTTTTGAGACTGAGGAGGAGGAGGTGGTGGTTCACCTTCCAGCAGGACAACAACCCTAAACATACAGCCATAGCTACAATGGAATGGTTTAGGTTAAAGCGCATTCATGTTAGCATGGCCCAGTCAAATGCCAGACCTAATTGACAATCTGTGGCAAGCCTTGAAAATTGTTGTTTAGATGTGCTTCATCCAATGAGACAGAGCTTGAGCTATTTTGCAAAGAAGAATGGGCAAAAATGTAGTTCTCCTAGATGTGCAAAGCTGGTAGGGACATCCCCAAAAATACTTTTTGCCCAAAAGGCAGCTGTAACTGCAGAAAAAGGTGGTTCTACAAAGTATTGACTCAAGGGGGCTGAATACAAATGTACGCCACACTTTTCACATTTTGTAAAAGAAATTTAACAATTTTATCCTTTTCCTTCCACTTCACAATTTATGTGCCACTTTGTGTTGGTCTATCGCATAAAATATCAATAAAATACATTTAGGTTTTTGGTTGTAACATGACAAAATGTGGAACATTTCAAGGGGTGGTAATACTTTTTCAATGCAATGTAAATGGTTTACTTCCTGCCTTTCACTGTTTGATTGGTCTGTTCTTTATATCTGACCGTCTGTATGGTATATCTGGTTTATATCTGACAGACTGTTTATCGCTAATAAACTCCTGCACTTGTTTCAAGCAGTCATTCTTGGTATCTTAAAATTTAGTTGTGTACTTAATCAGTGACAGAGCACCACCACCCTTTTAAGGGAAAAATTATTTTAAATGGGTCAAAGCTGTTGTATTGAGTTTTGACAGATTAGTAGGTTAAAATTTCTCACTGCCTGAGTACAGTACAACCTCTTAAAACAAATCTGCAATGTGACACTATTATACACTACTAGAATGTAGTGGTCAACATACAATAACATGTGTATAACTGTTCAGTATACTGTGTAGACACTAGAGTAAGATCAGCATACAGTATCCTGTGTTGCATGCTTGTCCGTCCGAGTGTTCCCCATGCTATCATTAAAAAGGGGTCCAAAAGTGAGGATGGTTGACTGTTGTGTCTAAGGTGCCTATAAAAATTGGCTATGCAGCCATAAGCCTTATGACTTTGAGTGTGCAGCCATGTGAGTGAGCTGTAGATGTAATTTTGTCTGCTTTGGCTAGATGAGGGAATGTCATCTTGTCTGCTTTTTTGGCTGTAAGCATAACAAGGGAACTTTAAAGCTGGGCATGAACAGTTTGAATCTCGGCCAGTTCAGCAGGGACCAGTTGAGATTTGGCGCTCCACAGTGCTGTGCTGGTTCAATGAGATTTACAAGCCGACAGCTGCTAAGGATTCAATTCAGAGCACTGCGAGTGGTGCGGGCGGAGACCTGCATGCTGCGTTTTTAAAAATGTTGACCGTGGTGAAGCCCCCCCCCCCACTAGCTTTCACAGTTGGGGCCAGTGCTTTTATTACACGTTACACCCCGATTTATGGGTGTAACATGTTATAAAAGGTAAACTTATTCTTACAGTTTAGCTTTTAGACTAAACAATGCATTAGCATTTGAATGTGTTTGAACAAATCTTTGACAAATCCATGTGTTTCATAGAGGTGGTGTTTATATGAAAGCCAAGCCGAATCCCAGCCAAAAGCTTTATCAAATTTAAAAAAATGGGGAAGTGTTAGAAATGTCGGGTTTGGGGTAATTTCCCCTAGCTTTGTTTTCTACTGACCCTAATGGTTTTACCTGGGCAGTAAGTGAGGGAGACTCTTCCCAATGAGAACAATTTTTAAAGTGAGTGAGCAATTAAAAACTGGAAGTTTTTTACTCTCCCCCTGCTCAACACAAATGCTTAAAGAAAAAAAATGGATTTGGGTTTATTCCTACTGAATTATCGCTGGAAAAATCTGCAGACATTGCCAATGTTTACATCTTTAAATACATTGCTGTGTGTAGCATATGATAGAATTTTCTTTTCCCTTACTAGCTTACCAGTGAAACTTGCATTAGGCTGTATAAGCATTGTACAGTTGCTTATGTCCTGTTGTTTGCATCCATACAGCTCGGAAAAGAGACGTTCAGGCCAGAGCAGTCTTTTACCCCTTGATGATGGGCGTTGGGGCTCCCGTTAACATGTGTTATCGCACACTCTACATTGGCACAGGTACATTCTTGCTGTATTCTTCAGATCAGTGGAAATCTGCTGTAATAAGCAAAAATATAATTGTATGCTTTAACCTATTCTAATATTTTTATATGGAGAATCTATGAAAATTGAAACCTGGATTGAGGGGGAAACGGAAACCCCCTGAATACAAGAACTTTGACTTTACAAGGACTGCTGATCGCTCAGTTCTTTGTCATCAGTCACCAGCTCTATACTCTGTCCCATAATTGCTCACCCGAGTGCTGGGCTGTGGCTGGCTAAGACTGGGACAGCTGCCGATCATGCATCTGGGTGTATCCCAACAGTAAATTCAGGATCTCTCCAGAGTCTGTACTGGATCTGTGAACACGGTTGAAGGGATTGAATAGGGGTTGCAAGAGTGCAGAATGAAGTGCATGCTTGTGAGAAGTTGGGCCAAAAGGGCTTTGGCTGTACCACTACTGGTTGTAAACCCTCATATCCCCAGTGAAGTGATAGGCCTCAGGTGATACAAAGATGAAACCAATCCTCCTACATAAGTATTGTTTACCTGCAGTACTCTTCCCTACACTCCTTCAAAAGGGCAGAATCATGTTAAAATCCTTCATCTGTCAGGAGCACAGAGGGGGTGGAGAGCTGCAGTTAGTGTGTGAGAGCTGATTGGAGGAAAAACCCACAGGAGTGCAGGAAGGATACAGAAATGTGTTCTTAACCACTTACAGACCGGACCATTTTGCTGGTCAAAGACCAGACCACTTTTTGAGATTCGGCACTGTCGCTTTAACTGACAATTGCGTGGTCGTGCGACGTGGCTCCCAAACAAAATTGATGTCCCTTTTTCCCCCACAAATAGATCTTTCTTTTGGTGGTATTTGATCACCCCTGCGGTTTTTATTTTTTGCGCTATAAACAAAAATAGAGCGACAATTTTGAAAAAAACACATTATTTTTTACTTTTTGTTATAATAAATATCCCCCAAAAATATATAAAAAAACATTTTTTTCCCTCAGTTTAGGCCGATACGTATTCTTCTACATATTTTTGGTAAAAAAAATCGCAATAAGCGATTATTGATTGGTTTGCGCAAAAGTTATAGCATTTACAAAATATGGATCGCTTTATAGCATTTTTATTAATTTTTTTTTTTTTTTTTTTTTTTTTATTGTGGCGGACACATCGGACATTTTTTTTACACATTTTTGGGACCATTGTCATTTATACAGTAACCACTGCTATATAAATGCAGTGATTCCTGTGTAAATGACACTGGCAGTGAAGGGGTTAACCAGTGGGTGGCAGTGTAGGGGTTAAGTGTTCCTAGGGGTGTGTTACTAACTGTGGGGGGGTTGGGCTTTCATTTAGTGAATACTGATCTCTGCTCCAATCACATGGAGCAGAGATCAGCGTCACTAGTTGCTAGCCAGAATGGAGAAATGCTGTTTACACGGCATTTCCGCCATTCAGCCGTCCCGTGAGACGATCGCGGGTATGCCCGCGGCGATCGGGTCCCGCGACCGGACTCACGGGGGTCCCGACCAGCGCGGCGGCGCGCTCCCGATGGCAGGGCGGCATTGAAGATTGGACGTACATGTACGCCAATACGCCTGCCCGTGCCATTCTGTCGACGTACATTGTCGTGCGCTGGTCGGGAACCGGTTAATAGACAAGCCGATGTGCTGAGCTCCCTCCCATCACAATTTTATTTTGTCGAGAAAACGTCTTGGAAGTGAGACATACTAAAAGGAACTAAACACCAGAGAAAATTGTTTTGTTGCAGAAAATACATTTTCATGATTCCCCCAGCAACACAGGCAGTGCTGACAGGGGAATTGGTAATAGTCTTCTCCTGGCTGGGAGGCAGGGGCGGCGGAGGAAGACTGATAATTGCAGGAGACTCCAGCAAACTGGTTGTACCAAAGGTGATCAACTTGGCACATTCAGGCTGCCCACTACTGGTTTCAATGTCGGCTGGGTCAGCAGGAGGTTCGACCTGTGTATGGCCAGCCTTAGAGCTTTGGGGAGAGATAAGTAAACACTACAGATTTGTGCTTTGTTCAACTTTACTGACTGACATTTACAACCACTTTAAGTTCTCTTATCCCTTTAATGTTAGGTATTGTCATAGATGCATCTATAGTGGTAGTTCCCCTAAAGCTTGGTACATGGATCACATTTTTGGCCAGTTAAAGCGGCATTCCACCCTAAAGTGGAACCTCCGCTGATCGGACCCCCCCCCCCTCCGGTGTCACAATTGACACCTTTCAGGGGGGAGGGGGGTGGAGATACCTGTCAAAGACAGGTATTTTTACCAACTTCCGGGCATAGACTCCCACGGGAGTCTACGCCATTTCCTGCCCTGCCGCGCTGTCTGCTGGGACACACACGGGTCCCAGTGACAGCGCGGAGATCTCCTATTGCGCGGCTCGCGCATGCGCAGTAGGGAACCGGGAAGTGAAGCCGATTCGCTTTACTTCCTGATTCCCTCACCTCGAATGGCGGCGGCAGCAGCCGAGGCCCGAGCGGTCGATCGGCCTCGGCTGCCGGCATCGCTGGAACCCGGGACAGGTGAGTGTCCATTTATTAAAAGTCAGCAGCTGTAGTATTTATAGCTGCTGGCTTTTAATATTTTTTTTTTTTTGGGTGGAATCCCTCTTTAAGCAGATTTTCCCCCCTGCTCTACCAGCCCTGCAGGCCATAGCAACACTGATCAGAGCACTCTGAAAGAGGACAGTAGGAGGTCTCTTCTCCCCCCACCCCCATCTACCTCGAATGCATGGATGGGGGGGATCTGGTCCATTTTTCTTTTTCTTTCAACCAGCTGACTCCTCTATGGCCTGCCTAACAGCTCTCGAGTAGACTAATATCAATCTCTGCATTCAGTTTTCTTGGGATGTTTATGTGCTAAGTGCTGTCACTGAACAGTCACCCCTCAATTGTAAGTGTAAAACATTGTTTTTTATAGAACCTTTTGTAAATGAAGACCTTAGAATTTCCTGTGTGTTGGGGAAGGAAATATAAGGTATCTATGATGAGCAGACAATTTCCCAAATTCCAAGAGTATTTGATGAACATGAGCACTTTTTTATTTCCCTGATTCCGCATTTTGGAGGAGATAACATGACCTTTGGAATATATGTTCTAACAATAGGACTTTGGACACCCAATAATTGTCACTCCTATGGGTGGGAGATGGGGAGATATATATGTATATGGAGGAGAGGAGCCCAATAAAATGAATGGCCTGCCCTACCAGGGATGTGCACACACATTTATGCACAGATCTAAGCCGAGACTCATATCACATAGGCAGCTCCCCTTCACATCCATTTCTCACCCCCCCCCCCCTTTTCACTGAGTGTACTCTGACCCCCCCCTTTGCATTAACCCCCCCGGCCCCTGTGAAGGCAAAGGATCAGTAGAGCCGTTATGTTTGGTATTGGCAGCCAAAGGCTCCCCCCCCCCCCCCCCCCCCGAACATTGGAGGACGCCAATGCAGCAATAAGCCCCCACCCCCTGCCATCTACGGCCCGTGCTGCTGACCCTATAGAGCAGTGATGGCGAACCTTGGCACCCCAGATGTTTTGGAACTACATTTCCCATGATGCTCAACTACACTGTATAGTGCATGAGCATCATGGGAAATGTAGTTCCAAAACATCTGGGGTGCCAAGGTTCGCCATCACTGCTATAGAGGATCCCAGGAAGAAGCAGGCATGGCGAGGGGGGAGCTGGAGGCTGCTGAAGGGGGCCATCTGTGCCGTCCCCCCCCCCCCAAAAATTGCCGCTCTTTCACCTGAAACAAGGGGGAGAAAACAGACTGCACATGGGGCGTCTGGTGGGGACCAGTCCCCCCCTCCCGCCGCTCTTACCGGGGCTCCCGTTCAATCGGGAGCACCGATGCACAATCCGATGCCTCTGGCGGCTAGGGAGGGACTGGAATGAAGCCGTAAGCAGCTTCATTCCAGTCTCCTAATTGTAAATATGGAAGCGACGTCATGACATCACTTCCGGTTTACTCGGCTGCCAATGGCCCCGGATTTAAAAATGTATGCAGTATTCAGAATCGCCGGGAACAGCGATCTGAATACTTTGAAGTGTAAAGGAGGTCTTTTAGACCCCCGATCCCTCCACAAAGAGTAGCTGTCACCACCTATTACCGTCATAAGGGATGTTTACATTCCTTGTGACAGCAATAAAAGTGATCAACATTTTTTTTTTTAACTATTTATTAATTTTAAAATAAATAAGAGAATTTTTTTAAAGCACCCCCGCGAGCTCGCGCAGCAAAGAGTGCATACGGAAATTGCGCCCACATATGTAAACGGTGTTCAAATCACACATGTGAGGTATCACCGTGATCGTCAGAGCGAGAGCAATAATTCTAGCACTAGACCTCCTCTGTAACTCTAACCTGGTAACTGGAAAAAAAAAATTAAATCGTCGCCTATTGAGATTTTTAGGTACTGTAGTTTGTCATTCCACGAGTGCGTGCAATTATAAAGTGTGACATGTTTGGTATCAATTTACTCGGCGTAACATTATCTTTCGCATTATGCAAAAAATATTGGGCTAATTTTACTGTTTCATTTTTTTGAAATTCATGAAAGTGTCTCTTTTCCCAAAAAGTTGCGTTTAAAACACAGCTGCGCAAATACAGTGTGACATAAAATATTGCAACAATCGACGTTTTATTCTGTAGAGCAGTGATGGCAAACCTTGGCACCCCAGATCTTTTGGAACTACATTTCCCATGATGCTCCACTACACTGCAGAGTGCCAGAGCATCATGGGAAATGTAGTTTGCAAAACATCTGGGGTGCAGGGTTCACCATCACTGCTCTAGAGTCTCTGCTAAAATAATATATATATGTTTGGGGGTTCCAATTTTCTAGCAAAAAATATGGATTTTAACTTGTAAACACCAAATGTCAAAAATAGGCTTAGTCGTGAAAGGGCTATACTTTATCCTATGGAGGAAGACTTTTATTTTAAAAATGGGGAATTCCAGCAATTGATGCTACTATATCTGTTGTGAATAAAACCTGACTTGTCCAGTTGATAATGCTCAGATGTTAAAGGATCCAACAGATAAGAAGTTGGAATTCCTTTTTAAGAACTATATTTCACTCGCAGGTTCAGTTGTCCAACCTGCGCTGGCAGCGTTCAGAGTATCTCAGTCCTTGGTGGACCAGTTTACAGATGTACTCAGTTATTCCTGATCAACAGGCCCAGGATTTGGCCGGTATATCGGAAGCATTGTTTCACAGTAGACTCTGAGAGATTCTGTTCTCCAGGCATCATGGCTTATGCTAGGGCTGGTACATGTACGTAGAATCCTATGGTTGAAAAATTGGTCAGCCGAAGCAAAATGCAAAAAGCTCTTGGCCAGTTTCCCTTTTCATGGTGAGCAAATGTTCAGGGACGATCTGGATGAGTATATCCAAAGAATTTCTAATGGGAAAAGTTCCCTTTTACAGTTTCAGAAAAAGTTTAAACATTTTACTTTTAAACGTACTTCAGTGTTGGGGACAGCTGCCTCCAGGCAAGTCTCAACAGCCTCCACCATCAGATTTTAGAGTTAAACCCCTCAGCCAGTCCCAGGTCCAAAACCAAATACCAAAGCCTCCTTATGAAGGGATGCCCCACATGCTCGGGTGGGGGAAGGCTTCTGCAGTTTTCAAGAATCTGACGGGAACAATGTCAAGACAGATGGGTGGCTTCCTCAATTTCTCTAGGTTACAAACTAGAGTTCCGAGAGTTCCCATATCCTTTTCTCAGATCAAACGTTCCCAAAGATCCAATGAAAGTCTTTTTAGCTCTGGATCATCTTATCTCAAGGGGTAATATTGGAGGTCCCTTTTGGAAGAGTGAGGTTTGGGTTTTTATTCAAACCGGTTCATAGTTACAAAACCAAACGGGGATGTCAGACCCATTTTAGATCTCAAACATCTAAACTGTTTTTTAAACATCCGTTCCTTTCGTATGGCGTAAATCCGATCGGTAATCTCCTTCGTACAAGGGGGAGAACTTCTGGCAATCAACATCAAGGATGCATATCTCCATGTGCCGATTTTCCCCACTCATCAGAAATTTATACACTTCAAGGTAGAAAATCGCCACTTTCACTTTGTAGATCTAACTTTCACACTGGCTACTACACCTCAAGTGTTTACAAAGGTCCTGGCTCCTCTTTTAGCCAGGTTAAGGGCCAAAGGTATAACAATGCTAGCCTACTTAGACTATCTTCTCTTGATAGATCAATCGGTAGCCCACTTAAACCAAAAACTTTCACCACCAGTCAGCTACCTGGAAGACCTTGATTGGATTCTCAACCTAGAAAAATCATCAAGGAGATTGCAGTACTTGGTGCTAGAATACAGCTCAGAAGAGGGTGTTTCTGCCCCAGGAAGGATCAGTTCTAGGTGGTCAAAACAAAGAAGAATCCTTCTATTCATCTTTGCATGAAATTGTTGGGAAAGATGGTGGCTTATTTCAAGGCCGTTCCTTATGCGCAGTTTCATTTGGGACTGCTGCAAAACTGTATCCTATCTACTTGGAACAAGGTCCATGCTCTGGACTTTGCAATGCATTTATCCCCCAATGTGCCTCAGAGCCTCAATTGGTGGTTGATATCCAAGAATCTTCAAAAAAGGAAATCCTTTCTGCCAGTCACCTGGAAGGTGGTAAGATGCCAGCCTTTTAGGCTGGGGAGTAGTCCTGGAAGAAGCATCTGTCCAGGGGGAATGGTCTCAGAGGACCTTTCCCATCGATAGTCTAGAAATTTGGGTGGTATGCCTGGCCCTAGAGGCCTGGAGACTACGGAATTATCCTGTCAGGATTCAATCCAACAATGCCACAGCAGTGGCCTACATCAATCACCAAGGGGGCATGAGAAGTGGTGCATAGAGGTGAATCATATTCTTTCTTGGGCAGAAAGTGACATTCCTTGCCTATCAACAATTTTTATTCCAGGGCTAGAGAATTGGCAGGCGGACTTCATGAGTTGCCAACAATTGTTCCCAGGAGAATGGTCTTCATCCTGACATTTTTCTGTCAAAAATGAGGCGTTCCGGACGTGGATCTGTTTGCGCCCAGATTCAACAACAAGATTAACAACTTTGTGTCAAGGACAAGGGATCCGATGGCATGCGGAAAAAAAGCCTTGTTCTTCCCTTGGGATCAGTTCTCATTTATCTATGCGTTCCCTCCTGTTCTGCTGCTTCTGCGGTTTCTTCGCAGGATCAAGCAAGAAGGGAAGGAGGTGATTCTTGTGGCCCAGGAGACCCTGGATTGCCAAGATCATAAAAAATGGCGGTAGGGAACCCTTGAACCCTACCACTGTGGCCAGACCTTCTCTCGCAAGGTCCGGTGTTCCATCCTACCTTACAAAAGCTAAATTTAACGGTTTGGCTATTGAGACCCAGATACTAAAGGACCGTGGGGTGTCAACTTCAGTAGTTTCTACTATGGTGAATGCTAGGCCTCCAGAATCATATACTATGGAGTCTGGAAAGCATATTTCTCCTGGTGTGAATCCAGGGGTTGGCACCCCAGAAAATGTCATAGGTAGGTTCCTTGAATTCCTACAAATGGGATTAGAGATGAAGCTGTCCTTGAATACTATCAAAGGCCAGGTGTTGGCCTTATCTGTGTTTTTTTATTTTATTTTTTCAATTACCCCTTGCTTCACATTCTCTGGTTTGTAACTTTATTCAGTTGGTAACGCAGATCAATCCCTCAGTTACATAAATAGCCTTTTGAGCCTATTTGAGATGTTCCCTTGGTCCTCTTGACAAGGAAACTAGTTTTCTTGGTTGTCATATCTTCTGCTAGAAGAGTATCAGAGTTGGCTGCTCTTTCTTGTAGAGAGCCATATTTGATTCTGCATAAAGATGAGGTTGTATTACAACCTCATCCTAAATTCCTACCGAAAGTAGTATCAGGTTCTCATTTAAACCAATATATTGTTCTGGCTTTCTTTCCACAGTCTCGTTCTGTGAAGGAAAAATCACTACATTCTCTTGATGTGGTGAGGGCGGTCAAGGTCTATTTGAGTGACTGCCCTGATTTGTAAAACAGATGTTTTTGTGTTGCCAGACAGTCCTAAAAGAGGACAGGCAGCATCAGAATCTACCATTTCTAAATGGATTAGTCAGGTGATTGTTCAAGCTTTATGGATTAAAGAGGAAAATTCCTCCTTTTCATATTAAAGCGCACTCCACCAGGGCTGTTAGTGCTTCTTGGGCAGTACATCATCAAGCCTTCTTGGCTCAGATCTGCAAGGCCCCAACTTTTGTCTTCAGTCCACACATTTACCAAATTCTATCAAGTAGATGTGAGAGGTCATGAGGATAGCACTTTTCGGTACAGTGTACTGCAGTACGAGTTCTCTGGTCTCTTGGTGCACTACTTTTGTCTCCCTCCCTTCAGTTGGCATTACTATGGGACATCCCACATAGTAACTACTATTACTCTGTCCTGTGATGTACGATAAGAGAATAGGATTTCTAAAACGGCTTACCTGTAAAGTCCTTTTCTTTGAGGTACGTCACGGGACACAGAGGTTCCTCCCTTCTATGATATACACGTGTATTGCTTTGCTTCAAAACAGTTACTCCCACCAGTGGGGGGGGGGGGGGGGGGGGTTATATAGGGAGGGCACTTTTTAATTTAGGGCGTGCCAGTGCCCAGCACCTGAAGGTGGCCTATTAAACCCACATAGTAAGTACTGTGGCTCTGTGCCCCGTGTTGTACCTCAAAGCAAAGGCTTTTACAGGTAAGCCGTTTTAAAAATCCTATTTTTTTTTTTTTTGTATAATGTGAAAGATGTTATGCCGCAAAAATCGTGAACTTCTAGAAGTGTAAAAAAATTGTTCTCACTTTCGCTAGAATTGTGCAGCTCTAACATCTATATATTACAGGTGCCCCTTCACATAACATAACTTTAAAAAAACAAAAACTTTTTTTTTTTAGCTTTTTTAACCGGTTCCTGACCGGCACACGCTGATGTACGTCGGCAGAATGGCGCAGGCATATTGGCATACAGGTACGTCCAATCTTTAATGCCGCCCTGCCATCGCGCTCGCGTGCCGGTTGAGACCCACATGAGTCTGGTCGTGGGTCCCGCGGACTCGATTGCCGCGGGTATACCCGCGATCATCTCGCGGGGCGGCTGAATGGAGAAATGCCGCTGTAAACCGCATTTCCCCATTCTGCCTAGCAACTAGTGACGCTGATCTCTACTCCATGTGATTGGAGCAGAGATCAGTGTTCACTAAATGAAAGCCCAGCCCCCCACAGTAACACACCCCTAGCAACACTTAACCCCTACACTGCCACTCACTGGTTAACCCCTTCACTGCCAGTGTCATTTACACAGGAATCACTGCATTTATATAGCAGTGATTGCTGTATAAATGACAATGGTCCCAAAAATGTGTCAAATGTCCAATGTATCCACCATAATGTCGCAGTTACAATAAAAATCGCTGATCGCCGCCATTACTAGAGAAAAAATTTTTTTTATAAAAATGCCATAAATCTATCCCCTATTTTGTAAACACTATAACTTTTGCGCATACCAATTAATAATCTCTTATTGCGATGTTTTTTTATTTTTTATTATTTTTATTTTTTTTAACCAGAAATATGTAGAAAAATATGAATCTGCCTAAACTGATATTTTTTAGATATTTTTGGGGAGTATTTATTAGCAACGCAGTGCCGAATCGCATAAAGTGGTCTGGTCTTTGACCAGCAAAATGGTCCGGGGCTGAAGTGGTTAAATGCTCCATTCTGGACCCTCCAGCAGGGAAAAAAAAAATCATACTAGTTTTCTTTGAGGGGATCGGGCAGGTCTGTTTGCCATAATTCACTGTGTCTGTACTGTCCTACTACCTTGCAGTCAGCTACGACGCCTTCTCTTGAGAAACCTTTAAAATTTAAGACACGTGCGTTAAAATCTTTAGGCATGTGTTAATGTTGACAGTGCGTACACACACACACACACTTACACTTACACACACACACACTTACACACACACACTTACACACACACACACACACTTACACACACACACACACACTTACACACACACACACACACTTACACACACACACTTACACACACACACACTTACACACACACACACTTACACACACACACACTTACACACACACACACTTACACACACACACACTTACACACACACACTTACACACACACACACACACACACACTTACACACACACACACACTTACACACTTACACACACACTTACACACACACTTACACACTTACACACACACACACACACACTTACACACACACACACACTTACACACACTTACACACACACACACACACACTTACACACACACACACACACTTACACACACACACACACACTTACACACACACACACACACACTTACACACACACACACACACTTACACACACACACACACTTACACACACACACACACTTACACACACTTACTTGCGAAAGTACCTTTTGCCACATTTCAGGCTTCAAACATAAAGATATAAAATTTAAATTTTTTGTGAAGAATCACCAACAAGTGGGACACAATTGTGAAGTGGAACGAAATCTATTGGATAATTTAAACTTTTTTAGCAAATAAAAAACTGAAAAGTGGTGCGTGCAAAATTATTCGGCCCCTTTACTTTGAGTGCAGCAAACTCACTCCAGAAGTTCAGCGAGGATCTCTGAATGATCCAATGTTGTCCTAAATGAATGATGGTGATAAATGGAATCCACCTGTGTGTAATCAAGTCTCAGTATAAATGCACCTGCTCTGTGATAGTCTCAGGGTTCTGTTGAAAGCGCAGAGAGCATCATGAAGACCAAGGAACACACCAGGCAGGTCCGTAATACTGTTGTGGCGAAGTTTAATGCCGGATTTGGATACAAAAAGATTTCCCAAGCTTTAAACATCCTAAGGAGCACTGTGCAAGCGATCATTTTGAAATGGAAGGCGTATCAGACCACTGCAAATCTACTAAGACCTGGCCGTCCCTCTAAACTTTCAGCTCAGACAAGAAGACTGATCAGAGATGCAGCCAAGAGGCCCATGATCACTCTGGATGAACTGCAGAGAACTACAGCTGAGGTGGGAGAGTCTGTCCATAGGGCAACAATCAGTCGTACACTGCACAAATCTGGCCTTTATGGAAGAGTGGCAAGAAGAAAGCCATTTCTCAAAGATATCCATAAAAAGTTTAGTCTAAAGTTTGCCACAAGCCACCTGGGAGACACACCAAACATGTGGAAGAAGGTGCTCTGGTCAGATGAAACCAAAATCTAACTTTTTGCCCACAATGCAAAACGATATGTTTGGCGTAAAAAAGAAACACAGCTCATCACCCTCAACACCCCATCCCCACTGTCAAACATGGTGGTGGCAGCATCATGGTTTGGGCCTGCTTTTCTTCAGCAGGGACAGGGAAGATGGTAAAAATTGAGGGGAAGATGGATGCAGCCAAATACAGGACCATTCTGAATGAAAACCTGTTGGAGTCTGCAAAAGACCTGAAACTGGGACGGAGATTTATCTTCCAAGACGATGATCCCAAACAAAGGAAT
Source organism: Lithobates pipiens (assembly GCF_037356315.1). Taxonomy (NCBI): domain Eukaryota; kingdom Metazoa; phylum Chordata; class Amphibia; order Anura; family Ranidae; genus Lithobates; species Lithobates pipiens. The sequence goes on from NW_027507748.1 coordinate 122,720,645, forward strand.
GGTTCACAAATAAACGTATCCAGGTGTTAGAATGGCCAAGTCAAAGTCCAGACCTGAATCCAATCAAGAATCTGTGGAAAGAGCTGAAAACTGCTGTTCACAAACGCTCTCCATCCAACCTCACTGAGTGCGAGCTGTTTTGCAAGGAAGAATGGGCAAGAATTTCAGTCTCTCGATGTGCAAAACTGATAGACATACCCCAAGCGACTTGCAGCTGTAATTGCAGCAAAAGGTGGCTCTACAAAGTATTAACGAAAGGGGGCCGAATAATTTTGCACGCCCCACTTTTCATTTTTTTTATTAGTTAAAGTTTCAAAAATCCAATAGATTTCGTTCCACTTCACAATTGTGTCCCACTTGTTGGTGATTCTTCACAAAAAATAAAAATTTTATATCTTTATGTTTGAAGCCTGAAATGTGGCAAAAGGTTGAAAAGTTCAAGGGGGCCGAATACTTTCGCAAGGGACTGCACACACATGTATACACACACATGTATACACACACATGTATACACACACATGTATACACACACATGTATACACACACATACATATAGTGTGTGTGTTTTCTCAAGTGTACTGCAAAAGTGGTAATAGGCTTTAAATCTGTTAACTTGGCTCCTCCTGAGCTGTCAGATTTTTTTTTTTTTTTGTTCCGGCCTGCTGGGTTGAACAAAAAATAAAACTACTAGTGTGCATTAGGCTTGAAGCTCCACTTCGGGAGTACAGGGAGGGGCAAATTACGTCACACCTCGACTCCTTCCTTCCCCTGTCACTGGGCCTGTAGCAGAGCGCAGTAATGCTACACTGCCGAATTCCCTTACCCGCAATGGCGGCAGCAGGACCCAACAGCTGATGGAAACATCTGCTGCGGTGCCAGCATCGCTGGACTCCAGGACAGGCAAGTGTCCAATTATTAAAAGTCCACAGCTATGGTATGTGTGTAGCTGCTGGCTTTTAATTTTTGGTGGTGGGTGGACCTCTTATTTAAGTTAAGAAGACTCTCAAATCATGGTCTCTTGGGGGTACTTGAGCAGTCCTCAAGGTGCCCATACAGGTCGTTTTAAGGCTTTCCATTATTTTGCACAGATGATTTGATCAGTTTTCACTGCCTTAGTAATTACCACAGCCGTTTTCATCTGAGGGAAAACATGACCTATTGGGGTGCCTTGAGGACTGGAGTTAAGAAACTGCATTAAATACTGCTATATAGTAGGCCCTATAGGGTGTCTCTATAAAGTATTTCAGACTCTTAAGCCGTGTACACACGGGCGGACTGTCTGGCCAACTTAGTCCGTCGAAACACATTTCAGCGGACAGTCCGCTCGTGTGTGGGCTTCAGCTGACTTTTTCAGCGTGCAGTCTGGCGGACTAAGTATTTCGGAATTTCCGTAATATTGTCCGTCCAACTTTGGTTTCAGCGGACAGTCCGCTCGTGAGTAGGCTAGTTCGACGGACTAAGTATGGCGCATGCTCAGAAAGGATTTACACGGCGAAAGGTTGCATTGCAGTGTATTGGACGTCCTATTTCTAGTCCCGTCGTACGTGCTGTACACGTCATCGCGCAAGCTTTCGACGGACTGTTTGTTCATCGTGTGTGGTCAAGTCCGTTCATTCGAAAGTAGGACGGACTGTCCGTCGGATTGTCTGACGGACTAAGTTGGCCATACAGTCCGCCCGTGTGTACGCGGCTTTAGAGTTTGTGTTGCCATAAACATCTGTAAGAGCCCTTTCACATCGAGCCGCGGGGGGCGTCTGTGGTAAAGCGGCGCTATTTTTATCGCCACTTTACCGTCATTTTAGCGGCTCTATTCGGCTGCTAGTTGGGTGGGAAAGGGGTTACATCCACCCGCAAAACACCGCCGGATCGGCGTTTTGCCGGCGGTATTGCAATTTCAATGTGGAGGAGTGGCGAGTTCACCGCTCCAAAGAAGTTCCTGGCAGGACTTTTTCTGACATCCTGCCAGTGCACCGCTCGAGTGTGAAAGTCCTCAGGCTTTCACACTGGAGTAGAGCCGCTTTTTTCAGGTGCCATTTTTAGCGCTGTAGCGCCTGTAAAAAGCAGTGTGAAAAGGGGTCTAAAAGGGACTTTTTTTTTTTCCCCAATCCCATTGGTTTGCATCACTTTCATTAGTTGGTATGCTGTTTTGACAATGACAAACTGGGTGTAGACAATTTGTAATGCTCAGAAATTGGAAAAATGCAGTGTTTTCTGTATATCAGTGTTGCTTCAGATACATTCTGACCTGTTTAATAGAGCACTGTCTGAAAAAAATGTGCAAATAAAGCTCCATTACAGTGAAAGTCTGTTCAGTGTGTTTCTCCTTCATACTGCAGGGGCAGACATGGACGTGTGCCTTACAAACTATGGTCACTGCAACTACGTATCTGGAAAGCACGCCTGCATATTTTATGATGAAGTAAGTGTGATTCAATTTTAAAATGGCGTATTTTAATGTATCCAGCCTGTGTAATTAAATGTCTGTTTTTGTTTGTTTGTTTTGTTTGTTTTTTGTCATTAGGTGGCACAGGGAGCTGTAATCCTTTGGGTTATACTGCCACCTACATGAGGCTTGTCAAAAAATAATTTTTTGATTGACAATAAGGGCAGCTAAGGCTATTAACCCCTCCTAGCCCCACTGTTCTGGTGCTTCCAGCTCACTTTCCACTAAAGGGGCTACTTGTAGTATGTCTACTGATGGTGCTGACATCTTCAGCATAAAGTCATGCTGTCCTTTTGCTGTTAGTTTATCCTTGGTTACATCTGTTGTAACTGCGTCCTTTGCCCTCTTGGTTTTGGGTGTGTGTTTTTATTTTATTTTAATTTTTTTGCTTTGTTTCGTTACTTTTTGAGCCAATTTGCCTCACCAGAAGATTCTGTACTTGCAGCCTTAAGCCCCATGCACACTATTAGATTTTCTGCTGATTTATGTCTGCCTGATTGCATACAAATTGAAACTCTTAAGGTTTTGGTAAATATGAAAACAAAAATCTGCAGTAAATCTAATAGTGTGTATGGGGTCTCAGTGGCTACTGAGCCATCATCTGCAGAGGTTCACTCACATTTTTATTGGATGTGCTTACTCCGAGTTTAATCCTGCATTTACTCCCAAGTTTAATGAATCTGTTTTGGCTCTTATTGATGAGGCCAGCACCACCCTGAAGCTAGAGGATCAGCCCAGGGGTGTGTTGTAGTATGCATGGCACATGACTCTTGCCTGTCAAACTGCCTGTGTTCTACCTAGTGGGGCCCCCTCCTTACAAAGTATCAGGGAACCCATCCTTCACTGGCAGTCTTTTATTTATTTATTTTTTATTATTTTTTTTTTTTAAATCATCTGTGGGAATGTCATTCTTTCTGCCTCTGCTCTGCCTTTAGGACTGACATACCAAATGACTTGTGGTTGGTGTCAGGACTGTTATATGGCTACCTGCCAACTGACCCCTTTTGCTTTTCTCACTAGGCAGTCTCTATGGGATTTCATTCTTTAGGGCTTAGCCTCTTGGGAAACAATCCCTGTCTCTACCTGCAACCCATTCACTTTAGAGGTTGAGGGTCTTTATCTAGCATAGGTCCTTCTCAAGGATTGTTGGTCCACTGTCTGTTTTTATTCATTTAAGAAAAAAAAATCTTGATAGTTGGTTGTTTGAGCTTCTGGTAATCTCTGCTACAACTAAAAGGTGTTTCTGCTGTTTGGGTCCATTGACCCTCCTTTTTCTAACTGTAAGCCTGTTGCTGCAGTCTTGGCAGTTTCCCAATCCCTTGATTTATTGCTTGGGGACCTCCCTTGCATTGAGGATCTGTTCCTGTGTCCTTTACTGTACAATTAAAGGATAATAGAAATTTTTTACATTCCTATAGATTTTTGGAGCACAGTACAGAGCACAGGTCCCTCTACTTTTCTGTGATCTCCTTACTGCTTTCTAAAAACAACTGAAGCCCGACAGAGTGGGTGGGGTTATATTGGAATGCTGGGGGTGATTTTCCAGCAAAGCTTTTGCCAGTGTCAAATCACTTTGAAGGTAGCCGCATATAACCCATGTTTTAAGATTCTATGTCCTGTACTGTCAAGATAATGCATATTAACCTGCTGTCATAATTCCAGGGTTATATATATATATATATATATATATATATATATATATATATATATATATATATATATATATATATATATATATATATATATATATATATATATATATATATATATATATATTCTCTATATCAATAACCTGTGTTCTCAGGCAACAGTGTATCCATTTTTCATTTAAACGGCTTGATCAGGAATGTACTGGGTGCTTGTTGGATATGCAGACAGTGCTTCCTCAGCAACCATATTGGACATCAAAATGGGACCAAGTGCTTTGTGCGTTTGCTGCCCTGGGGGATTCCACAATGATCTAAAATGGTGGTACTACAAGCTTTCATTATGTCTGGGGCCACACAGCTCCTGTTTTCTGAATATTTTATACATGTGTTTGTTCTAGAAAATGAATCCCGAGGAAAAAATGAGCCTGGTATTGTGGACATCCTCCTCTAGTGCTCATTGCCTGAATGACTCTAGTCTTGGTGCCATCTTGCAAAAAGCATGCAGCAGGGGAAATCAGAGTAAAGTCAGAACTCCTGATCTGCATAGTGATTCTGGCTCAGGGACACCGATATTCATGGAGCCAGAAGGTCAGCATGAGAGTCGGGGAACTAGCTTTTTATTTCAAACAAGGTTTTGTTGTACAAAGTAATTGGAAATGATATGACGCTAACCTCTTTTCTCTTTGCATTCCTTACTTGCAGAACACAAAGCATTATGAGCTGCTGAATTACAGTGAACATGGTACGACTGTTGACAATGTCCTCTATTCCTGTGATTTCTCTGAGAAAATCCTCCCTACCCCTCCCAGTAGTATTGTTGCCAAAGTGCAGAACGTTATAAGTAAGTTGTCACATAAAGTATTTTTATTTTTATTTTTATTTTTTTGCCTACAATTCAATTGGTATAATGTGCACATATCAATGGTGTGTAAAAATTGGTCCATATCTTTTTTAGTGTGTTTTTAGTTTTTCAATTTGCTGACTAGTGCATGTAATTTTGTCATTTTGGTCCATCAATACCAGATTTGGGATTTCCTTTTGATCAGTGAATTCTATCTATAATACCTCCTTGAAAAAGAAAAAAAATAGTGTTTTTACTGTTAAAATCTTTTTGCAAGAGTAAAGGCTTATAAAGTTTTTTAGAATTGGTTATAAATTATGCAATAGCTGCCTTATTTCAAACCATGTGCTAGATATCAGTGTGTTGAATGAAATAATTAATACTACTTGGAACACTGCTATTTCCGTTGTGCGATCTCAACTTATGAAATGACCAATCGATGGCTGTGCTGCCCTCTACGCTCTGTACTCTATACAATATATCTAGTACCACAATTCGTGCTAACAGTCCATAATAGTGCAAAGTACTTTAAGTAAAGTGCTTCAATTCTTGAACTTAAAGAGCCTATTCCTGTCACCGCTCTTTGCCCTTCTAGGACCAAACTCACGGCAAGTTGTTGACCACCTGACTATATACTGAGGTAGGGCAAATTGCGCTTAATATCTGCTGGTCAGCTTCCTGAGGTAAATTACCATCCACAGACTCGCAATTATCCACGCACAGGAGAAAGGAAGCAAATAGATCTCATTGCGCAATGCTGGATGCCTCCTGATGCTCTAGTGATGAAATGTGTAGGGGTGAAGACACGTGGCACTAAGCAATTTCTGCTTGGTGGTTTGCATGCTGGTTACCATGTGCATTGGAGCAGCAGCATCCAAGTATTTTGATGGTAAATCATTTCAAGTGCCAGGGGAGCCACCAGACATTGTGAGAGCATACATTTACGATTGTGTGGGGAATGTTCTTGCTGGCACGTGAGCATTGCAGCGCAATGGACTGGCTCCTTGTGCTGCTTCTTGCTCTCCCAGTCAGAGCTTTGCTGTGCAGCTTGCAGGAGGCTGATACTATCTAATGATGAACTAATGAATATGTACTGTGTGCCTAAAATGCGTTGTGGGATTTCAGCTTTACGCCAGTAGCAGAGTTTGTTTAAAAAAAAAAAAAAAAAAATGTTGGCAAACTAGTTTCATGATGTCATTAGGTACTTTGGTTGCATTGTGGTAAGTATCTGCAGTTATTTGGCCCTTAGGTCTCATTCACACATGGCATATTACAGCATACAAAATATATAAATCTTGCAAGCTACTCTAGAGCCACCTGAGACTGCAAGCAGCGTCGGGTATAAAGTAACTTGAAGTTACAACCTAGCGTCAGGTTTGGTATAACAATTCCTATCAAACAAAGTGGAAATTCACAGCTGCTAAGCATTGATCACAATCCCATAATCTGTAAAAACGTATATACAAAAAAATGCAGCGCTGTGTGATACTGAAACTTACAAATGCATAACTGGTGCCATAAACAATGAAAATCAGTATTGCTAAAAAAAAACGTAACTATGAATATAAAAAAAAATTGTGTGTAACGTGCAAGCTTACAGTGAAAAGAATGTAGTATTCCTTAATATCAAGTGTTAAGAAAAATAAAAAATCGTTCTCCCAATTTACATCAATCCACAGAGACAAGTGCAAATTGGAGTATTATACGTATTGATGTCCAAAAGGTGACTCTAGTGGTGGTGATCCTGATCAGAAGAGGGTAACTTCACTCACGCGCCCCCATTGTATGTTAGCAGCTTGTATAGGCATGTATCCGAGCGCCTCCACTGTCCTGGCCCCTCCCCTACATGTGCTGACACAGGGCTTATGTGTCTTCCTCAGGGGGATCTGAGATCTACATCCCACAGGGATGCATAGGTCTTCTGTGCATCCTTGTACAGGCAGTACCTTTCATGTTAGTTGGGACACAGTGGTTACACAGCCACTCCTCACAATTTGGCAGCATTCCGGCTGCACGACCCCAAACGATGAAGCCAGCCATACATGGATCGACATTCGACCAGTTCAGCAAGGACTGGGCAAATTACGATCCATGTCTGGGCTACCTTAGCTGGTGATACACAAGTTGATCTATTTATCGACTTGTGCACATACCAGCCTGTCGGGTTTTTCCCAGATGATCCCTGGTTGCAGAACCCAATAGCCCTGCAGTAGTGATTCCACCATCCACCTTGAATGTGTGGCTGGGGAAATCCCCTCCAACCCGCTAGTTGAATGGAAAAATGTATATTGTAATATTTGGCCTGCTAACAGTGAGTTTGGGGGGGCACTTGCCTACAGTGCCTTGAATAAGTGTTCATACCCCTTGTACTTTTTTGGTTGTAACATGACAAAATTTCCAAGTATTGTATTGGGATTTTATGTGATAGACCAACATAAAGTGGCACATAATTGTGAAGTGGAAGGAAAATAATAAATGGGTTTTTTTTTTTTTTTTTTTACAAATATCTGAAAAGTGTGGTTTGCATTTGTGTTTGGCCCCCTTTTACTCTGATACCCCTAACTAAAATCTAGTGTAACAATTGCCTTCAGACGTTACCTAATTCGAATATGGAGTCCACCTGTGTGTAATTTAATCTCAGTATAAATACATCTGTTCTGAAGCCCTCAGAGGTTTTTTTTTTTTTTTTTTTTTTTTAGAGAACATTGGTGAATATACAGCATCATGAAAGTCAAGGAACACACCAGACAGGTCAGGGATAACGTTGTGGAGAAGTTTAAAGCAGGGTTAGGTTATTAAAAAATAAATACCACACTTTGAACATTTCACGAAGTACTGTTCAATCCATCTGAAAATGGAAAGAGTATGGCACAACTGCAAACCTACAAGACATGGCCGTCCACCTAAACTGACAAGCAGGGCAAGAAGAGTATTAATCAGAGAAGCAGCCAAGAGGTCCATGGTAACTTTGGAGCTGCAGATCCACAGCTCGGGTGGGAGAATCTGTCCACAGGACAAGTATTAGTCGTGCACTCCACAGATCTGGCCTTTATGGAAGTGGCAAGAAGAAAGCCATAAGATCCCATTTGCAGTTTGTGAGAAGCCATGAGGGGGACACAGCAAAAGTGTAAGAAGGTGCTCTGGTCAGATGAGACCAAAATTTAACTTTTTGCCTAAAAGCAAACCCTGAACACACGCCCCCCCCCCATGAAACCTGGTGGGCATATTTTAGAAGAGAACCTTTTAGTCTGCAAAAGACTGGAGACTGAGGTTCACCTTCAGGCAGGATGACCACCCAAAATATACAGCCAGAGCTACAATGGAATGCTTTAGATAAAATCATATTAATGTGTTAGAGTGGCCCAGTCAACGTCCAGACCTAAATCTAATTGAGAATCTGTGGCAAGACTTGTAAATTGCTGTTCAGATGATCTCCATTCAATCTGACAAAGCTTATGCTATTATGCTAAGAATGGGTAAAAATGTCACACTATGTGCAAAGTTGGTAGAGACAGCTGCCAAAAAGACTTGCTACTGTAATTGCATCAAAAAGGTGGTTCTACAAAATGACTTGGCTGAATACAAATGCACGCCACACATATTTGTAAAAATGTTGAAAACCATTTATCATTTTTCTTCCACTTGAGGTTGCACTAAACACCTGCGGTTAAACATGGCCTTGCATGGGTGTACACCGTAGTACACCTCGTGAACAAGGCCTTACAAAAAGACCTGTGCTGCGATCCCAGGCGAAACCATCTTTTCTTGAACATTGGAGGGTCATATTCAATTTTTCTGCTTGACTCACCAGATTTCGTTCCATGTTAGTGCTACAGTGTTAACTATGCAGTTGTTTCTAACCTGTACACAGCATTGACATATTGTAGTTTTTTATTGCTAGTATTACTGTTTCTAGATTAATCTGCTTAGTGCATTTGTATTGCATGGGTTCAACACTCCGCATTGTAGAAACAATAGATCAAAAACGCAGAATGTTGAAATTGTGCAAATCTTTTTCTGTTAAACTTATGTTCCACCCCCTACTATCTTTCTATCTCCACTGTTAGTGTAGTCACTCTAAAAGTTGGCAATCCACCGACCGGTAATTGAAAAGGAGGTTTGGAGATGCAGTTACAATTTTAACAAAAAGCTTTTCTTATACATTTTAGACCTACTGATGGCTTTCGTATGCTACTTTTCATTTACGTTAATGCCATCTAATTGAGTGCTGTGCAAACTGTTGGTGGTATAAAAATCCTGTATAATAATATGCCCAGTTTGAATTGTGCAGATTCAAGCTGAGGGTATGGTAAGACATTGCAGCCAGTTCTGCTAAAATCTAGATTCTGCAGAGAACTGAAACTTCTATTAATATACTTGTTTTGTTTGTTTTTCCAACCCAGAGCGCCGTAAGAGCCAAAATCCAGAGCCGGAACCTGTTAAAGAAGAGGTTGTCATGAGCTCTCAGGGACAAGGTCCCCATGCACAGCCGTGTAACTGCAAGGCCAGCAGCTCTAGTCTTATTGGAGGAAGTGGAGCAGGCTGGGAAGGCACAGCTCTTCTACACCACGGTAGCTACATTAAATTGGGCTGCATCCAATTTCTCTTCTCTATCACAGAGTTTGCAACAAGGCAGCCGAAAGGAGAAAGTGATGCCTTAGCACAAGACCTGGACTTAGAAGAAAAGCTGCCTCTAAAGTCGCCTCACCAGGTGCCTGTTTTACGATCCAACTCTGTCCCTTAGGAGCCAAGCATCAAATCTCTTAAGGGATGTAGGACACTTCTATAAAAGGACACACTTGTCAGAGCGACCATATGAGGCAGCCTCCCAAGACCCTGTTTTTGGCCAGAAAAAGTTTGCACATTTGCATGATATGAAGAAACTTCACCCTTTTTCCTCTCTACTTTGCTCAGTTTTTAGGGGCATTTGCACATATATTTCTATCATACATTTCATATATTATAAATATATATAAATATATATATTTTTTTTTTTTTTATTGTAAAACTCGAACCACCCTCCCCTGTTGTGAACTTACCTCGACGCTCTAAAATCTAGAGACCAGAAAATTTAAAACAAATAGGATTTTTTTTCATCATGCCGCTGTAAATTAATAGGACACAAACTCATCTATTTTGTGCAAGTGACAATTTTATATAGTAAAACTTTTTTTTTTTTTTTTTTTTTTTTCTTCCATGAAATATTTTCCTCATTTTGTTACCTTTACAAATGTTCCACCGTAGAACCTTTCTCATGACCACAACTGCAATAAAGGTTACCTCCCTCCAAGCTTCGAGAACCACATTCAAAGTTTTGTATATACACAGACGGCTGCCCTTTTTTTGCCCTGTTCATTTTTAAAAAATTTTAAAATGTATACAGTGCCGCGTGTGATGCCTTTTGGCTCCTGTCTGTTGTAACAAAACATTTTGTTGTATACATATTTGTCCCTCCCCCTTTTTTTTCTTTTTTTTTTTTTTTTTTTTTTAATGTAATACTGCCACTTCTCCTTGAGGAGGTTGGAAAAGCTAGATTCAGTGTAAATATAATTGTATTGTTTTAGATTTTACAAACCTTTTCCTGTATTCTGTATATATATACATATATATATAAAAAGTTGATTCTTTCTGAGCTTGTGTTTAACTTTTTTTTAATATTGACTATTATAACGAGATTGTTTTTGCCTCAGTAATAAAGAAAGCATCGTTTATTCACCTATAGGCAGTTGATGGAAGGCAAACGTATGTATGCTAATCCTGCACAGAACAAGCTGGAGACTGTATCTGTTCTATTGTCAACAGGTATTCCCACGCTAAAATGGAAAGTGAAGGTATCTCCCCAGCAGGAATACAGCCAGCAAATAAAACCCAGCAGAGGTTGTCTGTTTTGATTAAAAAATATATTCAGATATCCACACAATCAATGTGAATTTTGGAATCTCCCCCTCTGCACTCTTGTATTCCGACGGTGGAGATCCTGGTTAACTCCTCCACAATCTAACCAAATCAAGAAGTGTTTTGGCAGAAGTTATACTTTTGCTTCACCCAAAAGGGAAGGTTCTGCCTGTTTACCGGTCGACTCCGCGACCCCATATCCCCCATTTAACAATTTGCAGATATTTCACCCACGAAGACTGCGGTACCATTCACAAAGCACAGTGTGCTATCACTTTTATCATATGACTGCTATGTCAAATGTAACATGTCAGCTAATGTAAATATTGTAGATTGTACGTTAACATCTGTTCTTTGCTCTAACAAAAAAAGGCTGTGCTCACCTTCTAGTGCTGATTCATGCTATTTAGTAACGTGTAGAAATGTATTATACACAGTATGGTGTGCTGTGGTGTCATCAGTTTTAAATGCCACCATAATGCACCTAGGCAGCTCAGCACACTTGCAAGTTAATGTATTTCAACACAGATGTGAAAGATTTGTACACAGTCTTTGAAAAAAAAGTGTGTCCCCTTCTGTGTATTGGTGGGCTGCAAGCCAATTTAAATTGACTTATCAAAGGGCACCTTAACACATAATGTAAATTGAGCCTATATGCCCTGAAGCATTCCAGAGCCTTAGCATTCTAAATAACTGTTCCATTAGAGTGGCTGTAGACACATTACTATCCCACTGGAAATGACACTAGGTGATCAGCCTACCTCTTTGAATTGTGTAATGTTGGAACCAACTGCTGATGTTCTCCAAACTCTGCTGACAGATGCACCACACTGAAAGAGTTGTCCACCTTTCTATAGGCCAGTGTTTCACATATGGTCACATGTTTCCAATGTGTTAAATATATTTGGCTTCTAATGATTGACAAAGGACCTTGTCAGAACACTTATTTCCCAGACCTAATTCTCTTCTCCAGTGCTGTAGGCTGCCATTGCTTGATTTGCCTGCTCCAGCTTTGGCTTTCTATATTAACAGCCTGCAGGGCTTGAGGAGGCTTGCCTTTGTTAGAATAACAGATTCACCTGAAACACTAGCATCAGATTAACCCGTGCATTATTTCGTTGCAAGCAATGCTTGACTGGCTCTTGTCAGTTGGATTTGTTGTGCCTGTTGCTCAGTTTCTAAAGATTCCTCTAAACCAGGGGTTTCAAGACTTTCTAAGCAATGGGCCAGTTTTCTATCCGTCAGACATTAGGGGGGCCAGATGTTGGAGTATTAATGCCCAATTGTTGGTGTCGGTGTGTGGAATAGTACCCCATCATTGGTGTCAGTAGGAAGATTATTGTCCCATTGTTGGTGTGAGTTGGAGGAATAGAACCCCGTCTGTGTCAGTAGGAAGAGTAATGCCTTATTGTTGGCATCAGTGGGATGAATAGTGTCTATGAATAATGTACCAGTGAGGAATACTGCCCCAAGAGCCAGGTAGAAGCAAGCAAATGGCCCCAGCTTTTTCGAGACTACTGCTCTAAACAAAAGCCAGTGACCGTTCAGCCTCATTGGCTCCAAGTTGTATGTAGCCCTAAAGAGGTTGTAAAGTCTCATTGTTTTTCACCTTAATGCATTAAGATGAAAAACCTTCTGTGCAGCAGCTGTTGAGGGGGGGCACTTCAGAAGAGGAGAATTGGCCTGCTCTGTGCAAAACCCTTGCACAGAGCAGTCAAGTATAGACATGTTTGAAAACAAAAGAGAAAAAAGGAACCTTTACAATCACTTTAAGCTGGTCTTAGATTGAAATTTAGATTTTTGTGTAGCCCTCCCTGTTCAACAGAAATCGATTGGACATGCTAGGAAACTTTTGGTCAGTGTCTGAAGCTGCTGATCAGCATATTCTGACAGCAGTAGAAGCTACTCTCAGAAAACAATGACTTGGGGGTGATGATATTTTGGAGATGAAGTCGTAGAGTTGATGGTCAAAATTCTCAGGGCTGGACTCACACATGCTGTGCTAATGAAGAGTATTCTGCGGCTACTAAGCAAAGTTTTTAAGGCGTTCTGCTTTAGGCTCCATTCACAGTTTCAAATGGAGCAGTTTATGATTACCTGCAGGAGACTCAATGGGGTTCCCTAGCTGTGGGTGGGAACTCCTATTGAAACAATGGGAGCCCTCTCAAGTCCATTTAAGGCAAATGTGGGTGATCTCATATGCCTGGGGTGGAAGAGAAAGGAGGGCTGGTGGGGGATCAGTGCACCAGAGCAGGTAAATGTGTGACTAAGACCATGCATGCTTGGAAACAAAATAATAAATTACATCACTTCTGAAGTTGTATTCTAACGTACAGGAATTTTTATAACTTACCGGTATTGGTTTTTCGATTTCAGACTAGCATGCAAAAAACAATCGTTCGTCCAATATTCTTATCGTGTGTATTAGGCTTTAGTTTATTTTTTTACAGAGACATTTGTTTTATTTTATTTCTGTAACTTTTCTTCATGCTGTCACAAATTGTATTTTTTATTTTTTTTGCTGGGGACTTCTTGGTGGAAAAAAGAAAGGGGTGCTGCACCCTGGTGATCCTTGATATTGTCCAGGTGATTTTTTTACTTCTCAAAGATTGCCTACCCCCGCTTTAAAGTGATTTTTAAACACAGTAGGTGGCAGCATGCAGTAAGCAGCAAGACTACCACCTGGTGGTTTCCAGGACCAGTGCGACATCACGCTGCCTCTATTAAACACTTAAGTCAGACCATTTGGCTGCCAAAAGACCAGAGCACTTTCTCTTATATTCACCGACCGACACAGCTCCTCACTGTAACTAAATGGGTTTGTTAGCCTAAATACAATTAGTGCTGCGCTTAAAGGCACCTATTTGAATAGGTGAAAGAAGTGAATAATGTGCGTAACTGACAATACAAGCAAGTGAATACAAAAGTTCATGAAATGTTTGAGAACAGTCCCAAAATTATTCACTCTGGTGCGTCCAAAGCTAAATTACAAGTCCACAGATGGCATTCAAGGTGAATTATCCTGCTACGTTCTCAGACCTCGGCAACTCTTGGAATTGGATTGTAAGCAAGTAGAAAGAATAAGTACCCTTACCGGATGGGTTGGACACATCCACCTTATAGTAGTGTGTCTTGTGAGCTTATAGGGGGGCTCCAGCCACTCACCCCAATACACCGACCCTATGTTTTCCTCTCAGGGTTCCTCACGGTCTCCAGATAAAAAAGGTGAGTGGGATTTCCGTGCCATACACTGCGATCGAACTTGATGCCAGAAGTCTCGTAAGAGTTCACCATAAAAGGAATAAAGCATAAAAAACGCTTCGCATGGTGAAATACAACCAATGATGGTTTATTGAAAAGTTTTCGATGAACAGAACTAAAAATGTGGGGAGCAGTTGTCTGCTCCCCACATTGCTATTTTTTATGTATCACGTGATTTTATATTTTTAGTTCTGTTCATCGAAAACTTTTTTCAATAATGCTTTAAGCGCAGCACTAATTGTATTTATGTTATGTGAACTTGGTTTGTTTGTGTGCTAGCAGCTGGGCTGTGTTTTTCACAGAAATTTTATAGTTTTATCACCTCTTTCTTTCACTTGTTTTTGTTTGAAATAGCGCGGTGTTTTCTTTTTGCTTTCCAGGGTTTGTTAGCCTGCCATTAGGAGAACTAGGCAAAAATTGTAACATAATACACAGAACTTTACTCCCGCCCCGGGGGGGCGGACCCTGTGCTAACAACCCTCCCTGCTCCCAAGCAGAACTACGTTTTATTTTGCCTAGTGAAGGAGAATGACCTAGGAACCCTGCGGGCCCTTTGGTCCATTTGTTTGATGCTTTGATGTTTTTTCCGCAAGATAGAAGATCCCAGGATCTTTCATCAACTGCTGGCTGGGTGACAGGCTGGTTAAGTTATACTTGTAGTCTCCCCCAGTCCGGCCATCGAGCGTGTGCAGGCCGCAGCTAAGGCTCGGCAGGCCATGATATACCTCAGCTCCAGAGGTGGTCGGTGAGCTTCAATGCTCTGGGTATACATATGACCGGGCTACTGATGTCTGGATCATAGTATTCCGGGCCAGCAGCTACCCTGTAACTGCGCAGGAGTAGGTCTGTGATGGAATGTCTCCCAGCTCTTCAGGACTGGTAAGTATGGCTGTCCTGCTTAGGTGGGGTGAGCAGCTGGGCATTACCTGGGAGGTCAATTCGGGAGCCACCTCACCACCTTCTCTTCTCTCCCACGTCCCTATCTCCCTTCCTTCCCTCCTCCAGGGGGTGTAGCTGCAGGTGGTGTGTGTGAGGGGGTTCGCTGGGTCTCTCACCTGTAGGGGCCTCTGTGTGGCTAGCGTTGGTCCTGGTCCCGGTCTGGGGGGTTCCCAAAAGGTGTCTGGGGGGGTGTTCTGACTGTAGGCAGGCAGCACTGTTCTGTGATTTATTTATTTTATTTTCTTTATTTTTTTCCCCCTGTCACCGCATGGCACTGTCTGGCAGCCATTTTGGCTGTGGGCAAAGCAGGTTCCCCTTGTGAGCCTCAGCAGCCATTTTCTATAGGATTTTCCTATCCGTTGCATTGGCGGCCACTTTTTTGAAGCCTGAGCGCTCTTTTCACCGCCGTTCTCTTGTGACAGCTTTACATGTGCTCTCACATGCTGTTTCCTGTGTCCACTATGTATACAGCTGGATGGCTCTTCCCTGAACGCTGGTGCAAGCTCTGAAGAAAGTTTTTCCGCTATTCTATATAGCTGCTGCCGACAGTTTCTGCACTCTGCAACTGGGTAACCTCCTAGGGACTGCAGGCACGGCTGGTAACATTCACAGAAGGCCCCAGGTTGGTGAGTCTGGCGCTAGGTACCCCTACCCCCCCCACGCGGCGGCAGCAGGAGGGTGGGTTCTTCACTGTCCTAAGTCCCCTTGCAGGTGACAGACAGGGTAGGGTCAGCATGGCTTCAGAAACTGGTGTTTCTTCCCGTGAAATCCAGGCTATTGCAACCGGGTCACCTGCGGATAGCGCTGTGCCCATGCACACCCTGACACCCTTAACTCCTTTGTTGCTAAAATAGAGGCGGTACATGGAAGGAAAGGTGCGCGTAAAAGGCCCCTACCCCCCCCCCCATCCTCTGGGCAGAGCTCTGA
Source organism: Lithobates pipiens (assembly GCF_037356315.1). Lineage (NCBI taxonomy): Eukaryota > Metazoa > Chordata > Amphibia > Anura > Ranidae > Lithobates > Lithobates pipiens. Next base: position 122,736,600 of record NW_027507748.1, read on the forward strand.
TGCAGACTTGGGCCCTGCTGCAGCTGGAGACCCCTGCTCTGACATATCAGACGAGGCTGTCAGACAGGATGATTCCCCGTCCGGGCGCGACAAATCGCTTGTTGGAGCACTTATCACAGCTGTGCGTGATACCCTGAAGATACAGGAGCCAGCGGATTCCTCTGCTGATGTATCGGTCCCTTTTAGGTCCCGCAAGCCAGCACGTTCACCTAAGGTGTTTCCGTATTTGGCTTATTTTGACAAGTTCATCTACAGGGAATGGGGTCGGCAGCAAAAAACCTTTTCGGTCCCCAAAAACATGGCAGTGAGGAAAGCCTTCTCAAGAAATGGTCAGCTCCTCTGGTCGTGGACCCTGCCAGTATCCAGGTTAAATAAAGTAACCACGATCCTGGGAGACTCCTGCATTCAAGGATCCCACGGACAGGAAGGCTAAGGCAGTGGCTAGTTCCTTGTTTACGGTTGTGGGGTCAGCCGTGCGACCAGTACTGGCATCCACACTGGTGTCAGACACTGAGTGGACAAAACTTTTGCACCACAAATTGGGAGAGCAAAACGCCTCCCCTGTCTGCGTGGAACTAGCAGACCAACTAGTGCAGCGATGGCGAACATTGGCACCCCAGATGTTTTTCAACTACATTTCCCATAATGCTTATGCACTAAGCAGTGTAGTGGAGCATCATGGGAAATGTAGTTTCAAAACATCTGGGGTGCCAAGGTCGCCATCACTGCACTAGTGCAAGGCCTTAAAGGGGTTGTAAAGCTTAATTTTTTATTTTCTAAATGGGTTCTTTTAAGCTAGTGCATTGTTGGTTCACTTACCCTTTCCTTCGATTTCCCTTCTAAATGTTTTTTTTCTTTGTCTGAATTTCTCACTTCCGGTTTCTCCTCAGTAAACTTCACACCATCATCCGAGCGGTGTTTAGTCAGCCAGAACAGCTTACAACAATGCACTAGCTTAAAGGAACCGATTTAGAAAATAAAAAACTAACCTTTACAACCCCTTTAATTACGTTTGTGATGCGGCCCTGGATAACTCTCCCTCTGTTATCCAGGGCTTCAGTGTCAGCTGTGGTGCTGAGGCCCCTGATTTTGCTTAAATGCTGGTCTGCTGACCAGGTGTCCAAAAAGCCCTGACAGATCTTGCCTTCCTTGGCGACCGGCTCTTTGGAGCTTCATTGGATGACATTAAAAATGCCACTCCCACAGGCCAGGAAGGCTAAGCAGCCACGCCGCAGGCAAGGGCCATCCTTTTCCGCTCATAATCGGCTTTTTTCGTCCGCCCGGTGCCCAACAGGAAGTCCACGGACGGTTAAAAGCGTCCCTGGAAGCCTGCGAACAAAAGTGCTACTGCATGAAGGTTTGCCCCACCTGCATATCGAGTGGGGGGGTCGCCTTTGGCAGCCCGGTGGACCTCCTGGTTATCCGACCAATGGGTCTGCGACCTGATTTCCACAGGCTACAAGATAGTTTCTCTCTTGGCCGCCAAACAGATTCTTCCCCCTCCAGCATACCCCTGTCCCCGGTTCGCCAGGAGGCCCTGCTAGGGGCAGTAAGGTACTTGCTGAATCAGGGGGTGATTTACCAGTTCCGGAATCGGAATGCTTCCAGGGGTTTCTACTCAAATCTGGACATACCCCTTCCTTCTTGGGAACCACAATCTTGGACTTAAAAGCCCACAATCACTTTGTAAAAGTGTAGCGGTTCAGAATGGAATCATTTTCGCTCAGTAGTCGCTGCACTCAATCAAGGGGACTCCCTGGCATCTTTGGACATCCAGGATGCGTACTTGCACATACCCATATGTTCGGCATCAAAAGTTTCTGTGTTTGGCAGTCGAGGAAGCCCATTACCAGTTTGTGGCTCTTCCCTTTGGCCTGGCATCAGCCCCCCCAAGTCTTTACCAAAGTACTGGCTCCAGTATTGGCGTTACTGCGACAACGCAGGATGGCGATCGTGGTTTACCTAGACAATCTCCTCCTGAGAGCATCTTCTGCCTCAGAATTAGAGGAAGATGTGGCTATCACAATGCAGACTGCGAGAATTTGGGTGGCTGCTGAACCTAAAAAGTCGGTGGTTGTGCCAAACCAGCATCTGGAGTACCTAGGTTTATTATTGGACTCCAGGGAAGCGGGAGTCTTTCTCCCCTCAGACAAGTTGCAGACTCTCAGATCTGCGGTCAAACTCCTGATGAACCACAAGTGGTCGTCGCTCCGCTTTTGTATGCGAGTGCTGGGGCTCATGGTAGCCTCCTTCGAGGCTGTACCTTATGCCCAGTTCCACACCAGAGTCCTGCAGAAAGATTTTGACAAAATGGGACAAATCTCGGTTGTCCCTGGATCGACAGGTCCAGTTGAGCCCAGCCAGTCAGGGACTCTCTGATCTGGTGGTTGAGGTCCCCGGTGATTCAGTCCGGAAAATCGTTCGTTCCCCTGAAATCGACGGTGATCACTACGGACGCCAGTCTTTCAGGCTGGGGTTGAGAGATGGGGATTCAGTTGGCTCAGGGCCTCTGGTCGACGGACGAATCCAGGTTGCCGATCAATCTGCTCGAATTGAGAGCAATCGGGCTGTGCCTCCACACATGGTCGACGGGTCTTCAAGGCCGTCCGACCAGGATGCAGTCAGACAACGCCACGGCTGTGGTGTACATCACCAAGGGGGAACAAGAAGCTCAGCCACTGCTTGGGAGGTCGCTCATACTTTAGTGTGCAGAGTGACACGTTCCGGCTCTGTCAGCCATTTACATCCTGGGGGTGGAAAATTGGCAGGCGGACTATCTGAGGAGTCAGATGCTGAAATGGGGCACACCAGATGTGGATCTGTTGGCCTCCCGTCTCAATTGGAAGGTGTTGAGATTCGTGTCCAGGACAAGAGATCCTTGGGCAGACGCGTCGGACGCACTGGTGGCTCCGTGGGATCAGTACCAGCTGATCTATGCCTTTCCTCCACTAAAACTGTTGCCACGTCTACTTTGCAGAGTGGAAGCCAAGGGGATCCCAGTAATCCTGGTTGCCCCAGATTGGCCCCAGCGGCCCTGGTACGCAGACCTGGTGCATCTGGTGGCAGAAGCTCCTTGGCGATTGCCGCTGCAAGTAGACCTCCTATCTCAAGGTCCAATCTTTCACACTGCTTTAGCATCGCTGGCTTTAACAGCATGGCTATTGAGAGCCAGGTGCTGAGGAACCAGGGTCTGTCATTCTCTGTGATTCCAACTATGCTGAGGGTGTGGAAATCTTCACAGAAGATCTACCATCGTACCTGAAAGGCCTACATCTCCATGTGCGAGGAGAAAGGGTGGCATCCGCGCTCCTTTTCTATATCCAGGATCCTGCTCTTTCTTCAGCAAGGAGTAGACCAGAAATTGGCATTGAGCACCATTTCAGCCCTGGCTGTCTTTTTTTTTTTTTTTTTTTTTTTTTCAGCGACCCCTGACGTCTCACTCATTAGTGAGTACCTTTTGTTCAGGGGGTTCGACGTGTAGTCCCTCCGGTGCGTCCACCGTTACCCCCATGGGATTTGAACCTGGTTTTGTGGCGCTTCAGAAGCCGCCGTTTGAGAATATCAGGGAGATTCCCCTGTTGACCCTTTCACAGAAAGTGGTTTTCCTAGTGGCCATCACATCGGCCAGGAGGGTTTCGGAATTGGCGGCCTTATCTGGTCATCCACAGGGATAAGGTGGTGTTGCGTCCACAACCGTCCTTTCTACCGAAGGTGGTTTCGGCTTTTCATATCAACGAGGACATTGTATTACCATCATTGTGTCCTAAGCCGAAGCACCCCAAAGAGGTGGCCGTTCACACACTCGATGTGGTTAGGGCTCTGAAGGTGCACTTGTCTGCCGCGGCTCCCTTTCAAAAGTCAGACTCGCTGTTTGTTTTGGTGGCTGGTCCAAAGAAGGGTATGGCGGTCTCGTCGGCCACCATTTCCAGGTGGATCAGACAGATTGTAGTCCAAGCCTGCACCTTGAAGGGGCAGGTGCCCCCCTTTCCAGTCACGGCCCACTCTATAAGAAAGTCTTGGGCCTTCTGACACCAACTGTCTGTCGATCAGGTGTGTAAGGCGGCGACCTGGTCATCTGTCCATACGTTTACCCAGTTCTACAAGGTAGACTTCAGTGCATTGGCTGATGCCTGTTTTGGCCGCAAAGTTTTTTTGGCCACGTAGTTGCAATTGAGATTTTTTTTCCTGGTTTTCCGATAAAAACGCAGTACTGTTTGTTAATGCACTGTTGCATTACCTCCACAAAAAGGTTGCGGTGTTGGGGATCTCTCCTGTTGAGAATGCCTGGTTATGGCGGTGTGTTTCCGTACACCGCAGTTTTTTTTTTGTGGGTTTAGTTTCACTAGTTCCCACTTGCCATGGTGGATGAAGTTTTTTAATGCTGTTTTTTCCCACCCCTTGTTTGCCACTGCTTGGGGACATCACATTTAGTTACAGAGAGGAGCTGTGTCGGTCGGTGAATATAAGAGAAAATAGGATTTTTGTACTCGCCGTAAAATCCTTTTCTCTGCAATTCACTGACCGACACAGCACCCACCCTTCCTTTTTCTCTACGTTGTACTGCTTGTTGACGTACTGAGTTTTGCCTGGGAGCAGGGAGGGTTGTTGGCACAGGGTCGGCTCCCAAGGCAGGACTAAAGTTCTGTGTATTGTTACAATTTTTGCCTAGTTCTCCTAATGGCAGGCTAACAAACCCATTTAGCTACAGAGAGGAGCTGTGTTGGTCGGTGAATTACAGAAAAAAGGATTTTACGGTGAGTACAAAAATCCTATTTATTGCGATTCGCCACTGCGTCGCTTTAACTGCGTCGCTTTAACTGACAATCGCGCGCTCGTGCGTCATGGCTCCCAAACAATGTTAGTTTTTCCCCCACGAATAGAGCTTTTTTTTGTTGGTATTTGATCACATTTTTTGCGCTATAAATAGTTAAGGCCGGTACATATTTTGGTAAAAAAATTTGCAGTAAGCGTTTATTGATTGGTTTGCACAAAAGTTAGTGTCTACAAAATAGGGGATATTTTTATGGCATTTTTATTTTTACTAGTAATGGCGATTTTTCTTTATTTTTTTTTTATTTTTTTATTTTTTTTTTATTGTGACTGCGACATGGGCAGATTGGACACTTTTGGTGTGATTTTTGGGACCATTCTCATTTATACAGCGATTAGTGCGATTAAAAATGCATTGATTACTGTGTAAATGTGACTGGCATTGAAGGGGTTAACCACTAGGTGGCGCTGTAGGGGTTAAGTATGTCCTAGGGCAGTGATGGCGAACCTTGGCACCCCAGATGTTTTGGAACTACATTTCCCATGATGCTCAGCTACATTGCAGAGTGCAGGAGCATCATGGGAAATGTAGTTCTAAAACATCTGGGGTGCCAAGGTTCGCCATCACTGTCCTAGGGAGTGATTCTAACTGTGGGGGAGGGGAATGAATGAGTTCTGTAGTCCCCAGAGTGGACAGTAATTTACAAGCCCACTAGATTTCTGACAGGATCAACATGTATTTCATAATGGTAAAGTACAACACACACACTTGAAATTTAATTTTATAATAGAGGAGTTTTACTAAAACTAGAGCACTCAGAATCCTTGTGCAGCTGTGCATGGTAGCCAATCTGCCTCTAACTTCAACTTTTTCAATCAAGCTTTGACAATAAAACCTGGAAGCTGATTGGTTTCTATGCAGAGCTGCATCAGATTTTGCACGCTTCAGTTTTAGTAAATCCTCCTACCCCTATATGGGTTATAGGCTGGTATCTTCAAGTCATTGGACACTTATAACTCTACCCCAACCTGTAAGTGCTCAGTTTTTATGCTGGTCTCCTAAGGTAGAATGCTTCTCCTTTAGGCTGGGTTCACATTGAAGCGATGCGGGAACGCTGCGAATCCCCGCATCGCATGCCTCCCAGCGGCAGTTCACACTGCCGTATGCGAACTGCTGGGAGTGTCAGTGAAACGTTAATGACACCCCCAGATCAGTTTGCATATTGCAGTGCGATCTGCAAACTCAGACAGGAATCGGATCGCATGTTGTGAACACCCATGCGATCAGATTCTGCTGTGGACCAAAAAAATCATGGTAGCCTCCTTCGAGGCTGTACCTTATGCCCAGTTCCACACCAGAGTCCTGCAGAAAGATTTTGACAAAATGGGACAAATCTCAGTTGTCCCTGGATCGACAGATCCAGGTGAGCCCAGCCAGTCAGGGACTCTCTGATCTGGTGGTTGAGGTCCCCGGTGATTCAGTCCGGAAAATCGTTCGTTCCCCTGAAATCGACGGTGATCCCCCCCCCTGTCAGTTTTTGCATTGCTGTCTGTGCCCTGTTTAGAAAGATTCACCCTCTTTGTCCTGTTTACCATTTGTGAAAGTAAGTAAAAGAAAATCCTACATTTTGGATTGTCCTAAGTACCGTATATACTCTAGTATAAGCCGAGATTTTCAGCCTCTTTTTTGAGGCTGAAAGTGCCCCCCTCGGCTTATACTCGAGTCACCGCCGTCTGTCTACCCGATCAGCGTGTCGAGCAGACAGACGGCGGCCATTCAACTATTCAAAAGCCGCGCCTCCCTGTCTGTGATAGGCGGAACACTCAATTTCCCAGCAGTCAGTGGTCCGCCTATCACGGACATCCGCTCATCCTCATACTACGGACGAGGATGAGAGGATGTCCGTGATAGGCGGAACACAGACTGCTGGGAAATTGAGTGTTCCGCCTATCACAGACAGAGGCGCGGCTTTTGAACAGTGGAATGGCCGCCGTCTGTCAGACGAGAAGAGGTGCGGCGATCCTGGCATGGCCGCCGTATGTGCAGAAGCACACAGGCTCGGGACGCAGGCTCGGGACAGAGGTAGGCTGCACACACAGGGATGGACGGACACGTCTCACCCTCGGCTTATACACGAGTCAATAAGTTTTCCCATTTTTTTTGTGGTAAATTAGGGGCCTCGGCTTATGTTCGGATCGACCTATACTCGAGTATATACGGTAATTGGAAATCTTCCAATGGGGGAGGATGGGTATCCTGCTTATGGTGGCCTGGGGGTTCCAAGGGATTCCTTTAATTTGCAGGAATTTCATAGCTTTTTGTTTGAGTAAATCCTCCCCATCCACCCACCCCCCCCCCCCCCATGTGACACATGGCAAAAAAAAACTCTTAAAATCCCTTACTCTATCCAAAATGAAAAATAAAGATTTGCCTCTAGTTTTCTTTAACTGCTTCCTGACCACCCCATACCAGATTTACTTCTACAGAGTACTGTTCTGTGCAGAAATGTAGTGGATTTTTGCTTCCCTGCAAAGGAAATACAATCCATCACATCCCTTGGATCCCTTTCACACTGGGGCATTTTTCAGGCTCTTTAGCGTTAAAAGAAAAAGCGCCCGTAAAGCTCTTGAAAGAAGCCTCATCTGCAATCCCAATGTGAAAGCCCAAGTGCTTTAGGCCCCTTTCACACTGGGGTGGGAGTGGCGTCGGCGGTAAAGCAGCGCTATTTTTTTTTTTTTTTTTTTTTTATTAGTAATAATTGGTACAGACAGGTATGGTAAAACAGATATTATACATCTTTGTGTAGTACAAACAAGACATCATAAATAGTATCAAGTCTTACAGTAATAACTTCCCTGTGCTTCAGTTATACAGCAAGTGCGTACTGGTTTTGCTTTTATTCCCCCCACCCCCCAAGCAACAATAAACCCTTAAATAAACAGTTGCACGCATAAGTAAGACAGTCGGGTGGCTATGAGGTCAAAGCATCAACCCAATCCTCTGAGGTCGCAAGAATCCCATGGCAACATTCTCATATTATGGTAGGTCACGATTCAGCAGATCCACACCTTTCTATCTTATCTACCCAGTCTCCCCATATTTTGAGAAATTTTCCTGGCCTGCCCCTTGTCTCGTATGTTATTTTATATATTGGTATGTCCTGATTAATCAAAGCTTTCCATCTGTTCAAGGAGACCATTGTGGTTTGCGTCCAATGTAATAGTACAGTCTTCCTAGCATAATATAGTAGAAAACGCAAAAATTGTTTCCGACAGTTACTAAGATCTACCTCCTCAAACACTGAGAGGAGACACCATTTAGGACTACATATATTGGGCAGGTCAAAAGTGATCGCAACAAAGTGGGTCACCTGAGACCAAAATGGTCTTATCTGTTCACAGTCCCATAGCATATGTAACAAGTCGCCCTCTTCTTTACCACACTTATGACACACTGGGGTAGGTATTTTCCGCATACGAAAAAGACGTAGGGGGGTGTAGTATATCCTGTGAAATATACGTATCTGAATCATTTTATCTCTAGCGGAGATAGCAGTGCTAAAATAAGTATCCAATAGTTCCTCCCAATTATCTTCTGACAGCCCAGGTATATCCCTCGTCCATTGTCGTTTCAGGATTTGTAATCTAGTGGTTTTATTTTCATTCAGTATCTTGTAATAAGTGGAAACAAGTTTAACATGTTCTGGTCGGGCAAGCGCCCCTTCCAAAGTAGAGTTCTGAAAGAAAACATCCCTGAGTAAGCAGCGCTATTTTTAGCGGAGGTATGCGGCCGCAAGCGATGCAGTTTTAACCCCCGCTAGCAGCCCGAAAAAGGGTTAAAGCTGCTGCCCCTTTGATTTCAATGGGTAGGAGCGGTGAATACACCACTCCAAAGATGCGACTAGCAGGACTTTTTTCACCGTCTTGCTTGCGCACCGCTCCAGTGTGAAAGCCCTTCGGCTTTCACACTGGCGTGATAGAGGCCAGTTTTTTTTCAGGCGCTATTTTTAGCCCTGTAGCGCCTGAAAAACGCCCCAGTGTGAAAGGGGCCTTAAGAGCCCTTTCACAATGTCAGCGCTCGTAAAGTGCCGCTTAAACTAGCAGTGCTTTACCAGTGTTTTATGAGCGCTATTTGGGTGCTTTTAACCCCTGCTAGTGGCCAAATAAAGGGTTAAAAGTGCTGCTGCCAAGAGCAGTTTGCAGTCACTTCCCATTGATTTCAATGGGAAGTGGTGTGGAGCAATGTATTCACCGCTGCAAAGAAGCTGCTTGCAGGACTTTTTTTTTTTTTTGACGCCCTGTCAGCGCCTCAGTGTTAAAGCACTCGGGCTTTCACATTGGGATTACAGTTGAGGCTTCTTTCAGGTGCTTTTTTTTTTTTTTTTTTAAACGCTAAAGCACCTGAAAAATGCTCCAGTATGAAAGGGGTCTTAGTAAAAACAGTACACATAAACACTGGTTAGACAAATGTTAAATCCTTGGATCGCCCTTGATGTTAACCCCTTCCTAGTTAGTGTCATTAGTATGGTGACTGCATATTTTTTATTTTTTTTTTAAAGCACTGATCACTATTGGTGTCACTGGTTCCCACAGTGGGTCAAGTGTCAGTCCGCTGCAATAACACAGTTCTGCTATAAGTTGCTGATCACCACTTACTAGTGTAAAAAATATGAAATAAACCATTCCGGTATATATCACATTGTTGATGCTATATGACTTTTGCGCAAAACAATCGATATACATTTATTGGGTTTTTACAAAAAAATGTAGCAGAATACGCATTGACCTAAATTCATGAAGAAATTACTTTTTTTTGGGGGGGGGATATATTTTATAACAAAGTAAAAATATTGTCTTTTCTTTTTTACATTTTTTTTAACACAGTGGTGATCAAATACCACTAAAAGAAAACTCTATTTGTGGGGGGGGGGGGGGGGAGAGAGAGAGAGACACACACATTTTATTTGGGTAAAGTGTTGCATGACTGCGCAATGGTCCGTTAACATAACCTAGTGCCAAATCACAGAAAATGGTCTGGTCATGAAGGGGGTAAATCTTCCAGAGGTAAAGTGGTTAATGTTTGCTTCATGCACTGGAGTCTGCGTTCAGTGCTTACCTTGATACATGGTGCAACAATTGGTCCAGGGTCGTGGTCTATCCCTATCGGCTTTCCAAAAGCTGCCGAATGCGGCCAAAAATAGCCGAAAACGGCCGAAAATGCCTGAAAGCCGCCGAGAGCGGCACAGAAGGTTAGGAAAGGAGGGGGATCGGCGTATAACACGCACCCCCGATTTCCCCCTGATTTTAGGGAGGAAAAGTGCGTGTTATACGCCGATAAATACAGTATGTCTAAGGCAGGGAAATGGGCAACATTTCGAATTTGTACATAATTTTTGGTACTATTACCATCTTTATGGTATTTACTCATCCTATCCATGAGAGGTACCTTGTTGCTATTTTTCTTATTTCCATTTTGTTTAGTAATGGGATATATGGTATTTTACCTGGTATATTTTCCCTAATGATTGTTTTAATCTTATTCCTAAATATTTTAATTCTGTCTTCCATGTAAATTTAAATTCTTGCTGTGAGCACCGTTCTTCCTGTTTACTTATGTTTAAGAGCTCTGATTTCGAGATTTATTTTTAAATGTGATATTTCTCTGTAGTGTTTCATAGTCTTCATTAAATTGGGCATTGTAATCCTAGGGTTTGAGATAGGGAGTAATACATCATCCGCCTAAACTGCTATTTTATGTTCCTCCTGTCCTATCTTAATCCCCCCTATGTCTGGGTTGTTCCTTATTGTTGCCAGAAGGGGTTCTAATGATAGTACAAATAGTAGGGGAGATAGGGGACACCCCTGTCTCGTTCCATTGAACATTTTGAAAGGGGCTGATAACGTTTCATTAACCTTCACATTTGCAGTAGGGTGCTTACATAATACTTTAATCCATTGGACTATCTTTGGGCCCATCCCCATGGCTTCCAGGGTACTAATCATAAATCCCCTGTCCACCCTGTCTAATGCTTTTTCTGCATCAATCGATTTCCCTCTCTGATTTTCTGAAGCAAAAGCAATGTCCTCAGCCCATGGTGTCCCCCTTCTCTGCCAGGGATGAGCCTCACTTGGTCCGCGTGTACCAAGTCGGTCATCAGGTCCTTCATCCTGGTAGGCAATACTTCTGCAAATAGTTTCGTGTCAGCGTTCAACATGGATATTGGTCTATAACTTGAACATAAGGTACCATCTTTTCCCTCCTTTGGAATGATTGTGATTGAGGCCAGCAGAGCTTCTCTTCTCATCTCATAATTTGTTCCCAGGGGCGTAACTAGAAATCACAGGGCCTCATAGCAAAATAGGTGAACAAAATGAGCTGCGCTAAAAACAAATTAAAAATTAAAAATTAATCAAACACCTAAAACCTAATCAAAACCTATACAAAATAAGCATGAAAAACAATATTAAATAAAAAATGTGATTAGTAAATAGTATGCATGAATACTATCATATCATCATAGAGTGAATAAAGTGTATACTAGATCTGAAATGAAATTAGTATAAATAATATAGAAAACACCCACAATAATTAATGTAAATTGAAACAAAAAATAAAAAATAATGTGTGCTAAATCTAAACGAATAATGTTAACAAAAATAATATTCAAAAACCATAAAGAGTTCATATGTGATGAAGAAAAAAATAATATGTTTTAGTCCAAAAATATTATCGATTCTTCAAACGTGATATTAAGGTGCCAAAATATCCACAAATGCGTGTATGTAGAAAATATTCAAAACAATCCTCCACAAGTGAGAAGAGGGGCCGCTTACCAGAGCTTTAGATCCCAGTGTTAGTGAGATCAATAAGGCAATTGTTTGCCATGGTTTAATAAAGTAGAATTTAAAAAAGTTTACACTCACATACGTTTACACTCACATACGTAAAGAAAAACGATCACATAAAAAACGAGCCGGCCGGACTCGTGTGCCGCCCGCACTTCCTGGTTGGGCGTAGAACGCGGAGACGTCAGAACGCGTTCTGACGTCTCCGCGTTCTACGCCCAACCAGGAAGTGCGGGCGGCACACGAGTCCGGCCGGCTCGTTTTTTATGTGATCGTTTTTCTTTACGTATGTGAGTGTAAACTTTTTTAAATTCTACTTTATTAAACCAAGTGGTTTTACGCTATGCGAGTGTCTTTGATCTTTTATATATGATCCACGATACCCTCGTTCCCTGACTGGAGGCTTCGTACTGGAGATAGAGACAGCGTGGTGTCAGCAATCTATGACACCTTCGTTCCTCGATTGGAGCCTTCATATTGGAGCCTTCGTATTGGAGATGTAGATGGTGGGATGCCTGTGACGGTTCACCCAGAAACCCCTGTGCTGTTGCCTTATTGATCTCACTAACACTGGGATCTAAAGCTCTGGTAAGCGGCCCCTCTTCTCACTTGTGGAGGATTGTTTTGAATATTTTCTACATACACGCATTTGTGGATATTTTGGCACCTTAATATCACGTTTGAAGAATCGATAATATTTTTGGACTAAAACATATTATTTTTTTCTTCATCACATATGAACTCTTTATGGTTTTTGAATATTATTTTTGTTAACATTATTCGTTTAGATTTAGCACACATTATTTTTTATTTTTTGTTTCAATTTACATTAATTATTGTGGGTGTTTTCTATATTATTTATACTAATTTCATTTCAGATCTAGTATACACTTTATTCACTCTATGATGATATGATAGTATTCATGCATACTATTTACTAATCACATTTTTTATTTAATATTGTTTTTCATGCTTATTTTGTATAGGTTTTGATTAGGTTTTAGGTGTTTGATTAATTTTTAATTTTTAATTTGTTTTTAGCGCAGCTCATTTTGTTCACCTATTTAGTTTGATATCGGAGTATTACGATTAGGGTTGCTGCTTATAGGTTGCTTTCTTTTGTTGTTTGAGTAGCGCGGTTTACCCTTTGTACCGTGTTTGTGATCCTCATAGCAAAATGTTGTATGCCCCCCGCCCCCCCCCCCCCCCCGTAACCCTGGGGCGGAGTTCAACTCACCATAATGCAAAATCAGTGGGAGCCCCGAGTGTGTCACCTGCCACCAGATGCAGATTGTCACTTGTCACAAGTTGCGCATTGTCCACTTGCCACACATTGCAAATTGTCCGCTTTCAACGTCACCTGACACCCATTGTGGTTTGTCCACTTGCCACGTGACCTGCCACACATTGCGGATTGTCCACTTGCCACGTGACCTGCCACCCATTGTGGATTGTCCACTTGCCACATCACCTGCCACACATTGCAGATTGTCCACTTGCCACACATTGCAAATTGTCCACTTGCCATGTCACGTGCCACCCATTGTGGAGTGTCCACTTGCCATGTCGCGTGCCACCCATTGTGGATTGTCCACTTGCCACGTCACCTGCCACCCATTGCGGATTGTCCACTTGCCACGTCACCTGCCACCCATTGCGGATTGTCCATTTGCCACGTCACCTACAACCCATTGCGGATTGTCCACTTGCCACCTCACCTGCCACAAGTTGCGGATTGTCACTTCCCTGCTAAGGTGGGGAATGGGATTGTCACGTCTGTTTGCCAGTCAGAGTCAGGCAGCAGAGAGATGATGTAATCTCTCTGCTGCCTGCACAGTGAGTGAGGGTGGAGTTGTCAGTTTTCAGGGCAGGCGCCGGGCGGTGAGAGATGATGTCATCTCTTTGCCCCGCCACCCGTGCATTGGCCACCCACCGAGACTCCCCGCCGCCCCCGAGTCACCCAGCTGTGTCCGCTCGTACAGTCAGTGTGACTGTACGAGCGCCGAGTGGACAGGCAGCTCGGTGGCTCACCGGGCCTCCTCAGCTGCGGGCCCCAAAGCGACCGCACGGGTCGCTATGGCGGTATTTCCGCCACTGTTTGTTCCCAATTGATTCATATATGAACATAGTTTAGGTAATAGATTTTCTTTAATTTATGATGTAATTGTAGTGTAGTATCGGTGTTCTGTCAGAATCGGCGACCCATCAGATTACATAACAAAAGTGACGTTTCGTCAGCTGCGCATGAGTTCCACCGCTACCAGGTTTGCTAATCTGACAGAACACCTGCAGTCAGAAGAAGGTAGCAGCGGACATCTTACTATAGTCAGCTACGTCTAAAATTTCAGAGTAATTTTAGCAATAAAGTGAGCGTATATAAATATAGTATATTGACATCTGTGATGCTGTTTTGATGTTACATTTTGTAACAAGCTGGATGCCAGCAGTAAGAAGGTGGCGGAGGCCATGTTGGTACACCTCCCACTGCTCAGTGCTAAACCTTTGGGCTTTCAAAATTAAAAATCTAAACAGCATCACAGATGTCAATATACTATATTTATATACGCTCCTTTTTTTTTTTTTTTTTTTTCACAAACATTTTTATTGGACATATGCAAACATTACAGAGATAAGCGTGTTACATGAATTCAAACCTATTACACAGTAACAAAAAAAAATGAAAACAATACAGACATCATAAGTGAGTACATGCACAGGCCAAGTGTGGCCCACTTTACCTCTGGGTCTTTCAGCTCCAGGCCCCAGCCAGCCCGAGGATGGAATTCAAGCCTACCCTGCTTTGGAAGGTTCCTATTTAAGTTTTTCAAAAACAAACAAGAAACAAAGGGGAGGAGAAGGAGAGAGAGAGAGAGAGACTTCCAGGAAGGCCCCCTTGGATATCAGCACTTGGAAGGAAGGAAGAGGGGGTGAGAATATCACCAGCTACCCTCTCCATTGCCCATTAAATCTGAGAGGGGGACCCAAGTAGGACGTCATTGGTATGGTACTGGGTTAGCCATGAATTAGTTCTCGATAAAATTGAGAGGTTTTGAAGGATGTCCATGCATCCCAAGTCGCCATGTAAGTGGAGATTTTGTCAAGTGCGGTATATATCAGCTCCTCCATCTTCGCAGTCCGGTTGATCCAGAGGGTCCATTCGGCCAGGGACGGGGTTATTGCCGACCGCCAGTGGATTGGTACGCACATCCTAGCCGCGTTGATCATGTGTAATGCAATCGATTTATGGTAACGCTTTTTGGGGATCTCTGATAAATGTAAAAGTTATTGGGCCGGAGTATACTCTAGCGGGAGAGAGGATACCTTCACTATTACCTTGTGTACTTCCCACCAGAATGGCTGTAAGGACGGGCTGCTCCACCAAATATGAATTAATGTGCCGGTCTCCTTGCCACATCTCCAGCATTGTTCTGACACAGCGGGTGAAAATTTGTGTATTAAGTCTGGAGTTCTGTACCAACGAGTTCTTAATTTATAGCCATTCTCTTGAACTGAAATGTTTAGAGAACCCTTGTGGAGATAGAAGTTATTCTTGTCCCAATTTTCATCCTCTAAGCCGAGCACTGCCTGCCAGTAGGCCCGCTCCAAGCGCAAGCTGTCTGGTGTTTTTTTTTTTTTTTCCTTCATAAAGAGAGGCATTAAGCGCTGAGATTACGTGCTTATGTGGGGGAGCGCTTGAACACAGCGACTCCAATGTCATGGGGTTCCTGGTGAAGCCTCCCCTCCGTGCTGGGTCATCTAGGAAGTGCTTAAGTTGAATATAAGGCCAAAACAGGAACAAGCTCGTATTGGAACATTTTGTAAGTTCAGTTAGGAGTAGAAAACAGCCTCTGCTAAAAAAGATGCTTAGCTAACATTTCAGCTCGTGGTCATTCGTCTCCACAAAGGTTCTTGTCATTCCTGGAGGGAAGTCCGGTTTGTTGCGCACTGGGGTAACTGGGCATATTTTGGCCAAATCCGTGTATTTGTCACAAGTCCTGTTGAAGGCGTTCAGTGTAGGGCCAATAAGTGGGTGTGTTGAGGAAGTTATATGTTCCATGGATATGCAGGGAAGATATCATAAATCAGCGTTTGAAACCAGATTCTCCAGACCCACCCAGTCCTTGCAGTGGCTATGTATTCTCCAGTCTACTATGCGCGCTAAGTGGGTCGCCCAGTAGTATCGCTGCATGTCTGGAAGGCCAATGCCTCCATCTCCTTTCGAGAGTGTCAACTGTGCAGCTAACTGCAGTTTTCTTACGCCAAATAAAAGCGCGACATATGGATTTATATATGGCAAAGAAGGACGTGGGAAGGTGAAATGGCAAGGTTTGCATTTTATAGAGCATGCGCGCTAGTACTATCATGTTGAAGATGGACGCTCTTCCAAACCAAGAGATGTTTGCCTTGTCTCATTTTTGAGTGTCCTGTCTTATCTTTTGAAGCTCTGTTGGGAAGTTCTTGTATAGTTGTGAGAGATCGGCTGGTAATTGGGTTCCCAAGTATTGGATAGTGTCAGATTTCCATTTAAAAGGAAAACTGAGTTGGCACTTGGCGACTATCTCTGGGTGCAAGGAGACATTCAGTGCAAACGATTTGTGAAAATCGTTCTTTAAATTTGAAATGTTTCTGAATTGATTTAGTATCTGGAGTAGATTGGTTAGAGATGTCGGGGGGGGGGGGGAGAGGATGTAAGAAAAAAAAAGCATGTCGTCTGCGAACGTGGCTATCTTGAATTCCCATTCCCGCACCCGGATACCCTTAATGTCTGGGTTGGCCCAGATAGAGCGAAGGAGGGGTTCGAGCGAGAGGATATATAATAAAGGGGACAAGGGGCAGCCTTGCCTAGTCCCTTTATGGATGGAGAAGGCGTTCGACAACTTTGACTTTTGCACAGGGATTAGTGTACAGAGACATGATGTGGGACCGCATGCATGGCCCGATCCCAATCGAGCC
Source organism: Lithobates pipiens (assembly GCF_037356315.1). Classification (NCBI taxonomy): domain Eukaryota; kingdom Metazoa; phylum Chordata; class Amphibia; order Anura; family Ranidae; genus Lithobates; species Lithobates pipiens. The sequence goes on from NW_027507748.1 coordinate 122,753,169, forward strand.
CAGAACCGCCTCCATATAATCCCATGCCACCCCGTCGAACGCCTTCTCCGCATCCAACGCTAAGAAAAAGCCCTCCTGCTGTGAAGATGTGAGCCAATAATGTAGGTTGATTGCCTCTCTCCCAGGGAAAAACTCCACTTGGTGCAGGCCAACCCAGACTGGTACATGGTAAGAAAGACGGAAAGCCAAGATCTTTGTGTACAATTTATATACGCTCATTTTATTGCTAAAATTACTCTGAAATTCAAGACGTAGCTGAGTGTAGCAAGATGTCTGCTGCCGCCTTCTTCTAACTGCAGGTGTTCTGTCGGATTAACAAACCTTGTAGCGGTGAAACGCATGCGCAGCTGACGGAACGTCACTTCTGTTACCTAATCTGATGGGTCGTCGATTCGGACAGAACACAGATACTACACTACAATTACATCATGTCTGTCAGCTCCTCCCCCTCTGATCCACAGCAATCACACCTGGGGATCAGCTCCCCAATATCTGTACACCGTTCATCCCCATTCTGCTGCACCGAGTATAGTGCCAGCACTGACTGTGGTGATGTATAAGGCCAGCAGGAGCCTTCCTCACGCTACTCATATGAATATTTATATAGTGCCAACATCTTCAACAGCACAGTACAAGGACATGTGTCCTTCCAGTGACACCATCAATGCAGGGACCTTATTTTTTTCAGTGACACCAAGGATGCAGGGACATTCTTTTTTCCAGTGACACAACATATGCAGGTGCATGTCTACTTAAAGCAGAGTTCCAGTCCCCCAAGTAATTTTTTTTTTTTTTTTTTTTAACGCCGCTGTCATTTGTTCAACTTTATCTGCCACATTTAGTTAGTGCCTATAGTGTATTCCGGTTAATTTAAGTTTAAAATAAAGAAAGACTACCTTGATCGCAGAAGCTGGCAGGGGCCATGTCCACTGTGGGCATCTGAAGCCCTCTGGTATCTATTTCCGGGGCTAGGTGCAGCGGGGCACTCTATCCTCCTGACACGTTGCTGTAGCAACGGTCTGGAAATAACGCGAGATTTCATCACTAGGTGATTCGCAAGGACTCCTGGGATACATGACACCGCCATCCCAGGAGCCCTCGCAAATTGCCTGGTGACGTAATCGCCTAAGCGACACTGCTGGAAATGCAGGAGGAAGAAGAATATAAAAGGTATTTCCATTTAACTACTTCCCACACAGCCAATGTATATATACGGCTGGGTGGGAGCTCTCTCCTTCTGACTGGACGTCCTTCAGAAGGAGGGGGATCGCGCGCACGTGCCCACGCAGCGGCGTGATCCCACTGCGTTCATGTCACCCAGACACAGTGCATCTCGAATCGGCAGGAGGGCTCTGTGATTGGCCCTCCTGATCACATGAGGGCCGTGCCCAATCACAGCCGTCGTGTGATGTAAACAAACAGCCGGTTGCTAGGCAATCAGCTCTCCTCACACGGAAGCCGTTGCTGAGGAGAGGAGAGCGGATCGCTGCAGCCGGCTGGTGATCAGTGAGTATGAGCTGTTTTTTTACAGATTTTTACTCACTGATCACCAGTCTAGTGTAATACACACATGTAAAAACACACATATCCCCACATATGTCCCCAAATAATAAAAAGATATCTCCCCCACATATGTCCCACTAAAATCACATGTCCCAATGATTATCTGCACACATATGTCAGTGATCACCTGCGCACATCTGTACATGATCATTTGCGTACATCTGTCCGTGATCACACAAACCAATTAACATACACTTAACTGAATTGAAAACATGTAGCAGAATACATTTTGGCTTATATTTATGACAAAATTCGAGTTTATTGGATTTATTTTAAAATAGAAAGAAGGAAATATTGTTTTTTTTCCCCAAATTTCCTCTCTTTTTGCGCTTATATATCGCAAAAAATAAAAACGGAGTCGTGAATAAATACCACCAAAATAAAGCTCTATTTGTGCGAACAAAATGATAAAAATTTAATTTGGGTACAGCTTAGCACGATCGCGCAATTGTCATTGAAAGTGCGAGAAGCTGAAAATTTGTCTGGGAAGGAAGGGTGCGAAAGTGCCCGGTATTGTAGTGATTAGGGATGAGCTTCGTGTTCGAGTCGAACGTAAGTTCGACTCGAACATTGGTCGTTCGGGCGTTCGCCGAATTCCGAACGTTTGGGCCCTTCGCGGCAAAATTCGTGTGGCCCACAATGCACTGCAATGGCGCAGTGCATTGCTGGCTCATGATTGGCCAAGCATGCACTGTGACCCCGCATGCTTGGCCAATCGCAGCGCCAGCAGCGAGGAGAGCCATGATTGGCCACGGGCGTCCTGCCTGTGGCCAATCATAGCTCAGGCTGTGTAGTGCACGCCCCACACTATATAAGGCCGCCTTTGAGGCGGCCTCGTGTAGTGTGTTGGCATCTGAAGCAGTGGGTGTTCTGTGTACCTTCAACACAGTTACACACCAATCGTTTTTGGCTGATTTCCTATCTTGCTCTTGTGTAGTGGTTACTGTCTGTGCCCTGACCGCAGTATACACCACTATATTCACCTCACCTATATAGCTAGTGATCTAGCTTTAATAATAGAGCTTGCAGTCAGTAGTGTTAGGAGATAGTGCGTGCTGTCTGCGTGCTCTGTACCCAGTACATACCACTATAATCCACCTACATAGCTGTTCTCTATTTGAGCCCAATTGCCATCTGCAGGAGTTATTGGAATTAGTGTGTGCTTCTAGCACAGCACAGTATACATCTGTATATACCCCTTTAACTCTGCTGTTTTCTGGTTATTGTCTGCGTGCCCTGACCGCAGTATACACCGTGATATTCACCTCACCTATATAGCTAGTGGTCCATCTTTAATAATAGAGCTTGCAGTCAGTAGTGTCAGGAGATAGTGCGTGCTGTCTGCGTGCTCTGTACCCAGTACATACCGCTATAATCCACCTACATAGCTGTTCTCTATTTGGGCCCAATTGTCATCTGCAGGAGTTATTGGAAGTTGTGTGTGCTTCCAGCACAGCACAGTATACATCTGTATATAGCCCTTTAACTCTGCTGTTTTCTGGTTATTGTCTGCGTGCCCTGACCGCAGTATACACCGTGATATTCACCTCACCTATATAGCTAGTGGTCCATCTTTAATAATAGAGCTTGCAGTCAGTAGTGTCAGGAGATAGTGCGTGCTGTCTGCGTGCTCTGTACCCAGTACATACCGCTATAATCCACCTACATAGCTGTTCTCTATTTGGGTCCAATTGTCATCTGCAGGAGTTATTGGAAGTTGTGTGTGCTTCCAGCACAGCACAGTATACATCTGTATATACCCCTTTATCTCTGCTGTTCTATAAAAAAAGGCATCTGCAGGAGTTAGTGGGTCTTGTGTGCCTCCAGCACAATATAAACTACCCAACTACTGTTTTACCCAACTCCCTTCAGGCCATTACCATGTCTGGAAGGCCAGCAAGGAGAGGCAAACAGGCGCGAGCCGATAAAAGAGGGCAAGCAGGCTCTGTGTCTAGAGACAACAGTGCTGGTCGTGGACACGGTGCATTGTCATCAGCACATGGCCATGGGACATGCTTGTCCTTCTTTTCTGCAGCTGGACATGTTGAACCGCAACATGCCAACGACTTGGTAGAGTGGATGACCAAGCCCTCTTCATCCTCCTCATCCTCTCTCACCCAGTCTCAGGGTAGTAGCAAAGCAGCTGCCAACACATCGTCTTCCCTCGTCTCAATGTCATCATCAGTGACTCCTTCCCTAGACCCAGCACGTCCTCCTGAGGAGTCTCCTGAACTCTTTGAGCACAGTGTTGGGTACATGCTCCAGGAGGATGCCCAGTGTTTGGTGGGCTCTGATGATGACACTCAGCTAGAGGAAGGCAGTAGCGTGAGCGCAGAGAGAGGGGATGCTCAAGAAGGACAGCAATCTGGCAGTCATGTTCCACAAGCTGCAGCATACTGCCAGGTTTGCTACAGCGATGAAGAGGGAGGGGATGATGAGGGCACTGACTACACGTGGGTGCCTGGAAGGAGGGAGGAGGAGGAGGAGGAGGAGGAGGAGGAGGCGGCACATGTCCAACGAGGCAGGATGCCCTCCGGGGGTCAGCTTAGTGGCAGCACACCAACTGAATCACACCGCAGAGCTCCGCCTGCGCAGAGCTCCGCCTGCGCAGAGCGCTTCCTCTGCGCGTTATTCTAAAAGTTCTTTGGTGTGGGCCTTTTTTGAGACGAGTGCATCAGATCGCACCGCTGCTATTTGCAACATATGTCTCAAGCATATCTCGCGTGGCCAAAACATCAGCCGCTTGGGCACCACATGCTTGACCAGACATATGTTGACCTGCCATGCAGCTCGTTGGCAAGCGCCACTTTTTCTCACAGAAGGCGATTCCGGCTCTCTACTGGCATGTGGAAGGCAATGTCTATGCCTCGCTGGACAGGGCGGTCAGCGGTAAGGTGCATATTACCGCTGACTCATGGTCCAGCAGGCATGGACAGGGACGTTACCTGTCTTTCACGGCCCATTGGGTCACTCTTCTGGCAGCTGGGAAGGATGCAGGACAAGGTGCAGTAGTGTTGGAGGTTGTTCCGCCACCACGCCTCCAAAATGGTACTATTGGTTGTGACACACCTCTCTCCTCCACCCCCTCTTCTTCTTCCTCCATGGCCTCTTCCAGTGCTCTGTCCTCAGAACCAGCGGTGCTCCGTAGGCGTTCCAGGGGCTACGCAAGTACGCAGGCAAAACGATGCCATGCCGTGCTTGCGCTGGTTTGTTTGGGGGACAGGAGCCACACTGGGGCGGATGTTTTGTCAGCTCTGCAGGGGCAGGCCGAGAGGTGGTTGACGCCACGCCAGCTTAAGCCAGGAATGGTGGTTTGCGACAATGGCACCAACCTCCTCTCCGCCCTCCGACAGGGACAACTGACCCATGTGCCCTGTGTAGCTCACGTCCTTAACCTGGTGGTGCAGCGGTTCTTGGGCAGGTACCCCGGCTTACATGATGTCCTGAAGCAGGCCAGGAAAGTCTGTGTGCATTTCCGCCAATCATTTAATGCCTGTGCTCGGCTGGCTGAGCTCCAAAAGGAGTTGAACCTGCCCAAGAACCGCCTTATATGTGACATGCCCACCAGATGGAACTCAACATTGGCCATGCTGCAGCGGCTGCACACGCAGCAGAGGGCCATCAATGAGTACCTGTGCGACTACGGCACCAGGACAGGGTCAGGGGAGCTTGGTTTTTTCTCACCACGCCAGTGGGGCATGATCAGGGATGCATGCACTGTCCTGTCACCGTTTGAGGAGGCCACAAGGATGGTGAGCAGTGACAGTGCATGCATCAGTGACACTGTACCTCTTGTCCACCTCTTGGAGCATACGCTGCGTGGAATAATGGACAGGGCACTTGAGGCAGAACAGAGGCAGGAAGAGGAGGACTTCCTTGCCTCTCAAGGCCCCCTTTATCCAGACAGTGTTCCTGCTGTGCCACCCATCACACAGGAAGAGGGTGAGGAGGAGGAAGAGGAGGAGGAGGATGATTGTGTCAGCATGGAGGTGGAGGCTGGCACTCAGCATCAGCAGCAGCAGTCTTATAGGGATGATTTACAGTCCCAAGAAACATGTGGACTTGTACGTGGCTGGGAGGAGGTAGCTGCGGATCATGTTGTCCTTAGTGACCCAGAGGACTCCGGACCGAATGCCTCAGCTAACCTACGCTGCATGGCCTCCCTGATCCTGCAAAGCCTGCGGAAGGATCCTCGTATTCTTCGGATCAAGGAGAGGGACCATTACTGGCTGGCCACTCTCCTTGATCCACGGTACAAGGGTAAGGTTGCCGACCTTATCTTGCCATCGCAGAGGGAGCAGAGGATGAGACATCTCCGGGAGGCCTTGCAGAAAGCTCTGTGCAACGCGTTCCCAGAGACTGGGAGGTCACAAACTCCTGGTCCTGGACAACGTGTTGCTGAGGCATCAGTCAGAAGGAGCGGTGGAGAAGGTGGCCGTCTTACTGATGCTTTCAGACAATTTTTTAGTCCGCAGCCCCAAGGTATGATTGGTTCCAGCACCCATCGCCAGCGTCTAATTTACATGGTGCAGGAATACCTAGGGGCAAGGTCAGACTTGGACACCTTTCCCACTGAAAATCCTCTGGCTTACTAGGTCTTGGCCAGAGCTTGCACAGTATGCAATTGAGCTACTGGCCTGTCCTGCATCCAGCGTTCTTTCGGAACGCACCTTCAGTGCTGCTGGTGGCTTTGTTACCGATCACAGGGTGCGCCTGTCCACCGAATCAGTTGATCGACTGACCTTCATCAAGATGAATCAGTCTTGGATCACCCACAGCTACCAAGCACCTGAAGCTGATGTAACCGAATATTTTTTTTTGAAATACCACGTCCCTTCAAGACTGCCTATGCTGATGCTGAGTGACTGTCCTGTTATGTTGATTGTCTATCCTCTTCCTCCTCCGCTGATATGTTGGAAGAACATTTTTGGTTCTGGGTGATGCCAGCAGCCCAATTTTTCTGCCCCTGTTTAACAGGGGCGTTTAATTACAATTTTTGATGCAATGCTTTGCAGCAGGGCTAATTCCTGCAATAAAACTAGAGTATATGGCAGAGGTTGCAGTGTGATGGCACCAGCACCAGTGCCTAAGGCCCAATTTTTCTGCCCCTGTTTAACAGGGGCGTTTAAGTACAATTTTTGATGCAATGCTTTGCAGCAGGGCTAATTCCTGCAATAAAACTAGAGTATATGGCAGAGGTTGCAGTGTGATGGCACCAGTGCCTAAGGCCCAATTTTTCTGCCCCTGTTTAACAGGGACATGTAATTACAATTCTTGATATAATATTTCACAGGAGGGCCCCTTCCTGTGCCCACCCAGAGTAACGGTGAGGACTTATAGTGTTGTGGCACCAGCACCACAACCACCAAAGGTCAATTTTTCTACCACTGTTCAACAATGGCATGTAATTACAATTCTTGATATAATCGTTCACAGCAGGGCGCTCCAGCGCCCACCAAGAGTCACTTTCAGGGCTTACAATGTTGTGGCAAAACCAACACCTTGTTCCGCCATTTCTGCAGAGCATATAGGGCAGGCCCCTACTTACTAACATCCAACTTACAAACATCAGACAGCAGCAAGTGAGATGAAAAAAGATGGACGACAAAACAAATTATACAGGGGTGATAACCCTTCCCTATGTTTTCCAAAAAGCTTAAAAATAGTATTTTTTGACTGGAGCTACACTTAAAAAATGTACCAGTTGAAAATTACAAACAGATTCAACTTAACACAACAAACCTACGCAGTCCCTGTCTTGTTTGCACCGCCTGTATACTGCTGTTCTGAGTATATAGGGCCTGGGGGCCACACGCATTTCCTTTTTTTAATATGGGTACGGGGTTCCCCTTAATATGCGTACAAGACCCAAATAGGCTGGTAATGGGCAGGGAGGGCTACCCATGCCATTTTTCTGAATGATTTTCAACCATATTGCAGGAACCAGATATAACATTAAAACCGCAAGCAGTTTTAAATGGTGTTATTTCCGTTTAATGTCATTTTGTGCAGGGACTGTTCTAAACACGGGAAACACATGGCACTTCACAGGCATACTACAGACACCCCCCAGGCACCATATTTAAAGGAATATTTCACTTTTTTTTTTTCACTTTAATCGTCATTAAAATCAGTGCTCCCGCCAAAACGGCCGTTTTTAAAACCTTTTTTTGCATTGACCCATGTCCCCTGAGGCAGGAGTCAGGTCCCCACACCCTTTTTAGGATAGTATCTTGCATTCAATGGGGTTCTAACGTTCGTTTCGAACGCGGGGTCCATTCGAAAGTTCTGGTGCGAACCGAACCGGGGGGTGTTCGGCTCATCCCTAGTAGTGATTAAAATAAAAAATTATTTGCATTGGGAAAAGGATGCTCAGAGGGAATACCATAGAGAGCATTTACATAAAATTGGTGGAACTCCGCTTTAAGACCCTGTTTACCCATACTGTAGTGGCCTGTGTTTTAATTTATTTTTTTTTTTTTATGGGGGTGGGGCAAGTAGCTGGTCTTGCCAAGGGCACAAAATAGTCGAGCATTGGTGTTCTGCTAAAAACTCCAACTCGCCGAAATCTCCAATATAAAGTTAAAATAAAAACCATCATTATTTGGAGAATTCGATGACTTGCTATTTTGACACAACACCGGCAAGCGTGTACACTCCGGTACATGAACACTTTTCCGTTTTCACACAACAGCGGGTAGTGGAGGAAAAGTTGTCGCCGCCACGTAGGGGGCCATTCTGCTGGTTAGTATCAGAGTGTGTCCTGTCAGAAAGCCGCTACTCATCAGAATATGTAACAGGGGTGACACACGGCCATCTTGGTGCACTCGCCTGTAGTAAGCCTACAGGCGGCAAGCGGACATTTTTTTTACACCCACCAAAGTCTTGCATTTCACACTTATTTTTACCAGTAAACCGAGCTTATATCATAAAATACAGTATTTTTAAATCTGTGACACTGTATTGATGTTGAATTTTAAAAGCAGCAGCATGCCTGCTGATCTAACACGTTTGCTAATCTGACAGAATACTGCTGCTTTTAATGCCGCGTACACGCGACCGGACTTTCCGGCAGACTAGGACGGACTTTCAGGAACGAACGGACTTGGCCACACACGAACGGGCTAAGTCCGTTCAAAAGTCTGTTCGTTTTGAACGTGATGAGGTAAGACGGGACTAAAAAAGTAAGTTCGATAGCCAGTAGCCAATAGCTTCCCTTGCGTCGTATTTGGTCTGTTGGGCCAGCATAAAGACTAACGGTTTTCCCGATAGGAATTGAGTCCGTCAGACAGATTTGAAACATATTCTGTTTCTAGGTCCGTCAGAATGAAAAACGATCGGATAAGCCCAAACACGATCGGATTGTCCAACGGACTGATTCTGTCAGACCTAGTATGCCAGAAAGTCTGGTCGTGTGTACGCGGCATAAGATTCAACCACAGATTTGAAAATACTGTATTTCACGATATAAGCTCAATTTACTGGTAAGCGTAAGTGTGAAATGCAAGACTTTGTGGGTGTAAAAAGATGTTCGCTTCCCGCCTTCTGACTGTAGGCTTAGTGCAGGTGTACCAAGATGGCTGTGACGGAACGTCAATTCGGTTGCATTTTCTGATGGATAGCGGCTTTCTGATAGAACAGAACGGCACTAACAATATCCGCTCATAATACCGTGTACCGGAGTGTAAACGATTGCAGGTGTTGTATCAAAGTCTCCAATTACTGGCGGTTTGCAATAACCGTAAGTGAGGTGTTTGAGGATCTTGATGAATTGCCTATTTTGTCAGAGCACAGCCGCAGTGAGTGAATGAAGACTTTCCACAACTTTAGAATCACCTGAGATGTGGTAACTGAACGTCCAATGGGCTCTCCGTGTATATCGTATAACTAGTAAAGACCACACAAAGGGATGAACCATTGGAGGAAAACACCAATTGCGGGAAGTTCGAACGTTTTTAGTTGTGAAGCATTAAATGAATGGGCGGGGCATACCCCGGTAGTGGTGGGGATTGTCCTGACACAAATCACAGAGTTCTTAGAGGAGGTTTGTCCTGGGCGGGGCCCGTAGTGGGCGGTCCTATCATTATATAAGAGGGATGGCGGGGAGGGCTGAGCTCCGGGGATTAGATAAGCCGGAGATCAGAGTGCACTAATCATACAACAACATGGCCCCCGTACTCCTCATCCCCGCCATAGTCGTGGCGCTGTACATCCTCATCTACTACAACTTCATCCAGGGGAGACAGTGCAAGAGCGAGCAGAGACTGAGGGGGAGGACCGTCATCGTCACCGGTGAGGGGGGGTGGGGGGGGGACATCGAGTATAGTGACTGCAGGAGGAGTGGGAGCCATGGAGTATAGTGACAGCAGGAGGAGCGGGGACATGGAGTATAGTAGCAGGAGGGGAGCATAGAGTACAGTGACAGCCTGAGGGGGGGTGGGACATGGAGTATAGTGACAGTGGGAGGGGGAGGTGACGGTTACATGGAATATAGTGACAGGAAGGGGAGGGCGGGAGACAAGGAGTATAGTGGCAGAAAGGGGGGGGGGCATAGAATATTGTGACAGCCGGGGGGGGGGGGCTGCGCATGGAGTACAGTGACAGACGGGGGGGGGGGGGGGAGCGCATGGAGTACAGTGACAGCCGGGGGGGGGGGGGCGCATGGAGTACAGTGACAGCCGGGGGGGGCGCGCATGGAGTACAGTGACAGCCGGGGGGATGCATGGAGTACAGTGACAGCCGGGGGGGCGCATGGAGTACAGTGACATCAGGTGGGGGGACATGGAATATAGTGACAGCAGGTGGGGGGGGACATGGAATATAGTGACAGCAGGAGGGGGGACATGGAATATAGTGACAGCAGGAGGGGGGACATGGAATATAGTGACAGCAGGAGGGGGGACATGGAATATAGTGACGGCAGGAGGGGGGACATGGAATATAGTGACGGCAGGAGGGGGGACATGGAATATAGTGACGGCAGGAGGGGGGACATGGAATATAGTGACGGCAGGAGGGGGGACATGGAATATAGTGACGGCAGGAGGGGGGACATGGAATATAGTGACGGCAGGAGGGGGGACATGGAATATAGTGACGGCAGGAGGGGGGACATGGAATATAGTGACGGCAGGAGGGGGGACATGGAATATAGTGACGGCAGGAGGGGGGGGCATGGAATATAGTGACGGCAGGAAGGGGGGGCATGGAATATAGTGACGGCAGGAAGGGGGGGCATGGAATATAGTGACGGCAGGAGGGGGGGGGACATGGAATATAGTGACGGCAGGAGGGGGGGGACATGGAATATAATGACGGCAGGAGGGGGGGGGACATGGAATATAATGACGGCAGGAGGGGGGGGGGACATGGAATATAATGACGGCAGGAGGGGGGGGGGACATGGAATATAGTGACGGCAGGAGGGGGGGACATGGAATATAGTGACGGCAGGAGGGGGGGACATGGAGTATAGTGACGGCAGGAGGGGGGGACATGGAGTATAGTGACGGCAGGAGGGGGGGGGACATGGAATATAATGACGGCAGGAGGGGGGGGGGACATGGAATATAATGACGGCAGGAGGGGGGGGGGACATGGAATATAATGACGGCAGGAGGGGGGGGGACATGGAATATAATGACGGCAGGAGGGGGGGGGGACATGGAGTATAGTGACAGCAGGAGGGGGGGGACATGGAGTATAGTGACAGCAGGAGGGGGGGGACATGGAGTATAGTGACAGCAGGAGGGGGGGGACATGGAGTATAGTGACAGCAGGAGGGGGGGGACATGGAGTATAGTGACAGCAGGAGGGGGGAGACATGGAGTATAGTGACAGCAGGAGGGGGGGGGGACATGGAGTACAGTGACAGCCGGGGGGGGGACATGGAGTACAGTGACAGCTGGGGGGGGGCGCGCATGGAGTACAGTGACAGCCGGGGGGACGCATGGAGTACAGTGACAGCCGGGGGGGCGCATGGAGTACAGTGACATCAGGTGGGGGGACATGGAATATAGTGACAGCAGGTGGGGGGGGACATGGAATATAGTGACAGCAGGTGGGGGGGGGGACATGGAATATAGTGACAGCAGGTGGGGGGGGACATGGAATATAGTGACAGCAGGAGGGGGGACATGGAATATAGTGACAGCAGGAGGGGGGACATGGAATATAGTGACAGCAGGAGGGAAGACATGGAATATAGTGACAGCAGGAGGGGGGACATGGAATATAGTGACGGCAGGAGGGGGGACATGGAATATAGTGACAGCAGGAGGGGGGACATGGAATATAGTGACAGCAGGAGGGGGGACATGGAATATAGTGACAGCAGGAGGGGGGACATGGAATATAGTGACGGCAGGAGGGGGGGACATGGAATATAGTGACGGCAGGAGGGGGGGGACATGGAATATAGTGACGGCAGGAGGGGGGGGGACATGGAATATAGTGACGGCAGGAGGGGGGGGGGACATGGAATATAGTGACGGCAGGAGGGGGGGGGACATGGAATATAGTGACGGCAGGAGGGGGGGGCATGGAATATAGTGACGGCAGGAGGGGGGGGCATGGAATATAGTGACGGCAGGAGGGGGGGGCATGGAATATAGTGACGGCAGGAGGGGGGGGGGCATGGAATATAGTGACGGCAGGAGGGGGGGGGGCATGGAATATAGTGACGGCAGGAGGGGGGGGGGCATGGAATATAGTGACCGCAGGAGGGGGGGGGCATGGAATATAGTGACGGCAGGAGGGGGGGGGGGCATGGAATATAGTGACGGCAGGAGGGGGGGGGGCATGGAATATAGTGACGGCAGGAGGGGGGGGGGCATGGAATATAGTGACGGCAGGAGGGGGGGGGGCATGGAATATAGTGACGGCAGGAGGGGGGGGACATGGAGTATAGTGACAGCAGGAGGGGGGAGACATGGAGTATAGTGACGGCAGGAGGGGGGGACATGGAGTATAGTGACGGCAGGAGGGGGGGGGACATGGAATATAATGACGGCAGGAGGGGGGGGGGACATGGAATATAATGACGGCAGGAGGGGGGGGGACATGGAATATAATGACGGCAGGAGGGGGGGGGGACATGGAATATAATGACGGCAGGAGGGGGGGGGACATGGAGTATAGTGACGGCAGGAGGGGGGGGACATGGAGTATAGTGACAGCAGGAGGGGGGGGACATGGAGTATAGTGACAGCAGGAGGGGGGGGACATGGAGTATAGTGACAGCAGGAGGGGGGAGACATGGAGTATAGTGACAGCAGGAGGGGGGGGGACATGGAGTACAGTGACAGCCGGGGGGGGGACATGGAGTACAGTGACAGCTGGGGGGGGGCGCGCATGGAGTACAGTGACAGCCGGGGGGACGCATGGAGTACAGTGACAGCCGGGGGGGCGCATGGAGTACAGTGACATCAGGTGGGGGGACATGGAATATAGTGACAGCAGGTGGGGGGGGACATGGAATATAGTGACAGCAGGTGGGGGGGGGGGACATGGAATATAGTGACAGCAGGTGGGGGGGGACATGGAATATAGTGACAGCAGGAGGGGGGACATGGAATATAGTGACAGCAGGAGGGGGGACATGGAATATAGTGACAGCAGGAGGGAAGACATGGAATATAGTGACAGCAGGAGGGGGGACATAGAATATAGTGACGGCAGGAGGGGGGACATGGAATATAGTGACAGCAGGAGGGGGGACATGGAATATAGTGACAGCAGGAGGGGGGACATGGAATATAGTGACAGCAGGAGGGGGGACATGGAATATAGTGACGGCAGGAGGGGGGGACATGGAATATAGTGACGGCAGGAGGGGGGGGACATGGAATATAGTGACGGCAGGAGGGGGGGGACATGGAATATAGTGACGGCAGGAGGGGGGGGGGACATGGAATATAGTGACGGCAGGAGGGGGGGGGACATGGAATATAGTGACGGCAGGAGGGGGGGGCATGGAATATAGTGACGGCAGGAGGGGGGGGCATGGAATATAGTGACGGCAGGAGGGGGGGGCATGGAATATAGTGACGGCAGGAGGGGGGGGGCATGGAATATAGTGACGGCAGGAGGGGGGGGGGCATGGAATATAGTGACCGCAGGAGGGGGGGGGGCATGGAATATAGTGACGGCAGGAGGGGGGGGGGCATGGAATATAGTGACGGCAGGAGGGGGGGGGGCATGGAATATAGTGACGGCAGGAGGGGGGGGGCATGGAATATAGTGACGGCAGGAGGGGGGGGGGCATGGAATATAGTGACGGCAGGAGGGGGGGGGGCATGGAATATAGTGACGGCAGGAGGGGGGGGGGGCATGGAATATAGTGACGGCAGGAGGGGGGGCATGGAATATAGTGACGGCAGGAGGGGGGGGGGACATGGAATATAGTGACGGCAGGAGGGGGGACATGGAATATAGTGACGGCAGGAGGGGGGACATGGAATATAGTGACGGCAGGAGGGGGGACATGGAATATAGTGACGGCAGGAGGGGGGACATGGAATATAGTGACGGCAGGAGGGGGGGGACATGGAATATAGTGACGGCAGGAGGGGGGGGACATGGAATATAGTGACGGCAGGAGGGGGGGGACATGGAGTATAGTGACAGCAGGGGGGTGACATGGAGTATAGTGACAGCGGGGGGGTGACATGGAGTATAGTGACAGCGGGGGGGGGGGGGGTGACACATGGAGTATAGTGAGAGGGTGGCCTGACAAATTATAGTGCTGGCGGGGGGGTCATGTACAATATACTGACAGAGGGGAAGTCGGGAAACAAACTCCTACACATACAGTGATGACTGATTGGCACACATACAGAGTATAGTGACAGTGGAGGACGTGTACAGCCCATACAGCGTCTAGTAACAGGGAGGGACACTTACCTCTATACCAGTGATGGAGAACCTCGGCACCCCAGATGTTATGAAACTACATTTACCATGATGCTCATGCACTCTGCAGTGTAGTTGAGCATCATGGGAAATGTAGTTCAAAAACATCTGGGGTGCCGAGGTTCTCCATCACTGGTCTATACAGAGTATGGATGGACACTCCTGGTAATAGACAATTCTTTGTGGGTTATGAAGCTCATTGAAGTGTAACACTGTAAGGACTTCTCTCTGTTTTCCAGGAGGAAATGTAGGAATCGGGAAGATGACAGCTCTAGACATGGCTAAGCGGGGCGCTCGGGTTATCCTTGCTTGCCGGAACAAGGAAACAGCAGAAGCTGCTGTACATGACATCCGCAGAGTGAGTGTAAAAGCCGCACATGTCTGCTGCATTCAGTGCTAACCTAAATGGATGTCTCTGTAGAGAGGCTTACTAGCATACAGTTCCTATGCTGGCCATATAGAATCTGAATGGCCAATCACTTTTAGATCTGCCAACTACTATGTAATATAAGGGCATACCTGACTGGATACATGCGGAATGGGTTGTGTAGCTTTGTCTTTAAATAGAAAGGTAGTTGCGCGCTGCTAATCAATAGACTAATATTAAAAAAGAAACTACTGTGAAAGTGGATGGATGCTGCTGCTGTCATCTAATTGTTCCCACGATAAAAAGAAGCTAATAAAGTGAACGCGACAGCGCCGCATATACAATAAGCTCAAATAATAAATAAAAAAAATACAACATGGGAAAAATAATAATCATTGAGAAAACGTCCATATATAGATACAGATGAATAGTGCTCAATGGAAACTGTCCATATATGAACACTAAGGAATAAAAAGTCCAAATGTGGAACACTGAGGAGCCTAGGAGATGCATTTCACTCCGCCCCCTTGGAGCTTAATCGTGGGGTTCCCCATGATTAAGCTCCAAGGGGCAGAGCGAAAAGCATTGGGGGTGTGGCCTGGCTGGAGTCCAGGCTGAGGCTGCCATTTATTTTACTTTATACACATAGGTCTGCTTCTTGATGTGCGGCTTATGGATCTTTTTCTGACGTTTCTTCTGCTTGGGGCTGACCAAAACAAACGTTTTTTTTGGGGGTTTTTTTCAAAATTATTCTGTCTTTTTCTTTCTTTCTTAGAAAAAAAATAATAATAATCCAGCAGTGATTAAATACCACCAAAAGAGCTCTATATTTGTGTAAAGAAAATGATTAAAAATGTATTTCGGTACAGTGTTGCATGACCGCGCAATTGTCATTCAAAGTGCAACATCACAGAAGCTGAAAAAGGGCCTGGGCAGGAAGAGGATGAAAGTGGCCAGTATTGAAGTGGTTAAATGCACAACCTAAAATGTACTACACACCGCACATTAAACCGCTCCAGCTTGGTGTGCAGGGAAGTTTGAAAAAATAAAAGGCCCAGGCTGCAATACTCTTCTCTGGTGCTGTACCTTGCAGTAATTCCTTTTCACCACAAGATGTCCTTAGTCGTCTGTGTTCAATGACGCCTAGAAGCCTGAGGACATACAGTCAGTGCAGGGTATTATGGACTCCCCTTTATATCTTTGGTATAAGGATGCAGAGAGCGGCACAGATGTCATCACCTGAGTGCCACGTTCTGCATCGCCAAGTAAAGCCCACTGACAGAATCAGGAGAACCCCTCAATCACATGACTGAGCTGAAGAGATCTGGAAAAGATAAACATTTAAAAAAACAAAGCCTCACTGAAATGCAGGAGATCCTCCAGGGGGGAAAGAGGTGTTGGTCGAGCCAAAAGTAAGGCTTGAAGATCACTGCACATGTTATAGAGTGACTGTAAAATCTCCTTTTAAATTTTCCAAAATATTGTAACATGAGGACCTACCCAGATTATCCATTTCGTTTATATCCAGTCAAGCTAGTCTTTCCACTACATAGTTTGTACAGTCAGATTGTAATCTGTGTGGTCAGCTTTTTGCAAAGTCGCTAAAATGATTCCTGACAATACACTGCCATTGTACTGTTTGTGGAGCAGTACACAGAATGAAGGGGTAATTCCGCTTTCTATTATGCTGCAGATGTTTTATTCAGTCTGTCTAACCCTTTAAACAAGAGCAGGCTATCCTCTTGGCACTCCATAGTGCAGGTAGCAGAATTGTCTCTTGCTTGTTGTGATTGGCTATCAGCTCTGATAGAGAAATGAAAGTCATTAAAGGCACAGACCACCCTTTACACAATTGCAATAAATGCAGCCACAATAATAAAAGGTGCATTCACTACATTCTTGAATTGAAGCTTACAAAGCATTTCAGATCTGATCACTGCAATGTGGGAGAAATGCAAAGGCTGCTGCAGACTTTCTCCAGCCCCGGGTCTGTACAGAGGTAGAGATTTTCGGTTTTGGGGCTGGAGGGTGAAAACGGTGGACTACAAGAGCTGTGATCTTGCCACAGTTGTGCTCCATTGAGATCTGCAAACCCCCCTGGGGCAGTGGCAGATGAGACGTGTAGTCCCTCCACAAGGTCTTGTGAATGGATGATATGGGAGAAGCCTTGCATAGCTGTGCCAAATCCAAGACCAAACAGGTGTGTGCAGGGAGAGGGAAGGACCCAGAAATTCAGCAAAGGGGAGGGGTTGGACGGTGGTTGGCTGTGCAATGTAATGTTTCATGCCACACCCCTATTTACGGCAAAACATCAAACATGCTCAGAAAGGTGTAATTCTGCTTTAGGTAAGGCTGGGTATACACAATCTAAATACTGGCCAGTTTAGCAGGAACCAGCCAACATTTGGACAGGGTGTACAGGTGCCTGTTTCACAACCGGCTTCTGTCAAACAATCTTGCTGGAAAACAAGCAGTTGGTTATTGCTCACAGCCAATGGCTGAGAGTGCTGATCGGCTAGTCAGAATACAATAGCAGAGCAGGGAGATTGCTGTAATAACTCAAGTGATCTTAGTGTAGTATTCTGTACAGTAGTGCAGTCATTTATTTATTTTTTTTTTTTTGTTCATCCCACTGGGTTGAGCAAAATAAAAAAAGTGCGTATACCGAGCTTAAGTGTCCTGTCGCATGGATTATGATGAAATGAACCTCTACTAAAGATACAATTTGAACCTTAATAGGCAAAGCACAGGTTCTCCTAATATATCTGCTTGCATTCATTGTCTATAAGCACCATTATTAGATTGTTGGTTTTTGACACCTGCAGTAGCTGTGCAGATAGACAATACCTCTGAGTTATTGGACTGGGTAGCTGTTCTTGTTTTTATGGGCATTTTAGAATACACCTCCTGAGCTTTGTGTTCTACATGATTAATATATGTGAGAAAAAGTTGCGCTACTAGTGAATCTAAAAGAAACATGCAAATCAGCAGCCAGCATCAATGTAGTAGATTGTATATAGAAAAATATAAAATGCAGCGCTTGTGAGAAATTCTAAATCCCCAGGGGTGGGTATACAACTAATGTCTCCTAAATAGTGAAAAAAACATTAGGCAAATGCACAGTAAAGGTATTGATGAGTGAAAAGAAAAACTTCCTGTATGATATAAACGGGTACTAAAAAATGCCTGTGAAAATGATACATTGTCTATCACGGATTTATCACCAGTTTTAGCCTAAGAGCACAACTAAGAGCTCCTCTATGTAATACTGTATAGTCTATTAAGAAGAACTTTAGAATGATGTTTCTTCAAATAGTGATGAATGTGGGTAAGCAGACTTCTCCATGCAGCAATCACAGGTATGCGTATAGAACAGAGAAAATAGATACTCTTTCCCCAGAGCGTGGACACACGCCATATAGCGGTGGGTCAAACAGGCGTCAGACAATCAAATCCAAACAGGCCCTCGATCTGGGACTTTTGTGGTATGGTAGTACATACTGACATCCACATCAGGGAAGATGGATGGTGGATATTTCACACCAAGGACTCCGACTGGCAGACGTGCCTAATCCTCAGATCAATCACTGGCTGGCAAATGTATGTAATCCTCCAAACGACATCCAATCAGCAAATCAGATCATAAGGGAGGAAAGATTAAAAAAAAAAAAAGGGGGGCCTTCACATGGTGCAGATAAATCCAGGTAAAGTATTAAAAAAAAAAAAAAAATCGAAGATAAAAAAATGTACAAACCATTGATCATGATGGGTACATGAAGTGATCGCATAGTATAAGAAGCACAATAGGCTAAAAACCTGACATGTTCTTCTACTACATCAGCCCCAGTAGAAGAACTATCGTTCAAAACATGTCGGGTTTTTAGCCTATTGTGCTTCTTATACCATGCAATTTTTTTTATTACATGTGATCACTTCATGTACCTATCATGATCGATGGTTTGTACCTTTATACTGTACCTGGATTTATCTACACCATGTGGAGGCCCTTTTTTTTATCTTTCCTCCCTTATTATCCAATTTGCTGAATGGATGTCGTTTGGAGGATTACATACATTTGCCAGCCGGTGATTGATCTGAGGATTAGGCACGTCTGCCAGACGGAGTCCTTGATGTGAAATCTCCACTATCCATCTCATCTGATGTGGATGTTGGTATATACTACCATACCACAAAAGTCCCAGATTGAGGGCCTGTTTGACCCACCGCTATACGGCGTGTGGCCACACTCTGGGGAAAGAGTATCCTTTTTCTCTGTTCTATATGCATACCTGTGATTGCTGCATGGAGAAGTCTGCTTACCCACACTCATCGCTATTTGAAGAAACATCATTCTTACGTCTTAATAGACTATACAGTATTACATAGAGGAGCTGTTAGTTGCGCTCTTTGTCTATCATGGACTTATCACCAGTTTTGGCCTATATCATTTTCACAAGCATTTTTTAGTACCTGTTTATATCATACAGGAAGTTTTTCTTTTCACTCATCCTCAATACCTTTACTGTGTATTTGCCTAATTAACCAGAACAAAATAGCTGCAGCAGCTTCTCAGTACAGAGAGGGTAGCCAGGAAGATAACACATGCAGCTACACACTCCATGTCACATGTAAGTGCCCGTTCACACAGGGGCGACGTGACTTGCAGCGCGTCTCACAGACGCGACCTGCACACGATTTCAGCGGCGACTTGCAAAATGACTTCTGTATAGAAGTCAATGCAAGTCGCCTGAAGTCGCCCCGAAAATACTACAGGAACCTTTTTCTAAGTCGGAGCGACTTGAGTCGCTCCTATTAGAACGGTTCCGTAGTACAGAACGGAGCGCGACTTGTCAGGCGGCTAAGTCGCCTGACAAGTCGCGGTAGTGTGAACCGGCACTTAGACTGCTTTAATACAAAGGTTACGCCTTCCTTTCAGTGATTGGGTGTGGCAGTGTATACAGTGACATACTTGGCAACAGTCCTGATTTTCCTGGGACAATCCCATTTTTGGGACCCTCGTCCCGATTACTATCCGGGGATTTTGCTTTTGTCCCGGGAAAATCGTGAATGTTTCAGGCATAAAAACGCCGGCGGGCTACAAAAAGATGGCCATCACATTTCCCCTTGTGTTCAGTGGAGAGGGGAGGGGCAGCCAATCGGCTGCTCTCTTCAGTGTACAGTGAACAATTCTCTTACACTGAAGCCTATTGGCTGCATGGCCCCGCCCCTCTCCACTGAACACCCTTGAAAGGAATTGTAGCTGCTACTGCTGGGGACATGATACACTGTAATAAAGGTGATCGCCACTGCCTGGGGATGCTGATATGAGGAGGGGCTCACTGCCTGGGGACACCTGGTGGCAAGTGACACACTCAGGGCTAACACTGATTCTACATTATGGTGAGTTGAACTATTTCATTTTATATTTCAATGTAATAATCAAAATAATGTGCTTTAATCATCCTGACACTATAACAACCATGGTGCCGGGATGATTGAAGTGCTAACACCAGGTGTTTGGAGTATCCTTATCTGCTGATTTGTTAAACTCCGGACTACACATTTCTACTGTGGTGTAGGATCTGGGCTAGAGGTCGACCGATATATCGGCCGATATTTGCCATTTTTTAATTAATCGGCATCGCCGATTGTGCTGATAAAAAGCCGGTTTAGAACTACAGCAGGACTTTGAAATGACTTCTGTAATAGAAGTCAGTGTAAGTTGCCTGAGTCATCATAGAAACTACTTTCCTCCTCTCTGGGCAGTCTGCCAAGAAAAGAACAGAAAGATACAATGTTTACACTTGAATGAATGTCATCTCAGTGTGTAGAAGTTCTCAGTTTAACCATTTAAAGACTAAATCTTTTCTGACACTTGTTGCTTACAAGTAAAAATCCAGTATTTTCTGACAGAAAATCACTTAGACCCCCCAAAAATTATATATATTTTTTTAGCAGAGATCCTAGGGAATAAAATAGCGGTTGTTGCAATATTTTATGTCACACGGCATTTGCACAGAGGTCTTTCAAATGCATTTTTTGGGGAAAAAAATACACTATTTAAAAAATAAAATAAAAACAGTAAAGTTAGCCCATTTTTTTTTTTTTTCGTCCAAAAGTTTTGACTACCTGTTTTTATTTAATATATAGCTTTTTTTTTTTTTTATCTAAATCATACATACAAGTAAACTGATTGGAGGTTTGTTTTGTTTAATAAATGTTTAAATGTAAGAAATTTTCTGTATCACTTATGAAGGCTGCTTTCACACTGGAGCGTTGATGGTAAAACTCAAGTTTTAGCGGCTCTTTACCATCATTTTAGCGGTGCTATTTGGCTGCTAGTGGGGCACATATAACCCACCTAGCGGCCAAGGAGGTGGTTAAATGCGCCCATGAAGCACTGCTGCCAAATCGCATTGCATGCGCTTCGGCAGTGGTGCCCATTCATATCAATGGGCAGGAGTGGTGGAGGAGCGGTATACACCACTCCAAACGTGCTGCTTGCAGGACTTTTTTTTAAGATCCTGCCAGCGCATCGCCTCAGTGTGAAAGCACTCTGTCTTTCACACAGACTGCAGGGGAGCCATTTTGCAGGCACTTTACAGGCGCTATTTTTAGCCAAAAAGCGCCTGAAAAACACCCCAGTGGGAAATGTGTGTTAGATCAAGGGGGATTAAAAAAAAAATAATAATAAAAAATAAATAAATAAAATAAAATCGGCCTAACATATCGGCCCAAAAAAATCGGCATCATATATCGGCTATCGGCCGCCATGATTTCTAAATATCGGCATCGGCCAGAGAAATACCCATATCGGTTGACCTCTAATCTGGGCCTGCTGTCCCTCGGCCCTCTTCTGCCCTCCTCCCTTCTTCTTTCTTCTTCTCCTTTCTCCCTCCTTCTTTCTTCTCCTTTCTCCCTCCTTCTTTCTTCTTCTTCCTTTTCCTTCTCCCTCCTCCTTCTTCCTTTTCCTTCTCCCTCCTCCTTCTTCCTTTTCCTTCTCCCTCCTCCTTCTTCCTTTTCCTTCTCCCCCCTCCTTCTTCCGTCTCTCATTCATCTCAGACTCTAACCACCCCCCTTTTGAACCATGCCCATATAAGCCACGCCCATTCGTTTGCACAAACCACGCCCATGTTTCTATGTCACGCCTACAAACGCATGCCCCGTTCCCTCATAATAAAACTCTGCCTACCACCAAAATAACGCATGCCAATATAAAAAAAAAAAATTTCTTTTGGCAACTATGCAGTGATTGCGTGCATTCTAATTCACATGGTTACATGATGGTTTATATAAGCGGGGTCACTCTCCTGTATATTTCCTGCAGTTATCTGGGAACAATGAAGTGCTGTTCATGAAGCTTGATCTTGCCTCTATTGCATCCATAAGGTCGTTTTGCAAAGCATTCCTTGATAGTGAGCCACGGCTGGATATACTAATCAACAATGCAGGTAAGGAGATGTACATAATGGCCTCTGGGTAGAACCAGAACATTCTATTCATTACCGTTACAGTGTTGTGGGTATAAGTACTGCGTATGTCCTAGTGATTAAAGCCTAGTACCCACGATCAGAAAATCGTACAAAAAATACTGCTTTTGAAGCAATCGTACAATAATCTGATCGTTCTTACACAGCTTTTATCTGAAATTATTTGAAGGTACATACAGTTTTTGTCCAAAAATACAATACAATACATTACATCACTTCTGAAATTTTTATTCGGTCATATGAGAATTTTCGTACTCTTCATTTTCAATATGGAGACTAGCAGCCAAAAAAAATATCATTCATTCAATAAACTCATCATGTGTACCAGCCTTTAAGCAGGGCATACACGCACCTACTGGTTGAACAAAAACAAAACCGACAGATACCTGCATCAAAGCAAGTGATATCCCCTGCCACGCTATTGTATTCTGACAGCAGGTATTCCCGTCCCCATGTCAGAATACACAGATCAGTGCTGCAGCCATTGGCTGCAAGCGCTGATCAAATACTGATTTTCCAGAATGACTGTACAACAGAAGCTGGTCATTAGACTGGCATGTGTTGAACAAAGGAGTACATACATACTGAAAGTCACCTGGTTCCTGCTTAACCGGCCAAATTTCGGTATGCCTTTGCCTGGATTAAGGGTAGTTTAGTTGGGTATCTACAAGGTACTCGCTGTGCAATAGAGCTAGAAGGACAAATGCTGTAGCAACTGTCTGAAGCTAGTTAGTGGTTGCAAACCCTCCCCCACAACTTTGTCCCATGTAAATCAGCATAAAAAACCCTAATGAACACTGCTTGTAGATATCTCCTTACTTGCTTAGTATTGTTGTAATCCTTTTTGTTCTTTAGAATGAAGTCCCTGAGCATGCCCAGATCTCCCCTGATTTACGGCACACTCTGTCTTATCTATCTGCTATCAGGACTTCCTACCGCACAACACTGAACTCCCAGGAGACTTCAGACTCATTCAGAGCTTCCTCCTACACATCATGTGACTATGTGACATGACATTCAATGTAAACCTGGCCATTAATGCAGTCTTATCAGCTGATAAGACTGACAAAGGAAAACATTAGACATTGACACAAGTAAATACTATGAAATAAAACAAGCTATGAACAGGGAAGCAGGGTTGCCATAGAAACGTTGGATTGAGAAGGAGGCTTGGTTAACAGTACAGGAAGTGCTCAATGTAAGGGCGGACATACACTCCACTGTGGACTCAGAAAACAATACTTAAGATGGCGCTGCCTAACCCCTGGAAACAAGTTTTTTAAAGTTTCTTTAAACAGTGGATTACAGTAGCTATAGTCTGATAATTACTTATTATAATGGACTAAATGAAGAGAAGCATCAGAGTGGAAGAGTTTACTTCCTCTTTAACCAGTGGGTTGAATGGGGGAAAAATAAACTGAGATCCCTGCATCCACACAAGAGATGTTGATGCAAGGATCTCCCCCGCTGCGCTATTGTATTTTGACGGGGGACTTCTCCTGGTCAGAATACACTGATCAGCATTGCGGTGTGGCTTTCCAGCCAGATCATTCAATAGAAGCCAGTCTAACAATCGGCTTTTGTAACAGTGGTAGGCATGGATCAAAATTCATTGGGTTCAGCATGAATCGGTCAAAATTTCCATGTGCGTTTACCCAGCTTTAGTAATGGGTGGCCATTAAATGTATACAGTATCTCACAAAAGTGAGTACACCCCTCACATTTTTGTACATTGTATTATCTTTTCATGTGACAACAATGGAAGAAATTACACTTTGCTACAATGTAAAGTAGTGAGTGTACAGCTTGTATAATAGTGTCAATTTGCTGTCCCCTCAAAACAACTCAACATACACGGTAAAGCCCCTTTATTCCTATCTGTAACTAATGGCCCTGGGGCCCAGGGCTATAGTACCCAGACTTCTCTGAGAAAATCAGGGGTGGCTTGTAATGTTGGCCAATTGGCACTGGATCCTGCACGCAGCTCTAACCAGGGCGCATGTTTGGCAACATCACTGACGGAGTGCTCCACGGGTCCAAGGCTGTGATCCCCCTGAGGAGATGTTGGGTCCCTTTGGGAAATCCCCTCTGTGATGGCTGAAGATTGAGCCTCGTATCAGCCCTGTGGACTGGATTGATGAGAGCCTGCTTGGGTGTAAGTCCCTTATGTGGCTGTGCTCAATAGTTTATCTAAGCACGTGGTCCATTTATACAACGTGCTGCTGGTGGAGGGGTGGCTGTGTTAACTACAGTCTGTGCTGAGAAGTCCTACTAGTGTGCTGTGGCTGCGCCTCACTGAAGTTTGCTGTGCGCGGCACCACTGTGATGATATTCAATGGCAGCAAGTCTTGACGGCATGGGATGTGAGCAATGACCTCATTGGCACATACAGTTGAAATTTTGGATGCCCAGGGCACCTGAAGCACTATCAACAGGACAACAGTGACACGGACGGTGGACCCTTCCTTCAAGTATTTTGGGTAGATTGTATGTTGACTCACTAGGTATCTTGCTACAGCAGACCTGCCACTCAGCTGGGTGGCCATTACTTCTTTTCCTGGGGTAAGGCGTATTGACCTTGAGGGAGCCGTAATGGAGCAGAATCGGAGTTGGAGGGAAGGACTAAGGCGTGGACTCCCACATCCCTTGGGTAGTAAGGCCCCTCTGCATAGTTTTCTCTGTGACGGCTCCCCTAAAGGGTCAGAACACTTCTGAATCCTTGCCTTTATGTGGGTTTTTCACCACACATTTCTCCAGTTGCAATGTGCCCAGGGAGGATTATTTATTTATTTATTTATTTTGCAGCCAGGGTTTCTCGCTGGGGCTTTGGCATGCCTGAGACACACACAGCCACTCTTCCTTTCCACATGAGGAAGTGGAGGAGGCTGATGAGGATCAGGATTTCTCTTTGGGAGTATCCTCATTGGAAGAGGCTCAGAGAACTGGTCTGTCTCGGGTGTAGAGGACCATGGTTGTGTTTTTGTAGGACGCAGTTAAAACAAATGTTATACTGTCACTTTTAGAATCTACTTCTTTTAGTCACAGGGTTTGGGTCCTGGCACCAACCAAAAATTTTACACTTTTTTTTTTTTTTCTGTGCACCTGATGGCAGGAAGTGATGCGTGCTGCTTTGGGCTTTCCCAGATAAGGTGTTTGCACCCTATCTGGATGTTTACTCAGCAGTAACCTATGGGGGAGGTGTTCTCCAGCTGTAGACCCAGCTATTTCTTACTTAAACAAGACCTTGATGGTCTCCGTGAATAAGGTTCCGGTCTTTAAGAAAGCTATGGATAATAGGTTGTAAACTCTCTAGACTGGACGTCTACCAGGGCAATTGGTGCCTCTTGGGCTTTCCGACATCAAGCGTCTGTTTCTCAGGTGTGTAAGGCGGCGACCTGGTTGTCCGTTCACACTTTTACAAAATTTTACAAGGTTGATGTGAGTGCATCTTCGGATGCTTGCTTCAGTTGCAAGGTTTTGCAGGTGGCTGTTTAAGGTTGCAACTCCTCCGTTGAGGAGCTCTGGTTGTTATGGGTGGAGTTATTGTTTGCTGTTCCCACCCCTCGTTTCTTTGACACTGCATGGGGATGTCCCTAAGTTCAAGAAGAGCTGCTGTGTCCGTCAATGAACAATAGAAAATACGATTTTTATAATCTCTGTAAAATCCTCTTCTCTGAGGTTCATTGACAGACACAGCACCTACCCCTCCTATTTCTGTTTGTACTGCTTTTGACTGTACTGGATGCCGTGTGAGGGGTTATAGCCAGTAGGACCGCCCACTGGGCGGTACTGTGCAAGTGTTGCTGTTTTTAACCCTTTCTGCCTAGTCCTCTCCTAAAGGGGCACTCTAACCCTAAGGTCAAGAAGAGCTGCTGTGTCATTCAATGAACTTCAAAGAAGGATATTACTGTGAGTACAAAAATCCTATTTTTACGGCTTCTATTCAAAGCCAAATGGAGACGTCCAGCCTATTCAGGGCCTCAAGGGCCTCCACAAATTTTTGCAAGTGCAAAATTCAGGATGGAGTCTACCAAGTCAATGATTATTTCACTTCACCTCCACCAGGGGGCTTCCTGACAGTAGTGGATATCAAGAATGCCTGTCTGCACATCCTGCTCTTTTGCCCTCCTTGAGAAATTTTTAAAGTTTGCTGTGGAGCATAACCACTACAAGTTTGATGTTGCCATTCCACTGATCCTAGCATATTTGCCAAGGTTGGATTTGTATCTGGGGCTTTTGAGAGGGTACCTGGATGACCAGCTTCTTTGAGAACTACTGCTCAGACTGTGAGGTTAAACATCCATCAGATGGTGTAGTTCCTGGAGCGGTTCATCTTTTAGGTACTGAACCTCCCAAAATCATCCTTTTTGTCTTGACAAATGTCTGGACACTGTTCTATCCAAATGTTTATTCCACAGGAAAAGTATTTTCTTCTGATCTCAGTTGCAGCCCCAAGGAATGCTCAACCTGTGGCCCTACATGCCTCTCCTATCATGCCTCTCCCTTTTGGGAGTCGTGCTTGTAACGGCCAGCCTTGCAATGCCTCATGAGACTTGTAGTTCTGCAACAGATGGAGGGCCACAGGTTGAGGACATATGCTCTAAGGTCTCTGAAAAACCCTCAATCAGCTTCTGCATGAGGATGCTGGGGAAGACTGTCTCCATATTTGATGCAGTTCTGCAACTCCGCATCTGTTTCAGCCGTTGACATTTGTAAGGCTGGTACCTAGTCTTCTGTTCACGTTTACAAAGTTTTACCTGGTTGATGTCTTTGTTCCTGTGGAGGACCGTTTTGGGCAGAGGGTCCTTATTTGGCTTTGTTGTGGGATCTTACATTGTTCTGTTTTGGGGGTTAGGGGCTTGTTGCTGTTGCCCACTCCTCATATTCAGTGCTCTGGGACATCACCATTGTTATGGAAACCCTGTGTCCCATGATGTATTAAGAAATAAGGATTTTTGGTTGACTTATAAAAAATGTTCTCTTTGGGTACATCACAGCACACAAAAAATCTTCCCTCCTTGTATGGTTCCTCATTGCTTGCTACAAAACTGAGGCTGTACTGTGCAGCAGGATTATGCCTGGATAGGGAAACCTGCCACCTGAAGAAGGCATCATAACCCAGCAGTTCTGGATATGAAACAAAACTTGTGTCCTATGTTCTCAAACATATTTTTTTTTTACTAGTAAGCCAAAAATCCTAATTGTTCTGCCTTAAAATACAGTAGAACTCTACTCTCTCCCTCCAACATTTTGAGGATAGGTGTACTTGGGTCAATTCCACCCTGCTTAAAGAGCGGCAAATCTTGTAACAAAGGGGCACCCCACGCAAATTTGACAGGGTATAGGAATTATGGTTACAGACCCCTGGCCTTGCCCCACTAGCCTTGGTGTCCCTTTTGGATATTTTGATTGATTTACTCTGCTTTCTTCCATGCATCTACGCTATAATCTCTTAACTTGTACAGTTACTTGGCTTGTTTTTTTATCTGGTTTCTGACAGTAGTGCATTGCACTTAAAGCGGAGTTCCACTCATTTTTTGGTTTAATAAAAGCCAGCAGCTACAAAGTCTAGCTGCTGACTTTTAATAAACACACGCATTTGCCTGTCCCAGGGTCCAGCAATGCGGCCACCCGAAGCCTCGGTTCTCCCTCCCCGGTGCCAGTGTTCCGTCAGATTAGGAGACCCGTCCGATCTGGTAATGGAAGTGACATTCCACTGCGGCCAGATTGCTTCACCCCGTACTCGGCTGCAGTAAGTCTATAGTCAGAAGGCCCCAAGCAGACATCTCTTTACACCCACCGAAGTCTTGCATTTCACTTATTTTTACAAGTAAACTGAGATCATATAGTGAAATACAGTATTTAGACGTTTTTGACAGTTTTGATGTTGAATTTTAAAATTAGCGGCAAGCCTTCCTGATCTCCAAAGGTTTGATAATCTGACAGAACACCGCTGATTTTTAAAATCGAAAAAGTCTGGCTGGTAAAAATAAGTGTAAAATGCAAGACTTCGGTGGGTGTAAAAAGATGTCTGCTTGCAGCCTCCTGACTGTACGATTGGTGTGGCAGAGTGCGGGATGTACCAAGATGGCCATGACGGACCATCACTTCCGTTACCGAATCTGACGGAACACCGGCATCACTAGTGTGGGCCCCCGCTATTACAGCTTGCAGCTTCACAGCCAGGTGCGCACTGCACATGCGCGAGTTGTGCTGCGTGTCCTGATTAGCCAAGCAATTTTCTGGGACCTATGACATGTCCCAGAAGACTGCAGGGAGAGAGGAGTCTCCTTGATGGCGCGAGCGAAGTGGTAGCTGGGTACCTGTTAAAACTAGGTTACCCCCCCAAAAAAAAGACATGCTGAATGCAGCATGTCAGGGGGTTAGGAGTCCTTAAAGCTTTAAGGCATGCTATAGTTCTGATAAATTCTTAATTTTACTTCGTAAGGACAGTAACTGTTCTTCCTTAGATATTCTGGATGTGTCTTATTTTGTTAATCTCATTTTTACCCCTTTTCTCTTGTGAGAAATGGGGAATGAGCGGTGTTGTGTATGATTTTAGGATATATTGCTCATTCTAACAGCTATATCTACATTCCTGAAGTAACTGTATTTACTGTATAACATTATTTTGACTTTTCATTACATTTTTATTTTTAAATAAAACATTATTTTGACTCTAAATGCTGCTCACGGCTGTAATGCTGTGGGAATATATGGCTACTGTCTTTCTTGTGTATTTCCCTATTTTCTTGTTGCTTTTTGGGTTATTTTGTGTTTTTGAAAACCTACAAAACTCCTAATAGATGTTGATTTAAAAAAAAAAAAAAACAGAAGCTATCGCTAAGAAAAATATGGTAATTTTATAGAAACTGAAATGGTAAAAGTATTCAGAGCTGATGTGTAAAGGATTGAATGATGTGCAAGTATCTGCAGCCCTAATCGTGTTATATGTTTTGATCCCTGCAGGCCTGCAGGCTAAAGGCAAGACAGAGGATGGCTTCAATATGGTCTTTGGCGTCAATCACCTAGGGCATTTTCTACTGACTCATTTACTTCTGGATCGCCTTAAGCAGTGTACCCCAAGCCGCATTGTTGTTCTTGCATCTAATACCCATAAGTTGGGAAGAATCAACTTTAAGAACCTAAACCCGGCTGGTGAAACCTGGCTAGAAATATTTAGAGCCTATAGCGACAGCAAACTTGCAAATGTTTTGTTTGCCAGAGAGTTGGCCAACCGATTACAAGGAACTGGGGTGACTTGCTACTCTGTCCATCCAGGTATGTAACAAAACTCATTGCATAAGCAGGGTATAGAGTAGCAGCCGTATTCTACCTGTAGCAAATTTACCCTTGGCTTGCTTCTTCTTTTGTCAGTTCCCCATGGTTTCAGAGATCTGCACCTTTTTGAAGTTAACTGGTATACTGCTTTAATTGACACTTTCCCTAAAACAGATATTACAGGGTGTGAAGTAAAAATATGCATTCATTTCATATTGACCAGTGACAATTTTAACCCTTTTGCTTCTAAATACGTGGCCTACACTTTTACAGCTGGCTGAAGTGTGGGATCGCTCATATTGCAACAAGCAGGGTCCCTGAGCTCTCCTGCTCCTTCTGGAGCATCTTTTTGTTGGTGGTAGAAGGAATAGCGCCTAATCTGACACTGAGTAGTTCCTGCCCATGTAGCAGCCTATAGCATTCACTGCCCAAAGTGCAAGCACACTTGAAATCCTAGATCAGGTCTAACTCGCAATGTACAAAGACTGTCTGCCACCCAGCCTCCATGCAACACTCTCCAGTCAGGGAGAAAAGAATATTCTTGAGGCAAACTTCCTTCAGACCGTTAGCCAAGCACATTCTGAGACCCAACAGCAGCTCTTTTTAGTACTACACACTGGCTACCCCTTAGGGGCAGCAGCCCCATTAGAAGGATCCTGCTGAACAGCTCTCCCAAATATTTTATCTTCTCCATTCGCCTTCTGAGCACCCCTACCCAGGCATTGACAGAGGTCCGAAAAATATTCATGTGACTGACCCTTCCACTCAATCACTGGGAGCTTCTTCAAGAGGCAGACAGGAGTAATCAACCTCCAAGCTTGGGGGGGGGGGGGGGGCACAGGCGTGGAAATGGATTGCTACTTCACTTAGTACAGCAGAGCCAAAACCTACATTTTATCTGACTAGGGCAGGATGCTACAATAACGTTTGGGGTTTTAACACCTTCAGGCCTAAAATGTGCATTTAAAAAAAAAATGTATATGTATGTTGGCTGCAGAACCATGACCATAGGTGCTCCTGGACCGATGAGTCAGAATTTCCAATATCTATCTGGCAGTAGCAGGAGGCAGTTTATTAGCTGAAGAGCTGGAGTGCCATACTATGAGTGTCTGTCTGATTTGGTCAGAATCAGTGGTGTCCTCAAGGCTGAGAAATATAGTCAGATAATTATACATCATGCTATATCATCAGAGGCATGTGATTGGGCCCCAAATGTATTCTGCAGCAGGATAACGACCCCAAACATACAGCCAATGTCATTAAGAACTATCTTCATTGTAAGGAACAAGAAAGTTTGTCTGGGATTACATGAAGAGACGGAGGGATTTGAGGCAGCCTACATCCACAGAAGATCCGTGGTTAGTTCTCAAAGGTGTTTGGAACGACCTACCTGCAGAGTTCACACAAGCACTGTCAGGTTTATTTGACTAAAACCGGAGATAGGAAAATCTGGTTAAGCTTGCATGGTAGCCAATCGGCTACCTAAATTCAGCTTGTTCAACTAAGCTGACAGAAAAAAAAAGCTGTTTCTGTGCAGAGCTGCACCAGATTTTGCACTGTTTTAGTAAATCAACCCCAGTGTGTACCTAGAGGAATGAACACTGGTTTGAAGCCAAAAGGTGATCACACCAAATATTGATTTTGATTTCTCTTCTGTTCATTTACTTTACATTTTGTTAATTGATAAAAATAAACTAACCCTTCTATTTCTGAAAGCATTCTTAATTTACAGCATTGTTTCACAACTGCTTAAAATGTATGCAGTCGTGTGTTTGTGTGTATATAGTTGCCCATGGCAGTGATATAGTGGTAGGTGAACATTTTAAAAATATGAATTTAGAAAGGGGGGAAAATTAAAACCTGTGATTACATGTGTTAACTAGGTTCAGTAATCATTACTATATTTTTTGACAGTAGCCATCTGTTTCATCTGCATATGTGGCTAGTTGTACATTGTGCTCAGGAAGAGACTTTTGTGTCAGTAGTGAGTACTCTGGAGGCATAGAAAAAATAATTATTTGTGTAATCTCTCTCCTCTTTACAGGGGTAGTTCTCACAAATTTAGGACGCAACTTCCCATCCTGGCTTCAGGTGGCACTTTTCCCTTTTCTTTGGCTCTTCCTTCGGACACCCATGGATGGTGCACAGACCTCTATTTACTGTTCTGTAGAAGAAGAAATTGAACAGTTCAGTGGACGTTACTTTAACAACTGCCAGGTTGAACAGGTCCCAGCCCACGCCCGTGATGACGCTGTGGCCAAGAAGCTGTGGGAAGTTAGTGAGGATCTCCTGGGCCTGAACAAATAATTATTCCTCATATCCTTTAACTTCAGGGATGTTCCAAATTCTGCCTAAACCTTTGTAGTAATTTACGGTTTCATATTTCAGGGAATAACCAAGTTTGGTTTAAATGAAAGGTTTAAATATGGTACCTAAACTTGGTTATGTAATGCTGGAGTAAAAATTCTTGAGTCTAGGAATTTTTTTTTTCTCTTTTCCTGGTTGTAGAGATCTGGTTATTTTAGAGCAAGTGGGCCAAAATCTCCCCCCCCCCCCCCCCCCAAGTAGACCACATTCCTCGCTCATCTATGTATAGACCTTTATATCTCACCCCTTTAGAAAAAAATGCTGATTTGGCGGAGGTTCTAAATGGTTTCTTAAAATGAGCACACATTGTATACATATCTGGAACCACTGAATAGTTTCTCGTGTCTCTCTGAATTCTGGTGGCATAACCTCTGTTCTTGAGCTTTGTGTTTCCATTTATAATAACAAAGGCCGACTCCCCCTCCTTCTTCATAATATAAAATAATCAAAAATTTGAGAATGAAAACTGGAGAAGGGGAAGACCCCGCAGGAAGAGTGAGACTATTGTAAGAATGAAAACACAGCCAGAAACAATAGCAGGGAATGTCCAGTAGTGGTTTATTCCACTACTTGACCTGTAGCTGACATCTTTCTTTTAGGTGGACTGACTATAGTAAAGCATTTCTGTGGCTGTTGCAATTTTAGGATCTGTTCAGCCTTTTCGACGTGACACTCTGTCTTTATGTTCTGAAATTTTGTTTTGGATGTTTGTTATATATATATATATATATATATATAACAGTCAGTGTCCAATTTTGTCTGCCACAATATTGCAGTTCCGCTGAGTTGCTGATCTCCACCATTTCTAGTAAGTAAAAAAAAAAAAGCTCAGTTTGTAGGCGCTATAACTTTTGCATAAAACGATCAATATATGCTTATTGGAATTTCTTTTACCAAGCATACGTAACAGAATACATATTGGCCTAAATTGATCAAGACTTTTTATTTTCTTTTATTTTTTTTGTTTTGAATCTCTATTCGTGGGCGGGGGTGGGGGCATAAATTTGATTTGGGTACAGCATCGCACAATTGTCAAACAGTGTCGCAAAAAATGGTCTGGTCATGAAGAGGGGTAATCTTTGTGTTTTTTTTTTTTTTATTTTATTTTTTTTGGGAGGTTTTTTTCGCCTCTAGGACCGGTCATCCTTATTTCTATTTCAAGGGATGTTTTTACATTGCTTGTAATAGGAATAAAAATGATTTAGAAAAATCAATACAATTTAAGTGCCCCATTCCTCTGAGCACAGAAGAAAACTGGTAAGCAAGTCAAGTTGCACACATATACTTAAAGGGTATCCGCACCACACATGTGCGGTATCACCGCGGATATTGGAGCCAGAGCAATAATGGGGCAGCAGGCAGGAATGTTCTCATCCTCCAAAATCAATTTAACTTAAACTTAAATGAAATGCATACAAGAGTTGGATATACAGTGGGGACGGAAAGTATTCAGAGCCCCTTAAATTTTTCACTCTGTTATATTGCAGCCACTTGCTAAAATCATTTAAGTTCATTTTTTTCCTCATTAATGTACACACAGCACCCCATATTGACAGAAAAACACAGAGTTGTTGACTTTTTTTTGCAGATTTATTTAAAAACTGAAATATCACATGGTCCTAAGTATTCATACAGTCATGAGTCTTTTTGGGAAAGATGCAACAAGTTTTTCACACCTGGATTTGGGGTCTTCTGCCATACCTCCTTGCAGATCCTCTCCAGTTCTGTCAGGTTGGATGGTAAACATTGGTTGACAGCCATTTTTCTCTCCAGAGATGCTAAATTGGGTTTACGTCAGGGCTATAGCTGGGCCATTCAAGAACAGTCACGAAGTTGTGAAGCCACTCCATTATTTTAGCTGTGTGCTTAGGGTCATTGTTTTGTTGGAAAGTAACACTTTGGCCCAGTGTGAGGTCCTGAGCACTCTGCAGAAGGTTTTCGTCAAGGATATCCCTGTACTTGGCCGCTTTCATCTTTCCCTCAATTGCAACCAGTGGTCCTGTCCCTGCAGCTGAAAAACACCCCCACAGGATGATGCTGCCACCGCAATGCTTCACTTTTGGGACTGTATTGGACAAGTGATGAGCGGTGCCTGGTTTTATCCACACATAACGCTTGGAATTGAGGCCAAAAAGTTCAGACCAGAAAATCTTATTTCTCACCACCTTGGAGTCCTTCGGGTGTTTTTTCTAAAAAAAAAAAAAAAAAAAAAACTTGCAGGCTTTTATGTGTCTTGCACTGAGGAGAGGTTTCCGTCGGGCCACTCTGCCATAATCCCCCGACTGGTAGTGGGCTGCAGTGATGGTTGACTTTCTACAACTTTCTCCCATCTCATGACTGCATCTCTGGAGCTCAGCCACAGATCTTTTGGGTTCTTTTTTACCTCTCTCACCAAGGCTCTTCTCCCCCGATAGCTCAGTTTGGCTGGACTGCCAGCTCTGGGAAGGGTTCTGTTCGTTCCAAATGTCTTCCATTTAAGGATTATGAAGGCCACTGTGCTCTTAGGAACCTTAAGTGCAGCAGAAATTTTTTGTAACCTTGGCCAGATCTGTGCCTTGCCAAAATTCTATCTCTGAGCTCTTCAGGCAGTTCCTTTGACCTCATGATTCTCATTTGCTCTGACATGCACCGTGAACTGTAAGGTTTTATATAGACAGGTGTGTGGCTTTCCGAATCAAGTCCAATCAGTATAATCAAACACAGCTGGACTCAAATGAAGGTGTAGAACCATCTCAAGGATGATCAGGAAAAAATAGACAGCACCTGAGTTAAATATGAGCGTCACAGCAAAGGGTCTGAATACTTCGGACCATGTGATCTTTCAGTTTTTCTTTTTTAATAAATCTGCAAAAATGTCAACAATTCTGTGTTTTTCTGTCAATATGGAGTGCTGTGTGTATATTAATGAGGGAAAAAAAAAATAACTTAAATGATTTTAGCAAATGGCTGCAATATAACAGAGTGAAAAATTGGGTCTGAAGGGGGTCTGAATACTTGCCGTGACTGTTTATTGTTGGTTTCAAAACAGTATTACATCCACTTATTAAGACTAAATGAATAAACTTTAAGCAACCTAGCCACTACGACTCGAGCTGCATATAATAACTTAGACTTTAATAACTTTCCAACCATATAAATATAAACTAATGACTTTAAAATCTTACATACTAGTCCCCCTTTGTGGTGGTGACACCACCACATAACTACAGCCGCGACAAAAAAAGGGGAGGGTAGGAGGGGAACACCACAGCTACGTCTTCTGCAGCCCTTTTTTTTTTGGCTAAATCCAGGTTTATCCGGATTTTCCCGGGCTAATACATGAGACCCTAGTAGGGGGTCACCTATGGGCGGCACAGTGGTGTAGTGGTTAGCACACTCGCTTAGCAGTAAGGTGGGTCGCTGGTTCAAATCCCAACCATGACACTACCTGCCTGGAGTTTGCATGTTCTCTTGGTACTCCAGTTTCCTCACGCAATCCAAAGACATGCAAGTAGGTAAATTGGCCCTAGCATATGAATGGGGACCTTGGATTGTAGGCTCCTTGAGGGTAGGTACATGTGATGTGAGGTGAGTGTGCAATGTACAGGGATAGGGACAATTGTAGACCCCTCACTCAGGTTGAACTGGATGGACTGGTGTCTTTATTCAACCTTACTAACTATGTAACCTGTGACCTCTCCCAAGCCACGTGAATACCGAAGGTCCCCCTGAGAGCAGAGCTCCGAGGGGGAACTTGAAAAGGCCTAATCTGCTGCTCTCTCATGAGAAAAAGGGGAATTGAAACCGCCTTCCCCTTTTTCCCATCATGGGACAGCAGGCAGCAATGTTCTTATCCTCAAAATCAATTTAACTTAAATTAATAAAAGAGTTGGATATAAAAGGTCGTAGCTGTTTATTTTTGGTTTCAAAACCGTATTACTTCCACATATAAAGACTAAATTAACCTAGCCACTATAACTCAGGCTGCATAATAACTTATCCACTTTAATAACTTTTCAAAAGACAGAAACCCACAATGGGGCCATTTCAACCCAGAACCCCACACTGGCCATTTCAACACAGGAACTCAGGTCAGTATTGAAAATATCCAAGCCACTGTTAGATAAATGGATATCATCCTTTCTGTACAAACCTTTTAATCCACCCTTTAAATCTACATGTCTGAAAGATACAATACCTGACCCTAATAGCAACTTGGACACTGCTCTATTCACCTTTTTTTTCTAACGGGCGCATAGCAGGAGGATAGCCAACAAAGCCTTTGCACTACCTCAGAAAAAACTATAACGGAGTGATGAAAAGATGACTGTATTCTGATTAAATCATCCCTGATTCTATATATGATATCTAGAGTCATTCTTTTGTTTTCCAGTGTCATTCCCTCCAAGATGTATAGTTAATACATCAGGTGGGGGAAAACGCTGCATAAGCTTTCTTAATTCTATAAATCTGCCCAACGCATACCCCTCCTACCATACGAAAAAACCCTAAATTTATCTGGATCCAAGCCCAGGTTTTCAGTATATACTCTTTCTCAAGCTCTTAGTTGTGCCCAAAAAATGTACCAATGTCCAATAATCCAAATCACTCAGCATTTGCCTATAATGAATCAAAAAATGTTATTAGGACGAATATATAACAAATGGCTATTAGATTTCCATCTACCTACTTCCTTAATCAATTTATTCTCTAACCTCAACCTGGAAGCCTCTGTAGCTGCACCAATTCTAAATGAGACGTGAGCTGAGAATCTTGTAAATATTTTAAGGTCTTTAAAAATGTCTTCAGTACGCAAACAAATTGATATTTAGAGGGGAACCTGACTTGTGAATGAAAAAGCTTGACCACCCCTTAATGGTCTAATAAGAAAATAATTGTAGTAATGTAACTGGACAGATGGGAGAACCCTTACAGGCATATAAATTGATCCAAGTACCTTTTTACTAATATGTGTTTGACCTCTCAATAAAAAATTCCTAATTTTGTATTAGAAGAAATAATGTCAGAAAAATTAATTGAAAATAACTCAAACTCTAAGGCCGCGTACACACGGGCGGACTGTCCGCCCAACTAGGTTCGTCAAACAGTTTGACAAACAGTCAAAATTAGCATGAACGGACTTGACCACACACGACGAACGAACAGCCCGCTGAAAACTTGCGCGATGACGTGAATGGCACGTACGACGGGACGAGAAATTCGAAGTCCAATACACTGCAATGCAACCTTCGCCGTGTAAATTCTTTCTGAGCATGCGTGAGACTTAGTTTATCGAACAAGCCTACACACGAGCGGACTGTCCGCTCAAACCAAGTTTCAGCGGACAGTCTTACGGAAATTCCGAAAAACTTTGTTCGTCAGACTGTCCGCTGAAACTGTCCGCTGAAGCCCACACACGAGCGGACTGTCCGCTGAAACACTGTTCAGCGGACAAAGTTGGGCGAACAGTCCGACCCGTGTGTACGCGGCCTAAGAGCAGCAAAAAAGGTGCTGGCAAATACACTGACTCGAATGAAGAGAAACAAACCCTGTCTGTAACTGAGCAAATTATTCCCAAAACCGTAGGGGTAATAGGTTTGCATGAATCCGTTTTAAAATGAACCTTCTTATATCCTTTCAAACCCAGTTTAACAGAAAAACTGCATACAAGAAGGTAAATTATTAATTTTAAGAAAAAAATTTACTCCAAACAATGTTTTTTGAACATAGGACCACGAATATTTTTTAGTAAATAAAAAAATGATTTAAAATAAAGGACTTGTCAAAAACTGGCTCTTGTTTTATTACTTTTCACTGCTTTTTTGGTGAATGGATAGGAGTACGATGTACCCGATACCCATTCACATACAGGGGGGCTTCCAGATTCCAATAAGCCCCCCCCCCCCCCCCCCCGCAGACCCAGACAAACACTAGCAACTAGCTATATACAGTGAATGTAAAAAAATAAACACACACACATTGCAAAATCATGTTAAAAAGGCAGTACTTTCATTTTGGATGCAGGTCCATTGAAGTCTGTTACATGCAACATGCGAAAAAACACACAAAAATGCATTGATCCATAGGAATCCATATTGAAAAAGATTCACTGTATTTTGTCAAAATGCATTAAAAAAACGCATTAATGGGAATTGAGCCTAAAGTATAATTTTTGAGTCCCCATCTTGGCAGAATTAAAGTAGCTAAAGTTATTCAAGTATATATTTTGTCTGATAATGTCACATTCCTGCTTCCTTCTGAAATGTGTTTTACACTAATAAGCACTAAAGAATAATCTAATCTAGACATCTCCGATTTAGGGAGATTAAAATAGATAGCGTTCTAGTTTTTGATAATGTAGCAGATATCAGAGCTGCTGGCATGATGGACAGTATTTTTTGGAAATAGTCCTGTAGCTAGCAAAGCAGCTTCATCATATTTAGAGCTACTGAACGTCTGTTCCTTAAGCCTGCATTGCAACAGAAAAGGCTGGACAGAACACTCTTAGACCCCTTTCACGCTGAGGTGTTTTAGCGCTAAAAATAGCCCCTGCAAAGCGTCTGAAAACTGCCTCCCATGCCGCCCGGGTGCTTTCACACTGGGGCGGTGCGCTTGCGGGACGTTAGAAAAAGTCCTGCAAGCAGCATCTTTGGGAGCGGTGTATACAGCACACCTAAACCGCCCCTGCTCATTAAAATAAATGGGCAATGCCTAGAAAGTCTTTTAACACCTGCTAGCAGCCAATGAAAGGGTTAAAAGTGCCGCTTAAACAGCGGTAAAACGCCGCTAAAATTTGTGGCATTTTACAACCAAAGCGGCCGGCGCCCCAGTGTGAAAGGGGTTTTAGAGTAAATACGTGGATTTTCTGCATAACTGGATACTGGTAAACCTCTAACTGTTTTTTGTTTTCTTTTGATTCAGATGTCTAGTGACATATAGCACCCACGGGTAAAGGTTCAGGAAAAGGAGCAAAAGATCTAAGGAACTGATATTGCAGTGATATTTTTTGGTATGCTCTTGGCTTCCTGTCCAGTTTTCCCCTTATAGGAGAACTAATAATTATAATGTTACTACCAAAGACATCTGACCAAATGCTACACAGCAGCAAAGTTGCATAGAAGTCTAAATTGTATTTTTCTATACATTTTATAGAACCTGTTACTCAGGTATGAATATTAAAGTAACCCTGTCACCACGTGGCCAGTTGTAGAAGGAACAACCTGTAAAAAGGGACCTGATAACCCTCCTGGAAATCTGTCTCCTTCTTCCCTGGCCGCCGCAGGTATACCATACTTTTGGGTGTATAGGATATCTGCTCTCCTGTGATTCCTACTTCCAACTCGTACATTACTAAAGGACATAAGAGCCCCAGGAACAACCACTGCATGTGGCTGGAGAGCAGGTATTCAACTCACCTGAAAGGTCAAATACTTGCAACAGCCAGGATGAAAGAAAGCAATGGTGTTAAAACACAGACCAGCAGAAAGGTACGTTTATTTTCTCTTGTACAGGGTGTTCCCTTTACAGGTGTGACCCTGTGGTGGCTGCGAGCAGGTCTTGTAACATCACTATGCACATACGAGGGATTTACTTTGTTTTTGTCCTTATTCCTGCTGGTGGTTTATGCATGGATATGTTTTAATGATGCTATACCTGCCTTTGACTTTTGTGAGTGCATATGGTTTTATTTTAATAAAGCAAGCATAATAGTATTTCAGTATTGTATGTCTCTTATTCCTTTGGAGAAAGGGAGAAATGGAATTCCGATCCATAACATGGTTTTTATCTTCATAAGTCCAGTTGTAAGTAGAGTTGTTGCATTTTGGATGGATCATTTTGTCAGGTCACCTTGAGGCGAGGTGACAGGTGCACACCGAAGGATCAGGAGTGCACCGCAAGGTTGTGGACCCTACGGCTGACTGCTGCAGACGGGGGACAGATCCCACTGGGGTTAGAGCGTAAGATTCCCTGGGGCATGGAGTCTAAGAGCCAGCAGGTGTTCACCAGAGCCTCCAGTGGTGAGGATGGACTTGGCTGCAACTGGCTCCAGGTCGTGACCCCCAGGATCCCCCAGCTCACACCCACAGTAGGCAACAGGAGGATAGGGATGGTGAGGGACAAGGTCAGGGCCACAAGCAGACAAGAATAGTCGGGTACACGCCAAAAGGTCAGGATCACAGGCAAACAAGGATAGTCAAGACACGCCAAAGTCGGTAACGGAAAACAGTAGCAGAGCACACGGCAGGAAACGGGAAGCTAACACACAAAGGAATACACAATGGTTGATCAGCACTCATGGCCTGCAGTGCACAGCTTAATATAGGGCTCCCTGATAGGGCCTGGGGTGGAGCCATGCTTAGAGGGGAGGTTATAAAAACCACCAGGTGGAAGTGGCTGACCTCTTAGTCTGAAGACATGGGGGAAGGTAAGCAGACACAGGAAGATCACTGCGTAACCATGACAGTACCCTCCCTCTTACGAGGCCTCCCCTGCCTGGGTCCAGGCTTAAAGGGAAACTCCAGATGGAACCTCCTTAACAGACAGAGAGCAAAGACCTCAGATGCAGTGATCCAAGACCTCTCCTCAGGACCCAACCCTTTCCAAAGTACAAGGTACAGAAGAAGGCCTTTACGGAGCCGGGAATCCAAAACTTGACTAACCTCGTATTTTAGATTATCCCCAGAGACCGAAACAGAGGTAGGGAGAGGACTTGAGGACTAAAGGCTTTTTAGGAATGGGTAAGGGCATGAGAAGATCAGGGTCCCCCACACCCTTAAAGATGAGCTGGGCATCCATAACAGGACCACCAGACTGGGCAGAGGTCAGTGGATCCCTGAGGTCAGGTTGGTTAGAAAGTGACATGTCACAAGAGTCAAACTGGATAGCAGCAACACAAACAGAATGCAGAGAACCCTGAGAAAAAGATTGAAAACCCCTCCTGGCCGAATGAGGTATTCTATCCAAAGGATGGATTGAGCCTCTTAGCCTCTTAAACGGGTTTGAACGGACATAGTAGCATAAGGGTACATTACTGGACACAGACTCGGTAATTACTGGTGGGTTATAGGGTATCACTAGGTGATTGGAAACTGGCAAACCCTAGACAGGAAGTTCACTCCCCCATATAACCCCTCCCCCTACAGGAGGTACCTCAGTTTTTTTTCGCCAGTGTCTTAGGTGTTTGTCACAAGTAAAGATGTGCTGTGCTGAGCTCCACTGGAATATCCTTACTGGGGCCAGCTATGCAACCGGATCCATTCAAAGTGTCTTTTCCAGACAGAATTGGATGGTACCCGTGCTTCGTGTCCGAAGAGACGAGGTTTTACCTGTAACGCTTCTCTTTTCAGAGAGCTGAACCCTGGGATCCAGTATTTGTTTTTTTTCAGCCATATTCCTGGCACGGTGCTTTATGGGCCCAGAACTGCGGATCCCCCTATTCAAGGGGGCCGCAGTCTGAAGTTTTTTTCCGTACGGAGCCCACCGTGAGAGGCAGGGCTGGACTGGGACAAAAATTTGGCCCTGGACTTCATCCAGACCGGCCCACTCCAATTTTGCAAACGCGCACAAAAACAGTATAATGCGCACTTGCACGAGAGTGACGTCATCACGGCCCGGCTAGACACATAGCAGGAGTATGCAAACTCAGAAGCCGACAGCACACTGCTGGTGATCTTTTATTTTCCAGCCCCCCCACCCCCTGGTGTCCCCCTGTCACCTGCCCGAAGTCTGGCTCTGCATTATATATTTTAAAATAAACAACTAATGCGCACACCTATTTTTGATCAACCGCAGTAATGAGAAGCTGCCAACATCAAACAGGTTTAAGCCCCTTTCACACGGGACGGATCAGTAATGATCCGCCCCGTGATGATCCGCTCGCTCAGCGGGGATCGCTCCGTTGTCCCCGCTGAGCTGGCTGCGGACAGGGCGGTCTCCGCACACTGTGCAGGGACCGCCCTGTCAGATCTCTGCTCTCCTCTATGGGGATCGGATGCGCACGGACCGTCTGTCCATGTTCATCCGATCCGCTGTGCAGACTGTTGCGGAGGCGGATGAAATCTGGTGTCTGCAGATGTTCATCCGCAGACACCCGCTATCCCATAGGGATGAATGTATGCCCGTATTTCATCTGCAAACGGATGGATGAAATACGGACATATCATCCGCATGTGTGAAAGGGGCCTTACACAAAGCCACAGATAAATTGAATATATAGCAAAGGATGTGATGCTAACCAAAATAACATAAAAAAAATCCATTTGGTGCAAATAATGATTCAAATAATACAAAAAATCCAACATAGCTAAAAGTACATCAAACGTGTCAATTAATATTGAAATGTGCATAAAAAAAATTTCAGCAAAAAATTCGTATATAAACGATGCTTATAATTAAAACCATTTTATCCAAACTATGTCCTTGGTATTAAAGTGCAAAAAGAGTGCAAAAAAAAGGGGGGTTTTTAATTATAAGCATTTTTATATATGATTTTTTTTGCTGAAAATATTTTTATGCACATTTTAATATTAATTGACAGTTTTGGTGAACTTTTAGCTATGTTGGATTTTGCATATTATTAACCATTATTTTCACCAAATGAATTTTTTATGTTATTTTATTTAGCACCACATCCTTTGCTATGTATGTGTGTATATATATATATATATATATATATATATATATATATATATATATATATATATATATATACACATACACATACACATACACACAGCCATATTCTGTATACAGCTATATATATATATATATATATATATATATATATACAGCCATGTGCTATATACAGTATTCAATGGGCCGGCCGGTTACCTGGATGGGTTCCTGCAGCACCGCCATCCTCCAGGCTCCCTCGTCTGCTCCAGGGACTTCTCTGCCTGTCGGCTGCTCTCATGGCGGCCCCCGGCTCATTTAAACTCACAGCGTCCGTTACCGCGGGGGCCGCCGGAGATAGCCGAGTTTTGTTCGCTGTCGGAGAGGAGCAGGGCGGGGGAAGCCGAGCGGTGGCAGAAAAGGACGACTGTGGGCCGGAGGTAGCCAAAGATGTGTTATGAGAGCGCCGAGTGGGGGCGGGAAGAGCCGAAGTGCGCCGCGCTGTTCTCGGAAGTACAGCGGTGCTCAAATGAATGGCTGTGCGAGTAGCGCAGCCATTCATTTGGCTAGGCTGTCACTGAAACCGGCCCACTGAGCCATCGGCCCACCGGGAATCTCCCGGTAGTCCCGATGGCCAGTACATGCCTGGTGAGAGGTGAAGATTGGGTCTGTTATTCAGACCCTGTAGCTGGATAAGGTAAGGGAGACTCCTAAAGAATTTTTCTAATTCTAGTAGGTCTTCTCCTTTTAAGTAAATGTATGCTATGCCTATAGTCACCACCGGGGGGCAGCCAAGAGCACATACATTTTCATGCCTGATCTGTGTGCTTGGTGTCCACACTCTATGCTCCTCCAGCCATGCTCCAGGAAGGATGAAGGTAAGGGTTTTTTTTTCCTTCTGGGATTCTCCCTCCACGGATTAGGGGGCTGAGACAGGCCTGGGCATAGAGCAGTAATATCACCCGCCGCCGTCCGCCCCATCCACCACTGTGCGCTGCCGCCATTACAGCGGCTTCACATGCACCAGCCCTTCCCTCTCTTCTGTCCCAGCCTCCCCTCCATGCTTGCCAGCAGGGTTAGAGCCTCTGCTCGTGCGAGAAACGCTTGTTTTAAAAACGAGCAAGGGGTGGAAATGGTCGGAGGAGGGGGGGTGGAGCACTATGCTACACAGGCTGTAAAGTGCACTTTTTTTTCAGATGCACACAGCCTATGGAGGGACACAGAGCTGACAGGCGCATGTGCGTGTGGGAGACACAGGCATTCCCAGGCAACATTTACTTAGGCACCAGACTGAGTCTTAAGTAGCAGCGGCAGTTGCTGAACTACAGGGCTCAGCAGTCAGTGCATTTTTTTTGTGTGGTACCTCTACCTTTTGTTGCTTTGCACTATGGGTACAAGTACCCCGAAGAATAGGGGCTCTAAGGGGTCCACTTCAGGCTTTGAGGACTCCCCCCCCCCCCCTCTGCAGCACCCCCCCCCCCCCTGCAGGACTCGGGGAGGCTGGCCAGGGAGAGCCATCGGGGTCAGGGGCTGCAGCTGCTTCTGGCACTTCAGCCCCTGTGTACATTACAGAGGAGGTTTTTTTCCCTCAACCATAAACAGTTTA
Organism: Lithobates pipiens; assembly: GCF_037356315.1. Taxonomy (NCBI): domain Eukaryota; kingdom Metazoa; phylum Chordata; class Amphibia; order Anura; family Ranidae; genus Lithobates; species Lithobates pipiens. Next base: position 122,797,345 of record NW_027507748.1, read on the forward strand.
GAGGAAAGATTAATGGCCTTAGTCGCATCTTCACTCAGTGGAAGAAAACGCACTAGGCCCCCCTCTGTCACCCAGGACCCTCAGAGTGAGGAACTCTGGGATAATGGAGATGAATCCCCCTTAGAGGATCGGGAGGAAACTGATTCCACTTCTGAGGAATCTAGTGGAGAAGGGCCCTCTTCAGCTTCTCAGGATGAGAAAATGTTGGTGCAAATTCTTGCTGGATTGGTCTGTTCCACGTTTAAGTTACCCGTACCTGAGTCGGTTAAAGAACCCACTTCTTCTCTGGGTTCACTGAAACCTCCTCAAACTGCACATGCTTTTCCTGTTCATGGTTTGCTGGAAAAGCTTATCTATTCTGAGTGGGATCACCCAGATAAGATTACTTTTTACTAAGCTGTGGGGTATACCGACAGTTGACGCCGCCATTTCCTCCGTAAACAAACAAAAGCCTGACTTGTCCTGTTGACAACGCTCAGATGCTTAGAGATCCAACTGATAAGAAATTGGAATTCCTAGTAAATGTTTTTTCCTTGGCAGGTTCAGTAGCACAACCTGCAGTGGCAGCAATTGGAGTCTGTCAATATTTGAGAGACCATGTTAAACAGGTGCTTAAAGCCTTACCTGAACAGCAAGCCCGGGGGTTAGCTAACCTTCCAGCGGCTCTGTGTTTTGCTGTTGATGCTATCAGAGATTCTATCCTTCAGACCTCTCGCCTTACGCTTGGATTGGTACACATGCGTAGAATCTTGTGGCTGAAAAATTGGTCAGCCGAATCACCATGTAAGAAACTCCTGGCAGGATTTCCCTTTCGTGGTGCAAAACTGTTTGGATTGGAGAGGATTGGACAATTATATCCAAAGGATCTCTAGTGGGAAAAGCACCCTTTCACCAGTCAAGAAAAGGAGTAAACGTCCCTTTAAAGCGGGGTTCCACCCTAAAGTGGAACCTCCGCTGATCGGCTCCCTCCCCCCCTCCGGTGTCACAATTGGCACCTTTCAGGGGGGAGGGGGGTGGAGATACCTGTCAAAGACATGTATTTACACCCACTTCCGGGCATAGACTCCCGTGGGAGTCTGCGCCATTTCCTGTCCTGCCACGCTGTCTGCTGGGACACACACGGGTCTCAGAGACAGCGCAGAGAATTCCTATTGCGCTGCGCGACTCGCGCATGCGCAGTAGGGAACCGGGTAGTGAAGCCGATTCGCTTCACTTCCTGATTCCCTCACCTAGAATGGTGGCGGCAGCAGCCGAGGGCCGAGCGATCGATCGGCCTCGGCTGCCGGCATCGCTGGAACCCGGGACAGGTGAGTGTCCATTTATTAAAAGTCAACAGCTGTAGTATTTATAGCTGCTGGCTTTTAATATATATTTTTTTTTTTGGTGGAATCCCTCTTTAAATGGGCGCTTTCTCCAGTGCCAGAGGCATCGGCCTCCAGGCAGTCACGACGGCCTCCTCCGTCAAGCTCTAAGGTTAAAACTCAGTCAATCCCAGGGACAAAAGAAGTCCTAGGGGAGAAGGTCTTAAAGACAAAAAGCTAAGACCTTATGAAGGGGCGCCCCCGCTCACTTGAGTGGGGGGAAGGCTACTAAAGTTCTCAGGGCTCTGGCAGGAGGAATTTCGGGACAAATGGGTGGTCTCCACAATAACTCTAGGTTACAAACTAGAATTCCGAGAATTCCCTTCTCCTCGTTTCCTCAGATCAAATGTACCCAAAGAAAAAAGTCTCTCATAGCGTTGGAGCGACTATTGTCGCAAAAAGTTATCATGGTAGTTCCCATGCAAGAGCAGGGAATGGGGTTTTATTCAAACCTTTTCACGGTACCAAAGCCAAACGGAGATGTCAGACCCATTCTAGATCTCAAAGATCTAAACCGATTTCTAGAGATATACGGTCCTTTCGCATGGAATTGATCCGATCGGTAGTCTTCATCCTACAAGGAGAACTTCTGGCATCAATAGACATCAAGGATGTGTACCTGCATGTACCTATTTTCCCTGCTCATCAAAAGTTCCTGCGAATCGAAGTAGAAAAGCGCCACTTTCAGTTCGTAGCTCTGCCTTTCGGGCTAGCTACTACACCTCGGGTGTTTACAATGATCTTGGCCCCTCCTCTGGCCAGATTAAGGGCCCAAGGTATAACGATAATAGCATACCTAGACGACTTGCTCTTGATAGACTGGTCGGTAGCCCACCTGGACCAAAATTTGGTCACCACAATCAACTACCTGGAACGCCTAGGTTAGGTCCTCAACTTAGAGAAGTCTTCTTTAAAACCAGTAAGAAGACTAGAGTATTTGGGTCTGGTCATAGATACAGCCCAGCAGAGGGTATTCTTACCCCAAGCAAAGATCAGTGCTATAAGAGAACTGATTCAGGTAGTCAGGGCAAAGAAGGGTCCTTCTATTCATCTTTGTATGAGGTTTTTGGGGAAGGTGGTGGCTTCATTCGAAGCAGTTCCCTATGCTCAGTCTCATTCAAGGCTACTGCAAAACAGTATCCTATCGGCCTGGAACGAGAAGGTTCAGGCGTTAGATTTTCCGATGCATCTGTCCCCTACAATGCGTCGGAGCCTCAGCTGGTGGTTGACCTCCGAAAAACTGCGGAAAGGAAAATCCTTTTTACCAGTTACCTGGACAGTGGTAACAGTTGCCAGTCTTTCGGGTTGGGGGGCAGTCCTGGAACAGTTGACTGTCCAAGGGAGATGGTCCAGGACCGAGAGGGCCTTACACATCAACATTCTGGAGATCCGTGCGGCGTATCTAGCCCTAAAAGCCTGGACACTCAAGTTGCAGGGTTGCCCTGTCAGGATCCAGTCCGACAATGCCACAGCAGTGGCTTATATCAATCACCAAGGGGGCACCAAGAGTCGTGCAGCTCAGGAAGAAGTAAACCAGATCTTAATCTGGGTAGAAAGACATGTGCCATGCATATCGGCAGTCTTCATTCTGGGGGTAGAGAACTGGCAGACGGACTACTTGAGTCGCCAGCAGTTAGTGCCAGGGGAATGGTCTCTCCACCCCAACGTCTTTTTGGCCATATGCCAGAGATGGGGGGGGGGGGGGGGTTCCAGATGTAGATCTCTTTTGCTTCCAGGTTCAACAACAAGGTCGACACCTTTGTGTCAAGAATGAGGGATTCTCTTGCATGTGGGACAGATGCGTTGGTTACTCCATGGCATCAGTTCTCTCTGATTTATGCGTTCCCTCCTATTCTGCTACTGCCAAGACTGCTTTTCAGGATCAGGCAGGAAAATAAGTCGGTGCTTCTGGTGGCCCCGGCATGGCCCAGAAGAGCTTGGTATGCAGAAATAGTGAAGATGGCGGTAGGCTCTCCTTGGACCCTACCGTCCCGTCCAGACCTGCTATCCCAGGGACCGGTATTCCATCCTACCTTACAAACGCTAGATTTAATGGTTTGGCTATTGAAACCCACATTCTGAAGAATCGTGGCCTTTTTGGCCCTGTGATATCTACCTTGATTAATGCAAGAAAGCCAGTTTCCAGAATGATTTATCATAGAGTCTGGAAAGCATATGTCTCCTGGTGTGAATCCAGGTGTTGGCACCCCAGAAAATGTCATAGGGAGAATCCTCAAATTTCTGCAAAATGGGTTAGAGATGAAACTGGCCTTAAATACCATCAAGGGCCAAGTCTCAGCCTTATCGGTTCTGTTTCAACACCCACTTGCTTCACGTTCTTTGGTCCAAAGCTTTATAACAGGGGTAACGCGCCTTAATCCTCCAGTTAAGTGCGCCTCTGAACCCCTGGGATTTGAATTTGGTTCTGTCAGCTTTACAAAAGTAGCCTTTTGAACTGATACATCAGATTCCCTTAGTTCCGTTGATAAGGAAATTAATTTTTCTGGTGGCCATTTCTTCTGCCAGAAGTGTATCAGAATTAGCGTCCCTCTCTTGTAAAGAACCGTATCTGATAATGCACAAGGATAGAGTGGTGTTACGCCCTCATCCTAGTTTTCATCTAAACCAAGATATTGTACTGCCTTCCTTTTTTTTCCAAATCCCTGTTTTACGGAAGAGAAGTCACTACATTCTTTGGATGTAGTGAGAGCAGTCAAAGCCTATCTGGAAGTGATGGCTCAGGTTCGCAAAACTGATGTTTTGTTCGTATTGCCAGAGGGTCCTAAGAGGACAGGCAGCATCAAAATCTACCATTGCTAAATGGATTCGACAAGTAATTGTTCAAGCTTATGGTTTGAAGAGAAAGATTCCACCTTCTCAGATCAAGGCACACTAGGGCTATTAGTGCTTCGTGGGCGGTGCATCACCAGGCCTCCATGGCTCAAATCTGCAAGGCCGCAACCTGTTCATCAATCCATACATTCACCAAATTTTATCAGGTGGATGTGCGAAGGCATGAGGACTTCGTCTTTGGGCATACTGTGCTGCAGGCAGTGGTACAGGGTCCTCAGGTCTGAGTACACCCTATATTGTGTGGTTCCCCTCCTCTTAGATAGCATTGCTCTCATTGCTCTGGGACATCCCACCAGTAATTACTGAGTCTCTGTGTCCCGTGATGTACGAGAAAGAAAATAGGCTTTTTATAACAGCTTACCTGTAAAATCCTTTTCTTTTGAGGAACATCACGGGACCCAGAGGTCCATCCCCTCTTCTAATACACTTATATTGCTTTGATACAAAACGGAGGTACCTCCAGTAGGGGGAGGGGTTATATGGGGGATTGAACTTCCTGTCTAGGGTGTGCCAGTGTCCAGTCACCTAGTGATATACCCTATAACCCACCAGTAATTACTGAGTCTCTGTGTACCGTGATGTACCTCAAAAGAAAAGGATTTTACAGGTAAGCTGTTATAAAAATCCTATTTTCTTCAGTTTGGATAGAATCGGGAAGCATTAGAACCTTTGTCACCTTTTTATTGCTGTCTATGTAAACTCTGTTTAAAGTTAATCAGTTTCATTACCCTGTAGTCAGGTTAATAATTGTCTCCAGTATTTGTAACTGTTACTGATTTAGCGATAACAGTTTTTTTTCTGCAGTGTTTCATTTGTGGAGCCTTATTTAATAGTAAATCTTAGTGGTCATTTTTGATAACCAGACATACTTTGTAGCTGAAGGTGATCAAATGTAAACTAATTCCAAAAATGCACATAAATTTATTAGACATCAATCAGCCATAATATTATGACCATCCACCATAACCCATTGAGACATGGATACCATTACACCTGAAGGTATGCTGGGGTATCTGGCAATAAGATTCTTTATATCCTGTAGGTTGCAAAGTGGGGCCTCCGTAGATCAGATTCGTTTTTCCAGTACATCCTACAGTTCAATTGGATTGAGATTTTGAGGCAAAATAAACACCTCAAACTAATTTTTGTGTTCCTCAAACCACTTCTTAATTCCTCAAGGCCACCACCCTCCATTGCTCCTGTTGTCCAGTTATGATGATCATATGTACATTGTAGGAGCTATTTGCTGTGGACATGGGTCAGCATAGGACCCATATGCAACAAACTGCAATACGCTGTGTTCTGACATCTTGCTATCAGAACCAGCGTTAAAGGATAAGTTCTCCTTTTGTAACATGTTACACATGGACCGCCCATGCACCTCCCCAATCTGACAGCTAGCAGGGATCTTTGAGCCCCACACACTAGCTGACACAATTTTAAAAAAAAGTGTCTGAGTGGGGCTGCGCCTGCCTGACCGCATCACTCATTCACAGCATCCTATGAATGGGAATACTACAATTCCATGAACTAACAGTGCTGTGGTAGTTCATTCTCTCTTCCTTTCCAATTGCATCTGCTTGTCCATACGGGCACAAAGATACACTGGGAGATCTGCTGGAGACCTGCATCAGCAGATTGCTGCAAAAGAAGTGCATTTATTTATTTTAAAAAGGGAACTTATCCTTTACCTTTTTCAGCAATTTGAGCGACAGTAGCTCTTCTATTGGATCAGACAACATGGGCCAGTCTTCGCTCCCCCACATTCATCATTGAGCCTTGGCTGCCTATGACCCTGTTGCTAGTTTTTTGGTTTTCCTTTCCTCGCTTGGTTGTTCCTGATCACTGCAAACGGGATCTGATTCTCGTCTTTGTCACAATAGACAATGCAATATGCTTAAGCTGAAGAGACACAAACGATGCAAATTTCTTGTGTCTTTATTGAAGTCCAAACGAATTTTTATGATAAAATGGCACAATAAAGCCAACATATTTTGGGGCCAAACACACTCCTCCCTTCATCCGGGGGGGGGGGGGGGGCTACAAATGGGTGCAAATATACAGGTCATGAAACTAAAAGGTCATAAATGATTACGGTATATACAAGTAAAGAGTAATATATATAAAAGGCAAAGGGTATATCGCCATAGAAAAGAGCAATGGGGAGAGTGGGCATCCCTGCCGTGTACCTCTACTCATTTCAATTTTTTTCGGATTGGTCCCCAGGCTTGTGGCAAACTTTAGATGAGACTTTTTATGGATATCTTTGAGAAATGGCTTTCTTCTTGCTACTCTTCCATAAAAGCCAGATTTGTGCAGTGTACGACTGATTGTTGTCCTATGGACAGACTCTCCCACCTCAGCTGTAGTTCTCTGCAGTTCATCCAGAGTGATCATGGGCCTCTTGGCTGCATCTCTGATCAGTCTTCTCCTTGTCTGAGCTGAAAGTTTAGAGGGACGGCCAGGTCTTGGTAGATTTGCAGTGGTCTGATACTCCTTCCGTTTCAAAATGATCGCTTGCACAGTGCTCCTTGGGATGTTTAAAGCTTGGGAAATCTTTTTGTATCCAAATCCAGCTTTAAACTTCTTCACAACAGTATTACGGACCTGCCTGGTGTGTTCCTTGGTCTTCATGATGCTCTCTGCGCTTTCAACAGAACCCTGAGACTATCACAGAGCAGGTGCATTTATACAGAGACTTGATTACACACAGGTGGATTATATTTATCACCATCAGTCATTTAGGACAACATTGGATCATTCAGAGATCCTCGCTGAACTTCTGGAGTGAATTTGCTGCACTGAAAGTAAAGGGGCCGAATAATTTTGCACGCACCACTTTTCAGTTTTTTATTTGCTAAAAAAGTTTAAATTATCCAATAGATTTCGTTCCACTTCACAATTGTGTCCCACTTGTTGGTGATTCTTCACAAAAAAATTAAAATTTTATATCTTTATGTTTTAAGCCTGAAATGTGGCAAAAGGTTGAAAAGTTCAAGGGGGCCGAATACTTTCGCAGGGCACTGTATGTATCCATGCTGCCAATGCTTATAGGACATGGAGTGTCAAATTGATATACACTCATAGTCCAGTGTGTCTCTGCTGTGTTCCAAGGTTTTTCCGGACATGCGATCAGGAGTCTCAATACGGTGACTCATCTAGTCCAAACAGTCCAAGCAATGCAGGATTATCCTGGTAGGGCCATGGCAGCCCTGGCATCCCATGTTGATGCATTTCATGCACTTGATTGTGCACTTCTTCAAAACAGAATATTATAGGCTTACCTGTTGGGAAAATTGGTGTGTAAGGGTTTACAACCACTTTAAGAAAGACCTTTTCTGCAGACCATGCAACAAAACTCTGCCCATAGAATAATTTGTGCATTTACAGTACTTTATGCAAGTTGTTTACCAGTAAAGGCCTACCTTTTGTAGACATCCGAAAGGGCAGAGGCTACCACTAGGTGCTGACATCTTGGCTGTGATGTCAGCAGCTTCAGCAGACTCAGAGCTGTCAATCAGGTGCGCTTTATAGCATTTCACTTGACTCCCATCATGGCATCTAAATAAAAGGTTATGTAGGGAGTGGAATAGCATAGACCATAATTTGTTATTTATATAGCACTAAGAATTTATACAGTTTACCTGTACATTCCCATCAGACCCTGTTGTCAAAGAGCTTACAATCTAAAGTTCTATTTTAAAAGTGAAAATCTACGCAACCCACAATATAACACAAACTGTACACATTTTACAACCAATATTCTCAATAAATGAATTGTTGCTGCAAAACAGGAAACGTGTTCTCACTTCAAAATAGCTAAATATAATATATAAAGTGCTGTGTTTCATTAAAAACTCAGTTGCACATTATTACAAAAGTATAATGCTGCATGAAGTGACTGATGTAACAATATCTTAATACATACACGATACTTGTTTATAATATGCCAACATAAATTACAAAAAAGTCCAGTATGTATGTGAGAAGGTGCCACCACCACTATACTATTGCAAATCAAACAAATAGTCTGTGACATCCAAAATATGCTCTGATGTAAGGTACAGGCTGATCAACGTGCACCAATGTGATCCCTTTCAGTGTGAACCACCACCAATCACTCTCCACACTCACCTTAATTTTGGATCTTGACGCTTTCCCCTTTAAGGGGTCAAAAATTTGTCACTCCAAATCCTTGCTCCTGATATCTCCAGAGCTCAATATATACAGTATATCAAGCAAGCTCTCCACCAACCCAGTTTCTCTAAAGGAATAGAAACCAAACATAGTGTTTCTTGCTTACAAAAAACATATTTATTAAAAAGTTCATAAAATCCACAGTAGTGCACCACCTTAAAAATTAATGAATAACATATGCCCCCTGTAAGATCACAGCATCACCAAACTCCAGTATCCAGGTTGTTCCTTCCTGATGGCGTCATGACGTCACACTAAGCCCCGTTTCATCACTGACCTTTTAATTAAAGTATATCGGCCTGCCAGTTTGACGTTGCCTTCTTGAGCCGTCTTGAAGTGACGTGAGTGTGCACCAAGTTTCCTTATTGTTATTTATAGTTACATTTTGTTTAAGTATAATATAGATATTTTTGTAACACATTTTTTTTGATAGTGAAGGTCCTGAGGAAGCATTTACATGAAACACAATGACCTCTCTGAATTTTGTGATTTTGGAGACATAAATGGAATGTACAATGTTCTGAGTGGTAAACATATTTTAGGGGGTATTTCCCCAATGTTTTTAATAATTTTTGTATTTGCATTTTATTTTAATCATGTAATAAAAACTTTGATTTTAAAAAACATTTTGTCATTATCCTTGGTACCAGTAAAGTTCGTTCAGTTTTTTTCTTGGTTTTGAATACTCTAGTAGGATGTGGTACAGAGCCAGGCGGCTACTTTTATAGATTAATAGAAAGTGATAATAGGACCTAGAGGAAGCCAACAGAGATGTTTATGGGTTCACCCTGGCCCAACCCAGACATCATCAGTTCCAGCAAATGGTCCTATTTGGGTTATAAAATGCATGCAAGTGTATGGGTGATATTGGGAAACACATCGGGCCTTGATATACAGTAGCTAGATAAAGATTGTATTTGTTATTGGGGTCTACCTCGCTGTTGTACAATAAACGTTTTCAGTATTTCCATCTGAACACATCGGTTTTCCTGATCCGTGCAAGCTTCAGTCAAGAATAAGCCAATCTGGCAAGCTCCTTTTTGAAGTTTGTTATATAACGGGATGAGTGAGATCCAAATACGTCAAGCCTTTCTGCTGAGAATAACAGCACCAGCAGCTGCGAAGAACATTGGAAAAAAGAGACTCCATCATCCATAGCCGCCACCAGCATTTCTAAACTGCCTATAACTTATGTTATTAGACTGGTTAGAAAATTATGATTCATCTACGCTTTTCCTTTTTGTTAAGAGATAACATTCAGATGCAGCAACATCCCAGAATAAATCTGGATGGGGTCATTTTGTCACTTTGGCCTAAACATGGAATTTCTTGCTAATGTAACGTAGTACTGTACAACATTATAATGCAGGGCTTGTTTCTGGGATGGGCTTAGAGACACTGGATACAACTAATATTCTGATGGCATTCCACTGACATGACATCGGCTCTGCTATACAAGGGAAGAACGTTATCGTCATGTGCTCTAGACTCAAAGTGAAATGAGGACAATGACAAATCGGAACACAAGATTTCACCTTTACTTAGTGCTTATGTACTGTATGTTGTATATTGCGATGCAGCTGTCAAATTCTTCAGTCTTCACTTCTGTAACATTTTTATTTTATTTTTTGCAAATTCATTATTATTTTCCCAATTAAAATAAATTTCCTTAAATTATTTTTTTTTCCAGGAAGTAAGAGCTTTTCTTGTCAGTTCCTATGTCTCCATCCTTTACAATCAACTGCTTTGGATTTTTGTTTTATTTTATGTAGAATATAACATGAATAGTAGGAACTTCCTAAGGAAGGTGAAAACCTTATATTGGCGGTTAGTGATAGAAGGGCTTCATTACTTTTATGGTCAGTGGGAAAGTCATTCACTAAAAGTAAAAAACAAAGCTTGTGCCAAATATAATAAATAACTATAAAGCTGCTCCACAAATACTGTAGGCAAGCAATTAGACAATGTGAATGTGTTGGTAAGGGGCACTACAAAAGTGGCACTAATAATAAACATGCTAATAAATCTATTTCAGACCATGTGTCAAGGATAAAGTGAAAGAACAATTAGTGAAAGTGATTAAATATGCAAAATATCTAATAAAAGTCCATAATTCCTTCAGTAAAATAGTCTGGAAGAGAACTTGAAGGGTCAAATCAGAAGTATACAGACAGCCCTTCACCATTTGACAGAGAATGCAAATAACACCCTATGTGCTTCAATGAAAAACCTGATCACCAGATTTCCATTACCTCTTTAACCACTTACCCACTGGGCACTTACACCCCCTTCCTAACCAGACAAATTTTCAGTTTTGAGTATGGATGGGGGTGGATGGGATGGCTGAGCATGGATGGATGGATGAGTATTGCTGAGGATAGATGAGTATTGCTGAGCATGGATGAGTATTGATGAGGATGGATGGCTGAGTATTGATGAGGATGGATGGGGGATAGATGGGATGGCAAATAGATTGGAATGAACTAGTGATTCTTCAATTTTATATCACATCTATTGTTAAATATGGCAACAGTGTGTTGTTTTTATTGTGCTATTGTATTAGTATTTTATAGCTTATTGTTAGAATGTATATTTATTGTCTGCATCCGTTATGATAACATTTTACCATTAGTGTATTCATTTTGTATGCCAACGGTAGTCTATTGTCTCTGATGGAGGCTTGTCACTACAGTGGGAGTGAGTAGGGTGGAGATCTTTTTGCTCCGCCAATCATGTTCCATTGCACATGCTATTTAGTCTTCTGCCTAGTGACCGTAACGCTTCCTGATGAAGTAGCATTATGAAAGTACATCGAGGCGCCTTCCAGTGACGTCACTTCCGGGTCAGAACCTTCGGTTTTGTCACTCAGCATAGTGTGGAACGCACGCCGATCTCTTAGCGTGAGATGAGCAGTGGGTGGTTACCACCAGCATCCATTGCGGGTCATCCCAAGTGCTGAGAATAGACACCACACAATGTAAGCAGGCTTTTGTTATGTTTTAGTACTTTTTAAATAAAGCAATATTACGGAATTGGTCCTCCTCTTGTCTTCTATTTCCCATGGGCAACCGTGCTGGAGAGGAGAGTATAGAAGTTCCCTGACCCATCCTCAGTCTACTTGTTCCAGAACTACAATCTAGCAATCCTAGACCTTCTTTTTAGTTAAAGAGGTGTCAGGAACTTGGTAGGAGGCCGAGATGCTGGGTGGGCTCCCCTTGCGGTCGAGTGCAGCACACCACTGAAGGTGACCCAGCAGGTGTGGTGCCCACAGAGGCACGGGTGCCTGGTTACTGGAGACAGACGTGCTTTGGCAGGTCCAGGAGACAGGGACCAGGGAAGTAACTGGATCGCTGAGCTGGGAGCCAGGCCAGGGATCATTCACAGGAAGATAGTCCACAATAAGATTGACCAAGGGTGAGCCGAGTCTTGATATAGGGAGCAGGATAAGCAGAGTCCAATAGCCAGGCCTTTGTCAAATGCAGGGAGCAGGCAGAAGGAGGTCAGGTGCAAGCCAGAGGATCAGAAAGAGCAGGTCAGAACAAGCCGGGTCGATACAGAGGAGATCACATCAGCAGGTAATACTGGACACAGGAACACAGGGGGAGCTGACGATAAATCAGCAGTGCATTGTTGCAAGCAGTGGGTTTAAAACGTCAGTGGCGTCCAGATTACAGCGAGTGTGCATCGTTGCGTGTTCGCCTGATCACAGCACCGCACATCCGCCTAGTCACGGCACTGCGCGTCCTTGTGCACCAATACGTGCCAACGTGCCCTTGTCTGTGCTGGTTTGTCAATCCTGCACCATTGCACACAAGGATGTACTTATTTCCCTGACAAGAGGTCATGGAAATCTGGTGATCAGGTTTTTCATTTGAACACATAGGGTGGGATTTTGATTCTCTGTCAAGTGGTGAAGGACTGTCTGTACACTTCTGATTTGACCCATCAAGTTCTCTTCCTGCCTATTTGAACGAATTATGAACTTATTAGATATTGTGCCATTTTAACCACTTGCCGACTGCTGCACGCTGATATACGTCGGCACAATGGCAGCGGTGGGCAAATGAGCGTACCTGTACGTTCCCTTTAATTGGCGGGGCTAGTGGGCCATCACGTACAGCGTGACTGTGCCCGCGGGTCCTGTGGACTCGATGTCCGCCGGTGTCCCGCGATCGTGTCACAGAGCCGCAGAACGGGGAGATGCCTATGTAAGGCATTTCCCCATTCTGCCTAGTGACATGACAGGGAGCTGTCATGTCAGTGGTAGCCCATACCCCCTACAGTTAGAATCACTCCCTGGGACACACTTAACTCCTTGATCGCCCCCCTAGTGTTTAATCCCTTCCCTGCCAGTGTAATTTACACAGTAATCAGTGAATTTTTATAGCACTGATCGCTGTATAAATGACAATAGTCCCAAAATAGTGTCAAAAGTGTCCCCCATAATGGCGCAGTCACGATAAAAATCACAGATCGCTGCCATTACTAATAAAAAAAATTAATAATAATGCTAAAAACGTAATCCGGTATTTTGTAGACGCTATAACTTTTGCGCAAACCACTCAATATACGCTTATTGCGATTTCTTTTACCAAAAATATATAGAAGAATACATATCGGCCTAAACTGAGGAAAACATTTTTTATATATTTATATATTTTTATACATTTTTGGGGGATATTTATTATAGCAAAATGTAAAGAAATATAGCTTTTTTTTCAAAATTGTAGCTCTTTTTTTGTTTATAGCGCAAAAAATAAGAAACCGCAGATTTAATCAAATACACCAAAAGAAAGCTCTATTTGTGGGGAAAAAAGGACGTCAATTTTGTTTTGGTGTAACGTTGCACGACTGTGCAATTGTCAGTTAATGCAACGGAGTGCCGAATTGCAAAAAGTGCTCTGGTCAGGAAGGGGGTAAAAACCTTCCGGGGCTGAAGTGGTTAATCACTTTCACTAAGGGTCAGTTCACACCACATGCAGTCCAGTGCATTTTTTTTCTGCATCAAAAATGGACGGAAAGTAGGTTATATGGTTTTCAATGGCATAGTTCACACCAGTGTGGTCAGTTCCAGTGCTTTCCAGTTCCAGAAAAAAAATAGAACATGCTGCATTTTTTCTGCACTGGACTGTACTGGAACGCTGTAAACGCATCAAAAACGCACCGGAACGCACCTAAATGCACCAAAAACGCACTGCAACACACTTGTCCTTATTTAAGGTTAAGAACAAAAAGGGGGGGAAGAACTGGACTGCATCAAAAACGCATCAAAAATGCACTGGAACGCATCAAAAACACGCATGCAGAAAAGCACCTGTAACGCATCTGGACTGCGTTTCTATGGTGTGAACTGGCCCTTAGTGTCACTTTTGGTGACACTAAATGCACCAAAACCACCAATAGAAGCCTATGGGTTAACTGCACGAAAACCACCGGCATACCTGCCTGCGGCCAAACCATAGCAGATCAGTGTGAAACCGGCCTAACATGTTTGAAAAGGTGGGGACATTTTGTATGTGTTTTGGTATGTGTTCTTTGTTTTTTGTTTATTTCCTATAAAATAATGTGTATGAAAAAATAGTGGATCTGAGCGGGGCCATCCACTGAATCTGGGTGGATCGGATCGGATGAGATCTAATGAAAATGGACATGCTCTGACAGGCCGCTCAGTGAACAGAGACAGACCTGTCATCCGCCAGCTCAGCGGAGATCAATGGAGAGATCTCCTGCTGAGCTGGTGGACTCAGCTGAGTGGATCCGTCTTGTGTGAATGAGGCCTTATGTGTATTAAAGTGAATTTGTCAAGAGATAAGGATGGTGGTTGCCATTGCAGGCCACCTAAAGAGGCTGGCTGTTTCTGATTTTAGTAAGTTTTATTCACAGTCCAGAACAAGTATGCTGTAAATGAGAGTCAGAAAAAAATGTGAACTATTTATGCCTATGATTCAGTGGCTGAATTAAGATAATTCTGGTCAATCTGGGGTAGACTTGATCTCTGAAGCTAAACTATAGACATATACATAATGCAGCTATGTATTCATAAATACATTAATAAAGGAGCTTGTTTGGCTGTACCCATCCTTTGGATCACAGAAGTGCAGTTCGTTCTGCACTCCTGTGACCCATTTTCAGCAGACAGTAGGCTGAAGCCCATTGTCGGCTGATGTCATAGAGCCGATCCCGGCTTGGGCAAGATTGCGACAATGAAGGTGGGATCCACCCACATGCCTGGACCACCACCCAGCTCAGCCTCTCAGTGAGTCTCTGAAAGCCTGGCATGGCCGCTCCCACACCTTCCACAGCCCAGCGCTCCAGTGAGCAAGGAGGGGCAGAGCAGAGAGCCGTTGACTGACTGTCACCAGCTCTCTGCTCATTGAGCACTGAGCGATCGGCGGTGTTTGATTGCTCGGTTCTCAGTCTTAGAACCGGCGGGGGACAAATGCAGCATTGAACCGATGCTGTATCCACCTAGGTAAGTATGATTCTGCAAAAAAAACAAAAACATACTTCTTTTTTTAATGTATTTTTTAATGAAAGCTGTGTAAGTGCATGAATTGGGTATCAGTCTATTGTAATGTTATATAGAAGAGCTCAGACTGGAAGAAATGATCTACCCCTGTGCAGCCCAGAGGTCTGCAAAATCTGTTAATTCTTCAATTTACATGGCTAAAGGTGTAAACTGTTACCAAAATGGTGGGGCAGAGATGTTATAACAGCTTTTTACAGCATGTGAGTGATAGATGATGTTTAGAACCACAGACCTAAAAATTTTCACGAAACTCACGATACAAGCCCTGCCGATCCACATCCCCTCCATCTACTTTAACCAAGTGAATGCGATGTTCTATGATTTCATATGGGCCCATAAACGACCCAGGTTAAACAGGCCGCAACTTACTCTACCAAAAATCTTTGGTGGATTAGCTGTGCCAGACATCCATAAATATCAGCAGGCAACCCACTTGATCAGATTCATTGACTGGAACCGCCATCAGGCCACTAAACTGTGGCCTCGCCTAGAACAGTCCCAATGCAAAATTCCTTTAGCTCCCTGGTGCTACCACTCGCTGCCAAACAACATCAAAAATCACCCCCTAGTAGCGCTGACTACACGGATTTGCTCATCACTCTTCCTTGGATACTCCCTCGGGTCAACCCAATCCCCGCTATAACCGATAGTTGGGAACCCTCTATTTTCTCCAGGTTTCCAAGATCCTGTCTTATATTTTTTTGAGGAACTCTGGACACTTCCAAGCCTCCATTTCCTCACCCGTAACAAGTGGCCATCCCTACCCGAGCTCATGAACCCGGAAGGGCCCTTTCGACTTGACCACTGGTGGGCACTCCAAATCAATCACTTTTTCAAGTTTACCTTCCCCACATGGTTTCTGTCAAACTCTCACCACCCTGGAGACTTATTGCTTGGAGAAAGATACCATGCCCCACACCCTATCGGCCGCATACGAATTGCTGATCATGCCGCATGAGGGCTACCAACCGAAATGCCTCAACACATGGGAGGAGGATATCAAGTGCACACTCTCCCCACAACAAAGGTAAAACACGCTCCATTTCACTTTCATTATAAGTCATCCATATGTACAAAGATACAGGAGACAAATTACAAAATTGTCACCAGACCCCTGCAAAGTTAAAAAAATTATTTCCCTTGTCCTCGGACCGCTGCTGGAGATGTCAACAAGACCAGGGAACAATCCTCCACATCTTTTGGTACTGCCCTAAACTAGACCATTTCTGGAAGAACTCCCCATACCAGAAGACCCGGCCTTCTTTCTGCTCCATGCTTCTAACATCCCATGGAAAACATACAAAAAATCTATAATTCGCCACCTCATCGACACAGCCAAGGCATGCATCCCTCTATGCTGGAAGTCCACACAACCCCCATCCATAGGCCTGTAGCTTAACAAGATGGAAGATCTTATCCTCACATCCTGTCACCAACGGGAACATTACACAAAGACATGGACAAACTGTAATGTATTTGCCTTCTTTTATGAGGGTCGTGCCCTCCTGGAAAAAGGGCCACAACGGAATAGCTTGTCTCTAATACAATAAGGATGACGGATAGCGGCCTACTGTCTGCTGAACCCTCCGGTCTGTACTAAAACCTGGGAGAAGCACATGCATCACCCTCCCTCCGAGCTCCATCTCCCCTTCCTGTCAGTCCCCCCCGCATAGCTTTCTCACTAATGCCCCTCTTTACCTTCCCCGCTTCCTCCCCTCCCCCCCTAACTCCTCCATCCTTTTCTGAGCCCCCATGGCTTTATTGATTTCATTTAGTCTCAGCCTTATATCTTCTGGGAAGTTTCTTCTGGAAGTTTCCTTCACTGTTTTATATGTCGAAAAAGTAGAAGCTGAGTCCATGTGACCACCCACTGCTGCACATTAAAAGGCAATGGAGCAGACAGAAGCAGACACCTGGTGAAATGGCAGTAAAAGTGTCTGCCCATGCCCTTTTGGGGCCACCATAGGGTGGCTCTGACAGGGTAGGAGCAAAAGATATGTATTTAACAACTTCACTCATGACACGATACGTTGTTTTATTATATCTGATGATGTTGTGTCTTGTGCTCTCCTGCTTCTTTAAATAAAAGATTTGAAAAAAAGAATGCTTATCCTATTCCGTTGATTACAGAGTTATTTGACCGCCTCAAGGGAGCAACGGTTATCACAAAGCTGGATTTGAGAGGAGCATACAATTTTGTGAGGATCAAGGAGGGCAACAAATGGAAAACTGTATTTAATACCAGAACAGGCCATTATGAGTACCTTGTAATGTCATTTGGCCTTTTCAACGCTCCGGCAGTTTTCCAGGACTTTATCAAGATGTACCCTGAGATTTGTTGCAGTTATGTGTGGTGGTTTATATCGACGATATCCTAATTTTTTCCAAATCCCTAGAGAGTCACCATACAGATGTCTGTCGTGTGCTTCAGAAGATGAGAGAGAACAATCTCTATTGTAAATTGGAGAAGTGCGAGTTCCATCGTGAACAGGTTCAATTCCTGAGTCATTTCCACTGCCGGTTTTTCAATGGACCCAGAGATACTTTCAGCAGTCATACAGTGGCCCCGACCCATGGATATACGTCCTCTGCAATGTTTTCTTGGCTTTGCCAATTGTTATCAAAAGTTTATTTGTAACTTCTCATCCATGGTCAAGCCTCTGACTCATATGACCAGAAAGGAAAGTAACCCACAGAGTTGGTCTCTGGAGTCCATTAAGGCCATAAGGTCTCAAGGCTGCCTTTGTTTCTGCTCCTGTGTTGGCACATTCTAATCCTATGTTACCCTTTATCCTTGAGGTTGATGCTTCTGAGACTGGAGTCTTAACATCCTACCTCTGAGTGCGCTATGCATCCTTGTGGCTACTTTTCCAAAAAATTGTCACCTGTGGAATGCAATTATGAGATTAGGGACAGAGAGTTGTTAGTGATCATTTTAGCCCTTAAAGAATGGAGGCATCTCCTCGAAGGTACCACTGTGCTGGTTCTCATTCTTACTGACCATAAGAATCTTACATTCTTGTCTGAAGCTAAATGCCTCTCTCCCAGAAGGGCACAATGGGCTCTTTTCTTGTCAAGTTTCAATTACATTGTCTCATTCTTACCCAGTACTAAGAATGTAAGGGCCAACACTTTGTCGTGACAATGTTCAGTTCAGTCCCTCTCTGACTTCTCCTTGATCAACACATCCTGAGACTCTCTCCTGTGTACCTATTGAAGACATGCTTGGGTGATGTCCCTTCTGGTTCCTGATCCTGCTTGCTTTTATACTAAGCTGATTCTCAGTTTCCTGAAGTATGCTGATCTCTGGCTCCCTGATGTCCTGGCTTTTCTGACTATCCGTTCTGGTTACTGAACTCTAGCTATGATTTGACTACATTGCTCGGTTTACCTTTTACGATTATTATTATTAAACAAGTGTGATTTTTAACTGCATTTCTGTCTCGGTCTGATTCATTGTTTCTGACAGCCTTGTGTCTTTAGCTAGCTCTTTGATGGTATACTGGAGATATCCTGGCAAGCAGGGTGAAGTAAAGTGTGCTTGTGGTGTCCTGAAGCAGGATGAACACTGTCGCTTGGCAGGGAGTAATTGCAGCACAGGGTTCTACATGTTTAGAAAGACAATGTTGTCTGCTTGCAGTGTCCCTTGTTAGAGGGAGGGCAAGTGCCCATTCACCAGTCCTAATGATCTTTTTTGATGGGAAGTGATGTGAACACTCCGCAGCAGGCCTCTGCCGAGCCTGGCTCTAGGGATGGCGCTCAATCTGGTGTCGTGCTCCACTGCTGCCTAGCAGAATCTGGCATGGATGTGAAGAGAGTGGCTTCCAGGATGCCGCTAGATGACCAGGAGTGGCTAGCAGTGGATGCTCCTGTACACACACATGATGACTCCCTCCCTGAAGCACAGGCCGCAACTCTTCTACAGCTAGGTCTAACATTGAGAGACTTGATTGCAGATCCAGGCCGAGGTCCCAAGAGAGTGATCCTAGCCTATCCCAGGCTTTTTATTACCTCTTCCAGCATTCTCCTCTCCCTCCTCAGCTGGCTGGTACTTGTAATCCGACTTGAATGCAAACCCTGCATCCTTGGACTACAGGTCCCAAGATGCTTTGTTTCAATTGCTGATATTCTTCACCTTGCTGGCAGGATGTGATGACAAATTCTAAGCTGAGCATTAGAGAGGAACAGTCTCACTAAAGTAAGTGCTGCTAAGTGTCTCCTGATAAGGCGGGTGTTCTGCCGAAAACTCCAACTCACCAAAATCTCCAACCATTTCACTTCCGGTGACTCTCCAGCCACAATAATTGGAGATTTTGATGAGTTGCCTGTTTTTTACAGAACAGCATATACAGTACGGTACACAACGAGTTAGCTGTTTTCATAGAATGCTGAGTAAGGAGGAAAAGAGTTGTCGCTGCCTTGGAGGGGGCCATGTTGTTGGCTAGTATCAGTACACTCCAGTACACTCATTATATGGTGTATCGGAGTGAATAGGTTTCCTTTGTTCTGTCAAAACTGGCAACTCGTCAAAATCTCCAATTATTGCCGCTGCAGAGTCACCGGAAGTGGCGTAGTTGGAGATTTTGCTGAGTTGAAATTTTCAGCAAAACACAGACAATATTAGCCAGCTCCTGGCTACAGAAGAATCAGGTCTAGTGACAGTAGTTTTCGCGCCAGACAGTGAGGATAGTTTAGCACTGAGATCTACTGATTTGCCCTTAGTGGGTATTTTACAGGCAGGTCTCACTGCTAGGTCTAATTCCAGGAGGGGAGGGATTAGGTGTTTTACGGGGGTTCGTGGGGGGGATCCCTGGGGGTTGGGTGTATGTAGGCAGATAGTTAAAAGAACATGTTCCAGGTCGGGGACAGGCAAGGGTCGGCACCATATTGGCAGTGAGGTAATCAAGGGTCTTTTTTTTTTTTTGTAATTGTTTATTTTAAATTTTCAACATCATACAGAAGAAAATATACATGAAATATTAATATTAACATATCGAGATTGCAGGTATACTTTGATTACAGGGCATACAAAATCTAAACATATAGGGGTATAGTGATGTGATTAAAGTAGTAATTTGAGTGGGGGAGAGATAATCGCATTCCTAAAATAAAAAAAAAATAAAGAAAAAAAAAAAATTGAAATTGAAGCGACCTTCTACCATACCTTTAAGGGGGTTATAGACAGAAACTGTAAACAGACTATTTAACCTCAAAGAGAGCTTTAAGGAAAAATTGATTTCAGACCTTCTCTCGGGGACATGTATATATCCAAGTTTAACTAAGTAGGAGCAATCCCATCAGAGCCATATGTAGACTCATCCCATGTTGACCAAATTTTAGAAAATTTCTGCATCTTACCCTCCACTACGGCCGTCAAGTGTTCCATTCTGCGTATGTCAGCTACAGTGGTGATCAATTGCGGAAGTGTTGGTGGAGAGGTGGACAACCATAACCTGGGTATGACCCTTTTAGCAGCCAATAAGATGAAGGACAACAATCTGCGCAAGGCCTTAGAAATACCAGAGAAAGGGAGGCCTAGTAGATCATGCATGGGCGTCAGGGGAATAGGAGTGCCAGCCAGTGTTTCTAACAGATTTTGGACTTGGAGCCAGAACTGGTGGACTAGGGGGCAGTCCCAAAAAATATGGTAGTGAGAGCCGACATCTCAACCACATCTCCAGCATTGCTTTTAAATTAACCTGTTACGGGCATGTAGAATATCTGGAGTCCTATACCAGTGCATTAGAACTTTGTATGCAGTTACCTTGTGGGTCACACATCGAGATATTCTGGAAGTGTGCTCCCATATGTTCCCCCAGTCCACCAGGGAAATATTGTGGTGTAGAATCTGAGACCATTTCCTCATGTAGTGGTGGGTGTTCACCGTCATAGGAATTGCTTCATGTAATATTGTGTAAATAGTAGAGATCAGTCGGGGTTCGTAAGGACCCTTAGCACATAGGATCTCAAAGTCTGTGGGTTTGTCCAGAGTCAGAGAAGGGGACCTGGTAGAGAAAAAGTGTCTGATCTGTAAGTATGAATGTAGAAGCCTTTGGGGGATCTGGTGTTGCTTTTGCAAGGTGGGAAAAGTCAATAAATGGCGTGTTGTCGGGTTAACAAAGTGTCGGAGTTGAAAAAGTCCCGCTTGGGTCCATGGTAGCATACGATCATAGGACAGGCTATCTGGGATGTCTGGGTTAAATAGGATATTTAAAAGCGGTGGACACGGTGAGGATAGGGAAAAGCGGTCATTGCACCTTTTCCAGGTATTCAACGTGAACAACATGGGAGCTAGGCATATGTGCCGTAATTGGGGCATATGAAGGGCAGTAGAAGGCCAAAGCATATAGCAAGGATGTACCGGGGCTGTAACACTCATTTCTATTTCTGACCATCTATTTGGGGCCTTCCGGGAGGTCCAGGAGGTAAGAACTCTCAGGTGTGTGGCATAATAGTATTTAATGAAATCTGGGCCTCCGAGCCCCCCCCTATTCCTCCGAGCCAGGACCACCGTCCCTGCTAACCTGTGGGAAGCGTTATTCCAAATAAAACGGAGGCTTCTCCTTTGAAGGGATTTCAACTGTGACATAGGGATAGCCACAGGTAAAGTTTCAAATAAATATAATAACTTAGGGAGGATAGACATTTTAAGGACATTGATTCGGCCCAACAGGGATAGGGGGAGAGATGTCCAGTATGTCAGCAAGCGATTAATTTCCGAGAACAGGGGGGGAAATTGGCCTTATATAAAGTATCATAGGAAGCAGTAAGGCGAACCCCCAGGTATTTAAGTGAGTGAGGACACCAGTGGTAATTATACTTACTTCGGAGCGAAGATAAGAGGGCTGGGGATATGTTTACAGGTAATGCTTCGGTTTTAGTATCATTAATTTTGATACCCGAGAGGCTACCAAAAGTGGATAGTAGGTGGTGAAGGTGTGGTAGGAATGCGTGCGGGTGGGTGAGAGTTAGGAGGACATCATCCGCGAATAAGGATAGTTTATATTCTGCGTTGCGGAGGCAAACTCCTTTAATATCTGAACATTCCCGTATAGCCGCAGCTAGGGGTTCCAGACTGAGAATAAAGAGCAATGGCGATAGAGGGCAACCCTGTCTCGTACCGTTGCTAAGGGGAAATGGACGGGACAGATGGGAGGAGAGTTGTACCTGGGAGGTGGGCTTCGAGTATAGGGCTCGGAGGGCGTGAATAAAGGGGCCTGAAAATCCAAAGTGGTTTAGTATCGCAAACATAAATGGCCAGCTAAGGCGATCAAACGCCTTTTGGGCATCTAAACTGAGTATCAAAGCGGGTTTTTTAGTTTTAGTAAGCAGGTCTATAAGGTCAATTGTGCGGCGAGTATTGTCCCCCGCATGTCTTGTGGGAACGAAACCCACCTGGTCTCTATGGATCAGCGCTGGCAGCAGTAGAGAGAGCCTGTTCGCTAGAATCTTGGTAAAGATTTTGTAATCAGAGTTCAATAGGGCTATGGGATGATAATTGTCAGGGAGGGAAGGATCCTTATCTGGTTTAGGGATAGTGGTTATGACTGCGTGTAGGAACGAGGGGTGTGGTATTGTGCCCTGGAGCAGTGAGGAGAATAGGGTCAGCAGGTGTGGGGACAGGGACTCTAGGAACGTCTTATAATAGGCGTATGGAAGGCCGTCTGGTCCTGGGGCTTTATGCGTGGGGAGATGTTTAATTACGTCAACTAGTTCGTCAGTGGAGATAGGTTGGTTTAAGGAGGAGCGTTGTTCTGGTGAAAGTTTTGGGAGGTGAATAGATGATAGGAAGGAGTCCAATCTGTCTTGTGGGAACTGAGTCTGTGTGCCCGTGTTCAGGCAGTTGTAAAGTTTGTTATAACATTCTCTGAATACTCCGGACATGGTCTGAGGGCAGTGCGTTGGTGTACCGTCTGATTGCAGTATATAATCAGGAATGGATAAAAAGGGCCGGGGCTTAAGTTTGTGGACAAGCATCCTATGTGGTTTGTCTGCAAACTCATAGAACTTTCGCTTAGACCATAACATTGATTTTGAAATTTTATTTGCGTCTATAGCCTTAATGCGGTTGCGAATAGTAGTTACTGCACGCAAGCGATCCACTGTAGGGGAGCGGAGTAACCGCGCCTCCGCCGCCTGCAGCTGGGCCACAAGCTCCACCCTCAGCCCAACAGAGTCCCGCTTCAGGCGTGAGCTGGCTGAGATGCACTCCCCCCTAAAAACTGCCTTGTGGGCCTCCCACACAGTAGATATATCTGAAATGGAGCCTACATTGAGATGGAAAAACTCCTCCAGTCTCTTGAGTAGTCTATCTTTGGTTTCAGCATGTCGCAATAGAGACTCATTCAGTCTCCAGTGGCAAGTTTTAGGTGAAGCGTTATGGAGCGTCACATTGAGAGTAATGGGGGCGTGATCAGACCACGTGATAGGCTCTATTTCAGAAGATATCACACTGGGTAGCAAGGGTGCAGTTATTAGAAAGTGGTCCAGTCGGGAATACAATTTATGCGGGGGGGGGAGAAAAACGTGTATTGGCGATGGGTGGGATGTTTCACTCTCCATGCATCAAAGAGATTGTGGGAGCGGATTAGTTTGCGAAAGGAGGTGGACAGTTTAAGAGTTTGGAGGGACGGGGTTTGTTGAAGTAGTGCTAATCTATCCCTACCAGGGGACATACACATGTTGAAGTCCCCGCCTATGATTGCGAAAGGCTGAGAAAAGGAGCGCAGCCGATCCAATACTCTGGTGAGAAAGCCAATTTGTCCCGTATTAGGGGCATAAATATTAGTTAAGGTAAAGGAGGTGTTCAGATGAGAACAGTTCAGGAGTATAAACCGACCTTGGGGATCTAGGATCGAAGCAAGGATCCGTATAGGGCATGAACGTTTAATCAAAATGGCTACTCCAGCCTTCCCAGATGGGCTGGATGCCATAAAAACAGTAGGGTACAGCTTAGAGGCAAATTTAAATGAGCCCTCCGGGCGGAAGTGCGTCTCCTGAACCATTATCACATCGGCCCCAGAGGATTTGAATTCCCGCAAGGCTAGCCAGCGTTTTCTTAAGGAATTCAAGCCCTTAACATTACAGGAGAATATTTTTAGAGCCATAAAACATTCATGGAGTAATTAGCAGATGATATTGGAATCTGGTACATGTGGTTGGAGTGCTCTGGTCTAAGGAGGTCTGGAAGAGGCATATACACATCAGCATTTCCTAGTAACATAATATTGTATGTCAAGTTTACAACCTGCAGCGACATGTAAGAACCAGGACAGGTCAAAAAAGGACCTGGTAAGAACTTGAAAAAATATTTTAAAAAAAATAACCTGAGTAAAATATAGAGAGACAAAAACGAAGAGATAAAAAACAAAAAACATAAAACATGTATCTTGAAAGCCTGAAGGATATAAAATCTTCAGGAAGCCAAGGCAGAACACCTTGGACCTATAAAGGGACATAACAAACATTTGGAGTGGTAAACCATGTACTGCTCCCATAAAGAATGATTAACCTCGGACTCTTAACATTTGAACAGTGGTCAGACATACCACCATCGACTGGGAGTACAATACCAGCTGGGGGGGCCCCGCAGGGGGGGGGGAGGCGGCTCATTGAGCACTACAGAAATGGGAGAGATTAAAAGATAGGGGAATGTTCCCCGTAGAGTTCCTGAAGAGGTCCGACAGGTTCCTGGAAATCAAGGGTAAGGAGGTGCAATTCGGACAGGCTCTGGAATTTCAGGTGGGTTGTTTAGGCATGTTGGGGCGTTGCGGTGTGGAGAAGCCTCTCTGATGTCTCTGACGAACTGGGGTCCAAATTGCCGTAGGGGCTTGGAGAGGTTTGGGGGCCAGAGCGGGCGGGGGGAGTTGGAGGTCCTCTTCCGGGACAGGTGGGAGGCCCAAATTGCGAATGAAGGCCTCGCATTCATGCAATTCTCTGATAGAGTATTGGGTGCCATCTTTGGATGCTGACAGCCGAAAAGGGAAACCCCATCTGTAGGGGATTTGGTGTAGTTGGAGGTGTGCAGTGATTGGTCGGAGGTTGCGCCTCTTGGCCAAGGTGATGGGAGAAAGGTCGCTGAAGATCTGGATCTTAGAGCCTTTGAAATCGATGCGATTTTTATTGCGTGTGGCTGCAGTTAGAGCTTCCTTGCTGTCATAATAGTGGAAACGGACTATAACGTCCCTTGGATTGGATCCAGGAGGAGGTTTGGGGGCCAAAGATCTATGGGCTCTGTCTAGACGCCAATCGATATCTGGTATGTGCGGAGCCAGAGTGACAAACAGATCAAGTAAGTATACCCACAACTTCTTATCACTGACTGTTTCAGGGACTCCACGAATCCTCACGTTTGAGCGACGTTCTCAATTCTCCAAATCTTCTTGTTGGAGTTGTATTTGGGAGACTGTGTGTTTAAGAAATGCGTTTTCGTCCTCCAATACGTGCATGTATTGCACATTCTCATCAAATTTAGATTCCAAAGTGGCAGTACGCTCTCCAAGCTGGTCAATCTCTCCTCTAAGCTCCTGAGCAAGCTTCCCAACCTCTTTAGCTATATTGCGTGTCAAATCCTGTAGGAGTGTCTGTAGTTTCAGGTCCAGGACCGTTACCGTAATTGCTTCGGCAGGATTTTTTTGCTGGGTAGAGCCACCTTTGTGAAGAGAACTTGGTGTGGAGGGCAGGGGGTCGGTGGCCTCTAGCGGTTCTGCCAGCGTGTGTAAGGCTGGAGATTGCGATCTGTGTAGCTATCGCTCCATGTCGTGTGCAGGACGGATGTCGATGGCGGGATAAAGCCTTGATATATATTCTTTTGAAAACCAACTTTGCCCATGTAGTATCCGGAGGAGTCCGGGGGGCAGCTGATAATGACCCTGTGTATGTGAGAGCTTATGAAGTGGTGCAGGGTCCCTTAGGAAAGGAGCGGTATATTAAGCCACACTAAGACATGGTTTCAGCGTTGTTAGCCGCCCATGAGTTCTGCCGGTTTGCGCTGATTCCAACAACTGAAATTATTAAGTCTCAGTAGAAGGGGGTATGTCTCTTTAAGGGCTCGTTGAAGAGGCTGTATAGGGAGAGCTGACTGGTGAGTAGATGACTCCCGTGGACTCACAGTAGCCGTCTGCCTCGATGGATAAACAATTTCACCCAGACCAGGGGGGGGGGGGGCGCCGCCTCCTGGATTGGTCCACGGAGACTCCGAACGGAGATGGCGGAGGCCAAGCCAGGTGTAGCCTGGAGAAGGGGCCTTAGCTGGAGCTCTAACCCACTAGGGCAGTAGTCAGGCTGTTAAGAGCCTGAACCCAGGAGGAGGCCGGGCCGGAGAGAGGGCCGTGGGGCTTTGGGGAAGGGGAGAGTGTCCAGTACACAGCAGGGAGAGGTCTGGGGAGAGCAAGGGCCCCTTGGGCTAAGACAGTGCCTCACCTGCAGTCCGTGGAGCTCACCGTCACCTCCTCTCCTTCAGCTGTCTTGGGATCCTGGAGTGTGGGTGGATGAGATGGCAGCCCTAGTGTCCAGGTTCCAGTGCGTAGGCCCCCTGCCAGACGCTGGGGCAGGAATGTGTGGGAACTGGCATGCTTCACTGGGCCTCGCTAGGCCTCACTAGGCCGCATCCGTGGCAGACAGTCCCGGGGGCCCCACGGACCTCCAGAGGTCCCCAGTTAATGACTAGGGCAGACCAGGTGGCAAGGGGAGCCGAGCAGCCCACCAGGAGGGCCTCCGTTAGCGTGGTTGAGGAGGGTGGAGGCCGGGAGGACGGCCGCGGCGTCTTCCCGCCGGGCGCTGGTGTAGGAAAGTGCGGGGACTGGCTGGCTGTACTAGGCCGCACTAGGCCGCATCCGCGGCAGACAATCCCGGCGGCCCCGCGGGCCTCTGGACCTTACCGGGCATGGAGTAGGGCAGTCCGGATGATGGGGAGATCCACTGCCAGGTCCCCCGTTGAAGTGGTGGAGGAGGATGAAGGGCGGGGAAGATGGCGGACGGACAAGGCCGGCGTCTCTCTCCGTGGATCCCAAGCCAATCTCGTCCCAATTTTCCTCCAGGCTGAGGCAGGGCAAGTGGTAGGGTGCATAGGCCGAAGGATTGGGGAAAAACGGCCGTGTATGTACCCAGATTGCTGCGGATTGCACTGGGCACTCAGGAGCTCTCTGTGAACACGTCCGTCCTGGGTCACTTCTGGGTCCACCCCTCATCAAGGGTCTTTTAACACAGATGAGCAGCAGGCATCAAAGGCAAGGGAAATCCAAGGTGTCTACAATGTGGGACAAAATAAAAAATACTTTTTATTTTTTTATTTCAACACTAGTACCAAACTAATGTTTATTGCTGACTTATGATTACTTTGAGCTATGTGCACTGTGCTTTAGCTAGCAGCCTGCCAGGGGGTCAGTAAGGGGTTAACACAGGCTTTGTGTCTTTCTGGGCATTCTCTATACCCTGTGTTGCTATAAAAGGGTGGAGGGCTCTGCTCTGATAGCTCCTGATTACATGGGAAGGAGAGCAAGCTGGGCTTTGGACTGATACAGCTGTCACCTCTAAGGAGACCAACCCCTTTTTGGGCAACGAAGTGCGGCCCCACCAAGGTTCAAGTGAATTGTCTGAGCCAATGGGCTTTATCACAAGGAGAGATATGAGCTGGCAGCCTGGGGTAGGAAAGAGATATTTCTGCAGCAAGATATCTGTGAAAGACTGTTGAACTGACTGAATCTGCAAGAGTTTTTCAGTAAATTATTGTTAACGGTTTCAGTGCCTGGTCTGAAGTTCTTCCACAAAAGAGTGCATGCAGGGCATATCACGAACAGGGCTTGCACAAAGGGGATGAAGAGGAGATGTAAGAAAACCATTATGCAAGGGTTAAACATGCAATAAAGTTGGCAGGAGATGTAACTATATTGTCGTTACCATGGGTAACCAATGCAGTGGTGTGAATGTGATAGCAACAAACCACTATTAAGTATTCAAATCTAACAAGTGGAACTGTGCAAAGGCGTTCGGTTTGCTTCTGAGTTGGTGTGCCGATTAGGCTCAGTTGACACTGTTGTGGGTGGCTGTGGGTACAGGAATCGAAGCTGTTCCCACACCCAAATCATGCTGTTCTGTAGAGACATTCGGGGCTGCCATTCTTTCTTAATGACACCCCATGCATCTCAACATACAGCATGTCTGCAGGTGCGGGAACCACAGGGAAATCACATGGTGCAAAAGCAGCATGCAATTTCCCTGTGGCCGTCTTTTTAAAATGGTGCAAGAACCTTTTTTTGTGGGATGCCGTGCCTAAGAAATAGCGGGTTCCAAAAACGCACTGGTGTAAACCAATAGTTAAAGCCGATTTTGCATGACCCCTGTGCCAGTGTTTTCCCAGGGCATTAGCGAGTGCATTTTCGAGGGTCCCCATATCAGGTTAAGCCCTGCCCACACAGGGATCAGAGCTGAAGAGAATCCAGCGATGATGCTGGGCAGAACTCAGTTGAAATAGTCTGCTGGGTATCAGGATTTGTGGACACGTGTGGCATGGCACATTTTGTTAAACACCCATGCTCATGAGTATGTGCAAGATCCAATATGCATGGGAACGACTTGGGTACAATCAGCCTGCCCATACATGAGCCGGTCCCTGCTGAACCATCAGAATTTTGATCCATGTATGGCTGGCTTTAGTCCCTACTCCCTACTTCACTCCTCACTGCTATTCCTGTCCTGATGCTGGAGGAAGCTATTCAGGGAGTAACTGACGGAAAGTCAAGGTTGATTCCTCAGGATAAGAAAAGTCAACAGCAGTTCTTTCATTCTAAGAACTATTGAAGGCAATTCAAGGACACCAGACTACACAAGACAGGGAAAGAGTATATCAGAAGATAGTTCTCAGAACTCCTTCCTGAATTCTGAGAACTACCTTCTCAGACTTCAAAAATTGCTGAGAAATCCTTCCAATGGTCTGTCTGCCCAGAAGCCCACAAGAGAGTAAGAGGCAGATAAGCCCTGTTCTACAGGATCTAGGTGGATTATCAGACCGCTGAATTTTGGATACTATTCAAAAGGGATACAGAACGGAGTTTCTCAAGATGTGTTTGTAAAAACTCACCTTCCCAAGTCTAAAGAAAAAAGTTGATCATTGAATATTATTTCTATTTTATTATTTCTATTCTTCTATTTTTTTTCTGTTTTATTCTTTTATTTTCCATTCTATTCTTTTCTATTCTATTCAAAATTCTAATTTCGGAAGACGGTTATATTCTTTCTACTTTATTTTAATCTATTCTATTACTTCTATTCTATTGTTTTTTTTCTATTCTGTTCTATTCTTTTATTTTCTATTCTGTTCTTTTCTATTCTATTTCATTTTATTATTTCTAGTCTAATCTATTATATTCCTTTATTTTCTCTTCTATTCAACAATTCCTATTTCGTAAGACAGTTGTATCCTTTCTATTCTATTCTATTCTAAAATTAGAATTTTGGAAGATGGTTATATTGTGTTTTTTTCTATTCTATTCTTTTCCATTGAAGTCTACTCCATTCTATTCTAATTCAAATTTCAGAAGACGGTTATATTCTATTTTATGTTATTATTTTATTTTCTATTAAATTCTGCTCTCTTTTACTCTATTCTTTTATTTTCTATTCTATTCTTTTCAATTCTATCTCTTTATATTCTATTTTATTATATTCTTTTATTTTCTATTCTATTCCTTTATTTTCTATTCTATTTTATCCTATTTTGTTTTCGAATTTGATCCGAATACGATTTCAATTTTGAAACAATTTTTTTTTGCTATTTTGGATTCGTTTAAATTTGTTACTATTGCAATTTGGAAATTTGGATACATCCAAATCTCATAAGAACGAAAAATTTGTCAGAATTTGAATATAGAATTAAACAAACTGTACATGTCTACTTGCACTTGTGGCTTGGCTTTGTTCACAGGAGATTTGTCTATTTCATTACCTAGATGATATTATGCTGTTGGCAGAATCTCTAGCTATTCTAGAATCACATGAGTCTATGGTGCTGCAAACCCTGTCAGATTTTCTGATGGATTGTGAAGCCCCAAAAGAGTCAGCTCACACTAACTAGCTTATTATGCATGCATTGTTTGTCTTTAATAATTGTGTCCCTACCTCACTCTGTAGCTAGGGGATGCTCTATGTAGTTAGTCCCACCCTTCTTCTTCATGCTTTAGCCTCAGTTCACTACATGTACTGCATTCTGCTGGAGCTAGACACACTCTGATTTATTTTTAACAATCTGTTGTTTTGGATTAAAGCTTTTTCTGATCTGCAAGATGTCATTTGGATTGAGTCACTGTTTGCCCAGCTACTCAGATTGTAAATTAAGCTATCGCACAACTAAATCAGTTATAGAGATCACGCTTTCAGTGTTTAGACTGCAGAAGCAGAACACCCAAGCACAGAATGGAATAATAGGGATAATATTAGATATGGTGGCACAAATTGTCTCCCTCCAAATGAGGTGTACACAAACATTCAACTTTTCAGAACCACAATGACAGTCACAAGGGTATTGGCAAAATCCTGTATGAACTTTCTAGGCAAGCTTTCAGCTTTAATTTTTATGTTTTTTTTAGGGAAAGGTGGCATCACAAGCATTTCTAAATATTTTCTGCTGCAAAGGGACCAGAGGTCATTTTTTAAATGTATCAATAGATTTTCTATTGTGACAGACATACAGATACTGACAGCAGGAAGACCACTGAGCCTTGGTTTCTGGATCACCCTTATGTCAGATGCCAGTCTACAAGGATGGTGCTCATTGCCTAGCATACCAAGTCCCTAAAAAATGGGAGTCAGATGGGTTGCATCAATTTGTATGCCGCTATACTTAAAACCAAAGATGATGGGGGGGTCACCAAAATGTACTGGTATAAGTCTCTCGCTGAGCAACCACCACAGGGCCCGACAGGTCTAAACCCAGGCAGTTGCACTAACAAAAGCTCCCCGTGGGGGCTGGAGCCAAGGGACATTGAGATGGTATGAGGTTTACAGGGAAACATTTAAAAAGAACAGGCCAATCTAGGGAGGTCATAAAAAATATATATAAAGTTTAAACATTTAAATTGTCCACTGGAGAGAGACATCCAGGAAAAAAGGGGGAGTCAAGCATTGGATAGCAAGTTAGAGTACTCAAAAAATCTCACATTTGTATACAGGTGGTTGTAAGTAGTCAAGAAGACTTGTATGGAGTGTCAAGCGACAGTCTTGAATCTAAAAAGCCAAATGGGGTAACATCAGAAAGGGGAGAGACCGCACAAAGACAAGGTACAGAAATGTAGAGGGGTCCATATCAATATGTATATACCACGGAACATAGTCCTAAAATGTCTTTACCTTAGTCTGGATAGCGGTCCGCATATGCCATGTGCAGGCTACATCCTAACGCTGATCTGTCACTGTGGCCATTTTAAATAGTAGCTACTACTAGAGGACTGGCCAATCAGCCACCCCATCCAAGTTTGGATGTGTTGCCAGTTAATCGGGTAGCAACGGCATTCAGTGAGCTTCAGCTGAAGTATGGGCAACTTCTACCCGTGAGGTGCGCGGTCCCACCGATGGGTGGGGTCACTTCACACGGTTGCAGACGCAAAAATGCCCATAGCAGATGCAGGGGTGAAAGCAAGCCCTGTATGTAACCAAGCCTCGCTGTGGATCACAAAGGACAGAGCAAAGGTCAGCCAACAGGAGGCGTGGCCAGTTCTGCCACGCAACCAATGAGCAGGGATGGCTTACGTGATGGAAAAAAGGGAGATACAAGGACCAAGATGGAAATTGCATCAACTCCTGGGCAAACACCAGCCACACCTATGGGGTGGCCTGGGTGTGCCGGGCAGAGCAATAAAACAATGGGGTCGAGGCCAGCCCAGACCACAGGCGGGCAGCATGGAGAAACACCAGGGTGGGACATAGATGGTGAAAAGCAGGGCGGCATCTAAAAATGATGGCCCCCTGAACAAATGAGGGCCAGATTGTTGCAATAATCAAATACTAAACATAATAACACATCTACAATATAAACGAAAGACTCAATATACTTTACAATCGTCAATTATCATAGTATCCCTTAATGGATAGAGAGGAAAAACAAGATACTGTTATCCTCACTGACCCTGAGGACTTTGCTTCTCATGCTTCCGCAAACTTGCTATTCTTCAAAGCCTGCAACAGGACCCAAGAATTTGTGGAATCAAAGAAAAGGATCATTATTAGTTGGCAACCCTCCTTGACCACTATTACAAAGGGGAAAGTCTCAGAACTCATCTCATCCCCACAGAGGGAGTAGAGGATGACATTTCTTGAGGACACCTTAAAGAGGAGTTTATGTAACACCTTTCCAGACTGGTAGGTTACAGTCTCATGGAAAAACCTATTTTGAGGCTTCTGTTGGTCAAAGGAGCGGTGAAGAAGGGGGCCACCTTAGTGATGCATGTCAAAAAAATTTTAGTCCTCGGCGCCCAGGGCTGTCAGCTTCCTATCGACTGCATCTGCATTATATGGTGTAAGATTATCTAGGGGCAAAACCAGATATGGAGAGGTTTGCAGTTGACGATCCACTGGGTTACTGGGTCATGAGAATAGTCCACTGGCCAGAACTTGCCCAGTATGCAATTGAGCTGGTGGGCTGCCCTGCATGCAGTGTGCTTTCCGAACAGGCATTCACTGCTGCTGGAGGTTTTGTGACAGATAAAAGAGCATGTCTGTTCACACACTCTGTTGACTGGTTGACATTCATCAAAATTAATAATTTCTGGATTAACAACAGCTATAAAGCCCCTGGTGCCGATGTCACCAATGAAGTGTTTTAGGATGTGGAATCACTGCAAGACTGTCTACACTGACTAGCTTTGTGGGTGTTGATTTTATCTGGAAGAAATTTTTAAATATACAGGTTTTATGGGCAAAGTTAACACTCTAGGAGCAATTTTTCTGCACATGTTTGACAGATGCATATAATTTCAATTGTTTACAGCAAGGCCAATTCAAGAATACCTCTATAGGGTTACGGTGTGAAGGCACCACCAACATCCAAAGCCCAATTTTTCCCTACCTGTTGCTTTTTTCCAAAGTCTGCCAAACAGACACCAAAATGTATCCAAAAATCTCTAATCTTGTTCCAAGTGCACTAAATTGTGGTGTCATCACACAGACTGACTCCCCAGCCGCTTTTTATAAAATAAAGTAAACTTGCATGGAAAATATGATTTTTTTTTTCTTTCGTTTATTTTTGCTGCAGCAGGTTCTATACACAGTACAGATGCGCCACTTTGCAGGCAGACTAAGGGGACCTCTCAGACACTATATTTAAATGCATTTTTCATTGTTATTGTTTCACTTTAAGCATCATTAAATCACTGCTTATTTAAAGAGGAAGTAAAGGCAAAAAAAAAACACACCCTGTAAGGCAAAGGCATAATGAGCTAGTATGCATAGCTTCCTTGTCTTCCTCTTCGCCGCTGCCATGTATCCCGGAGCGACTTCCGGGTCTCGCTGCTCCGGCGCTGTGATTCGCTGGAGCCGCGATGACGTCACTCCTGTGCATGCACGCGGGAGCTGACATTCGCGGCATATCGCCGCGATCTGCGGCCTGCCGAGTGCGCCTGTGCCGTAGACAGCGGTGGCTGTCTTCGGGTAAATATCTCCTAAACTGTATAGGTTTGGGAGATATTTCTTGGACCTACAGGTAAGCCTTAAAGAGGAAGTAAACCCTGATGAGTTTACTTCCTCTTTCATTCCCTGTAAAGGCAAAGCATAATGAACTACTATGCATCGCATAGTAGTCCATTATGTGTCACTTACCTGACACAGGAGCCAGCGAAGTCACCGCTGTCCCCTGTAGTTCTGAGCGTCCATCTTCTTGGTGGGTCTCCGTGGGTCCCGCTGCTCCGGCGCTGTGATTCGCCGGAGCAGCGATGACGTCACTCCTGCGCATGCGCACGGGAGCCGAGACTCGCGGCATTGCCGTCATCGACGATGCTCCGCTCAGTGCGCCTGCGCGCCGCTGTCTACGGCGCATGCGCCGTAGATAGCGGTGCCCTTCTTCGGGCAAATATCTCCTAAACCGTATAGGTTTGGGAGATATTTCTTGGACCTACAGGTAAGCCTTAATCTAGGCTTACCTGTAGGTCAAAGTGGTTTGTAAGGGTTTACAACCACTTTAATCTAGGATTACTTGTAGGTCAAAGTGGTTTGTAAGGGTTTACAACCACCTTAAAAATGATCTTTTTTAAAAACTTTTTTTGCATTGATACATGTCCCTCAGGGCAGTACCCAGAAACCCGCCCCCCCCCTCCCCCCTGCACCCTTTGTATGGCCGACAACTTGCATATAAGCCTTCAAAATGGGCACTTTTGATTTTTTTCCAGGTCTGGTCGCTGTTTGGCTCCGAACTTTTGCGATGTTCTAAAGTTCTGGTGCAAATTGAACCCGGGGGGGGGGGGGGGGGGGGTGGTTCGGCACATCTCTAGTTATAAGTCTGTCTATATATGTATTATTTATGCTCTGTTTATCTTTATTTTATATATATATTTTTTTTTTTTCTAACTGTCTATATATTTATTTTTTATAATCTATATATTTATTAGTTATACTGTATATGTATACATTTATTATTTATACTTTATATGTGTTAGTTATACTCAATATATCTTTATTATGTATACTGTATATACATATGTTTGTTATCTATCCTCTCTCCACAATCATATATATATATATATATATAGACACACACATATACAGTATAT
The DNA here is from genome assembly GCF_037356315.1 of Lithobates pipiens. Taxonomy (NCBI): domain Eukaryota; kingdom Metazoa; phylum Chordata; class Amphibia; order Anura; family Ranidae; genus Lithobates; species Lithobates pipiens. The sequence continues at coordinate 122,832,036 of NW_027507748.1, forward strand.
TTATTATTTAAACTCTATTCAGTATTATTTATAGAATTGTTATTTCTTCTCTCTCTCTCTATACTTTAGCCCATGTTTGCCCTGATCTCCGTACATTTGAACCTCACATATGTTCGATGTGAGATTTTCTGCAGCAAATCAGAGATATTGGGGATGAAGAACTTGTGTCCATATCTCCAGCATGGCGAGCGGTGACCAGGGAATGTTATCTCTCCCAGCTCACGGATGTCGTCAGCATTCCAGTCCAACATAAACACTGGACGGGGGAGGGGTTCTTTCTGGTCTGCGTTACGCTCTCTGCTGGTCTACAAAGCGTTAACTTCGGAGGCGCAGACCCTTTTCCCGCGCGCTGATTGGACGCCAGCTCTGTGTTCATGCTCACGGCCTGCCTTTTAACACTTTCACCACCGGCCCCGCCCTCTGCCTGGGCTAATATGTACAGTGATAGAAATGATTGGGCCACACCCAGTGGGCGGGCTTGTTCTGTACGCGGGCGCCGCCTCGGCCGGGTGTGTGAGAGGACAGTGACGGACAGGCGGCTCGTTGTTTTGGTTGTGAAGCAAGCAGAGGGGAGGACTCGGCCGAATATCTGTAGCAGAGAACAGCCTAGCCGTTCGGAGTCATGGGGAACTGTCATACGGTGGGGCCCAACGAGGCGCTGGTGGTGTCTGGTGAGTGCGGGGCCTGGCGGGGGCTCTTCTCTTCCCGCAGTGTGATGTGCCCGGTGCATTGTGGGGTATACATGGAGTTCTAATGCGGAGAACGGCCCGGAGAGATCCTGTGATGGAGGAGAGGACGGGACACTCGGGATATCATTCACCACATGTGAATGTGGGATTCCCCTTATTGGCTCCGTGCAATGGTCACTATGGTGACGGGGTGCTGTTCTTGCGTCAGTGCCCCTCCCCCGCCCACCTACCCGATATTTAGGGATCACTGTACAACAGAAGGGGCTGCCCACCTACCTGATATTTAGGGATCACTGTACCTCAAAATGGGCCGCCCACCTACCTGATATTTAGGGATCACTGTACCTCAAAAGGGGCTGCCCACCTACCTGATATTTAGGGATCACTGTACCCCAGAAGGGGCTGCCCACCTACCTGATATTTAGGGATCACTGTACCTCAAAGGGGCCACATTACCCCAGAAGGGGCCGCCCACCTACCTGATATTTAGGGATCACTGTACCCCAGAACGGCCTGCCCACCTACCTGATATTTAGGGATCACTGTACCCCAGAACGGCCTGCCCACCTACCTGATATTTAGGGATTCCTATATCCTACAAGTGGAGGTCCCCCCAGAACTGAGAAAGGCACCCCATCTTCGGTCATGTATATGAATATAGTGGGGTGTATAACATAATAGACGTCTGTATTTTGGTGCCCAGAAGCATGGCACAGAGCCGCATGTACAAATGAATCTCGGCATACCTCGGTACGGGGTGTACAGGTATGGTATACTCTGAGGCAGGGGTCTTCAAACTATGGCCCTCCAGTTGTTCAGGAACTACAATTCCCATCATGCCTAGTCATGTCTGTGAACGTCAGAGTTTCGCAACAGCTGGAGGGCTGTAGTTTGAGGATCCCTGCCCTAAGGCATGGTTCACACTATGATGTCATTTGCAGTGCGATTATGTAGTGTACCTTTAATGTGACTTTGGTTGTGGATATACATATTATATGGGGCCAAACGGCACCAAAGTCACACAGGAGCCTTACCTAAAGTCACATGGCAACATTGAAGCAATATTTCCATTGTTGTGCGACCCAAGTTGCATCTGAAATCACATCAGTATGACCCAGGCTTAGGTCTCGTCTACACTTGCAACTAGGGTTGGTGGTAAAACCCCCACAGCTTAGCTGTGGTTTTACCTCCCCCTTTTGATGCAGAGGCTGTGATGGTGCCTAGCACGCTCTGTGGGTGGTACCACCCGCTAAACACAATCCATTCAAGTGAAAGGGGCCACGTTGCAAACGTGCACAGCACATGTGATTGCCTCATGGTTGTACGGCATGCGGGGGGTTAAAGCAGGAGGCGATACAGTGTATCCTTATTGCCTGTTAAAAGCTCTGTAAAAAGTGATCCAAACACAGATTGCTCTTCAGAGAGCAATGCTAGTGTAAATGAGCCACAAGTGTAAACACCTATACAGATGTTTTCATTCAGAGCTGTATCCTGTAATTTGTATGTGTGACTCCACCACCCACCTGCGGCTCCCGAGTGACAAAATACAGACGTCTATTACATGATAGGGGGGATGTTTCTTATATAGATCACCTAATGCTACGGGATAAATGATTGTAGGGTTTAGTGATCCCTAAAAATCATCAGGTAGGTTGATTGCAACGTGGAGTGTATAGTAATCCCTAAAGGCAGATGATTGCTTGTATAGTATAGTGATCCCTAATACTCGTCAGATGACTGTATAGTATAGTGATCCCTAATACTCGTCAGATGACTGTATAGTATAGTGATCCCTAATACTCGTCGGATCACTGTATAACTGGGGTTCTGCAATCAGCGGACCTCCAGCTGTTGCAAAACTACAAGTCCCATCATGCCTCTGGGTGTCGTGCTTGTGGCTGTCAGTCTTGCTATGCCTCATGGGATTTGTAGTTCTGCAACAGCTGGAGGTCTGCTAATTGCATATCCCAGCTGTACAGTATAGTGATCCTTAATGTGCATCAGGTAGGTAAATAGCTGATTGTAGAGTACAGAGAACCCTAATAAGCATCAGGTAGGTGGGTGGCCCCTTGTATAGTAATCCCTTAGGCTGGATTCAGACCTATGGCATTTTTAGTGCTTTTTTTTTCATTTTGCAGATTTGCACTACAGAACGTGCTCCATAGGAAACCATGTTAAATGGACTGTAGTGCAAATCTGCAAAATGCACTAAAAATGCCTAGGTGTGAATCCAGCCTAAAATGCATCAGGGAGTTGGTCAGCCCTTTGTATAGTGATCCCTAATCAGAGGCGGCTCTAGGCTTTTTGAGGCCTTAGGCAAAACCTAGACATGAGGCCCCACCCCTGCCCATAATGGGAAAAATAATTCAAGCGATAAAAAAATGAACTGTACAAATTACATATATTAAGAGCTTTAAAGTGCTGGTGTCAGTGCTCTTGGTGCTGGTGTCAGTGCTCTCTATCTCAGTGCTGGTGTCTGTGCTCTCTATCTCACAGGCAATGTTAAACCGTTGCCGCTCTGAGCTTAATGCCGCAGCGGCATTGTTGTCAGCAGAGGCGGCTCTTCAATTAGGCTGTCAGGAGGCCCCTGTGAGTGCGAGGCGTTAGGCGACCGCCTTATTTGCCTAATTAGAGAGCCGCCTCTGTCCCTAATAATCTTCACATGGCTTCCTTTTAGAGTGTGGTCATCCCTATTGCGCATCAAGTAGGTAAATGGCTGATTGTAGAGTACAGAGATCCCTATAATGCATTAGGTAGGGGGGCAGCTCCTTGTAGAGTATAGTGATCCCTAATGCACATCAGGGAGGTGGACAGCCCTTTGTATATTGATCCATAATTCTCATCATATATGGTAGGTAGATAGCTTTGTGGAGAGTATAGCGATCCCTTAATACACATCAGATAGATGGACAGCTCCTTGTAGGGTATAGTGATCCCCATTACGCATCGTGGGGGGGAGGGGGACTGCTTTAGATACTGCCCAGTGATGGCACATCCCCTGCAGCCGATGGTAAACACACATACAGTGTACACGCCTATGGAGCAATCCCTTGGAGCTGCTTAAATCTTCAAAGATGAGGAGACAGGTGCACAGCCATTCTCATTTCATTGGATTTTTCAAAGAAAGGCATTGATTTCCTGATTTGATCATCATTCATTTAGCGCCCAGTTCTAATTTGATTATCTTGTGTTTTGTGTTAATTGGTGAGATCTCAGCGTCAGTTCCTTCATTGGTGTTTTAACTCCTCTCTGTCTGACAGAAGGTGAACCAGAAGAAACCAAAAGCCCTGTTATGTGTAAATATAATAATATTTATTACACCCACTTGTAAACCTGTCTCCGCTTGTAGATGTAATTACCTTGAAAACCCAGACAACATATATATTCAATATATTCTGCGTTTCAGGATCTCTGACAGGTAACTAGTTGTTATCACTGCCAAATGCACGCGTCTGGAAGGGATACACGCCCAGATACATATATATTCTATTGGTCCTAATTTGTTTTGCTAACCTGTTAAAGGTTTGTAGAGCTAATTGTTTCCATAATGTGCCTTGTTCATCCTATGTATGCTAATGTGATCATTATGGGAGGACAAATGCAGTGAGGACCATGGAGCTGGCCTCCATTGACTGCCGACGCTTGTTTATAGAAGATGTAGAATCTGCAGGGAGTGGCAGCACTTGGGATTGGCTCCATGCAGAGTAATCATCCTATTCCCAATAGGTCCAAGGCTTGACCCTTTCCTGCCTGGAGGAGATTGTTTCACATTCATATTGCAGCTCCCCCTAGCACTGAGCCGGTTGGATAGGACTGTGTGTGTTTTCCCTGGGCTCACTCAGAGGTAATTCGATCAGGATGATTGATATGTTCTTTAGGTTCTTTCTTACATTTGCATCCTGAGTCCGTATGATGAGCTTGCAGGATCTATCCAGTAATCAATCTGCTTGTATTACTCTGAGGCTGCCTTTCCTAGCCAGGGTTCTCTTGGAATCCGAAGGCTCTTCCAGAGGTTCTTAGGGCTTCCTTGAGCTGTGAACCAGTGACAGATTGCTCTCCCACCTACAATAACTAACTAAAGGGGACTGTTTCACATTACCGTGTAATGGAAGGAGTCACAGTGATCATCAATGCAAGGGGGCTTTTTTTCAACTAACCACCAATGTAAACAGGCGTTTCTCCACCGACCACAAATGTAGGGGGATGCTACAATTTTCAGTTTGATTCTTTTCTGGCCATTATTAATAATTTTCATGATAGTTATTGACTTCTAGAGCAAGGAGGGTTGTAAAATCAGCTCTGGCTGTCGGATATTCTGGGTAATGTCATGTTCTGTATTCATATTTTTAAAACTTTAACAGCTTACTGTATGTGCTACTTTACAGTAAAATGTATTCTTTTTTAACAGGGGTTTCCTGAGACCTCAGTTATATTGAGTGCAGGGGTCTCCAAACTTTCTAAACAAAGGGCCAGCTTACTGTCCTTCGGACTACAAGACGATTTATTTTATTTAAATCAAATTTATTTTAATAAAATGCTTTTGAAGTAGAAATCTATCTAAAGGTAGTTTACTGTTTTAAGATACATTAATTTAGTTTCTTTAGCATGAACTTAGTTATATAGCATGAGGCTGTATATCCTGCGATATTGTAACTTTTTTGTAAACCCCTTTAACGAATCCAAGCTCTGCAAGCTGAGATAACATGCACTGTCCTGATGCATTCACACACTTTCACAGTAACCCTTAGATAAAGCAAAGTTCAGGAATATTCCTTTATCACATTGTTTTGCAAATCTATGTACACTACAAATTGTATGATTATTTCAAAAGAAATTCATCTGTACCAGGCTGTGAGGAGGAAGGGCAAGCAGCAAAACCCACTAAGCAGCTTATAGAACTTGTGATCTTTCTGCACATAGCTAGAAGTGCTTTATTCCTCCCTTCAGGAGCAAAATGGCAGTAGGCCATAAAAGATACCCAGTTTGGGAATATTTACTACCCTGACAGCTTATTATTCTAAATAGGAAACCTTTAAAGTGGTTGTAAACCTTTTACAACCACTTTTTACTACGGGCAAACCTATAATGAGGCTTACCTGTAGCTACACTGGATATCGCCTAAACTTGCACGGTTTAGGAGATATCCCCTGTATTTGCATGGGCCAACATCATCGGCACATGTGCACTGAAGCAACGGGACGTACGTCCCGTTATTTCAGTTAGACTGTGCCGTTATTTATTTTTAGGGTTTACAACCACTTTAATTTTGTTTGCAAATATGAAAGATTCTACCAGCAAGGAGGAGTCCTTTTTATATTTAAAGAGCACCTGTCATTTCAGATCCATCATGGCAGCGCCTGTTAGTGGACATCCACTCACCTTGTTGCGTCACTGCCGTATCACCAGCCATCCCATTAAAGTGAATGGGACTGTCCGTGAGTCAACAGCAGGCCAGAGGAAGAGCCGCTGTGGGACACAGATGACAGTTGCTCTTTAAAAATTATGATTTAAATATAGTTACTTTAAATCAAATCCACCCCGTTGGTATCAGTTGGTGGCATAATGTCCCATCATTGGTATTCGTGGAAGAAATCATGCCCCATCATTGATATCACTAGGAAAAATAATGCCTTATATCTGTAAATGGAATGGTGCCCCAAGGGCCAGATAAGAACAAGCACAAAGGGCTGCAGTTTGGAGACCACTGATCTAGAGTAAAAACTCTGCTTGCCCTAAGGTTGGCGTGAAGTTTGTCTGGTTCTTGAAGATCCAGTTAAAGTTCTTTGTGTATGGCCAGCTAAAGTGCATTATGTATTTTGGGTTTGCTTTGTGTGGGATGTGTCTGAAATAATACAGGACTACAGCATGTACTGTAATTAGCAGGATATATGTCAACAAATGTGTGGAGTAAAGTATTTTTGTAATGAGATAAAATTCTGACCCATTACAAAGAATAAATGTAGTATATGGCAGGGTTCCTGATTACGCTGGTTTATTGTACATTTGGCCTGCACTGTTTGTATTTCTTTACTGAATAAGAATGTTGGAGGACATTTGCTCACATGACTTGGCTGATTATTGTAGGATTGTGTTCATTCAGTATCCAGTGTCAGTGTTTACAGTTGCTCATATGATTCTGGAGGAAGCAGCTTTAGACATTTCAATGTTTTCAGGAGTGGCCTGAATGTTGCAGGAAGCCTTTGAGAGGAAACCAGCCTAATGTGCAATACGTACGTTTCTGAGCCATTTTACTTGGTCCAATCTTTTGGATCCAGGAGTTGAAAGCTTGCTACAGGCACCTCTTTCAAAATCAAAAGTATGACCCAAGCTTTTTAGGCCATACTTCAACTATGGATCACAGGAGTGCAGTTCCTTCTGCATTCATATGGCTTGTTTTCAGCCGATAGCAGGTTTTAGCCTGCTAATCGGATAACGTCACTCAGCCAGTCCAGGCACGGGAAAGATCCCCACTTTACAATCGGATCCACCCAGATGCCTGGGCTGCTAGCTGGTTTAGCCCCTCAGTGTATGTACAACGCACTGGGTTTAAAGCCCACACCCTCTGCTGCTGTATATATGCATTGAGCAGTCTGCAAGAGATTAAAGCAGTTCTTCACTGTGTTTGCAAAAAAATTAAGTTCATTGAATAAATGAAATACTTGTATAGCGCACAATGCAAACTGAATCGCCTCTAGGCGCTGTGGTGAGCTTTGATCATCTGCTAAAAGAGGAAGGTCTTGAGTTTTTTCCTAAAAGCCAGGTGATTTTCTTCCAGGCGGATGTTGATTGGTAGAGCATTCCATAGCCGAGGCCCTTGGACAGCGAATCTCCGATCACCCTTGGATTTATACCGGGCTTTGGGCACGAGGAGGAGGTTTTTGTTGGCTGGTCGAAGACTGCGGTTTGGTGTGTAATGATTTATTTTCTCCATTAGGTATTGCGGAGCTTCTCTATGCACGCATTTGTGGGTGAGGCACAGGGTCTTGAACTTGATCCGATTTTTTTACGGTTAGCCAATGTAAGCTCCTCAGTGAAGGAGAGATGGATTCCCAGGGTTTTTTTCCTGTTATCAGCCTTGCCGCCGTGAATTGGATCAGTTGTAATCGCGCAAGTTGATATTGTGGTAATCCTATGTAAAGCGAGTTTGCGTAGTCCAGTCGTGAATTAATGATTGTTCCAACTACCACTGCTTTGTCATTCTTTGGGATAAAAGGGATGAGTCTGCGAAGCATGCGCAGCAGATGGTGAGATCGACTGACTACAGATCCTATTTGCGCATCCATTGACATTTGTGCGTCTAAAATAACCCCGAGACTCTTCGCTTTGGTCTTTGGGGAGATAGTCTGCCCAAAGACGGTTGGTGGAGACCAGGAGGTTTTGGTTGCGGGCTTATGATTTGGGTGTAAGATAAGAAGCTCTGTCTTTGATTCATTCAGCTGGAGGGAGTTGGTGGTCATCCAGTCCTCTATTGATTTGAAGCAGTTTTCAAATTGTTGTTGGTGATCTTTTTTTCCATTGATCCGGAAATAAAGTTGCGTGTCGTCAGCGTAAGAGTGGAAGCAGAGATCTGAGCATCTGATGATTTGAAGGAGTGGGCGAATGTAAATGTTGAAGAGAACGGGTGACAACGGAGAGCCTTGAGGGACTCCGCAGGTGACTGCCCGAGTTTCGGAGAGGAATTTTCCTAGTTTCACTGTCTGTGACCGATTTCCTAGGAAGGACACGAACCAATGGAGATCAATGTCTTGGACTCCAGCTACTTCTGTGAGGCGGATGAGTAGAGTATTGTGATCTACTGTATCAAACGCTGCACTTAGGTCTAGCAGTACGAGGAGACACGGCTCTCCGTCATCTGCTGCTTCGAGGGCGTCATCCCAAATCTTGAGGAGAGCTGTTTCTGTTCCATGACCCGGGCGGAAGCCTGATTGCAGCGGGTCCAGGAGTTTGTGAGTATCCAGGTGAAGTTGTAGCTGATGTACTACAGCTTTCTCCATGATCTTAGAAATGGTGTTGAGGCTTGTAATTGGCCTACGGTTGTTTGGATCCTGAGGGTCCAGGTTTGGTTTCTTGAGTAGAGGTTTGACGATGCCTTGTTTGAGGATGCTGGGAAAAATCCCTTCGTGGAATGATCGGTTTATGAGGTGGGTTATGGTTGGAGCCACGATGTCGGAGCATTCTTTCAGTAGTTTTGTGGGGATGATGTCAATAGGTGAGGTACTGTCACGCAGTTTATTAATGATGTTTTTTGCGGTGTCTACGGTAATTGGGTATAGTGAAAATTTTGGCGGTTGCGGTATGTTGGTGCAGACATCCTCTATGTATTTGCTGGCTGAGGTTGGATGTTTTCTTCTGACAAATTGTTTCTCTGATGGTTTTGACTTTATCGATGAAAAAATCCGACAGTTTGTCACAGTAATCCTGGGATTCGCTTTCTGGGGGTTGTAGGCACACCAGATTCATTGATTGATTAACCAGTTTAAACAGTTCCCGTGGTTGGTTTGCGGCCATTGAGATTGTATATGAGAAGTGGTCCTTTTTGGCTTTGAAGATTGCTTTCCGATAATTCTCTGTGAGACCTTTGTAGTTAAATAGGTTTTCCTCGGTGGGATTTCTTCTCCATGTTCTTTCCGCTCTTCTGCGTTCTTGCTTTAGTACGGAGAGGGAGCTATTAAACCATCCAGCATTTTTCTTCCTGATGAGTGCCCTGCGTTTTGGTGCTACCGAGTCTGCTGATTGCAGTAATGCCTTGTTCAGGGAGTTGAGTGTTTCCTCCGTAGAGTGGTTTAAGGTTATTGTAGATATCTTTTTGGACAGAGTGGTTTTGAAGGCTTCGGAGTACAGTTTTTTTATGCAATCTGGTCCAGTGCATTGTTACAGGTTTCCGTTTTGTGTTGGTGATGTTGGTAGCGATTTTGAATTTGATGGCGTGGTGATCCGTCCATGGCAGAGTTATGTTGTTGCGTATGTTGATGTTCTGTTTGAAAATGAGGTCCAGGGTGTGTCCTGACCCATGCGTGGGAGTCTTTATCAGTTGCTGTAGACCCAGTTCTTCTAGTTGATTGATGCAGGCAGTCACGATGGGGTCTTTAGGCTCGTTTGCCCAAAGGTTGAAATCTCCGAGTGCCAGGAAATTTAATTCAAAGACGTTATACTACTGTAGCAGCTGACTTTTTTTTTATTTATTTATTTATTTTTTCTTTATCGTGCATCATGGGACACAGCGCACCATAGTAATCACTATGTGGACGTATATAGGCACCTTCAGGTGATGGACACTGGTATACCCAATATAGGAAGTTCACTCCCTATATATCCCCTCCTCCTACCAGGAATACCTCGGTTCTTTTTTTTTTTTGCCAGTGTCTAAAAGGTGTTGGTCACGAGTGAAGATGTGCTCTGAGGAGCTCCGCTGGAGGGATCCTTGCTGGATTTAAACAGCCTTCATAGACTGGATCCATCCAAAATGCCACTAAGGCCAAGGTGGAGGGTACCCAGGCCTTGTATACAAAGCACAAGGTTTTGCCTGTAACGCCTCTTTGCAGGGCTGGACCCCGAGACCCAGGGCTTTTTGGTAATGCCTACATTACCTAAAGTTATTTCCTGGCGGGGTGCTAATGCAGGTCCAAGGGAGTGGAACCCCTATTAAGGGACCCGATCCTTGAAGGTTTGCTAAATGCAGGCAGCCATAATGGGTTAAGTTCTGCTCTGACTGGTACAACAGTATCCTGCAGCGAGCATAAGGTAAGGGAAGAAGCCTAGGAACTGTAAAAAGTCCTATGTTTTTATTTTATTTTTCTTCCATGAGTAAAATGTTGCCATGCCCTAAAGTCTTCACTAGAGGGAGTAAATGCACATAGCTTGATATGTTGCTTCTCAGTCAGCTCAGTGTCCAGCTAAAGACAGCATGTGTGTGGTCTCAGCAGCCAGGGGCGATTTATAATCAGGAACAAAGTTCAGCATGTTCTTCTGCCCCCTTGGGGAACTAATGGGGTGGGACATACAACAGTGGTTGCTACTCTCCCCAGGGGGTGCGGTGGCGGCTTCCCTGTGTGTATTTTTTATTACAATCTTTTGCATGCCTAAACGGAGCAGCTAAAATATTCCCCACATAGCCATAAAGCTCATTTCCCCAGCCCTAATCCATACTTGTTTTTTACTAGGACAGAGCCTCCCCTCCTATGGGTCTGCACTGGCAGACCCGAGTACCGTCCGCGCATGCAGACTGCTATTTAATTAAAAAATTTAAAACAGAGGGGCGGGCTAGCGACGAGGGGGCGCTGTGGGCGCAAGCAGAGCTTGCACCTGAGGCTTTTAATAATGGAGACTTCATTAACAGAAGATCATCTCTATCAGATACAAACTGAAGAGATGGAAGTCTGACACACAGGAGTGCTGGGGCATTTAAGGGATGCATGCAGGCATTTTCCCGTACAGAAATAATAATGCAAATAATCGAGTGTGTGTGTGTGTGTGTGTGTGTATATATGTGTATATATGTGTATATGTATATATGTGTGTGTGTGTGTGTGTGTGTATATATGTATATAATATATATATTAGTCATACAGTTGAACTTCAGTATAAACGTTGTAACAATTTGTCAATGCAATAGACTGTGTGTAAGTATAATAGTTTAATCACTAAACCTTTTTCTGACATTTGCTGGTTTCAAGTAAAAATTTTTTGGTTTTTTTTTTTTGCTAGAAAATTACTTAGAACCTCAAAACAACATGATAAAATAGATTATATATAACTGTATTTGCGCAGCAGTCTTTCAAATGCTATTTTTGTTTTGAAAAAATGACTTTAATGAATAAAAAAAAAAAAATAGTAAAGTTAGCCGAGTTTTTGCTTGGAATAAAAAGATCACAAGTCTCTCACTATATATCCATCTCATTAAAAAAAAAAAAAGAAAAAAAAAAAAAAGAAAAAAAAAAAAAAGACTTAAAGCGGTAGTAAACCCGCACATTTTATTTATTTTTTTTATTTTTTTTAACCTGCAAAGCAAAAGGCATAATGAGCTAGCATCTGGCCCGATCCACGCCGAGGGAGCTGACATGCTCCCTCTGCGTTTTTTCTTCCGGGTATCGCGGCTCCGGCGCGGTGAGTGGCCGGAGCCGCGATATCGTCACTCCCGCACATGCGCGTGGGAGATTTCATTCCGGCCGCTGGCCACTGCCGGATTTTCAGGCCGCGAATCCCCTTGTGCGCTTGCGCCGCTGCAGTCAGCGGCGCATACCGAGGGGGATATCTCCTAAACCGTACAGGTTTAGGAGATATTTTTTTTACCTACAGGTAAGCCTTATTATAAGCTTTCCTGTAGGTAAAAGTTTAAAAATCGAGTATACAACCACTTTAATGAATAAAAAAACAAAAAAAAAAAACACACACACCACAGTAATGTTAGCCCATTTATATAAAAAAACCCTAGTTAGACTTACCGGTAACGGTATTTCTACGAGTCTTTCAGGACAGCACCTGGAGAGAGCGCAGCTCCACCCACTTTCCCAGGAATCACTGCAGATCACTTTAAAGACCCGACACTTCCACCATGGCCTCAGTTGTTCATAGAGTACCTCCAGCCATGCTGAAATTAAATAAGCAGAACATAACAATAACACCACATTTTTCAAATACAATCTAGGGTGGGTCATCGGCGCTGTCCTGAAAGACTCGTAGAAATACTGTTACCGGTAAGTCTAACTAGGGTTTTCTCCCTTCATCTTTCAGGACAGCACCTGGAAATGAGTACTTGCTCTAGGGTGGGACCACCGCCTGCAGAACCTTTCTGCCAAATGCTTGGTCTGAAGCTGAAAGCAGGTCCAACCTGTAGTGGCGGGTGAAGGTGGAGAAGCTTGTCCACGTAGCCGCTTTACAGATTCAATTCGGAGAGGCCCCTGCTCTTTCCGCCCAGGATGTTGCTACTGCCCGAGTGGAATGGGCGACAACCCCTGCGGGGGGGCTCTACTCCGGATGCACTATAGGCTTCCCTAATAGCCATTCGTAGCCACCTAGCTATAGTATTTTTGGATGCACTATAGCCCTTCCGTGGTCCTGAGAATGCGATGAAAAGAGAGCTTGACTTCCTAAACTCACTTGTGATCTCTAGATAGTGTAATAGGCACCTTCTTACATCTAGGCTATGAAAAGATTTCTCTTTAGCGTTTGAAGGTGAAGGACAAAAGGTAGGTAGAACTATTTCCTGCGTCCTATGAAAGGCTATTGAGACCTTTGGTAGGAAGCCCGGGTCAGTTTTAAGACCCACCCGGTCCGGGAATATGTAACAGAAAGGCTCCACTATTGATAAGGCTTGTAATTCGCTTACTCTTCTAGCAGATGTAATAGCCACTAAAAGGACTAACTTAAGTGACCACAACCTGATAGTCGCTGCTACTGGGGGTTCAAAAGGTTCCTTGGTCAATGCCTGTAGAACCAAAAACCGGTCCCATTTAGGGAAAAACTTAAATGGTACAGGCCTAGCTCTGGCCAACGCTTTAAAAAAAATCTAATAAGCGGTTCTTGAGATAACCGTCTCTCAAGGAAAACCGATAAAGCAGCCACCTGTGTCTTCAGAGTACTGGCTGCCAACCCTAGTTCCATGCCCTCATGGAGAAATTCAAGAACCGAAAGAATCTCCTGGGGAGGGAATTCCTTTGATAGGCACCAGGAGTTAAAATGTTTCCACGTTTTAATATAAATTGACCTAGTAGTATCTTTTCTACTTCCTAAGAGGATTGTGATGAGCTTATCAGATAACTCCTTTCTCTTTAAAATTTGCTCCTCAGTAACCACCTGGTTAAGTTGAGTTGCCCGATCTTCGGATGCTGAAGAGGTCCCTGGGTTACAAGATCCCTTTGAAGCGGAAGAACCCAGTGGGGTCCCACCGCCATCCTCTGTATGGTAGCAAACCATGTCCTTTTGGGCCAAAAGGGGGCCACTAAAATCAGACTTGTGGATTCCCCCTGCAATTTCTTTAGAACCAAAGGGATCATTTGAAAAGGGGGGAAAGCGTAGCACAGGCGGAAATCCCACGGATGTGCTAGGGCATCCAGTCCCCTTGCCTGATCTTGCCTGTTTAAAGAGAAGAAGGCCCTCACTTTGGTGTTGCTCCGTGACGCAAATAGATCTATCTGAGGAAGACCCCATCTCACTGTCAGATCCTGAAAAACGTTGGGGTTTAGACTCCATTCTGATTCCCAAACTTTTTCCCTGCTCAGAAAATCCGCTACAACATTCAGGTCCCCCTTGAGGTGTACTGCTGATATGGACCTCAGGTTGCCTTCTGCCCATGACAGAATCTGTCTGGCCAAGGATAGCAGCACCCTGCTCCTTGTGCCCCCCTGCCTTGGTATATAGGATACAGCTGTGGCGTTGTCGGATAAGATCTGGATATGGAGGCCTTGAACCACTTCCTTGAAGGCCCATAGTCCGAGCAGAATGGCCCTGAGTTCCCTCCAATTGGAGGATCTCCTGGACTCCCTGACTGTCCAGCTCCCCTGGGCCATCTGCCCTTCCAGGTGGGCACCCCACCCCCAGGAGCTTGCGTCTGTAGTCAGCCTCCAGTCTACCGGAAAACACCAAAGTAGACCCCTGTCTAGAGATGAGTGATTCCTCCACCACCAGAGCTTTCTCTGGACCCGAGGGGGCATCCTGAATTGTTTCTCCAGGGACTCCCCGTAGGACCAATTCGTCAATATTGCCTGTTGGAGCTCCCTTGCATGCAGGCGTGCCCACTGTACTGCAGGGATGGATGCTGTGAGGAGGCCCAAAACAGACATGGCTGCCCTGACAGAAATAGGCAGGTTTGTCTGGGTCCTCTTCACAGTACTCTGGACTTTTTCTATTTTCTCTACTGGGAGAAAAATCTTTTCCTGTCTGGAGTCGATGGTGTACCCCAGGAACTTTATCGACTGGGATGCAATCATGCTTGATTTTTCCCTGTTTATCAGCCATCCGAGACCCTCTAAGTGTCTTACTGTCCTCCCCAGGTCCCTCTCCAATAGATGTTTTGTATTGGCAAAAATTAAAAGGTCGTCCAAGTATGGAACGATTGATATACCTTCTACCCTGAGGGGCGCTAGGGCCTCTGCTACGATCTTTGTAAATATCCTCGGAGATGAGGATAGACCGAACGGGAGAGCTCTGAACTGGAGATGTATCACCGAGCCTCCCGTCCTGAGCGCAAACCTCAGATATTTCTGTGAAGCTATGGCCATGGGCACATGGAGATATGCATCTCTTAAGTCTATGGATGCCATAAAACAGTTTTGGCATCAGAAGACTCTTCACCGAGAAGATTGTACCCATCCTGAATCTTTTGTATCTGATCGATTTGTTTAAAATCTTCAGATTCAGGATCAATCTGAATTTGTCCGATGGTTTCCTTACAAGGAAAATGTGTGAGTAACAGCCCAGCCCTATCTCCTCGGGGGGAATGTACATGATCACCTTTTGCTGCATCAGTTCCCGCAGAATAGAGATCATGGCTACTGATTTTTCTGGGTCCTGAGGAGCCTGGGTTACAGAAAACCGTGCGGGAGGGGGATGATTGAATTCCAGCCTGTAACCCTCTTCTATTGTTTTGAGGATGAACAGACTGTTTGTCACTGACTTCCACTGCGGCAAAAAGGCCTGTAACCTTGCTCCCACAGCTGGAAGACTGTCACTGGCTTTTTGGGTTCGGGGTAGGGGGGCGGACTAACACTCCCGACTTGCCCCTTCCCCTCTGAGGCTTCCAGGGCCTCCTATATCCTGTCTCTTTGGTCTCTGAGGTTTTTCGAAAAGCACGAAAATTTTTAGTGCTCTGGGGAATCGCCTTCTTTTTAACAGGAAAACCCTTCCTTCTTCTTGTCAGCCGTTCTGTCCAGAATGGCTTCAAGGTCAGGGCCGAACACCAAATCTCCCTCCAATGGAAGACCGCATAATTTGGCTTTTGAGGCAGTATCCCCTGTCCATGTCTTCACCCATAAGGCCCTACAGGCTGAGATTATCAGGGCTGAGGACCTGGCTGACATCCTAATTGACTCCGCCGAGGCATCCGCCATATACCCCACTGCTTTTAAGAGAACAGACAAGGTATCGAGCAGGTCCTTTCTAGGTGTTCCTGCCTCAATATGGTCTTTTAACTGTTCTAGACAGTGCTCCAAATTTCTGGCTACTACAGTTGAAGCCATTGCTGGCTTGAGGTTTGCCAATGTTGAGTCCCAGGCCTTCCTTAGGAGGGAATCAGCTCTTTTGTCCATGGGATCCTTGAGGATACCCATGTCCTCAAACGCAAGATCCGTATTCCTTGAGACCTGAGAAAAGGCCGCGTCGAGCTTAGGTTTCTTGTTCCACACCTGCGAGCTATCCTCCTCAAAGGGAAACCTGCGTTTGAGGGACCTGGAAAAGAAAGGAGCCCTCTCAGGGTCTCTCCATTCCTTTTTAACAGTTTCGGATAGAAACTTATGCACCGGGAAAACTGTGTTTCACCTCGCCCAAACCCTGAAACATTTTGTCATGTAGTGACAGTTGGGCCTTATCCTCTGTGATATTTAGAGTAGCGTGGATATTTTTAAGCAGGTCATCCACCTCCTCTAAGGATAATTTATACCGGGATGAAGAAGCAGAAGCCTCCTTTACTTTCTCTGCCTCCTCCTCTGAAACAGAGGACGTACCATGTTCCTCCTCCTCCGAGTCACTGCCCCCCCTGGATGCAGACGCTGGAGAGTGAGAACAGGGCGCTAAACCACTACCTGCAGCTGGGCGTCTGTCTAAATAAGACCGGAAAGATTCAAAGGTATCTGACAATTCTTTCCTGAAAGAACTTAGTAGCTCTCCCTGCTGAGACGCAGGGTTATTGGAAGCTGCTTCTTCTTTGACCAAGTCGCTTATGCAGGACCTGCATAACACCTTAGTCCAAGAATCTCTTAGTACGTTTTTACATGATGGGCACCTCCTCTTGCTGGGAGGGGACACATTTTTGGTCTTTTCTTTCGCTTTCTGAAATATACCAAGGAAAAAACCTGAGTTACAATACACATAAAAATATAAAAAAGAAGATATGCTGCCAAATAGAACAGATTAACAATTTTCACATTCTATTTGCTCTTCAGCCATTGAATCCCCCCACAGACTCACTAAACAACTATTGAAAGCATTATTCCTAAATAGCATCATAGGAAAACAATGCTGCTGGCTTCCCAATGCAAGGAAGGGAGAAAACAATCAAGGCTCAAACAGTAATGACAGAGACCACTGCCCCTGCTTACCTGAGCCTGGCTGACAATCGTGGCTCCTGTTCCTGCCACCGCCGATTGATCCTCCTCCATCGTTCAGCAAGGATCAATGGCGTCTGGGCGCTTTTATCTGTTTAAATTCCACGCCAATCCCGGAAGTGATGTCAGCCGAAGAGACCGCCCCCTCTCCCTGCGTTCCAGCGGCCGGAAGCTGCGTCGCACCGTCGGAAGTCCCGCCCCCGGCCGGAATGACGCCCTTGTCATCCAGACCCGGAAGGCGTGAGCCTGAACGAACGGCGCGAGATATGAATCTCGGCCGCGTCCCAGACCCAGCCACCGGTCTAGAAGAGTGGGGAACCTCCACGGCCTGACCCCCCCCTGGGTATGAAGGAGAGCGGACACCGGAGCGACCCCAAATGACGGTATGCCTCCAACTCTCCCCACCTGGAGAGAGCGCAGCACCCCTTGGTTCCCTGAAGCGCTTCCACCATGGCCGGAGGAAACGCTACAACTGAGGCCATGGTGGAAATGTCCGGTCTTTAAAGTGATCTGCAGTGTTTCCTGGGAAAGTGGGTGGAGCTGCGCTCTCTCCAGGTGCTGTCCTGAAAGACGAAGGGAGAAATAAAAAATGGGCTAACTTTTTACTGTGTTTGTTTATATATATATATATATATATATATATATATATATATATATATATATATATATATATATATATATATATATATATATATATATATATATATATATATATATATATATATATATATATGAGACTTGTGATCTTTTTATTCTAAGTAGTGGTGTGCTTTTCCAGATTTGGCTTTGTATGTAGCAAGAGCATAGCTAATTACTGGTTAGTTCAGCAAATTTTCTAATTTTTGGCTAAGATAGGCCATAGGGTGGAAGGAAAGAATTGCTTGATTTCCCCCCCCCCCCCCCATCAACACGGTCAGTGTTTATAGGCGAATACCTCCTGACATTCTGCTGGTAGGGAGCAAAATGCAATGATCACTTCAAGCGGGGGTAGCCACTAGCAGTGTTCTGCATGCAAAAAATCTTGACGGGCTGGTTGTACTGAAGTCAATCAATGGTTCAACGTTAGTACAATCAGCCTGCCCATAGATTGAGATTCAATCCATCTATGACCTGATTAGCTTGACATGTTACAGATAAACCTCTAAACCTTTGATAATACACACCTGAACATGAATAGTAACCTATCTGTGGTCATTCTTTCTCTCACTCTTATTGAACATGCTGATAAAAAAAGCTTTAATACGCTTCTTGGCACGAGTCTTTATTTACATAAGCTTTGCATTCACAAATGATAAGTACCTTCTTATAAGTACCTGCTTAAAGGGGTTGTAAAGGTACGTGTTTTTTTTTCTCCCTTGAAGCATCCTATTATATATAATATAGTATGTATAGTAAAGTTGTGGGTTGTTTAACTCTCGTAGTAGATGCTTTTGCCAGCGATTCAAACCAGTCAGGAACTGTATTTTGTATTTTTATTTAAAAAGGCAAATAAAAGTCCATAACATAACTGTTTGCCACACAGGGGTTCTTCTCCAGCAAATACACACAACAGAAAATGCTTGCCCGCCTGACTCTGTAGCAGTACTTCTGCTCTTTTATCCTGGTCACACAGACCACTGGATCCTTCAGTGCGGACGGCTTTACTTTGGCGCCAACAGCTCCGCTCTGGCCTTAGTCCTCAGGCTGTTTCACGGCCTCTTGCAGTCACACATGTTCTGGCAGCCCCTCTGACTCCTGGCGACCTCCTGTCTCTTGGTATGGAGCAGTCTCCAACTGGGAGTCCTGAGGTATTCCCATAAACTCAATATAAGGGCTGTGCTCACCTGAGCACGCACCCTGCTGGGCATCTACAAAATCTGGACACGGTTGGAGATCAAGTCCCACCCAAGACACTATGGAATCTCCAAACTAGATAGCCCCATGATGGAATACCAAAACCTGGAGAAAGCTGTGAAAGTAGTCTTCTCCAGTCCAACACCTATGCTCTGCGGTCTTGCACCAAGCAAATGTGCACACCCTGTGTCCCCCCCCAAACTACCAATTTTACCATGACAGCATCTCCTACTGTGTTATATATTAGCAAAATACAGTGCAATGGCCCTTGATTTTAGTATAATGATCTGTGTTACTGAGGCCCCTTTCACACTGGGGCGGGAGCGGCGTTAGCGGTAAAGCGGCACTATTTTTAGCGCCTCTTTAGGCCCTTTCACACTGAGGTGGTTTTCAGGTGCTACATCGCTAAAAATAGCGCCTGAAAAAAAAAAAACAGCCCCTTTTACTCCAGTGTGAAAGCCCTCCGGCTATCACACTGGAGTGGTACTCTAGCAGGACGGTGAAAAAAGTCCTGCTAGCAGCATCTTTGGAGCAGTGTATTCACCGCTCCTACCCATTGAAATCAATGGGGCAGCGCAGCTATACCGCCGGCAAAGCGCTGCTGCAGCGATACTTTTGTGGGCGGTTTTAACCTTTTTTCGGCCGCTAGCAGGGGCTAAAACTGCCCAGCTGGTGGCCGAATACCACCGCTAAAGCAGCGCTAAAAAATAGCGGCTATTTACCGCCAACTCCGCTCCTGCCCCAGTGTGAAAGGGGCCTTGCCGTAATTTTAGCGGCGGTATTCGGCCGCTAGTGGGGCATTTTTAAAAATCATTAAAAAGGGTTAGAAACGCCCGCAAAGTGCCGCTGCAGCGGCGCTTTGCCGGAGGTATAGCTGCTCTGCCCATTGATTTCAATGGTTAGGAGTGTTGAATGCACGTCTCCTTCACCGCTCCAAATATGCTGCTAGCAGGACTTTTTTCACTGTCCTGCTAGCGTACCGCTCCAGTGTGAAAGCCAGAGGGCTTCACACTGGAGTGAAAGGGGCCGGTTTTTTTCAGCGCTGTAGCTCCTGAAAACCGCGTCAGTGTGAAAGGGGCCCAAGTGTGTGTTTGTTTTGTTTTTTGTGTTTTTTGTTTTTGTTTTTTTACTTATCAAAGCAGACACTTCTATTTTTTATTTTGTGTTAACTTCTGTTTGTATTGAATTGAAACTTCAGTGCAATGTCCTACCCAAAACCACAACTCTTTACAGTGACTCTAAATTTTGGATTCACATATATTGATTTGAAACCTCATGACCTATCATTTGGGAGTGAATGGCAACTGACTGTGCTACTAAACAAGAATTGCTATGTAGCAATGCCATATATCATATCATATCATATCATATCATATCACCATATCAATTAGGATGAATACATTTTGTCTATTTGAGATTTCTGACCCATGGAATTTCCCTTTTTTTTTACTTGTCATGTACACATGAATGCACCTGTTAAACTTATTTTCGTCACCTGACATACATTCATTCATTATTCAGTGTATGCTGGGATCTGCCTTTATGCTTCTGACTTGTCTCAAAATAAACAGAAAAATAAATAGAAGTCCTATTTTGAGTTATTTACACTTAAAACTCCAGTGTTTTAAGGGCTGGTTTAGACCATGCATAGAATCTAGAAATTTTAGAACTTAGTGATGCTAAACACGATATTGTATAAACATCAAGCCACTGTATTTAATTTAATATAAAAAAATGCTGCTTATTTAAAAAGGAACCTAAACTGGAGCATGATCATAGATGTCAACAGCTGGCCTACACAATGTCAAGCTGCAGCGGAGACAGACAAGTGTTAAGTTACCTGTTAGGAGTTACATAGGAGGTCTAGTGCTACAATTATTGCTCTAGCGATCAGAGCGATACCTCACGTGTGATCTTAACACCATTTTACATTTGCAGGCATGACTTGGTATGTGTTTTCTTTGACGCACGGAGGGATGGGTCACTTATAAAAAAAAAATAATAAAAAAAAACCCCTTTAAAACACTGTCCCTTTGCTGCCAAGTAAACCGTAATTGAGGTTGCTTCTGGTTCACTATATCGGAGCCCCGGTCAAAGCTGATTCTGACTTTGTTTGGCTCTCTGGCCAGCCGGCGGACGTGCCAGACCCGGGTGGGGGGGTGGTCCACTCCCACCGCTTGTTATAACAGCTGAGCGGCTGATTGGCCAACCAACTGTTGGCTCTAAAAAATGATACTTGGGTGATGCCTGCAGGTAAGTGGTTTTGCGTAAAGTGGTTAATGACACATTAAGAGCTCTTTCATGCTAACAGCGTGGCTGTGTTAGCGGTAAAGTGCTGCTAGTTCTAGCTGAGCTTTTCAGACAATATCGGGGCGCTTTTAACCCCTGCTAATGGCCAAAAATAGGGTTAGATCAGGGGTTGACAAATTTGCTTGGAATCTAGGAGCCAGCTTAAAAAGTTAGGAGCCAGGTCCGTGACGGCGATCCGGACCTGTCCCTGGCCTGACATGGAGACGAGTGAGGGGAAGATAGCAGCGCCGTCGCCGCCCACCCCCCGTCTCCAAGTCATTGCCCATAGCTCTTAGAGGGACATTTTATTTATTTTTTTTCAAATGACAATTTTTTTTTTCAATTGCATTTTAGTGTAAATATGAGATCCGAGGTCTCTCTGACCCCAGATCTCATATTTAAGAGGACCTGTCATGCTTTTTCTATTACAAGGGATTTTTACATTCCTTGTAATAAGAATAAAAGTGACACAACATTTTTTTTAAAAGAACAGTGGAAAAAAAAAAAGTTAAAATAAGCAGAAAAAATAATAATTTTTAAACGCGCCCTGTCCTGCTCGCATATAAAATCGGTGTTCGAAACACACATAGGAGGTAGCGCCGTGATCGGTAGAGCGAGAGCAATAATTCTAGCCCCAGACCTCCTCTGTGTAACTCAAAACGTGCAACCTGTAGAATTTTTTTAAACGTCGCCTATGGAGATTTTAAAGGGTAAAAGTTTGTCGCCATTCCATGAGCGGGTGCAATTTTGAAGCGTGACATGTTGGGTATCAATTTACTCGGCGTAACATTATCTTTCACAATATAAAAAATAAATTGGGCTAACTTTACTGTTGTCTTATTTTTTTATTAACTAAATTATTTTTCCCAACAAAAGTGCGCTTGTAAGTCCGCTGCACAAATACGGTGTGACAGACAGTATTGCAACAACCACCATTTTATTCTCTAGGGTGTTAGAATAAAAAATATATATAATGTTTAGGGGGTTCTTAATAAAGGGCAGAAGAGGCAGGTAATATAAAACAGGCAGAGGAAACTTTGCAGAGGAAATTAGCATTGCTGGTTTGTCATACCAACAGCGACCACAAGAGGGCGCCAGATTCCATAAGGAATCATAGGACCGCAGAAGGCCTCAAAGCCGCGGCCTAAATTTTCGGCCGCCGGCGGAACGGCCCGACGCGATCACGCTGGGGGGGTCCACAGAGACAGGATTACCCCCAGCTGTGCTGCCCCAGGCGCGAGGTCGCTATTTCTAGTCGCCAATGCGACCTGGCGCCCGGGTTTTGTCGAGCCCTGGGTTAGATGCACCTGAAAAGTGCCAAAATGTTTTGGCAGCGGTGCCCATTCAGTTCAGTGGGAAGGGGTGGTAGAGGAGCAGTGTATTCACCGCTCCAAAGATGCTGCTTGCAGGACTTTTTCTAAGTGCACCTCTCCAGTGTGAAAACACTTGGACTTTTACCCTGAGGCTGCAGGGGAGGCATTTTTACGGTGCTTTACGGGCATTATCTTTAGTGCCTGAAAAACACCTCCAGTGTGAAAGGGGTCTGAAGTAGAACTATAGGCAATACCTTTTTTTTTTTTTTTTTTTTTTTTTTTTTTTCATTTTGGTTAGAGTATGGGGGTTATTAGACTCCCTTACTCTAACCAAAATGGGGCAAAAAAAAAGTTTGCCATCTTTGTCCCATTTGTGGCGATTTACCTTCGCTTCCTGTCTCATAGCCAAACAGGAAGTAAGAGGAAATCCCTGAAAATTTGAGGTATCTCTTGGGGACCTCCAGGTCACCATTCTATTTTAAAGCCAGATAGAGAAACCAAAAATGATTGTAGCATGTGAAGAAAGACTTCTAAATGTATGTTGCCTTCACTACAGTTATGTTAAGGAAGCATATGGGACAGGGATTTCATCTAATGTGGTTTAAGACCCGTTTATTTTAGGATTTCAAAACTGTTGGTAAATGATTTTCTATCAGAGGTATTTCACATAATTTTTTTTGGTTTGCATAATGACTTTGTAAAGAAGGCAAACCACAGAGAGAGACTTTCTAAGAAGACATCGGCACCAATGTATTGATTGTTGCAGTTTCCTTCTATGCATTTGTGGGTTGTGGTGTTGTAATAACTGACAAGTACAACAATAATCCAAATGTTTAAATTGCAAAACCATCTGACACAGAGCCTATGCAGGGTTAGAACTATGGGGGAGCACTGAGAAAGTGACTAGAACTGGGGGTCCGAGGGTGGGCTAATGTCATTCAGATGTATTGCTGGCCAAGTAACACTCTCTTGTGGTGTGTGTGTGTGTGTGTGTGTGTGTTTGTTTTTTTTTGTGGTGTTTTTTTTATATTTTATTTTTTTCCCACACATGCTAGTTACTCAAACATTAGATGGCAGTTGTTCTTAAATTTGGGCTGTTGGCTGCGTTGCACGTGAGATTTGTCCAGCTATACTCATGAACCTCCTCAATTTGGCGGATGGCAGTCTTTGTACCTTTTTTTTTTTTTATTTTTTTTATTTATTTTTTTTTTTTTATGCTGTAGAGCAGGGGTCTCTGAACTTTTTTTTGGTATGATGGCCACATTGTATATTGATTCAACTTTAGTACAACCAGCTTGTCTGTCTGTGTGTGTTTTCTGCATTTAATCGCTGCCGACGGCTATAGCCACCAGCAGTGATAATTGTGTTCTGCTGGCAGGGAAGGCTCTAAATCAGCAGAACGCAATAGTGCTGCTGAAAGGATTCTCCCATTACCACTGACTGTGTTGGTGGGGAAATCAAGTAATTTTCTTTCCTTCCACCAGTGGTGGTAGGAAAGAAAATTGCAAAATCACTGAGCTGCTTTAGGCAGGTCCTCACATTGCATAGTTTTGGTAAATCTAAGATTGATATTGTTTGGTCAGGTTGTAAAGGTGACCCTTATGATGGTCTGCTTCATTCATATCACCATAACCATGGATAAAACCTCCCCCCATCAAAAACTGGTACAGGTGACATGTAGGATGTTATACAGGAAAATGTGAGTGGGTAGAAGACCTCCTCTTCTTCCTCCCCCCCTTTTTTTTTTTATTTATTTTATTTTTTTGCCTCATAAGTATTCAGTATTTGGTTCATGACCTACATAATTCTGAACGGAAATGGTTCTACCTGTTCACTGAATTCCACAAACCATTTCCTTTCGAATTGGTGTTATTGAGCATTCACTGTACAGAGAATACGGGTGAGCTGTAGATGGAATCCCTTCATTCAGAACATCACTACTTTGGACACATTCCTCTGCATTCCTCCACTGCAGCTATATAACCTGTCAGACTGTAAACTGTAGTGTGTCCCGTCATTTGAACATTGAAAAAATTCTTTGTATTCACAATTTTTTTTTTTTTTATAAACTTGCTGTACTATTTATAGAGTGTTAGGTCCATGTATGTAAATCCTACTGAACCAACCCTCTGAGATAAATGATAAAAAGTCCACTGGTCTTTAATAGTTTTAGGCACTTTTAGCAGACTGATGTTGAAAGTGGGAAGTATTAGAGTACAATCCTTCTGCTGCGTTAGTAAGAAGGAAACAGACTGATTTTAAGCCAGCAAATATGGCTGTGTGTGCATGTACAGCTGGAGTGTAGATGTAAGATACAAAAGCTAAAAGTGGTAGTAAACACTCATTTGGATTTTTATAGGTAAGCTTAGAATATAGCTTACCTGTAGATATGATTATTTCCTAAACGTGCATCGTTTATAAAATATTCTAGCGAGTAGCAGCCGGGGGTGTCGCCGTCGCATGCCTGTGCTGTTCCTGCAGAGCGCTGTGCCGCAGGAGTGATGTCATTGCAGCTCAGCCATTTGATCTGCTGGAGCCCGAAAACCCAGAAGGCATAACGGGGGAAGATGGAAGCCTCGTCAGTGATGATGGTGCCCTGCTGGAAGGTTTCATTCTAAGGTAAGTATTTCATGTGCTAGTATGTAATCCACATTATTGCCTCGCAGGGGATTTTTTTTTTTTCTCTCCCAATGCTGCGGTTTACTACCACTTGAAAGGGTCTGTTTCAACAGTACACTCGGCTATAACTTGTGGTATATTTATTATAATAATTGCGAATGGTTGGTTGTTAATCCTTTAAATGAACAAAGCATATCCTTTTATTGCGCATACTTACCTCAGTCCATAGCACCTAGTGTGGTTCCTGTCTGATGTCTTTCTTGTGTTATCTGCATCTGCACTCTGGCAGTTTTTACAGACACCAGTAAATTCTTAGGGAAGCCCCACCCGGCTTCAGCACATAACAGGTGATTGGCAGCCTCAGCTACTCATATTTTCCTATGAACATAGGCGTGCGCACATTGTGAGGTACTGATTCCCCCTGCTTCCTGTCCCATCTCCCCCCCCCCTCCCCCCTGTCCTTAGTTTCTTTCTATGTCGCAAAAGTGAGACATCAGGGGTCTGTTTAGACCATGGGTCTTCAAACTATGGCCCTCCAGTTGTTCAGGAACTACAATTCCCATCATGCCTAGTCATGTCTGTGAATGTCAGAGTTTTACAATGCCTCATGGGATGTGTAGTTTTGCAACAGC
Source organism: Lithobates pipiens (assembly GCF_037356315.1). NCBI lineage: Eukaryota > Metazoa > Chordata > Amphibia > Anura > Ranidae > Lithobates > Lithobates pipiens. The sequence continues at coordinate 122,857,667 of NW_027507748.1, forward strand.
TGGAGGGCCGTAGTTTGAGGATCCCTGGTTTAGACCCTTGATATTTCACCAAAGCCACATAATGAGTGGCTCCTAAAAAAAAAAAAGTAAAAATGAATAAATAATATTGTAAAAATTATTTAAAAATTATAAAAAAAAAAAAAATTGACACGTCCAATGCTCTGCTGATATACACTCATGTGTATTTGTTCTCTGAGGTGCACACCCTAATGCTATAGTCTGCGCACACCAATGCCTATGAAACTGGGTAGAGGCGAGTTCATTCCCTCCGCTCAGGTCTCAGATTACACTCAGTTGTGTGCTGTGCAGTTTGTGAGGTCATATCCATGCCTCCTGCAAGCTGAAAAATAAACTTTCTTTTGTGTACTTTACCTCTGGAGAAGAAGGGGCTACAGATAAAAAGGTACACATTTTGTGGGAGAATTTTCTTCATCACCTGAGGCCAGTCATGGGATTATATAAGGGTTAATTATCACTTTAAAGTGGAAGTCCAGCAAAGAACTAACCAAGCCTAAAACTGCTATCGACCACCTTCTAACTCCTATACTAAGTACCTTTTTAGAAGGAAGATGCATATAGTTATTCTCAGTGCGCGCCAGTTCAGTTCAGGTTACGTGACCGGCTCCCAGTGGCTGGCTTCAACAGAGAGGAGGGCCAGCCAACGACAGATGCTCTATAATAATACTTATGGGTGACGTCACCACCCAGGTATTCCATTCATTGCTAGTACCCTCTTCTCTTGCCATGAAGCCAGCCTCTGGGGAAGTCATGTGATTGGACCAAAGCTCTCTGCAAATGTGTAACTATAGACCTCTTCCTTCAACAGGATTGTTGGTAAAGAAGTTAGAAGGGGGGTGAGAGCAGTTTTTTAAGTTTAGTTATAGATTGGACTTCCACTTTAAGTTCAATAGTAATAAAAATTGGGGAGAAAATGGTAAATATTACCTATTGTATAACAAGCACTTACAGTGGCGCTCTAAGTGAGTCTAAAGAGGTGCGGCGCTAAAAAGAGACCAGTGTGGGTCAGAGGAGGGATTATACCCACCTCTTCTGCTTGCAGAGTTGGTTCTGTTTAACGCTGAGCTCAGACTACTGCAGTAATGAGCAGTACCACCCCATAACATGCCCCTCAACACACTAGGGCAGGGGTGCTCAACCTGTGGCTCTCCAGCTGTTGCGGAACTACAAGTCCCATGAGGCATAGCAAGACTCCGACAGCCACAAGCATGACACCCAGAGGCAGAGGCATGATGGGACTTGTAGTTTTGCAACAGCTGGAGAGCCACAGGTTGAGCACCCCTGCACTAGGGGGAACACATTGCCTTCCCAAAATAGGGGTACTGGCAGCATGTTCAAATTAAATCCGCTGTCTGTAGTGTGTAACCTAACAAGCTTTAATGCACCACACAGATTGTGTTCCAGTCTATTGACACTGTCTGCCAGCAACGCATAAAACTAGCACTGAGCTATATTTATATATTTTTATTTTAAAGAGGAAAACTTTTTTTTATTTTTTTTAAAGCACTGATGTATACAAAAAAGGCAACTTATAGACTTTAAAAATTAACTAAAATTGTTCTGATTTCCCTTTTTAATGATACTTTTGATCTGGCAGCAATAAGTTACTTTTATATGCATTTGCATTTTCTCTGTGCTCTGACTAATGTCAGAATTGTAGCACAGCGAAGTCACATGTTTGTAAATTCCCAGCCGAGGTCATACTTTTGCCATCATTGTAGGGAAATTATGCAATGATTTACGTGACTTATGCCCTGTACACACGATCAGACTTTTGCTGGCAGAAGTTTCCGATGAGAGCTTTTGGTCGGAAAATGCGATCGTGTGTATGCTCCATCGGAATTTCAGCCAGCAAAAGATTGAGAGCATGTTCTCAATTTTTCAGTCGGAAAAAGTTCCGATCGTCTGTACAAATTCTGCTGCGCAAAATTCCTACGCATGCTTGGAATCATTGAACTTAATTTTCTTGGCTCGTCATAGTGTTGTACATGACCGTGTTCTTGACGGTCGAAAAGTTCAAAGAACTTTTGTGTGACCGTAATGTATGCAAGACAGCTTGAGCAGAATTACATCGGAAAAACCATCAGAGCTTTTTCCGACCAGAATTCCGATTGTGTACACGGCATTAGTGTGTGACAGTGCAAAATAAAATATGCAGCACATTTCCACAATGAATTTTCTATGTTTTGTTCCTTTTAACTGTCCTACTGCCAGAGTCGTTATTTTTAATATCCATGTTTGTCTACACGCTTTTTTTATTTCTATTTTTTCTGAAAGCATAAAAAGTGTGCCGAAAAATGTTTTCAAAGAAATCGGAGCTTGACATTTTTTGTTTTGTTTTTTGTTTTATAAAATTGGCATCTTTTCACTCGCTCAATCACAAAAAATATATTTTTTTAACCGCTTCAGCCCCGGAAGATTTTACCCCCTTCCTGACGAGCACTTTTTGCGATTCGGCACTGCGTCACTTTAACTGACAATTACGCGGTCGTGCGCCGTTGTACCCAAACATTGACTTTCTCTTTTCCCACAAATAGTGCTTTTTTTTTGGTGGTATTTGATCACCTCTGCGGTTTTTATTTTTTGCGCTATAAACAAAAAAGTGAAAATTTTTGAAAAAAAACTCTATTTTTTCTTTTTGCTATAATAAATATCCCCAAAAAATATGTAAATAAAGGTTTTTGTCAGTTTAGGCTGATATGTAGAAGAAAACATATTTTTGGTAAAAAAAAAAAATCACAATAAGCGTATATTGGTTTACGCAATAATTATAGCGTCTATAAAATAGGGTATAGTTCTATGGCATTTTTTATTCTTACTAGTAATGGCGGTGATCTGCTATATTTTTTTTTTTTTTTTTTTTTTTTTTTTTATTGGGACTGCGAGATTATGGCGGACACATTGGACACTTTTGACACATTTTTAGGACCATTGGCATTTATACAACGATCAGTGCTATAAAAAATGCACTGATTACTGAAAAATGTCACTGGCAGGGAAGGGGTTAACCACTAGGGGGCGATCAATGGGGTTAATTGTGTCCCCTAGTGTGTGTTCTAACTGAAGGGGGGGAGGGGACTATCTAGGAGAGATGACAGATCGCTGTTCATACTCTGTATGAACAGACGATCAGTCTCTTCCCTCAGAGAACCAGTAACTGTGTGTTTACACACACAGATCCCGGTTCTCAGTATGTCAGCAGTGATCACGGGAGCACGGCGGTGATCGTGACTGCTGGGCACTCGCATCGGCTATGCGCGTGCCCCTAGTGGCCATAGGGTGAAGTGATGTTACATAATGTTTTGCCCAGCCATGCCATTCTGCCGCAGTTAAACTGCGGCAGCTGGACAGCAAGTCGTTAACATAAATGCCATAAACTACTTTAGTAGTGAGAAATTTAACATCCTGCACTCACACTTCAGATGAGCCCCAATTCATGCCCCTTCACGCCTCAGATCACTGTACCCCTCCCTGCAAATCTGTCCTGCCACTGTACCCCTCCCTGCACATCTGCTCCACGAATGGTCCCCTTTTCTCATCTGCCCCACCACTGTACCACCCTGCTCTTCTGCACCCAATCTCTTCCCCCCCCCCCCCCCCCCCCAATCACAAAAGCTGATGATCGCAGCTACAAAGTTAGAGAACCAAACAATTTTTCCCATCTTTTACAATGTGTGGGGTCACAGTGCCTCCCCTTCAGTGCAGGTTCAGAGTGGGGAATTCTGAAATTGGAATGCATTAGTGTCTCACTGACACTTCCCTGAGCTGCTGATGGGGAGGGAGACGAGTGCCGGCAAAAGAGGTTCTCGTGCTGCTTGCGGCACCAGTGTCGGAGGTTGCTAATCCCTGGCATAGACCATCAATAAAATGGACAATATTTTGGCTACAACTTTCTACAGTTTTCAGTAAAATAAAAAATGCATGAATTTATTTTGGTGCACACAAACGCATAATACCCATTTTGTTGGCTAGTTCTAAATCCTCTGTTATGGATTGACAACACACATTTTTGTAGATTAAGGCCGGCCATAGATGGTCGGTTCTGCAGGAATCGGCAGAGGTTCTAATCACGTATGGGTAGGCTGAATTACCAAGTTGATTGCTTGATCTGCTTGGGTACGTCCAGCCTTCCAGATTGACTTTCAATTATCACTAGCAACTGCTATAGCCGCTAGCATTAATCACTGTCTCCCAGCGGTTTCAGGAAAGAAATTCGCACCATCTATGGTCTGCCTAACTTTGACAATAAGGGGTTGTTCAAGCACTAAAGGGCTAAAAATCGCCTCTCCTGCAGTCCCAGTGTGAAAGCCCCGGTGCTTTCACACCGGAGAGGTGTGCTTGCAGGATGTTAGAAAAAGTCCTGCAAGCAGCATCTTTCGGGTGGTGGGGGAGTGGTGTATCCTACGCTCCTCCACACATCCCTTGCCCATCCCTTGTAAAATCAATGGCTACTCCTCCTCCAAAGTATGGCGATACCACATGTGTGAGACTTTTACATTGAAGTAGTACCTTCAAGCGTTCTAGGAGCATAAATTACACACCTCATTTCACTCTTACCCATCACACTTTTGAAGGTCCTTGAGCACTAGGACAGTGGAATTACCCACAAAATGACCCCATTTTGGAAAGCAAACACCCCAACGTGTGTATGAGGCATGGCCTGCAGATAGGTACTTGGGTACTCTGATGTCCTGGTGACAGGTACTCGGGTGAACTGTGACGGGTACTCAGTAGAGCTGCACAATTAATCGCAAAGAATCATTATTGTGATCTTGACCAGAGTGTTTCACAATTCTTTCTATGCAAAGAATTCTCTCTGCTCTTCTGAAACCACAGCCCTCAAAAGGAAGGAAGAGAAAAACTGGGCAGTCTGCCAAGAATCAAAACATTCTTTATCAGTTGAACTTAATTATAAACATTGTAACAATTTTGTCAATGGAATAGACTTTGTACGTGAAAAAGTTTAACCACTTAAACACTAAACCTTTTTCTGACATTTGTTGGTTTGAAAGTTGAAATCTTTTTATTTTTATTTTTTTTGCTAGAAAATTACTTGGAACCCCCACAAATGTATATATTTTTTTCTAGTAGACACCCTAGAGAATAAAATGGTGGTTGCTGCAATATTTTGTCACACTGTATTTGTGCAGCAATTTTTTGGAAAAAATTACTTTAATGAATTAAAAAAAAAAAAAAAAAAAACAGTAAAGTTAGCCCGTTTTTGTATTTATTTATTTTTTGGTATAATGTGAATGATTTTACGTTGTGAGAATTGTGATCTTTTTTTTTTTTTTCTAAGCAAAGAAATTGTGATTCTCATTTTGGCCAGAATCGTGCAACTCTAACACTCGGGTACTCCGGTACTTAGATGGGCTGTGACAGGTACTCGGGTACTCTGATGGCTGGTGAAGGGTACTTTGATGGGTGGTGACAGGTCCTCTTTATTGGAGGGGGGCAGTCAGTACTGTAAGCGGTAACGAGATGTTACTGCAATCTCCTTCTCACACACGATCAGTGTGAGGAGGAGAACCAATTAACATCTCGTTACCACAGTTTGTTGACCTTCTGTGACCAGCTGTGCTTGGACACAGCCAGTCACGTGGTAAAGAGACTTTTTTTTTTTTTTTTATTGGCTCTTTACATGGATCCGGGATGGACTGTGTCCAAGCGACACACCTCAACCCCCGATTGCCACGCTGCGGGGGCCCACAGGAGCAGCAAGAAACCTAGGATGTCATATGACGCCTTCCCAGGATGGGAGATCCCATCTGCGGACATCATATGACTATAGCCCGGTAATGAAGTGGTTAAACTAGGTCTTCCTTCGTAAAATACATTTCTTTTTTTATTATTATTATTATTATTATTATTATTATTATTATTATATATTTTTTTTTTTTTTTTTTTTTTTTTTTTGAACGTTCGTTCAATTTTTCTAATTGTTAGTAGAGTCAAATCGATGTATATTTTCAACCACAGTGACGGGAAAATTTGGAAATAGAAAACTTCTTGTTCAAAGGAATTTTCAGACAATGTGGTTTTCGTTCAGAAATGACATTCTTTTTAAAAACAGACTTTTAAAAACAAGTGACAATTTCATACAACATTCTTTCATTCAGTGACTGTACAAAGATATTTTTGTCTGAATAGTAATACGTGTATGGGCAGCCTAAGGCTCGGTACACACCTATGCAGTTTGCTTTTGATCTGTTTCTGTAGTGCTTTTTGCTGTGCGTTTTTGATTTTTGCGCACGTGATTTTGCTGCGATTTATTCATTTTATCTTTTTTGGCACATTAAAAAAAACGGATTACTACAAAAAACGCTTCTCAATTTGAAGTATATTGAACCAAGTTTTGTGTTTAAAAATAAGTCTCTGACCCTTTCCAAATACGCAGCGGCTGAAAAAAGCATAGATGTTAAAGTGTGCCATAGGAAACCATATAAATGAATTGTAGTGAGTTTCTGCAAAAAGAACCAAAAAACACATAGATGTGATTTTCAGGTCTACGAAGTTTAGTAACATAATGGGGTTAAGAAAACTAAAATTAGCCCTTTATAGTACAAAAAAAGCAGATAATCACTACTGGAAGGGGTTCATTTTTTTACACTTTAGAACTGTGTAACATTTACAGTAGTGATTATGTGCTTTTTGTACTATATAGGGCTCATTTTGTTTTTTTAATCCCATTATGTTACTGGGCGATTAATCGATTATGAAAATAGTAATCATTTAATTCCATAATCTGTTAGTTGTCGATGAATCGATTTAGTTGCTTCAGCCCTACTTAAGGCCTGACACCGATGCAGTTTTTTAGTACTTTTTGCATTTTACAGATTTGCACATTTAACATTGTTTCCTATGGAACACGATCTGTAGGTCAAAAAGCACAAAAAAATACATAGATGTTAATCCAGCCTAAAAAGCACCCCACTAGTGGCCAAAAAGCTCAGTTTTATTAACGCCCCTCCCCTCCGCCCAAGTGTGAAAGTAGCCTAAGTGTTGTCAGCATGCTCATACCCACCTACTCTTTCATCTCAAGAACACGAAGGTTACTAATTCTATAGTCCTAGGATGAGGACTCTGAGAGCTTACTACTTTAAGGTGAAGCAAAGTGAGCACTGGACACAGTGTTACCTCGTGTACTAAAAAAAAAAGTATCGCTACATCACTGCTTGTGCTGCTCCATGTAAAGCAGCTATCTGGATTGGCGTTTTGGAGGCTGTACCCAAAACCTACTAACCTAGATGTGTAGGGCTTACCTGGGTTGTCCTCTATAGGCACAGGGATTGCGTTGTAGTACTTTTCAGACTACAGTGTACACCGTGTGTTAGTTTCAGAGCTCTTTCCAGGTGTAGAGCCATGGCACAGCCCCAGAAGGAGCCTCGTCCAAATTTTCCCCAACCTCCAGTTTTACCAAAGCGAGGGTTAAGGGAGAGGGACTGAATGTGGACATCATCCTAAGTGCCTGCTCCTCATCTCCATTTTCCCATGAAGGCAGTGCCATTCTGCTGCTGCTACTGAAGCACCACATGGATGTCCAGTCTTCTGTCTGCTTCCAGTGCCTGTCTTGTAGTGTACTCCAGAACCTTGGACTCCCTATTGTTAGTCCTCATTTATCAGAATTTTTCTCAGCTCCATCGTGTGAGGCCGAGGCCTCCCCCTGTTCATAGGGAGTGTCTACTCTGGACTTCATGGCTGTTTCTACTCAGTTCCTGGGGCATTTTGCCTGCAGTGGCTGTAAGCATGCTCCAGAGCCATCCCTTACAGTGTCTAGCTATGAACCCAATCAAACCTGATTTGGGGCCACTGTTATCATCTCTAAAGAGGTGCCACATGCGTTGACTCAGTTTTATGCAGTTTGGATTACTTTGCATCTGTAGGATCAGCCTGCTGTTCAGGCATTTGGTCTTTCGGAAGCTCTTACAGCTGAAAAAACCTTTCTGCTTTCTGTTACTATTTGAGTCATTACTCAGACTGGAGACACTCTGAAGGGTCGGGGGTCCCACCTAAAGTGTGTCAGAACTTTTCACCTTTTTAAAAGGACATTTTGTAAATTGGCAGTCTAACACAGTAGAGACACCAATTATCCAATATAACAGCGCTAAAAGGGTTGAAGTTGTGCTCCCCTTTACTACATATACTCCTAATCTGTCAAAATCCCCAATTGCGTCACTTCCCCTTTTTCTTTCCAGCAGTAGTAATTGCAGATTTTAACAACTTGCATCTTTTCAATGAACACCGGCAGCGTATGCATTACGGTATATGACGTCTTAGCTGTTTTGATAGAACAATGACTAAGCAGTAAAAAAATGTGTTTTTGCCTTGGAGGCGGCCATGTTGGTTAGTAGTGGGCGGAGTAACAATGCCCACTAATTATATTGTCTGCTGTAGTGTATACGCTGCTGGTGTTCATTGAAAAGAGACAAGTTGTCAAAATCTGCAATTGCTGCTGGAGAGAAACGAAGTGACTTAACTAGAGATTTTGACGAGTTGGCTCTTTTGACAGAACACCCCCATACAGATGCCCAGAGCACTTTGGCTGTGTAGTTGGGACACTGATTCTGTATTCAAGGAACGTCTGACCTAATTGAACGCTGAGGGATGTTCTGTTTTTTGCCATGTTCTTGACACCTCGATTATCTATGCCACGGGTGGACAGAGTGCGCTCCTCTTCAGTGTAGGAGGTTGGTGAAATACCACCCTTCATCTTCAGCAACAGGTACCCTGTAGTGTGTTGGTACAGGTACCAAGTCGTGTGTTTTGAGTTAGATATTTTATTTTTTATTTTTTCTTCAGTCAGCAGGCCGAAAGAAAGAGAGAAGGATCAGATTCCTTCTTCCACACAAGCGAGGTGGGTGGCGGAATAACCTCCAGCCAGGATATTGTACAGCGGGACTCTCCAGAGACCCTGGAGAATAAAATGGGTGTTGCAATTTTGATTGTCGCACAATATTTGTGCAGCCCTTTATGAAATGCAATTTTTCAGGGGGGGCGGGAAAAGCATGAATTTTAGCACACACAATATAATACCCACTTTTTGTTTAATGTAAAAGACTATGTTGCATCACGTAAGTAGATGGCAAACATGTAAAGACACAAGTGAGTTAAAATAAAGTTTGTTAGAATAAACTATTAAATAAATGCATCAGAGTTGTGTATATCAAAGGCATTGATATACACAACTCTGACGCATTTATTTAATAATTTATTCTAACTGAAACTTTATTTTAACTCGCTTGTGTCTTTACATGTTTGCTATCTACTAGTGATGCACCGAAATTTCGGCCGCCGAAACATATCGGCTGAAAATGCCCTTTTCTGCCATTTGCCGAAAGAGAAAAACGGCCCATAATGGGGCGTGGCCTGGGTGGGGCAGGGCTCCGCCCCCACCCCCTGGTGACGCCCATCATGGGGGGTGTATAGCGCAGGAGAGCCGCCTCCGCCGCTTGCTTGATCACAGCGCCGGGAACATCAAAGCTTTCATTTCAATAGCTGTGTGTTCCTGACCGCGCGCCGTCACACGCAGCCCCTCCCCCTTCTCCGGGCACTTAGATAGACAGATCATCCGCAGGATTGGACGGATGATCTGTCTATCAAAGTGCCCGGACAAGGGGGAGGGGCTGCGTGTGACGGCGCGCGGTCGGGAACACACAGCTATTGAAATGAAAGCTGTGATGTTCCCGGTGCTGTGATCAAACAAGCGGCGGAGGCGGCTCTCTTCCCTACACAGGCTGCAACAAAAGGGGACACACAGGCTGCCAATGGGGACACACAGGCTGCAAAAGGGGGATGCCTCCTGTACCGTGTCCCCAGTCTCTGACCATCTCCTGTACCGTGTCCCCAGTCTCTGACCATCTCCTGTACCGTGTCGCCAGTCTCTGACCACCTCCTGTACCGTGTCGCCAGTCTCTGACCACCTCCTGTACCGTGTCGCCAGTCTCTGACCACCTCCTGTACCGTGTCGCCAGTCTCTGACCACCTCCTGTACCGTGTCGCCAGTCTCTGACCACCTCCTGTACCGTGTCGCCAGTCTGTGACCACCTCCTGTACCGTGTCGCCAGTCTGTGACCACCTCCTGTACCGTGTCGCCAGTCTGTGACCACCTCCTGTACCGTGTCGCCAGTCTGTGACCACCTCCTGTACCGTGTCGCCAGTCTGTGACCACCTCCTGTACCGTGTCGCCAGTCTGTGACCACCTCCTGTACCGTGTTGCCAGTCTGTGACCACCTCCTGTACCGTGTCGCCAGTCTGTGACCACCTCCTGTACCGTGTCGCCAGTCTGTGACCACCTCCTGTACCGTGTCGCCAGTCTGTGACCACCTCCTGTACCGTGTCGCCAGTCTGTGACCACCTCCTGTACCGTGTCGCCAGTCTGTGACCACCTCCTGTACCGTGTCGCCAGTCTCTGACCACCTCCTGTATAAAAATATTTTTTAAAAACAGTCATTTTCGGTATCGGTGCTGTTTCGGTATCAGTTTCAGTTTTCGGCCTAGTGCATTTTTTCATTTTCGGTATCGGTTTCGGCACCAAAAAACCCATTCGGTGCATCCCTACTATCTACTAAGGGTCCTTTCACAGGGGGCGGATCAGTGGTGATGCGCCCCGTGGATATCCGCTTGCTCAGCGGGGATCGCTCCGCCGATCCCCACTGAGCAGGAAGATAACAGGTCCGTCTCTGCACACTGCGCAGGGACGGACCTGTCACAGCGCCGCTCTCCCCTATGGGAGATCGGGTGATGACGGACCGCAGTGTCCGTCGTCATCCGATCCGATGACGGATGGAAAAATAGCTTTTTACTCCGTCACTTTTTCGGAGCGGGTCGGATGTGAGCGGACATGTCAACGATGACATCCGACGCTCCATAGAGCTCTATGGAGCATCCATTCAGGTCCGCCTGAAAAACTGACAGGTGGGCCTGAACGGATCGTCCGTGTGAAAGGGGCCTTAAGTGACGCAACATCATCTTTTACATTGATGTGTTACAGACTCTTTTCTCCTGTAGTGCAAATCTGCAAAATGCAACAAGCACTAAAACTGCATATTTGCACTACAGTCCACTTAACATGGTTTCCTATGGAACGCGATCTGCAGTGCAAATTTGCAAAATGCAAAAAGCACAAAATGCATAGGTGTGAATCCAGCTTTAGTGCTGATGTTACTCTGACATTGTCCTGTGTATGTTCTGACTCATGTATTATGTATAGGAGGCTCCCACGGGAAGTAGTGTAAGTCTTCATGTACACGGGACGTTGTACATGAAGCCTAAAGAATTACTGCGTTAAGCCGCATTTTAGAAGCGCTTGAAATGCCTGTAAGCTCATCTTCTCTATGCATTTTTAAAAAAAAATGACCAACTGCTCCTAAATGTCCTTTTTAATGGCAGAAGTGTACATGAGGCCTAGGACTGCTGCTGTCATGATATGAAGCCAGACTGCTCATTTGTTTTTCAGTGCACCTTGCTGATGGATACCTGTCCAGGTGTGCTGCCGGGAATAGTACATGTACTTTTTTTGTGATTTAGACCTCCTAATGCAAGGCACATTAACTGTCCTGTGCTAACAGACTATCTCTTCAGTGTGAGGGTTAGGCCTTTCACACTTGCGTGGCCTGAAAGTTGATTTTGCGGCGACTTTGCCGCAATTTCGACACAACCTGAAGCAGTGCTTGTATAATGTCAAGGTCTAGGGATCTTAAGTCGCCCCAAGGTAGTGCAGGGACTACTTTGAAGTCACTGTGACTTGAAGTCGCACAAATATGAATGGTACGCACTGAAAATCATGGAATATGACTTGTCATGCGACTTTGCAGTCTCAAGTCGCACAAGTGTGAAAGGGGCCGAAGTCTTCTCTTCACACACCAATAATTTTTTAATAAGTAATGTCGAGCTTGAATGTTTAGTTTGACAAGTGGTGTGCAATCGAGATAGAGATATAGATAGATATAGATATTTTCAACTGCCTATAATTGTTTTTACATATAGTATATACTGAAGGTAACTATTGCTTTTGCATTTTTCATCACATGTTTAAATTTTGAATTGTCTAGCTTTGTGACTGGTTTACTTTATTTACTGGATTCTTCGTGCTGCAAGTGAGCTTTCTTTAGACATTTTACTTTTAACAAAAAATGTGATGGTTTCTTTCTTGGTGTGATCCATATAAGTTTCTGACTGTATCCTTCTGTTCTAGGTGGCTGCTGTGGCTCCGATTCTAAACAGTATGTTTATGGAGGATGGGCCTGGGCTTGGTGGTGTATCGCCGATACTCAGAGGTGCGTAACTTAGATTTAAGTCGGCAAAAACTGCAGTGCCTGCAAAACCAGGGCAGTTATTGCTGTGCGAGTTTGTTGCATGTTACTTTATTTTGCTGTTTTCATTTATTTTAAAGGTGCAGACTTTCATGCAACTGCATTGAAATCCAGAAATATGAATAAAGTCTAATTACAATTTATTGCCACACTCCTAATTTTGTAATCTCTTATCAGAAAAGTTTTGCACCTTTAAATGATTTCAAATATTACACTGCATGCACTTAGTTGTCATGATAGAAAATGTTATTGTGAAAATGTAAAGACAAGGCAACACTTAGGCACACATTCTATAGCTTTTAAAATATCTGATGCCTTTACAACAGATTCTTTGTCAAGCTTTCAGATGGGACAGACATTGTCGATGAGCATCGCCAGTTGAACATTGTAGGAAAAGATGTTCAGCTGAAGCTTAGGTGTTAAAGTTTGCCTTGTCTTGACATTGTGATATTGGCATGGTACACTCTCCAGTCAACAGTGATATTGCATAAATTCTTAAAAATTGGCACAGCTTAAAGCGGTGTTTCACCCATTTCTGTATTTATTAAAAGTCAGCAGCTACAAAAAGTGTAGCTGCTGACTTTTAATAAACAGACACCTGTCCCAGGGTCCACCCTCTCCACAGTGCCGACATTGCAAGTGTGGGCAACCCAGCTGTGACAGCTTGCGGCTTCACAGCCGGGGCGCACACTGTGCGAGTCGCGCTGCGTGTTCTGAATGGCCAGGCAATCTTTTGGGACCTGTGAGGTGTCCCAGAAGATTGCAGTGAGGCAGGGGGGAGAGGAGAACTTCCACTCAGCCCCGCGCCATGAGCGGAAGTGGGAGCTGGGTACCTGTCAAAACTAGGTACCCGCTCACATGTGACATATTTGGGAGGCCTTAAAGCGGAAGTTCCACTTTTGGGTGGAACTCCACTTTAGGATAAATACTTTTCTTTTTTTCATTTGTAGGTTTCCATGCAGGAGAGTCATGTTACTTAGTCATGTGACCGGCATTTCCTTCAACGGATGCTTTTTTTTTTTTTTTTTTTTTTTTTTTTTTTTTTTTTTTTTACAATGCGGAGCAAACTCCATGGCACACACTGTATGGAATAAATCACATGGTGATTAGTGGGTAGTGGTTTCTACTATCCACTATAAATGGCCCCCTAGGATTGGGCTCGACAAACCCCCGGGTGCCAGGTCGCATTTGCGACTAGAATTAGCGACCTGGGGCGGCACAGCTGGGGTATCCTGTCTGTGTGGACCCCCTCACCGGCACGTGATCGTGTTGTGCCATGCTGGCCGGTAATCGTGGCCACGACTTTGCAGATTTCTGCAGTGCTATACTTCCTTCTGGAATCTGGCGCTCTCTTGTGGTGGCTGTTGGCATGACATCCAGCAATGCTAATGGAGCTTCCGCTGCCTATAAAAATTAACCTATCTTATCTTAACTTATCTTAAATTTACACAGACTACTAGAACCAAATATTATATATAGGCATTTAACTTGTGTAGGTAATTAAGTGTTTAATGATTAAGCACTTGGCGTCCCATCGGAATATTTTCATTACCTACACAAGTGTGTGTGTGTGTGTGTATTATTAGTTTGGTTCTAGTCGTCTTTCTGTGTAAATTTAAGATTGGTTCATTTTTATATTGAAAATTAAAGCTTTATTGGTCGTTAAAAAAAAAAAAAAAAAAAAACTGGCTCCTAACATTTTTTGCTGGCTTCTAGATTCCAAGCAAATGTGTCAAGCCCTGCCCTAGGACATCATCCAGTTTCCTTTTTTCTGGCATGAGTCAAATATACGCTCCTTTTGGGGAACTCAAAAGGGACTGATGATGATTTTATTTAGAAATATTTGAAGAGTGCTCTAGACCAAGAAAAGAAAAAACAAAGTTCAACTCTTTGGTTGGACAGAACGGGGAGGGAGAGCATTTTGAAAAGGAGAAACTGCAATGCAAGGATTAGAAATCCTTCCGCCCTCTATGCCTAACTAAGATCGGTTTTGATGCAGTTTTACTTTAACAATTGATACCCAACAAAAACAAAGCTGATCAATTAGATTGCTTCTTTAATTTTGCAGGAAATCCTAAAGTGGAGGTTAGCGATGTTCAGGTGATCAATACTAAAGCAACATAGAAACATCACAGAACCTTGTAGCACAGAGTGATTGTTGTTACACTTAAAGTGCAAAATGAGGCTAGCTATACCTATTCTCAAAAAAGAAAATGTCCCCTCCTCACTTCTACTTATCCTGCACAGCCTGCATAAAAAAAAAAAAAAATTTCCCCCCAATTTCTGTTCTAGTCGCATGTTTAAGCAGCTCCCCTGTGTCAGGATGGTTCATGGGAGCGTGTGTGCAATTTCATGACTGGGATTTTTACAGCCGCCATTGAGCGCTCTCTTACACATGGGTGCTGGAGCTGCTGGATCACATGACCTGACCAAATTAAAAAATGATAAGCACAGTTTTAAAGAATAAATTATAGATAGCCTTTCATCACACACATGTTAAATCTAAGATATAGCATTAGCAGCTTAATGACTATAATTGACCCCAAGTATCAGTATGTTCCAAATGTCCATAGTTTAATTGAAGAACATGAAATGGTCCATCCATGTGGTTCATACACAGCATAAATCCAGTCAGGGTTCCCTTCACCACATCTCGTGAGACCTCTCCCCTATGGTGATTAACTCACCAGAAATCCTCAGAAAATGCACCTGTGTAGAGACAGGGGAGGAAGCATCATATGATACAGAGGAAGGAGCTGTAGGAGTGTGACATTGTATCCCCTGGTGCAGGGATCTCCTGTGTAAGATGGAAGCATGCCCCCTGATGCAGATCACATGCCTGACAAAGGGGCCCTGCGTGGCTCTGAAATGTTGCACTATCCTATCCTTGTGTTGTGATCATGCAATAAATCGCCCGTTTGGACACTATATGTGTGGTTCCATGGTGTGCTGGCAGATATCTTCACCCAGATTGTAATACAGGAGCATTTTCTGAGGATTTCTAGTGAGTTCATTACCATAGGGGAGAGGTCTCACGAGGTGTGGTGAAGGGAACCCTGACTGGATTTATACTGTGTATGAACCACATGGATGGACTATTACTTCATGTTCTACAATTGAACTATGGACTTTTGGAACATATTGATACTTTGGGTCAATTATATATATTAAGCGCTGCTAATGTTATATCTCAAATTTTAACATGTGTGATTGGTTTTATTTATAGTAGCTGCTATTAGTGCTAATTTACTCAAATGAGAGGGTTCTATGTGCGCTGGGGAAGAAGCATCTGTTCACACTGGGTGATTTTAGTATAGTTAGCCTTTACTACCAGTTTTAAATTTGTTTCAGAACCCCAGGATACTGTTTTATGCCATTCATAAAAGTACTGTAGACCACCACAGTCTTGTGAATCCTATTTGTAGCACCATTCCAAAATACGACATTGAAGGCTGCTTTGCAGCTTTATTTCCTCTATACCGTTTTTTCCATAAAAAAAATCCATTTGGCATTCTTGAGCTCTTTTAAATGCACTCGTTGATTTGCTGTCATGCTAACACTCTTCCTTCAGTCCGCTTGGTAATGAGCTTGAAACAAATATATAATTCCTCCCTTTCTCTCTGGCTTTTCTAATCAACATACTTGTTTCTAGTCCATTATTATGGCTAATGGTTGTCATACCCACTAGTCAGCTAGAATTTTCTGGAAGAGGTTATACATCTGGGACTGGTCCTGTATTTCCTTGATGGGTTTTTGGAAACACCTGCCATAGTTTGAGATGCCAAATACCTGTTGATCTTGGAGAGTTAACTTCATAGTTCACGTCTTGCATGTTTTCAGATACTACAGCTTCAGTCTTGTGGCATCTTTTGTAGCATCTTTGCACACACTGCTCAATTGTCACACTCCTTGAGGCTCTATTAGAAGTGGGTTAGCATAATGTATTTTCAAGCTGGAAGGTCCAATTGGGGAAAAATGTAATTTAGAACTGAAACTTCAGGGAAAGTTGGGGCTCTCCAAGTGTGCACCTGGGTGCATCACTTGAGATATCTAGAGCAATTCTATTAGGGCCCTGTGCTTAATGGCATTTCCTGCTGTTGGTGTCACCAGAGGTAGGAGGACTGACTTGCTGAAGAAACATAGAATGCTATTTGCCATAGCTAGTATTATGTAGAAGCCGTTACAATCCCTCTCCTTTTGAAGTGATTGTAAACACATATAAACAAAAAAACAAGTTGAAATTGCTTCCTTTTGTGCAATGGAATTTCACAGAGGGGCCCACAACCTCCTTTTTGGGTCCCTTACTATCGCTCCTGCTGTTCAGTGGGTCACCATAGGAAGCTGGCTCCTATAGTGGCATACCTGCTAGCTCAATCACAAGCTGTGCTGCCTGTGTCCTTAGACACCACAGTGTGGCTCAGCCTCCTTTGTCACAGGATTTAACTTGCAGCAGTGGGAACCAATGGCTCCTGCTGCCTCAGCCAAGCCTGTGAGATCAGGAAGTGAGAAGAAAGATCTGCTGCAGAGAGGAACAGTGCTGGATCGAGTGAGGGCTCAGGTAAGAATTGGGGGTGGGGGCGATACTTGGTTATCTAAACAGTTTTTTTGTTAGTTTTTTTTGTTTTTTACCTTTTATTGCAAGGAATGCATTAAGGTAAAAAAAATATATTTAGGTCTTGTAAACTCCTTAACCTGTATTTCTTCAGTAAACCAGTTTGTCCTGCCATAGTGCACAATGATAGGCCACAGGAGGCTCCCAGAAAGCTGATTGTCCTCCCACTGCACACCAGACATAGTCGATACAGGGTGGGTTGCTGGGCTCCAAGATGGCAATCCTCAGATCCCATTGTGTATAGGGTCCAAACTAATGTGACCCCATCACTACTTGCTTTACTCTTGAGGTGAATCTGTATCACCCCTGGTATTTGGTGGTGTTTTGGTTTCTACAGATTTTTCCTATACAGTGTTTTTGAAAAATCATTACTAGAACGATGAAGTTCACCTGAGGAGTAAACTCTGTTGATGTAGTGGTTTGGAATCTGAAAAGCCAGCCTCAAGACAAACGTGTGAGGTCTGCTTTTTACTCCTTTTTAAATAGTTCTAATGCAGATGTATAGGCCTACAATGTTTTAAGCTGCTAGGTAAATCTTTTATGAATTCCAACCAGACCAAATACAAGGGCTGCTGTAGTCAAGTATATCCCAGCAAAACGAATACACTCAACATATTACATTGTGTGTCTCCATACACAACGGTCCATCTCTGAATGGTTGGTGCACGTTTTTTCTCTTATTCCTGTGCATTTTGAGGTGCATGTTCTAAACGCTCATTACTCTTGAGGAACTTGTATGTTTAGGCATGCACGTGTATGTGTCTATTAGGCATGCACATACACTGCAAATGTGGATTAAAGAGGAACTGTAATGAGCACCATTGGACACCCCATGACAAAATGTTATCTTTTGGGATTAGGGGCCTATTTTTTTTGTTTTTAAGGAAGTTGACCCTGCCTTTTTAAAACCCTTATTGTAATATTTAAAGGGCAAGTCCACCCACCAGTAACAGATTAAATTATAGTGGAATGAATCAACCCCTTTTTATACCTGTTGGAGACTCCAGTCAGGGAGCTCAGCTCAGTGCACACAATTGAATCTGTAATTTACAAGCTGATTGACATGGGTATAAAAAAAAACCTGACTAGTGCCCCTTTTTAGTCCCAGTATCACATTTCTAAAAGTCCATAAATTGAGAGGTAGGACTTCACTATCAAAGGCTGCAACAGGTTTGCTCAACTGGACCTGAGGTCTCTCCAGCTGGAGTCACAGTGAGGTACTAGACATTTTTAAAGAGTGTTTTAACTGCCAGGCATCTGGCAAAAATTTAAATATTGGTTTTGGGTGGACTGATCCTTCTGTGGAAATTTGCAAGTGTAAAACATAGGCACAATATAGGATATTAAATCTTTTGTAGTTTTGCCGAGCACGTATTTGTTAGAATTAAAGTAAATTGGTTACAATTTCAACTAATGGCATGCTCAGATATTGTGGCATTATATTTTGACTTGCAGCTAATAGCCCTGTTATCAGGTAGAATTGTGCTGCTGTTTATACCTTTACCATATTCATTGTATCTGGTCTCTTGTTAAATGCACCAGCAACAAAAATAGAAAAAATAGAGGTTGCCAAAGTTTATTAAAGAGTTTTGGTGTTTGAAATGTCAAGTAACTATCTTTTCCTAAACCTAAACCCATTTGAAGACGGTAAACGTGAACTGTTTCCATTTTTTTTTTTTTTTTTTACTGGAAATTGTTAAGACTTTAATAACCATGCAAAGAATATTTATTTTACATCGTTGACCTAACGCACTATAACCTTCCACAGTTTTGAACTACGTATAGACTTCAGATGGCGACATCAAAGAACCAATTGATCTAACAAAAATTCAAAGCACAAATGAGCACAGTCCTGTTCATAGTCTAAAAAAGAAAATTAAGCTATGGCGCTAAAACCTTATTAGTGTGCTATAAATATAAATGCTGATACTCTGCAAAATCAAACGAAACCTAATGTAGAATTTCCCAAACTCCACTATATGCGTGGTATTAAACAAATTGCGTGAGACGAAAAAAATGTGAATGAAATGTGTGTCTTATCTTACAACACAAACATGCACAGGTGTAGTGAAAAATACGGTTAAACTAACACGGCTAAAAATATGGGTGCTTGAGTAAAAAAGTGCTTTTGCTCACATGTGTGAGCCAATAATTATACTCCAAAAGTGACAATCAGAAAAGCATTGTGAAAAAATATCAAATAAGAACACCAAAAAAATATTTTTTATAATGTCCAACTAAAAATATTTGTTCAAAGTCGCATCTTCTAGTTGTCATAAAAACGCATAAAACTTTTTTCTGGTAAGGAAGGTAAAGCAAGGTGACTGGTGTAAAGGGTTGGATTCCTCTCCGGTGCGCCACTCTGTGTTAGAGAAGAAATATATATATGCGCTCACCAGACATCAAACCCTTAATGGGTTAACCAAGCAGTCACAGTATGAGCCACTGTGCAGCTCTCGCAGGGCTCTGCCTCCGCTGTGCTGTGGAGATATTTTGCACTCTTCCAGACATCAAACCCTTAATGGGTTAACC
The DNA here is from genome assembly GCF_037356315.1 of Lithobates pipiens. NCBI lineage: Eukaryota > Metazoa > Chordata > Amphibia > Anura > Ranidae > Lithobates > Lithobates pipiens. The sequence goes on from NW_027507748.1 coordinate 122,877,140, forward strand.
AAGCAGTCACAGTATGAGCCACTGTGCAGCTCTCGCAGGGCTCTGCCTCCGCTGTGCTGTGGAGATATTTTGCACTCTTCCTTCCGTGAATGGTCCGTTTAGCGTTTATGCATAAAGGGAAATAGAAGTACAGCCATAGTGCAATACTGTTGTATAAACGTACTTGTTTATTAAAATCAGGTTACTCACATAATCCAAAAAGACAAATCGCTGTGAAATTAGTTGCGCCGGCGTTACTGCTTGAATAGCGGTGTAAGGTGCACGCCCTAGGCCACGCCCTACGCGTTTCGTCAGAGCGACGTCATCTGGAGCGCAACAGCGGTTAGGCAGTTTATAGGAAATGGTCTGAGGACAGATCCCTGAAATAAACCAAAACAGTGGAGGAAAAATTCTATTTGTAGACATTTTTAATATAGTCTCCACAAAAAAAAGATATTTGGCTGCTGCAGATTATTGTGATTGCACGCTAGATTCCCGTTGTGAGGCAACAGGGTTGGAATGCATGTATTTCCCAGCAGTAAACACTGGGCGAATATTTATTTTATACTAATAACAAAATGCTAAGAGTGGTCCTAAATGGGACTTTACAGACTTTAAAGGAGAAAAACCTTTTTGCAAAAAATAAATAATCCACATTGCATATTTTTTCTTGGAGCCTGTAAAGCAGATGTGTCCAACCTTTTTGACCTTCATTGGGCCACATTGGAAGAAGAAGAACTGTCTTGGGCCACAATAAAAATACACTAACGGTAATAGCTGATAATCACAAGTTAACAATCACTGATATAGATAATGTATCTCTGAGTAATAACTTCATTTTGAAATTTTTGTTTTTGTAATTTTTTTAATTTTTTATTTTTTTTATTATAAAAGTAAAAGGGCAACATAAATATAGTACGATATTAGATGCTGTTTTTGCTAAAATGCAGCAAGACCGCATCATTAAAGAGGAAGTAAACCCTGATGGGTGTTACTTCCTCTTTGATTCCCTGCAAAGGTAAAGCATAATGGACTACTATGCATCGCATAGTAGTCTATTATGTGTCACTTACCTGACACAGGAGCCAGCGAAGTCACCGCTGTCCCCTGTAGTCCAGAGCATCCATCTTCTTGTGGGTCTCTCTGCTCCGCCGCTGTCATTCGGCGAAGGCGCGATGACGTCATTCCCGTGCATGTGCACGGGAGCCGCCACTCGTGTCATATCGCCGCTGTCTACGGTGCATGCTCCGTAAACAGCGGTGCCTGTCTTTCGGCAAATATCTCCTAAACCTTGTAGGTTTAGGAGGTATTTCTTGGACCTACAGGTAAGCCTTAATCTAGGCTTACCTGTAGGTCAAAGTGGTTTGTAAGGGTTCACAAACACTTTAAGGCCCGTGTTCTGTTTTTGATGCGGTTTTTGAATCGACCTGCGGAAAACACTACAAGCACAGTAGTTCATGGTAAAATGGTTGCAAAATCATGTGCGTTTTGGGTGCCATTATCGGTAGCGATTGCTCTTATCTGCCGAATGCCGATAACACAATTTTCGGACAACATTTTCACTGCATAGCTAATATTTTTGTTTGGGAAGATAACTTGGTCTAAAAGATACTGTCAATTTTGTCTTCGGCCTCATGTGTTTGCTAAGTGTAAACACAATTTTACAAAACATTTTAAAGTAAATTTATGATTTTGTGTTGGGCCGTATTTATAGCCATCTTGGGCTGCAGATTGGACACCCCTGCCGCATTGCAATCACGATCAGAGGAGCACAGATGCAATGTTCCTGTAGGTCAGGGGTAGGCAACATTGGCCCTCCAGCTGTGGTGAAACTAAAAATCCCATTACTCCTCTGCCTTTAGGAGTCATGCCTGTGATTGTTAAGGTCTTGCAATGTCTCCTGGGACTTGTATTTTTAAAACAGCTGGAGTGCCCAGGTTGCCTACCCCTGCTGTAGGAGGTTTGAGGATGAGAGGCTGTGAAATCTAAACATGTCTCATGTTACTGCCTTTAACCACTTAAGGACCGAGCCTCTTTTTGACACTTAGTATTTTTGCTATAAAACTACGTGGACCCCCCCCCCCCAAAATATATATATATATATATATATATATATATATATATATATATATATATATATATATATATATATATATATAATAATTTTTTATATATAGAGAGAGAGAGATAGTCAAAAGATAATACGAAATGTATAACTGTACATTATTAAATTTCATTTTCCTGGACTGGCAAAAATCAAGCTACAACAAAAAGGTAGGTCAAATGGATTACCTGTGTATTCAAAGAATACATTTTAAAAGATTTTGAAGGCTTCAGCGTCATAGGGATGAATCAATTGGTGTAGCCATAGAGAGAGATCTGTATGTATAAACAATTGCCCACTAATGGTTCATCTATGGGGAAGTGAAAGTGGTAATCAATAAGGGGATAAAAAATCCACTAATCCAAAGATAGGACAGGAAAAGCATCTACCTGATGCTAAAGGCCTTGATCAATTCCAAAGATTCCGAAAAACCAGGAGAGGAGAAATAAAAGCCCTTTTTTTTTTTTTTCTTAAAGCTGCAACATATCAGAGACCACCTTTTTAGAATCCATAACCAAATCGACGCATGTCTCTGATCAGCTAAGGATAAGAGCCAATAACCAATACCTCCAGTGTAGCTTAATTACCTGCAATGAGACCCAGGATATTCTCCCCCCCCCCCCCCCCCCCATGCTGGACCATCAAACCTAACTGTAACTGGCATCTTTTTTATATCTCTCTCCACCTCCCTATGGAGACAAATTGGCTCCAAAAGAGGGGTGAGGACGCCCTAATGCCTTAATGCGTTAGTACACATGCCAAGGTCATGCCGGAAGTGACGTCAAGACGCCAGGGACGCATCGGAAATGATGTCGACAATGCCAAGAACAGGAGCGTCCACAACACATCAGACGTTACACACCAGAAATGATGGCAAATGTGACAAAATGTCTGACATCAATAGGATCAGACGTTGGAAATAAAACCGATGTTTGTGTCAGACGTCAAGAAATTGATTCATCCCTATGACTCTGGAGCCTTCAAAATCTTTTAAAGTGTGTTCTTTTGAATACACAGGTAATCCATTTGACCTAAGTTTTTGTTGTCGCTTGATTTTTGCCAATCCTGGAAAATGAAATTTAATAATGTACAGTTATATATTTTGTATTTATCTTTTGACTTTCTCTATAAAAAATAAATAAAATGTCAAAAAGAGGCTCGGTCCTTAAGTGATTAAAGGCTGTAACATGAGACCTGTTTAGATTTCACAGCCTCTCATCATCAAACCTCCTACAGCAGGGGTAGGCAACCTCGGCACTCCAGCTGTTTGAAAACTACAAGTCCCATGAGACATTGCAAGACCCTATGTTTCCCTCACTAGGCTCCAGGCCTGTCGGGGGAGAGTATGCGATCGTCTCCACCGCTACCGATGGCTCCAGTAAGCAGCGGAGAAGACCGGAGCGTGGTGAAACTGATCTTGTGGCGAATCCGCCGCAGAAACCACTTTTGCTCTAAAGAGAACCACCCACCGTTGCTGAAAATACAGGTCTTATGGCAGTTAGCTACTGCCATAACGGCATTTACCGTCAAAGTAATGACGTACAGCCACGGCAATTTGTGGTAAGTGGTTAAAGACGTAATGTCTTTAAGTCAAAATTATACTCACCTAGGTGGATGCAGCATCTTTCCTCTGCTGCTTCTAAGACTGAGAACTGAGCGATCAAAGACCACTGAACATTTCTCCACTTTCAAGAAGCAGAGAGCTGGTGACTCCGTCACCAACTCTCTCCTCTGCCCCTCCAGGGCTGGGGGGGGGGGGGGGGGGAGCAGCTGGTTTAAGCTCTCAGCAGCTTGCTGAAAGGCTGAGCCAGCTGCCGGTCCGGGCATCTGGGTGGATCCCGACCATATAGTTGGGATTTTTTCAGAGCCTGGACTGGCTCTGTGACATCAGAAGGCTTCAGCCCACTATCCGCTGAAAACGGGTCACAAGAGTGCAGAACAAATTGCACTCCTGTGATTCACAGAAGTATAGCCAAAAAAAGCTTTGGTTATACTTCCTTAACATCCACGATGTAAAGTGAAACCTGGTCAAAAAGTGGGGCTTTAGATAGTTGTTACTAGGAGGCTGGGTTTGATATATGCCAAGACTGTTATCTTATTTTTGTTGGTGCCAGTATCTTAGGTATAACCTAGACCAGAACATTATACCCTTCATCAAAGCACCCACTGTGGAGGTGGTCCTTCTGGGTTTACATGGGAGGTGTGAAGTATAATACTAACTTGGCAGAGCACAGTACCAGAACTGACATCGCAAAATTATTGTGGGGTGTGGTATCCAATTTAGTAAGAATGACTTTTGAACATCTCCCCTGTCCACTGCAAATCATTGATCTAAACCCAATTCCAACTAGACCATCATTATGGTAGCATGCAATGGCGGCGTAACACCTTTGGGTGACGAGAAAGCAGAATCACTGTTATTGGCTCTCCCCTGCATAGACACTTATCAGCAGAAAACTATAGATTTTTTTTTTTGGAGAAACTGCTATAGTTTTTGGTAGTAAGAAGGTTCAAAGTGGGTCTGGTGTGGTACTAAATAGGAGGAATTTCTATATTTATAGAAAGCGCTCCCAGTGTGAAAGGGGTCTTACACTGGTGCTTTTAATTATTGTTGGGGGGGGGGGGGGGCATAAATTTTATTGGGCTATAGCTTTGCATGACCGTGCAGTTGTCAGTTAAAGCAGTGCTGTATCACAAACCTCTCCTTTTTGTTTCCTCGGTTTCCCAGCCAGGGGTTGGTGACCCTCGGGAGGGTCCCGGCTGAGCTCTTTGCCCAATAAAATGAACGTGACAGATGTCGGAAGCCCCTCGGCCTGGGCCTGGAGGGGCATCGCCACGGGGTTTGCCCTGATTTCTAAGTGGACACTGGGGTGCCAGATCATTTGACTAAGATAACGTGGTGGTTTAGCCACGGCTGGGGCCACTGCTGTTGCAAACTGATAGGTTTCCCCCGATCCCCCACACAGTGTTGGTTGACTGTATTTTTGTTAAACTGGAAAACTGAGTGATCTATGTCTTTTACAGTTTATCTTTGTATTACCTGCAATCCGTAAATAAAGAATAAAAAAAAATAAAAATAAAAAAAAGCAGTGCTGTATCGCATAAAATGGCCTGGTCATGAAGTGGGTAAAACCTTCCGGCGCTCAAGTGGTTATAACCACTTCCTGCCTGGTCAGTAGCAGATTGACGTCCGGGAAGTGGTTCTGTTATCCTGACTGGGCGTCATATGACATCCAGTAGGATAACATGCCAGTACGGGGGCGCACGTCGTAAGTGTGGCGTGTCAGTCTGACATGCCGCATCTCCACCCGTGATGAGCCTCTGTCAGAGGCTTCTTACCTCATGATCAGCTGTGACCAATCACAGCTGATCACAGCATGAGCTAGGAAGTGCCGGTCGGTGGCGCTCTCTGTGATTATTAGCACATCAGATGTAATTAAAAGCTGCCAATCGGTACCCAGTCAGTGCCCCATCATAACACCCTGCCAGTGCCCAATAAAGTGCCAATCAGAGCCCACAACAGTGCCAATCAGTGTCCATCAGTAACACCTGTCAGTAACTAATCAGTACCTGGCACTGATGGGTGGTACTGACAACTATAAGTGCCCATCTGTTCTACATATCAGTGTCCATCAGTGAAGGATAAAACAAAATTTTATAACCGAAACGAAGAAAAAAAATATTATTTTTTTTTTTCAAAAATTTGGGGCTTTTTTTTAGTTATGTAAAAAAATGAAAACCCCAGTGGGGGTCAAATACCGCCAAAAGAAAGCTCTATTTGTGGTTAGAAAATGATAAATGTTTAGTTTGGTTACAGTGTTGTATGACCTTGTAATTGTCATTCAAAATGTGACAGCTCTGAAAGCTAAAAATTGTCCTGGGCAGGAAAGGGTGACAGTGCATGGTATTGAAGTGGTTAAAGAAAAAATGAGACACTTGTGTGGGGTTCTTTTTCCTCTTTGGTGTTTGTCCAGTTTGAGAGCTTTTCTTTAACTGTCCTATATACAGAATAGGAAGTGGAAGGAAGCCTGTAAGAAATCGCCCAATAAACTGTACAACTGGGGTAATGCTTTCCAGTGGGAACACAGGCCGCAATAAAAACCTGACATGTTTTTACCCTTCTCTACTCTGTCCAAAACTAATATATAGGGGAAAAAATGTTGACTTTTGTGGTTGTGCTGCTTTTGGCCAATTGAAAGGGATGCGTTTGTTATACTGACATTTTATGTTCTCTGCAGTTTTTCAGAATACACATACATTTATCTCAGAACTACCAGCTCACATTCAACAGCTTTATTTTAATGTTGTGATGGTGAAAATGTGAATTGCAGAACTGACAGCTTGCGGTTATACAGTTTGTGCATAAACGTGATTGCTGCTTCCCCTGCAAATGTTTCACTGCTATTCACAACCTATTTCACCAATGTACTTTGACTACAGTGGCCATGTACTGTCCATTTTTTATATTGTCACACAATTTAAATGTTGGAATAACCTAGCCAGTTCTAGATGTGGGTGGGTTGGAAGGGGGGGGGGGGGGGTTATGTAGTCGCACAATCTTAGGTTGCTGCTTACACCATTGAACAGCACCTGTAGTAACCCACTTTGGAGCTCTGGTTGGACACGCTGCATGCTGCTCCTGAAAAGGAGAATCAGACTAACTACACTACTCTTCTCTGTCCTTTGGTGGAGTAGGTTTGTGTGTTGCTCTCTGGTAACCACTCTGTGTATTTGCTGCCCTCATTTAATGCTGCTCAGACTGTCATTGGAGGTTATGACCATCCTTTGTCGCTGCGAGAATATTGAGACATCGGAGGGGGTCCCTCTGTTCGTAACGGGGGTTGCACAGGTAATCGACTTCAAGCTTCCTAACTCTACTCTTTGTTTCCGTTTTTTGTTTCATTATAAGCAGCTACATCGGCAAGAGGATCCTCCATTAACAATAATAACCATATTTTTCTACATATTCCAGCCTTAATCTTTAAACTTTCCTTCCTATGCATTCTATCCCCTTTTCCTGTGTGTCCAGCAGTCACGTTTGGATGTAATGTGAAGCTCTTAGAAAGTTTGCAAAGGGGTTGTGTGCGTGTTTTTTTTATTTATTTATTTATTTATTTATTTATTTTTTGTGATCCTAAAACTGAACCACAATTTCTTGAAGTTGCCTGTAGTTAGAATCTCTCTTTTAAGACATGTATGAGTGATCAAGTCCTCATCGGTTGTACTGACTTTCTAAACCGAATGATGTTTGTGTGTCCTCTTACACTCCAAGACGATACAAAACTTGATACCTGCAAGATTGGGAAGACGCTATTTAAGTGAAGTGGACTCTTTCTTTCCCTTTCATTACATACCACTAAGATCAACTCACTTTCTAACTTTTGTCAAATATTCTTTCCACTAAAGCATTATTTTGGTACTTAGAAAAGCCTAAAAAGTAACTATAAAAAATAACACATTGAGAGATTAAATAAGAAAGGAGCTGTTGCAATATTCGGCATGAATCCAGAGTTTTTTTCCCTGCAGAGTAGTTTCTACCACAAGGTATCCTCAGGCTTTCAGGTTTAATGGCTGACAGCCAGCATCATTTAACCTACTTCCTCTAGGCCCAGGGCATCATGAGCCCATCCCCAGCCACTGTCTTTTCTGCGAAAAGACAGCACAGTGCTGAGTTTCTCTGTCACTCCAATTCCTCCTTTTACAGGAACTGCGAGAAGCTGATACCAGGTAAAATTCAGGAACTTGCAGTAAAGCTGCTTTTGCAAAAAATACATTTTACAGTGTAGTGATGAATACAGATACATTAAAGTGGTTTTAAAGTCTTTTTTTTTTATTTATTTTTTCCTTTTTACCTTTGGGCAATCCCCTGCATTTAAATGGTTCATAAAGTCGGGAGGTTTTTTACTTTAACGCATTAAGATAAATAGCCTTCTGTGTTCAGCCCCCTAATACTTACTGGGGCTCCTTATGTCCACTAGTGTCTCAGCCAATCTACATAGCCGAGACAAAACCGCGCCCTTGGCGGCTTCCGCTGCTGTCTATCGATGTCTGTTAGCCAATCAGGAGAGAGAGGGGGTGGGGCCAAGCCGCAGCGGTGTCTGAATGGACATGCAAAGCTGCAGCTCGGCTTGGGTACCCCCATAGCTTGCTGTGGGGGGCACTCAACTGGAGGGAGGGGCCAGGAGCACAGAAGACGGACCCAAGAAGCGGAGGATCCAGGCTGCTCTGTGCAAATTCACTGCAACAGAGCAGGTAAGTATAACATTATTATTATTACTATTACTAATAAATAAATATATATATATATATATATAATTATAGAAAAAATAGATTTTCCGATGTCTTTAAAACTCCTAACTACAACCCCCACCCGAACATTTACTTGAGCCCATCAGCAATCCAGCACTGTGGCTGGCTGCAGGTATTCCCCCGTCACTTCCTGGTCTCACAGTAAACTCGGGCACTATTGGCTCCTGCTATTGTCAGGGAAATCTGAGGAAGGAGCAGGGGGTGTCTATGGACTCGCACAGCCCAGCTTTGGAGCGCACCTGTGCATGTGCCCCCATAGTACATGGCTTGCCCTGGGGGCACACACAGTAAATTAAGAACAGAGCATGCTGGAGGGGGACTTCAGAAGAGGATGCATGAGACAATAGTAATGCACAGAGCAGGTAAGAATAGCATCTATTTTTTTTTTTTTTTTTTGTTAATAGTTTACAAGTTTGATTTATGTAATATCTGTCTATAGTTTCAATTTATACTACCAAAAGAGGTGATCACTATTTCAAATATTGTGGATGCATGTGTGATACCTGGTCCATTTCTATAGGAGCTGTAAATAGCTGTAGTAGCCTGAGCCACTGCAGTGATCCTGTGATCTCCTGGGTGCCATGCTGAGCAGCTGCTCTTCTGCATAGTAACCACGGGGGGGTGGTTGCTCACTCGGCATTCCACCATTCAGAGAATGCCTTGCATTTTTCATAATGAAAGCAAAGTGTTCTCTAATTGGCTAAAGAGGGGCACTGATGTCAATCTTCACCTTGTCAAATTAGAACACTTTGCATTCATTAAAACATGTAAGGCACACTCTGAATTGCAGCCCTGCTGAGCAAGGCGCTGCCTGTGGTTTCTATGCCAGGAAGATAGAATGCCCAGCATAGCACCTGTAAGATTATGGCCATCACTAGATATATCAGGCTTGATCACATATGCATACTTACAAGTATGCAAAATATACCACCCCTGGGGTTCAGCTTGAATAAGCTGGCAGCTCACTCTGCTCCCTGCTGTGCCCTCCACGCCATAGCTAAGGGAACTTGGTTTTATGCCCTTGTCTTCTGTAATTTTAGCCTGAGAGCAGTTAGATTACACTTTCACTGTGATCTACTTCTGACTGTAGCTGAAAAGGCCCTACAAGCTGTGCTCAGATTAGTCAAATCATTTGCGAGCATGGTGCTAAAAATGGTCAGTTTGAATGGTCATACTGTGCTAAACTAGCTATATTTAGGTTGTGTGGTTGTTACACGTTCATTAAGGCTGAGCGTTCAGAAGCCACATTGTTTGCTGAATGTGGATGGGCACATTTCATTCACTTATGCTGGACATAATGATTCAAATCTCATCCTGTTCAGTGGGGACTGGCCAAGATTCTAACCATCTATGGACAGGCTGATTGTACCCAAGTCAATCCATTGATCGAATTGGGTACAACCAGCATGTCTGACTTTTTTTTTTTTTTTATGCAATTCTTTTTTTCCAGAGGCTATAGCCCCCCACCAGGAGATCACAATGGCTCCCCCATGAACACTGGCTGTGTTGATGAGGGAATCTAGCGATTTTCAAAGATCAAACCATCTTTGACCTGCCTTAGATCTTTGACTAACACAGCCATTTATGCCTCATAGATTTATATATATATATATATATATATATATATATATATATATATATATATATATATATATATATATATATATATATATATATATATATATATATATATATAAGTGTAAGTATAGATACATTTATTTAACTTGTTCAGATCCGCGCTATAGCCGAATGACTGCTACAGCGCGGATCTGCTTTGCCGGGAGGACGTCTATTGAAGTCTTCTCCCTTTCAAAGCTGGCCACTCCCCCCTGAAGGGGGTGCGCGTCGCGTGCTGTGATCACCCGAGTCAGCGAGACTTGGGTGATCACAGATCCGAGTAAGAGGCCGATCCCGGCCCCTCACCACGTGATCAGCTGTCAGCTTATGACAGCTGGTCATGTGATGTAAACAGAGGATCGGTAATCTGTTTTTTTTTTTTGTTTGTTTTTTTTTCTTCTCTCACTGACAGCTTGTGAAAACAAAAGCCGATTGCCGGCTTCTGTTTGAGGGGACAACGGTCCCGAAGAGGAACGGGCAAAACTGCCTCATGTTACCACAAGTAGCACCCGCCAGTGCCACAAATCCGTGCACACATTAGTAATCGATAGTAATCAATGTCGCCTATCAATGCCCACCAGTGGTGCCAATCAGTGCCACCTAGCATTGCTGCATATTGGTGTCACCTACCAGTACCAGTGCCGATCAGTGCAGCCTCATCAGCGTAAATCAACTCATCAAGGAGAAAAATTACCTGTTTGCAAAATGTATTAACAAAATATAAAACGGTTTTGTATTTTTTCTTTTCTTTTTAAAGCGGCCTTTTTACTTTGGGGTTTAAAAAAAAAATAAAAAATAAAAAAAGGTGATCAAATACCACCAAAAGAAAAGCGAAAAAGAAGAGTTTAGTGGGACTTTATACGAGGCATAAAGGGGCCGTTCAAATCCCCCTCCTCCATCCCGGTTCAATATATTAAATAAAAAGGACTTTTCCATGAAGCATGGGAGCAATAAAATAAATGAAATAAAAAATAGGTTTTAATTTGTTCAAATAATCATAAAATATTCATATTGGTTCTATGAGTTTTGCTATATATAAATAATTTTACAATTCGTTAGAAAATATTGCACATTGACATTCTAACAAGGAGTTAATGCATATATTATGAGATACATAGGATAATTGAGACATGGTTTTATAAATTAAATTACTAGCTGTAAAAACATCTCTAAAATGCCCTGAAAATTAAAATAAAAACAAATAATAACATAAAACGAAACGGATGAAAAGAACGACCATCAAGAGAATTCAGAATTTGTACGTGTGTGCACTCGGTTGTTAGCTCTACGCGTTTTAAGGCATTATAGCCTATCATCAGGAGAAAAACCATGGTAGTGATCTATGAATGAAAAAAGGATATATGATATTTGGATATTAAAGAAATATCTCTAATAAATATATATATATATATATATATATATATATATATATATATATATATATATATATATATATATATATATATATATATATATATATATATATATATATATATATATAAATATATATTATAACCATGTCTCAATTATCCTATGTGTCTCATAATATATGCGTTAACTCCTTGTTAGAATGTCAACAATCAATGTGCAATATTTTCTAATGAATTGTATGATTGTAAAATTATATATATATATATTAAAACGCATAGAACCAATTAATATGAATATTTTAACCAACTAAAACCTATTTTTGATTTAATTTATTTTATTGCTCCCGTGTGCTTCATGGAAAAGTCCCGTCATTTGTGCCTTTTTATTTAATACCACCAAAAGAAAGCTCTATTTGTGGAGAAAAAAATGTTTATAAAAATTTCCATTTGGGTACAGTGTTGTATGATCGCGCAATTGCGTTCAAGGGATGAACTCCACAATTTTGGAGACTGGCAGGCATGCTAAAACTGTAGGTTTTGTCAAAAATTCTGCAGACTAACCTTGGGTATCCTAGAAAAGGCACCCAATAATACACATACATGCTGGATAGAGATGTCTCTCTGAAGTTCTCACCGGGCTACATTTGCAGTGTTTGGTCAGTATCGAAGCAGCAGTGAAAATATTTTTAAATTTGTGTTTCAAATATTTTGTTTTTGGAGTGATTGATCAATCATTTGAAACATAAGAGGTTTAAGACCAATTCCTGAAACTTCTCTTCTTCTTTATTTTTTTTTGTATTTTTTTTTTTTTGTATTCCTGAAACCTTTGAGGGCTTTCAGGAAGTTGAATTGCACACTGTGTTTTGGAAGTTGTCCTGCTATTGAACCTACCAGTGTCCTCCCGAAAGTGAAATAATAACTTTGGTTTGACTTTGCATTTAATCTTAGCAGCAGGTTGTATAACAGTGCTCAGAAGCTGCAAGGACCCAACTTTTTGCAGCTCCAGTGAAAATAATTTCTTGTCATTTTTAGTATGTCTCTTGTCTTAACTTTAACACTGCTTTTTATGAGGAAAAAAAGTGGATTGTCTGCTTTTTACCTTTTTTTTTTTTTATGGGTAATTCTTTTAAAATGACCTTAATTTACAATTGGTGCTGGTGCATTTAAACCCAAAGAGCGGAAATATTGTGCCGATAACATACAAAATCTGAGCTAAGCATTGCGTACAATGTGACTGTGGGCTAGAAGGGGAAGGTGATCTATAGGAAGTGTAAAGTTGTTGATGGCAAACTGGAAAATATGCAAATGTTTTACCTTTTTGACAGGATCTCCTTAGAGATAATGACGTTACAGCCCAGGTGCGAGGACGTAGAGACGGCTGAGGGTGTAGCTTTAACAGTCACAGGTGTGGCACAGGTACTGTAACAGCTGATCGTTTTGGAAATGCATGACTCCGGAAATGGATGCCAACAGTGCCAAGACAAGTCGGCACCCAGGTGTACATCTAAAGACACTGGAAACATCCATAGTTGGTTGCACAATGAATATCTTGCAGAAATTGTTTAGAAAATGACTGCTTTATTGCATACTGTAAAGTGTAGTTGAACCTTGGCACGGTTATAAACTTCATGTTTTATAATTGCTTTATGGTAAACCTGTCAATAGTTATAGTATATAAATATTGGTTGTTCAGGATAACATCTTCATACCTGGACCCTAAATTGCAGGATTATGCTAAATGTAAATCACTTCTGTCTGAAGTATAAAATTACTCTTCAGTTTGAGAGCCCTCTTTGTTATAAGTCTTTCCTTGATGCATCTGACAAATTATATCCTACAGGGTCCTCGATGGCAGTAAAACCCTGTCAGAATTTGAATCCCTCCCCACTTTTGATTATTTATACATTTTTATAATTGGCAGTAAATTAGCTTTTTAATAGGCCCTCACTAAACTATATCTGCTGGAACATTACATCCTCAAAGGTCAATGCAGGTGTACCACAGCCATTCCAATCCTTCTCTCGGCAACTGTTTCTCCTCCCAGAGCTTCTGTTTTGTGTTGCAGTAGCGATTAGAAGGCTGCCTAGATAGATGTTCACTATCACAAAATCTTCCATTCAGAATTTTCTATATTATTATTGTGTGCATTTTTCTTTAAAGCCCACCTCGGCACAAGAAGAACCTACCTTTACAGTCCATGGAGGGCACCACACACTTCAAGGGTTTAATGCTCTTCAACTCGAGGGGTAGAGCAATAAGGTGTAGTACTTGCCTGACTTCTCACTCTGTAGCTTCCCATGTAGCTTCCAAACCTAAAGCCTCATAACCTCCTTTCAATGCCTGCCGTTAACATTACAATGGGCACTTCACAGTGCAGATCACACAGGTTGGGCCTTAATCGCACCTATATTATTTATGGTGTTGGTGAAGCATTTATAAAGCGTTAGCTGGGTGCTGGGGGAGAGGCAGTGGAGTTTCCTGCACTAGTAAAAAGAACTAGGACAAAGCAGCTGCAGTCAATTTCTGTTTGTACAGAGCAGCCATGTGATGACACCATTTGCTTCTGTGTGCAGGCAAGGGCATTAAGCCAGTCAACAATACTGACAGTGCCAGGCAGAGCGGAGGCATTAAGCATTATTGCTTTTTTGTATCGGCATGATTGAGCTGGACCAAGCCAAGTGTCAGAATTCAAGCAATACAAATCCATCTTGCAGAGAATTCACAAAAATCCCTGCTATCTCACCACAACCTAACCACCAACACAAGTGATCGAGCCCTAAGGCACTCCCAGCTGTTATTTTACACTTGCATATAACATATAATGCAGGGCTATTAGCATTGTACACAATGGTGCCATGGTAAAATGAGCATTTAACCCTTGCAGTGTGGGGGGTTTGCCCACCGCGTATTATATTTTATTTTTTCATCTCAGGGCTGGGCTTTAATCTGTGAGGTTGCTCATTTGTTTAATGCAGTTACATAAAGGAGCACTGTGCAGCACAGGAGAAATGTGAATCATGTAATGGAATGAAACTAATTTTCTTATAGAGAATACATTAGAAAATTACAGCAGCCAGGCTTCTGTATTGGCTGCAGGTTTAATCACTGTGTGCCATTTGTGTTGCATTAGGAAAATGTCATCTACGTTATGGCTTTTTTTATTTATTTTTTTTGCTTCCTACAAATACAGCAAAATTACGTCTTGGAAGACTTAAAAAACATTTCAGGAGAAACTTTGTTTCGCCTGCAAATTGCTAAATATGCAGTTAAAAAATTAAATGGGCCATTCTGCCTGCCATTGAATTTAGAACTAATGTGGATGGTCCTGCCTGACACAGGATTTATAATTGTTTGAGGGTGTAGAAAATATGCAGGGTTACCACAACTTCGGCTTTGCAGTTTTCAATGTTCACCTGCTTGTTGCACATTGAATTGGCTGTGTGGGGCAGTAGTGAGGTGACATAATAAGCTTCAAAGCTTAACCAGGACATAGTTGTCCACTTAGCAGTCAAAGTAGCAAAAATGTGTGATCACAAGATTCTCTGAACTGCAAAACCTCTGTCAGAAAAAATGTTCATACCAGTGTATTTAAAGGTCATATACTGTATAGTGATTTTGTAGAGTCCAGAGCACCTGCTGCCATTTTCTGCACCCCAATTCCTATGTTTTCATACATAGGACATTGAAACCAGGCTAAGCAGCTAAACTATGCACACAAACCTAGGAACTGGGGTGTAGAAAGAAAGTAGCAGGTGCTCTGGACTGATAAGTCAAAATTTGAAATCTATTGCTGTAGCAAGAGGCAATTTGTTGGGGCAAGGGCTGGAGAGCGGTACAATGAGTGTCTGAAAGCAACAGTAAAGCATGGTGAAGGTTCTTTGCAAGTTTGAGGCTGCATTTTTGCAAATGGGGTTGGAGATTTGGTCAGGATCAATGGTGTCCTCAATGCTGATAAACATCTCACCATTTTTCTAGGTAAATATATTTCTAAAGGTTCTATTGGCATTACATTTTCACCATATGTTGGTAACAACCCATGCATACAAAGAAGCCAAAACAAGTAAGTTTAGATATTAAGTTGTGTAATACAGTGGAATGACACAGGGAAAGTATTGACCACATGAAGAAAGGCATGGAAAGCCAAGACACCAGCTGAAATATAGCAGTAATTGGAAAGCAATCCTGCCACTTGTCAGTGTAAATTAACATCCATCTCAACTAATGGCCTAAAAAAAGTGTCTCATTACCAAGGTGCCACACAGACCTCTCATGATGGGTAAATGCAGACCGCTCTCTCAATACCTTTGCAACCTTACTGTTACAAACCATTCTGATGACTTTGATTATAGAAGGACTTCAAAACTTCTGAATGTCCCAGTGAGCACTGTTATGGCCATAATCCGTGGAGGGAAAGATCCTAATTTCACGATAAACCAGCCATGACCAGGTGCTCCTCTCAAGACTTCTGACACAGGAGTTAAAAGAAAAGAGTTGTCCAAAAGCCAAGGACCACTTGCGGCGAGCGCCATAAAAACCTTGAATTGGCAGGTACGATTGTTTCAAAGAAAACCATAAGTAGTAATGCACTCAACTGCAATGCCCTGTATGCACACTCACCATGCAAGACTCCATTGCTGAAGAAAAAGTATGTTGAAGCTTGTTTTATGTTTTCTGCACAACACTAAGCCTGGGCTCACACATGTAAGGTGCGAATTGAAGCTCAGGATTCCCCCTGCAAAGAGAAAACTCAGTTGTTCAGCGTTTCATGTCAGTTTTTGATCAGTATCAGTTCAGGATTGCATCGGTATTTTATCCTGTTTACAACGGAACACAGCTGCGAATCAGATGCGTGCCCATAGAAGATAATGGGTCTGAATTTGCACCTGAGCTGGACCGCACTGCCTAGAAAACGCACACTTTTTTGTGCAATGCGGAGTGCGAATGCACTGCAGATATGTGAACCAGCCTCATTAAAATGAATGTATTTTGAAATGTCCTGCGAATTCGATGCGGTGTAAGCCGCATCTAATTTGCATAGGTGTGAACGGGGCCTTAGACAAGCCTGTGAGCTACTGGGAGAATGTTATCTGGTCAGATGACACCAAAATGTAACTCTTTGGATGACATTATACACACTGTTTGGAGGTCAAATGGCACTGCACCTCACCCCAAACACTCCCATACCAACAGTGAAGTTTGGAGGTAGGAACACCATGGTGTGGGGCTGTTCTTCAGCATATGATACTGGCAAACTTCACATTGTTGAAGAAAGGATGAATGGAAAAATGTACCAAGACATTCTTTGATAAAAATCTGCTGCCATCTACCAGGATGATAAAGATGATACGAGGGTGGACATTTCAGACAGGCAATGATCCCAAACACATGGAAACTCTCAATTGGTTTCAAAGAAAGAGAAAATCTGCTAGAATGGCCCAACCAATCACCTGACTTGATTCCAATAGAAATTCTATGGAAAGAACTAAAGATCAGAGTTCATAGAAGAGGTCCATGGAACCTTCACGATTTGAAGACTCGAATGAGCCAAAATCACACTTGAGCAATGCACGCGACTAGTTTCTCCATACAGGAAGCATCTTGAAGCTGTCATTACCAACAAAAGATTTTGTACGAAGTATTAAATACATTTCAGTTAGTGTGTTCAATACTTTTTCCCTGTCATTCCATTTTATTACACATAACTTAATTTCTTTAATTTCTTTAAATTCTGTAGCTATAACCACACAGCCCAGGTGCTGGATACTGCATACAGCCACTTATAGAAATGAATGGCTGTACTCTGGTATACATCGGTATCCTCATAAACACTCATAACTTTTATGTACATATGCAGAAAATAGAAAATTTGCCTTTTTTTGCAATATGCTCCTGTTATCCAAGTGCAAGCAGCAGTTTATATCGGAGTACAGCCAAGGCACATGTGTGCGTGTCTTTTGGTCACTACGCCCGGGCTTTCCGGGCAAGGGTTATACACTGGGATTTTACTTTGCACAGGCTCAGGTGGTGGTGTGGAAGACGCCTTTATGTTTATAAGGTTGGTCTAGTTATTGCTTCTTCATTGCAATATATATGATTGCTTTTAGGTAATACTCCAGACCAATCAAAAAAAAAAAAAAATTGTAGATCAATCGGTGCCAAGAAAGAGTTTACAAATGCTTAGTTCCAGATTAAACAGGTTGCTCTTTATTGGTTGCACAATGCTTAGATATGGTAAAAACTAACAGGTTGTTCAGCATCCATAAATCATATGTAGGCTGTATGTTAGAGCACCACCTGTGCCAAGAGTGCCTAGAGCTGGCAATTCTCTATCCTAATGTTTAAACACAGCTCAGAAGTGGCACTTCTTTATTTAGACAAAATTGGGCTTCTTTGTTGAAGAAAATTAAATTTTTCATCAGTTTATTACTTTTTCCACTTGACTTGGAAAGATTACTTTTCTTGGATTTTGCTGTATGTGAAACTGTATATCATGTACTAGAAACCATTTTATACAATTGTATGGGATTTTTCTGTCTCTAGGTGAAAATCATGACAGAGAGAGAGCTCTTGGCTGTGGCGAGTGAGCAGTTCCTTGGCAAAAATGTCCATGAGATAAAGAATGTGGTACTTCAGACCTTGGAGGGACACCTACGATCTATTCTTGGTACAAAATATAGATGGGTTTACTTGCTATATAATTTTAGTACATGGAGACCTGTTGCCATTTGTTTTTGCATTCTTCATAACATTGATTTGTGGACTTGCTAAATAAGTGTGGTTTTGTGTCCATGTTATATGTTGCGTTTATTTTCATATTGGGCTTAAATTGATCAAAAAGATTTTGTTTTTTAGTTTTTTGAACTATTGATACCAGTGAACGCTGCAGCATAAAAATCATTGCTCAGAGATAAAAGCTCCCTAAAAGATCATTGAACTTAAATCTTTTTTTTTTTTATTTTTTTTTTATTGCATGTCCCAGCATTACGAAAATTTCCCCCTCCTTTTTATAGCATGTCCAAGTAATTCTTTAAACCTTTATTCCTTTAACAGGAAACGGCTTTCTCTAGCCCCTGTAACCTCAGAAGGATTGTGAAAGCCTTGCAGGGACCGCTATTGGGAGCTTATTTCCTGTTGATGTAGGCAACGTCTCATAAGATCCCTGTTCATACACCATGTATCCGCTACCTTTTGGGCGTTAAAGCAGTAGCATTGTCTTACAGGGAAAAAAGTAATTGTATTTGGAGAGGCACAGGGATTGGTGGGGTGGTGGAGTTTTTCATCAGGCAGGACTGGCAATGCTGTTTTGAGTTTCAATGCAGCAAAGACACTATATTGGCAGTGCAAACAGGAGTTTAGAAGCACATGGAAATTATAGTATATCAAAAAGATATTTGTATGTACTTGCAGAGTTTTTAATGGTATACTCATGCATTTGAGACATGTACAGAATGTTTTATATTAAGTTGGTTCTAAAAGCGCAAGGGGTATGTTGTGTGTTGGGGTTTTTTTTTTTTTTTTTTTTTTTTTTTTTACCTTTCATGCATTCAAGTAAAAAAAAAAAAAAACGCCTGTGTGCAGCAGCATCCCCCCCCCCCCCCCAAATACTTGCCTGAGCCATTGGTTCCCACTGCTGTCAGTCACAGCCAGTGAGCCAATGAGAAGAGGGAGCGGGGCCGAGCAGCGGTTGTGTCTGAATGGACACAGAGCAGCGGCTCGGGAGTGAGCCTGCTTGAGTGCTTCCACAGCAAGCTGTTTGCTCTGGGGGTACTCAACAGGTGGGAGGGGCCAGGGACGCTGGTGGGGAACCCGAGAAGGAGGATTGGGGATGTTCTGTGCAAAACCATTGCACAGAGCGGGTAATTATAACATGTTTGTTTAAAAATTATAACATGCCTTTTAACCACTTGCCGACCAGCGCACGCCGATTTACGTCGGCAGAATGGCACGGACAGGCAGGTACGTGCCCTTTAAGAAGCGATGTTGCGAGGTGTCCAAGTAATAATAAAAATGCTGTAAAAAAAAAAAAAAAAAAAAAAGCTATAAATCTATCCCTTATTTTGTAGATGCTATAACTTTTGCGCAAACCAATCAATATACGCTTATTGTTTTTATTTTTTACCAAAAATATGTAGAAGAATACGTATCGGCCTAAACTGAGGGAAACCTATTTTATTTTTTTTATATATTTTTGGGGGATATTTATTATAACAAAAAGTAAAAAAAGTGTGTTTTTTTGAAAATTGTCGCTCTATTTTTGTTTATAGAGCAAAAAATAAAAAAACGCAGGGGTGATCAAATACCACCAAAAGAAAGCTCTATTTGTGGGGAAAAAAGGATGAATTTTGTTTGGGAGCTGACCGTGCAATTGTCAGTTAAAGCGATGCAGTGCCGAATTGCAAAAAGTGGTCTGGTCTTAAGCCAGCAAAATGGTCTGGTCTGAAAGTGGTTAAGTGGTTTAAGGTAAAAAGCCTGTAGTGTCTAAAAACCACTTTAACCACTTAAGCCCTGGACCAATTTGCAGCCAAAGGACCAAGCCCCTTTTTGCGATTCGTCACTGTCGCTTTAACTGACAAGTGATCGGTCGTGCGACATGGCTACCAAACAAGATTGGTGTCCTTTCCCCCCCCCACAAATAGAGCTTTGTTTTGGTGGTATTTGATCACCTCTGCCGTTTTTATTTTTTGCGCTATAAACAGAGCGACAATTTTGAAAAAAATGCAATATTTTTTACTTTTTGCTATAATAAATATCCCCAAAAATATATTTAAAAAAATGTTTTCCTCAGTTTAGGCCGATACGTATTCTTCTACATATTTTTGGTAAAAAAATTTTTTCCAATTGGCAATTGATTGGTTTGCGCAAAAGTTATAGCGTTTACAAAAGAGGGGACAGTTTTATAGTTTGTATGTATGTATGTGTATATATATACATATATATTATTGACTGCGACATTATGGTGGACACATCGGACATTTTTTGTCATTTATACAGCAATCGGTGCATTTAAATGCACTAATTCCTGTGTAAATGGCAGTGAAGGAGTTAACCACTAGGGGGCAGTATAGGTGTTATGTATGACATTTATGTGTTTTTTTTTTTTTTTTTTTTTTTTTTTTTATTGTAGGGGGTGTGGCCTGGCACATGACGTCCCTGATCGTCTTTCCCTATAAAAGGGAACAGACGATCGGTGACGGCCACACAGGGAAGCACGGGGAGAGGTTTGTTTACACAGACCTCTCCTCATTCTTCAGCTCTGTGACCCGATTGTGGGACCCAGCTGTGCCATTCTGCCGACTTATATCGGCATGAGGCAGTCCTTGGTGGTTAAGGTAATCAAAAATGTGCAAAAAAAAAGTCCCAATATGCACAATAGACATAAGAAGCAAAGCTGTTGCATTACAGCATAGAACAGAGAGATTTCTCAGTCAGCAGTGCCATTCAATTGGGGGATCTGGTGGTAATTGTTCATGTCCTCTTCATAAATTTTGATTGTGGACTTCACTTTTGAACACTGACTTTTTGAATATTGACTTGACACAATAATCCCAGGACTTTTAGGACACAAGATTACATATTTATATGCATTGTGATAATTTATTATTGTCACATTTTCTTTGCACATTTTTGATAACCTTTAAAAAAAATGTTTGATTCATAGCACAGCACTGTTTGTATTTCAATTTTTACTGTATACACTTTTGTGCTGGCAGCTTACCTGGGATGGTTGCACAAATTGTATTTTTAACTTTTACTCGCTTGTTTTAGCATGGCTTATTTCAGTTAAATGCTTAGACCATATGTTGCTTTTGAGTCTGCCATGGAAGAAAATGACCTACATGTACTGTACATTGTTAACCTGCCCCCTTTCTTTCTGTTAAAAATACCTGAGCTCATAAACCTGGTTTATAATATACAATATTATGTTAAAAATGAAGGCCAAATTGAATAACTTGCATGTTTTGGATGTTGAAGGTTTTTTCGCAGGATCCTAGCAGGGAGAATTCTGCTCCTAGCAATAAATTTTCATACATTGGTTTAATGTTCCCATGTATGTCTGCAGATCTGGCCAGTGTATTTCCCCTTGGTGAACCCTAGGCATTTATTACAATTTGCTCTGTACGTTTTGGTAATCTCTCTTCCTGGTACTAATAACTGACTGGTTACACTAACAAGTAAGCATTCAGGGTTGGGGGACTGCAACATTAAATAAATGCATTATGTATTTTTCAGGTACCCTAACAGTGGAGCAGATCTACCAAGACAGAGATCAGTTTGCCAAGCTGGTACGGGAGGTGGCGGCTCCTGATGTTGGCCGTATGGGTATTGAGATCTTGAGCTTCACCATCAAGGTGAGAACCTCCACATAAAGTTATGCAGAATACATTTGCACTTCTACGATGAACCAGCATCCATTTTTTATTTTTTTTTGTACCAGAACAGTGGGCATCTAAAAGAAAAATTAATGTAGTACAGCTGGACTAGTGTGTGGGTTTTCTTTTTGTTACTGCTTTACATTTTGTGCTTAAACTAGAGAGAGTCCAGAAAAGGGCAACAAAGCTAATAAGGGGACCTGAGGACATTTCGTTATAAGGAACAGCTACAGGCATTAAGCTTATTTTCCATGGAGAAGAGGCGGTTATGAAGGGATATGATTGAAATATACAAATCTTTGAATGGTGACTCTAGCATTGGGTGGAAACTATTTAACCTAAGGTCTCTAGAGAAGACACTTGGCCACACAATGAAAATGGATGAGAAGCGGTTCAATCTTAAACTTTGTAAGAGGTTCTTCACTGTTCGAGCAGTAAGGATGTGAAACTACCTTCCACAGTTGTTGGTGTCAGTGGGGAGTGTAGATTAATTTAAAAAAAACTTCTAGAAGAGTTTCTTAGCGAATATAGTGTACAGGGATCGAAAATGGTAGTAACGCAAACGCGCACGCCCACACGTAGACTCAGGTTGAACTGGATGGACTGGTGTCTTTATTCAACGTTTAAAACTGTGTAACTTGTGTTTGTGTATTTCTCGTAGCGTTGACACATGATGGATTACAGAAAAATCAAACCTTTGTTGTCCATCTGCTTTTAATGAATTTACCTTCTGGCACATTTCTTACTGCACACAGAGGATCTAAATAACCAGAGAATACTGGCTGTCACTGCAGACTGGTTTCATTCTGCTATGCAGTAGCTAGATTTGGGGTATTATATTAAAGTATGTATTTACACAGGACTGCTTTCGTAATATCTACTATAATAAGGATATATATATATATATATATATATATATATATATATATATATATATATATATATATATATATATATATATATATATATATATATATATATTATAATTTTTTATTTCTTTTTTATCCTTGAAGGATGTGTATGACAAGGTTGAGTACCTGAGCTCCCTGGGCAAGACGCAGACTGCTGTTGTGCGGAGAGATGCTGATATTGGTGTTGCTGAAGCTGAAAGAGATGCGGGCATTAGAGTGAGTAAAACCATGATAAACACTATCATATACCACACGTAATGCAGGTAGAGATTTGTAAGTTGGATAAGAGATACTGATTTATTTCTCCTATAGGAAGCCCAATGTAAAAAGGAAATGCTGGATATCAAGTACCTGGCTGATACCAAAATAGCAGATTCCAAAAGAGAATTTGAACTTCAGAAAGCAGCATTCAGCCAGGAAGTGAATACTAAGGTAGGGGGCGACTATCCTGCTAACTACAATATTTAAGTTTTTAGATCTTTTTCTATTATAGTTGCCATTTTTGGTCTCTTGCATTGACATCATTTTCTCTTTTCTTATATAGAAAGCAGAGGCCCAGCTGGCTTATGAGTTGCAGGCAGCCAAAGAACAGCAGAAGATTCGCCAGGAAGAGATTGAGATTGAAGTGGTGCAGCGTAAAAAGCAGATTGATATTGAGGAGAAGGAAATCATACGTACGGACAAGGAGCTGATCGCCATGGTCAGAAGACCAGCAGAAGCTGAGGCATATAGGATGCAACAGATTGCTGAAGGAGAGAAGTACATACCCCTTTCCTTTTTAATATTTTACTCTGTGTTTCTAATATTACCAAATTTAGCTTCTCCAAAGATATGTGCAGGAGTTTGTACATAATTCAATATAACATATTTCCTTGACTGTTGAAACTAAGGATAAGGGGCTTAGCTGTAACAATATCACCCTCTGTAAGAACAATCCTGGATATGTTTTAAAGCTGATCTAGAAACAAAAATGTAACATATGGCAGCTTACTGGCCCTTAGATGAGGGGGCTGTATTTTTTATTTTTTTCCCCTTTATTTTCACCTATTGATCCTTTTATATTAGGGATGCTCTGATACTGGTATTGGTTCCCGATACCAAGTATTACCAAGTACTCCTGATACCCAAAACCAATACTTTGCAGTGCAATTTGCGTCCATACAAAATGAATGGGCGCAAATCTCCTGGCAAAGAATTGCATGCAATTTAAACAGGCGTGCGATTCCTGTCTGAATCGCATGCCGTTTTCTGCACTGTTCCTGTGTGAACCCAGGCTTGTCCTAGCGATTTTGAGCCTGAGTTCACACAGGTGTGGTACCACAAACCTCCCTGTATGATAGGCTCCACCATCCCTGGCTCCTGATCAGACTTTGGACATCTGTGGCTTGGGCTTCTCCTGCCTCTCCCATAACTTTGTTCCCAGCATCTCCTCTCCAGCCGCTCTCACCCCCTAGAACACCCCCCCCCCCAGTCCCACTGAAACAGATCACCGCAATACCCCACTGTCAGATGCCAAAAAAAAGCCTCTTCACCAGTCCATCGCTTTGAAATCCCTGTGGCTTTCTCTCCTCTCCATGCAGTGCTATCAGTACCGACGACAGTTATTCTAATTGGTCAGAACCATCACAGAAGGGGATCATGGCAAACTGGTACAGCAAGAGGCGTTCCAGTGGATGGCTCGAACGGATGGATGCTAGAGGGAGAGAGCTGCTGAAGATTGGGGGAACAAGGCCATGGAAAAGGCATGAGGAGCCCAAGCCTCAGCTGCTGATGTTCACAGTTGGATAGGGAGCCAGAGCTGGTGAAACCTGTCATGCAGGGTGGTTTCTGGTTTCCTGCACCGCTCCTGTGTGAACTCAAGCTCAAAATCACTATGACAAGCCTGGGTTCACACAGGAGCGGTATAGGAATTCACATGCAATTAGGACAGGAATCGTTCCACATTACTGTTCAAATTGCATGCAATTCTTTGCAGTGCGATTTGCGCCCTTCATCTTGTAAGGACTTAAATCACACTACAAAGTGACATTCACAAACCTGACTAGGCATGAGATGGTAGTTCCTGAACAACTTAAGGGCTATAGTTTTCCCAGACATACACTTGATTGTTCAAGGACATACACATTTGAATTTGGGGTTTTAAACTAGATGATACTTTTATGTAGAAAAGAGATGTTTTTTTTTTGTTTTTTGTTTTTTTTTTCTTATTTATGAATATCTGTGGCCTTTCTGCATAGGGTTAAACAAGTACTGATAGCTCAGGCCGAAGCTGAGAAAATCAGAAAAGTGGGAGAAGCTGATGCATCGGTTATTGAAGGTATTGGTAAAGCAGAAGCTGAGAGGATGAAACTGAAAGCTGGAGCTTATCAGAGTTATGGAGAGGCTGCTAAAATGGCCCTTGTTTTGGAGTGCCTGCCTGAGGTAATGGGCCATTACAACAGTGCTAAATGTTACATATTTTTTTTATGCTTTTCCATCATGTCTGTTAAAAAGACAAGTGTAGGATTTGAAAAAGACAAACAGACAGACAACCGTTGCACGCGATATGAGCGTTACGGAATACAAAATTTTGTACACAAATATCAAGAAGAGTCCACGTTTCACATATGAATTTTTTAAACTGAACAGTTTTGGTGAGAAAAACAATGGCACAGTACTTTCTGAACAGGAGAATCTGCTCCAGGAACTCCATATTGCCATATAATATACAAAAGTTCGTACATTCTGATACAGATATAAGGAATTTATGTAATAAACAACTCATGTAATGGTGAGAGTAGAGGAGCACCTACATCCCACACCTTACTATAGTTATTTGGACAACCCCTATACTCAAAAATTAAGTTTTTCATAAGTAAGTATTTGATTCGCCATCTTTATCCGTTGATGGACAGATGGCGGAACAGACTGATTGCAGTTAATTGCAATAGCCTTACGGGCTAGAAACCAATGTTTCCTATAGTAAAATTCTGGTGTACATTGGCCATTGCTCTTCATCTAATATACCCAGTAGGTAAATCTATGGGTTACATGCCACAGGGACAAAAAGGATGCTAGACAGCGTTATCACCTACTGCCAGTTTTTTTTATTTTATTTTTTTAAGCACTGATCGCTGTATTGGTGTCACTGGTTCTCGCAAATTTTGTGTCCAATTATTCGCCGCAATATCACAGTCCCACCATTACTAGTTTACATTTTAAGAAAAATTCCATAAATATAGTCTATAGTTTGTAGACGCTATAATGCTCCCGTAAACCAATCAATATACCCTTATTGGGATTTTTTTTTTTTATCAAAAACATGTAGCAGAATACATATTGGCCTAAATTTATCTTTTTTTTTAAATTTTTTTTTATTTTATTTTTTTATTGGATGTGTTTTTATAGCAAAAAGAAAATTGTTTTTTTTTGTGTTTATAGCGCAAAAAAATAAATGCAGTAGTGATCAAAAAATACCACCAAAGCAGAGCTCTATTTGTGGGGGGGGGGGGGGGGGGGGAGGACATACATTTTATTTGGGTACGGTGTCGCATGACCGCACAATTTTCAGTTAAATTAATGCAGTGCCGTATCACCAAAAAAAAAAAAAAACGGCCTGGTCATAAAGGGGATTAAAACCCCCGGAGGTCAAGTGGTTAAGTATAATAAAATTAAACATTCCCCAAGAACTTGTAAAATTTCTTAATCAACTTCTTTATTTTTTATCTGAATTCTAGGCCTATTATTCATGGTCCGCTCTAAACTGATGACCTGTAGGGGCTTTTCAAATTTAGGCTACTGAAGTGTGACGCTGTTTCACGGGTGCATATCATTTTAGGGGCGACATGTTGGGTATCTATTTTCTAGTCACAGCCTCATCTTTTATATTTTACCATAGGGTGATATATTGTGTACCTTTTTAAAATTTAAATTAATTTTTGACAAACCTTTGCGCTAATATCACGTGACATAAAAAAATTGTCACTGCAGCGGTTTTATTCTCCAGGGTCCATACTTTAAGAAAATGTTTTGGGGGTTTAAAGTAATCTTCAGGCCTAAATATATATATATATTTTTTTTAAAGTGTGCAAAAACTTCTCTGGCAGTGGAATGCTTAAGGCCTTTCAGATTTTCTTCAAAAATTCATGCTACAGATGGAATTACATGAAATATGCCTGTTGTCTTGTGCATATCTGATGGGGTGACTGGGATGGCTTCTTTAATATAATGAGCCACTTTGCACACCTTTTTCCCTTTTTGGAGCATTTCCTTCTACATGCTTCCAATCATTCCAAAAATTTTCTCTGAGGTTTTAATTGATTGAAATCTTGATGTTAGGACTGCTGACAATGAATCAACCAGGTACACAGAGGGGTATCAGTTATGTTTTATAAGAAGGTATACTAATCCCTAAAAGGTTTAATCTTTAGACTCTTGTTTGTATCTCCAGATTGCTGCCAAAGTTTCCGCTCCCCTGGCTAAGGTGGATGAGATTCTCATTCTTAGCGGTGAAAACAGTAAAATAACTGGCGAACTGAACCGCCTGCTCGCTGAAGTCCCTGCTTCTGTTCAAACAATCACTGGAGTGGACCTGTCTAAGGTTTGTATGTGAGAATATAATGCTCTGTGCTTAGAGACCCCTGCTTACTTTCTAAGATCACAATGACAAAGTATGTTTTTAAGTGTTGCTAAACTCAGCCATAAAATCAGTGTATATGCAGTAAAGCATGCTTGTTATACTCACTGTGGAGCCTAAGGGGTTAATCCTCTGCATTGTGTAAAACTGCCGTTTGATCCTATCTTCTCTGATCTTCCACTGTCCTCAGTCCAACTCCTGATAGCCACTCTGCACATGCTCAGTTTGGTGGTGTGTATTGCTAGAAAGTGTTGTGTTCTTCTTTTATTTATTATTTTTTTTATTTATTTTTTGAGTGCATGTGATCAGCACAGGATCAGCACTGTCCAGACAGAGGGTCAGGGGTCCTTTGGCCTCATAGGACAGTCACAGTAGAATGAAAGCTCCTCCTACAAGCTTTAACCAGACACTGATAGAAGTTACAAGACTGCTATATACTGCTGATGAGAAAGGGTATTAAAGAGGAAGTAAACCCTGATGGGTTTACTTCCTCTTTCATTCCCTGCAAAGGCAAAGCATAATGGACTACTATGCATCGCATAGTAGCCCATTATGTGTCACTTACCTGACACAGGAGCCAGCGAAGTCGCCGCTGTCCCCTGTAGTTCGCCGCATCCATCTCGCTGGTGGCGTCTCGCAGCTCCACCGCTGTCATTCGGCGAAGCCGCGATTACGTCACTCCCGCGCATGCACACGGGAGTCGACACGCGCGGCAGCTCCATTCTTGGAAATGCCGCGCTCAGTGCGCCTGCGCGCCGCTGTCTACGGCACATGCGCCGTAGACAGCGGTGCCCGTTTTCGGGCAAATATCTCCTAAACCAGTGATGGCGAACCTTGGCACCCCAGATGTTTTGGAACTACATTTCCCATGATGCTCAACTACACTGCAGAGTGCATGAGCATCATGGGAAATGTAGTTCCAAAACATCTGGGCTGCCAAGGTTCGCCATCACTGTCCTAAACCATATAGGTTTAGGAGATATTGCTTGGACCCACAGGTAATCCTTAATCTAGGCTTACCTGTAGGTCAAAGTGGTTTGTAAGGGTTTACAACCACTTTAAAGGCCCATACACACGATCAGACTTTTTGACAACAAACATGCAAATTAGCTGTTTTGGAGCAACATCCGACCGTGTGTACGCTCCATCGGACAAACTTTTTTGGTTTTCATCTGACTTTTGTTGGCTGTGCGAACGGACAAACTTTCTGGCAACAAAAGTCCGATGGAGCAAAGTCTGATCGTGTGTACAGAAAACCATAGGACTTTTGTACAAAGTACAAACAGGCATGCTCAGAACCAATGCAAAAGATCAGACAACAATACAGAAGTTGACCAAAGGTGGCGGTAAAGAGCAGAAAAACCACGTGATTTGGTGAAAGTTGGCTGAAAAAGTCCTGCTGTGTGTATGCAATACAAGTTCAGGGCCGACGCCCTTTGTACAAAAATCTAAGGGAAAGTTTGTACAAAGTCCTATCGTGTGTATGAGGCTTAAGAGGTTTATATTTACTATGATTGCATTTTTATGTTCTGTTTACTGTGGCAGACCAGCTATAATTAGGTCTTAGGTTTAAAAACACTTTAAATCAATGTAATTTACCTTTCTGTTAAAAAAAATCAATGTAATTTTGCATTTATTTATTTTTTCCCAAACTCCCTTTTTAGTCACCTTACACCTTTCTAGGCACCATTCATATTACATGCAAGATGTCAGTGCCCGCCTCCCTTTTTCACAAGCTTTCTATCATAAATATTGCACCAACATACTACAATGTAACACTCGAATATGAACAGAAGTGTGAACAAGGCCTTAATGCAGTTGACCAGTTTTTCAGTCATCAATAACCATAGCCCATATACTGAATGTAATAATGAGAAATTCTATTTTGTATGTGTGCATTCTGTTTCTGTAAGCTCAGGTTTTCTGTTTTTGTTTCCGCAGATCCCTCTGCTACAGAAAGTCACTGGCATCATGACATAAGATGGAGGACAAGATGCCACCCCTTGTTCACATCAGTGAAATGCCTTCAAACATGTCAGGACTCTGTTTTACACAGAAAAGACAATTTCAGTTACATTTGAAATATCTGGTGCCTTACATTTCAGGACCAGAATACTATGTCTCATTTCATTTTGTGTTTTTAGTTCTCATCAGTTGATTTTATTTTCTTATGTTTGATAGTTACTTGATTTGTTTCTATAATGCAATGTTTGCAAGGCAGACTTTATTTGGCTGGAGTCGCTGCCTCGGTGCCTTCAGGCTTTTCACCCTCTGGTGTATACTGTCAGTGCTGCCAAAATGCTGCTTTTCATTCTTAAATGCAAGGACTCCAGCCGTTTTGATATGTTTATGGCACTGACCCATGGCGCCTGCCGCTAGATGTGTTTGTGTGTCAGAGCTGACTGCTCTTCATCAAAGTGACCCATATATAATCGCATCAAAAACATCTGGCCTTGGCTACAGTTACTTTGCATCTTACTGAGAATCTATGCAGGTGACTAAATATTGTGCTTCAGTAGCTTGGAGTTTTCATTGCCAGCCATTTTGTTAGGTCTTGGCTGTGTAAATATCACATGTAGCGCAGACCTAGTCAGACAATGACACTGCTTACTGCTGGTGCTCATGCCCTTTACTCATGCCTCAAAAGCCTTTACTTCCTGGAAAAAAATGCTTACTATTGCCTCTTTAAATAGACTGTGTGGTTTTATATTACATAAGTTTATCCATTTCTCTGAAATTTCTTTTGAAAGCATTTAACTTCTGAAATAGATGTGCCCCGATATATTATATACAGCGTGGTTATATAGCTATACATACATATATATGACACTATGTGATTAACTTTTTACTGTAAAGAAATTTCCAAATTATCCGAGGTGTCAATACTTTTTTAGTTATTCCCTAAAAGTAGTAAAGATACTGAATGATTTGAAAGGACATTTTACCTTTAAGAATATTGGTATGCTTTTTTTTTTATTTATTTTTTTTTTTCAGACCTTTTTATAAAATCTTTAATTTTATTAAAAAAAAAAAAAGGTTTTCAGGTTCTTTTAGCTTTCTATCCCAGGGGTGAAATAATCTGGGTTCATTCCCATCTGATTTTTCTAAAATGTATTTGTTTGACCCTGTTACATTCTACCTTTCAGTTGTCTTGTAGTCTGCTGAAGTGGTGGAGCTTGTTTTCAAGTGTCAGAAGGAAGTATTGTCATATAGTCTGTTTTGCAGCAACTAATCGGACTGCCCTATTTCATTTTTAGAGGCATTAAAGAAAGTAGTTTGGTTACAAACAGCAATATGGATTGGCTGGAAATAATCTTCCACAAGACGCTATTTGCTTATAAATTGCAAGACTATCACTGCCATCATCCGTGTTGAGTGCACAAAAAGAAAAAAAATTCAGACTGTACTGGCCAGACAAGGAGTACATAAATATATAATTTTATTACAAATTTGCTTAAAATTCATTCAATTATCCACTAAAATATTATTATTATTATTGTTATTAGGCATTATATTGTATGCTTAATACCAGTGTAAATTCAATTCTCCATGAGTCAGCACATTTCACTTAAATTTTGCTTCATCAGGACACATAGAAGGGTATAATGGTCTATAACAAAAAAAAATTATTACACGTAAAGGTAGATACGCAAGCATTACTACATATCACCTGCAGAATACCACCTCAATGGCTAAGAAACTATGCATAGGCGATCCATGGGACGGTGGTTTACAGTTTGTCTGCCTGTGAGCCTTATTCTATGTTTTTAGGGATATATCATACAGTATAGTATGAATTTTAAGTAGGTCTGTAAACAAAATTAATTTTTTTATATATACATATTTTGTGTACTCCTTGTCTTGCCAATATAGTCCAAAGATGCTAATAAATGGGCCTCATGAAGTCTCATAGATGAATTTTCAACCATATTTAAAGGTAACCGACCATCTGGGATAAATATGTTAGTGATTGATACATTTTTGACAGTTACACTTATCCTAAATAATAGGCACACTGTTTGGTGTGCCTGAAACTTTCTGCCATTTTCACAATAAAGTTAAAATGTCCAAGACATAGTTGCTGTTATTTTTATGTTTCCTAATAGACGTAGTTTCAAGCAGGACATCTAGTGTTGATTTGTATCCAGTCAGTTCTACCAAAGCAAATTCTGCAATTCAGAAGTGTAATGTCAGTTTTATTTGAAGGTGATGTTACAGTATATAAATAATACCCCTAATTTAAAAGTGTATGTGCTATATATTATGTATTAGGGATCCTTTTTTTTTTTTTTTTTTTTTTTTTTATGTCCAGATGATGCCTTAGATCTAAATCTGTCTTCCTGTATACAGATTTGTATCTTTGTAGTTTTTAGGTTAACCCACCCATATGATCTCTCCATCTCAATGTTGCTGCTGAAATTGTAAAAAGCCTACTTTTTAAGGGAATCTATCATGATTTTGGTATTGCATTTTCTTAATTAAAATGTGAATTTCTTTTAGGTTTAACCTTTGTGAATATGAAATGAACATGAATATTTCATACTTTGTCACTAGTAGCTGCTGGTGCAGTAGTAACTTTCATTACAAAGCTACACTGAGAGTGTCTTCTAGCTTAGTGGTTCTCAACCTCAGTCCTCAAGTACCCCCCAACGGGCCATGATTTGGGAACTTCCCCCAAGACAATACCATGTCTATGGCAATTCTTCCCCTAGACCAGGCATGTCCAAAGTCCGGCCCACAGGCCAATTGCGGCCCACGTTCCGGTTTCATACGGCCCCACTGGTAATTTTGGATGTATATCTTTTGTGGCCCCCAACGAATCCCAGAGCGCGGCACAGGATATATACTGTATTTATCGTTCCTTGAAGGGGGCAGGACGAGTGCCGTCAGATTGCATGCAGGATAATATCCTGTTTATGCGGCGGCCTCTGTAATAGGAAGTCCCGTCTCCTGGGCTGGCATTGGATGACGGCTTTGTCTGTCATAGGAGGCTGGAGTTTGTATTAAAGAGGCCACCAAGTAAACGAGAGATTCTCCTGTATGTAATCTGTTGGCGTCTGTCCTCTCCGAATCTGCAGATGGGCATCGATCAGGCTGCATTAATGGCAATGGTGAGGCTGCAGATGGGCACTGACCCTTATTTTGTTCAGTTCTTTTTTTTTTCCCCTGAAACTTCCCTCTTAAAGTGAACTTGCATGTTATACACCGATAAATATAGTGTATACAAATTACACACCCAAGCTCATCCTTGGACTCTTCACCACACACAGCCACAAAGACAAGTGAATTCTTGTTAGGCAGTGTATTAATTTGCATTTAATTTTAATGGTTCAAAGAATGTCAGGCAAAATGGTTGGCTCTCACACATGTTCACTTCATCAAATCTGGCCCTATTTGACAAAAGTTTGGAAACCCCTGCCCTATTGATTTAAAGAATCTGTGCAAGCTAAAGGAAAACCTGAAAACATGGACCGTTGGGGGTACTTCAGGACTGGGGTTGAGAACCACCGTTCTAATGGACATTTAAACCAGTGGAATAGGGCAGAGTAGACCTTACCATTTCTGTCTCCAAATCATATTGGCATGGCTGTGCTGTTAATATAGAAAGTTAAAGGGTTTTTTTAATTTTAATTGTTAAATACAGTTGTTTAAAAGTGTTTTTCTCAACCCATCTTTATAGATTCCCTGTACACTATTTTATATATCTGTAGTACGAGAGGCCTACTCTTGCATTGTGTGCTGAACTATTAGGCAAGCTGTCTGGCAAAAGCATAGGGTTAACTAGCAAAAACAATCCTTTTTCTCTCTCAAGTGTCACTACCTGATGTTTGCCTAATTAAGAATTGCATGTCCTAAAATACAGCCACACTGGGAGAAGAGTGGGTGGATGTAAGTGGCTGAGATCATCTTTCACTTGATTAATTGATGGAAGGCAACATTGACTGTTATGGCTCAAGCTATTCTTGAGGTAGGGAGTACAACAGCCCAGAGAACTGATGTCATTTGTTCTCTGCTGAAAATGTAGTTTTTTTAGAAGAAGTCTTCATTCATGTGGTAATTCCACACTTCTGACTGGAGTTGAGGAAGCCATTCCATAAAACCTGTGCCACATACTAGCTCAAGAATTCAGAGGTGTGGGTAGCATTCAGATGGCAGAATAAAAAGGAAGAAAGGAGAACAGAAGGGAAAAGGGGGGGGAAAAGAAAAAAATATGAACCCAAATGGAACAGCCAGCCATACTTGATGTTTACTGGAGCCTTTCCATGATCCACATTCAAGCTCCCAAAACATTTGCACATTGTATGTATCCTGAAGGCTCAAGCGCCAGACTGGCGCACATAATGTGGTTATCCAGTTTACTGAAAATGAAGGAGAGAATGTTGCAGCCATGCAAGTCACTGACCGTGTAATATTTGCTCTGCAATAAACTTAGTAGCCATAGCACAGAGGGGTACTTTACTGGCATTCATGGGCAGAGAGGTTCTGAGGTCACTGAAGGGTTCTGACTTCATTGCACTCTCTAAGCCATGGTGGCAGAATCTGGTATTTTTGTGGTTTTAGTTACCTGTATTGTGATTGAGATCTAGTGCCTGATATATCAACATTTGCTGTCTGCAGAGCAATAATGTAAGTTTGTAAATGAGAACTAAAATTCCCCAATTTCAACTTTAAGACCCCTTTCACACTGGAGGTGTTTTTCAGGCCCTTTAGCGCTAAAAATATTTCCGGTAAAAGCGCCAGAAAAATGCCTCATCTGCAATCCCAGTGTGGAAGCTCAATTTTACACAAGGCACTGGCAGGACGTCAAAAAAAAAAAAGTCTTGCAACCAGCTTCTTTGAGGTGCTGATGCCCCCGCTTGGTTAGTGTGAAAGGGCTCTTAATAACAAGTTTGCTATCCTTGCTTTGTTTTTGTGGCAAAGAAAATATACACAGTATTGATGGCTTTGCTGTTTTATATTTGTTTTTTCTTTTGCATTCACAAATTACCTAAAATCACCTTTGCCATCTTTCCATTTCATAGTAACGTCTATTGTTTTTGTTCTATCTTGGAAAGAGTATTTAATACTTGGTGTCACAGATATATATATATATATATATATATATATATATATATATATATATATATATATATATATATATATATATAATTATATTATTACACATGCATATCATTGTTGTGTTCTTTTATAGTTTATGCTTCAAGCAAGGTATTGCTTGGAAATATGTGAATTTTGTTTTTAAGCTGTGACTTCCCTATACATTTTGGAATTGTATAAAAGTTTTGCTGACTGAAAATTGGCAAATTACCAGGGGACCTGTATGCAGGACAAATCCTTCAAGTGAAACCTTATCCCCTTGTGTTTTTTGTTCTACTTGCTTGTGGTGTTCCTTCAAAGATTTCTACAAGGAGCACCCAGCTATTGATTAATAGTTGTATGATGTATTTTATATTTTAGACCATATTTTCTTGCCTGAAAACGTTGTCAAATGTCGGCCAAAATAAAAATTCTACTTCTACAAAGTGCTTTTACCCACTGCACTTTGATTCCACTGTACTGTAAATCAGTGGAAGATTCTTTTATGGTGTAGGGGGTCACTATGTTTGATATTTTGCACTGCCTTTTACAGAGATTCTACAGAAAAGGGGTAAAGCCTTTAAGGTTTAGTCACAAATGAAGAAAAATCAGCACACTGGACGTTACTTACATTTATTAGGTTGTGGCTTTTGTGCTGCTAGCTCCAGGGCTGGTGCTAGACTATTTTGCGCCCTAGGCGAGACCAGCTACTTGTAAAATTCTTAAAGACAGTAGAAAATAATACAACAGCCTGTAGCTTGGGTGACATGCCCCTGCTTTATATCTCCTGATATCCTTGATGTTTCTCTGGACACTGGACTTTGTGTCATGCCCAGAAGGGGGTCTAGCGGTGTGCCACACTGGGATCACAGAAACCTTCGTCTCTATATGTCCTAAGTGTGGAGCGATGACAATTGTCTGACATCCTGGGCCTGTTGTGGGGAGTGCCAGGCCTTCCTTTTTGAGGTGCTCCCAGTCTGACTACCTGGTACCCTGCCAAGACACCGTGCTCTATGGACCATTGCTGCTAAGGTCACTGCAGATGTACTACGGGAGACGGTCGGGGACTGCAGATGTACTACGGGAGATGGTCGGGGACTGCAGATGTACTACGGGAGACGGTCGGGGACTGCAGATGTACTACGGGAGACGGTGAGGAAATGGGGAGGGGAAGAGGGGTCACAAGACAGGAAATCTCTGGTGGGATCGCAGGATAAAAAGTGAGTGGAAGTAAAGACCAGACAGATTTCTCTCCACACTATCTAGAACACAGCAACCCCCCTCCATGCACACTGATTCTGCACATTCTATGGGACCTCCTGTTAACACAGCAATCGTCTCATATAAACAGATTACCCACATACCTGTCCAGTGCACACAGCCACAGTGGTCTACAGATTTGACTTATTTTGTCCAGACACCTCTGACACACCGCCCCTACTGGTCAGAGGACCAAACCACCACCTGACAGCACAGCCACAAAACTACTGGAGCTGTCTCTCAGATAGACAGAGCCTGGTGAATGTCTTGGCCATAGGCCAGCAGCGGGCAGGGCCTGGTCTTGATCCGAGGTTTTTTGCTCCTGACAGCAGATCCCTGGCTGTCTCCGCCTCCTGTCTGTACTTGTCGTCTGGGTCTCCAGTCAGCCTGTCCTCCGAGGCTCTGGGCCTCTGTTACTGTAGATAATGGAAAGGAGAGGAGATCGGAGAAGGAATCCAGGCTCTGGGGGGCGCTCCCATGCAGTGGATGCTGCACCTTCTGCTGCTTTCCTTTTTAAGGGGTAAAGGAGGGAGTGGAGCTCTTCTCCCTCCCGGGCTCTCAAGCCTAGCTGTTCACCTTCCCCATGGCCTTCCGTGTGGAGATAGATGGCCGCAACCCTGAGGACACTTTGCTATCCCTCTCCTGCCTCCATTGATCCAGGACTCTCCATGATATGCTGTGGCTGCCTAGTGGAACTGCAGGTTCTGGCTAGCTCCTGAATTGGATAAACTCTTTTTACTTCCGTTCCCCCTCCTAATATGTGCCTGTCAAAGGTCTATTTGCTCTATTAACTGGAAGATTACAGAACAAGGGACATTACTTGCAGCCAACAAGATATGTCCCTTGTGCTGCTGGATCTTCTTTACCTGAGACAGGAACTCATCAAGGTTATCGACTATGCTGCCCTCCTGTTCCTCCCACCACCTTCATTAATACTATAGGAGGTAAGTGGAAAGGGTGGGCACCCTTGATGAGTGCCTGTCGCATGTCTGGAAGTTCCATCAGTACAAGATGCACGTCCCTTGTGCTATTCTTCTTCCTTTTTTTTTTTCTTTTGTTACTAAACTTGGGCTTTAACATCTGTTAATTGATATAAATCAGAGCTTTTTAGCCACAGGAGTGAACAGTGTGAAGCTGGTATCCTTATCTGCAATCTTCCTGCTGAGATGGTTTGCTTAATAGGGGATGTGCTGTAACAAACAATTTACACAGAACCGGCTCAATCATTTCAGCATACTGTATTTCAGATAGGGACAAAAAAAAACAATATAACTTGTGGTCTGACCTTAAAAGTTAATTGCTGTATATGAGGGAGTAATGCTAATTCCCCCATACACACTAAACAGAATGGAAGAAGGAATGTGCACGGCCAGTTATTGTGTTCAGACTGCAGCCAACAATTTTCCACACCTACTTTAATTTTGAGATAGACATTTGTCATGTCAGTGGGTACCGACAAGGCCATCCACAGCTTGAATGTTGTCTGACCCTGTCAAAATACAAGCTACCTATGGCCAGCTTAAAAAAAGTTTACTGCTCCCAGGGAAAAATGCCTAAATGACACCTGTCCAGCCATAAATATGGGAGCTACCAGTGCATACTTGTTTTTCAAGGTGCCAGACTTGGGGAGAGTTGTTCCCCTGTGAGATACAAAGGCCTCCGTGATGTTTTAATATTGGGCTCCTTTCATGAGTAATGGTGGTTTACAGTAGGCGGCCCCCTCAAATATTGCAAACCACGGCTCTCTCCTGAAGAGTTCTCATGCATTGCCATCAGTTTTTGCCGCTTTTCAATGTCTTTATGGGTCAATGTGGTCTGCCTTCTGTGAATTCAAGATCTTTTTCAGTTTGACTTGTTTTCTTTGCCTTTTATACTAATGTTGTAAGACTGCTTGTGTAGTTGTTTTTGAATGAGTGTCCCCTCTTATATTCATTCTTTGTTACCAAACATTTTTTACTTGGCCTACCTTTTTCATTGTTTGGTTCCAAGCATTTGGTGGCACTTTCTACCACAATAATTGACTCTTATCTTCACGTTGACATTTTAATTTTAGTTCTTCCTATAAAAGGTACTCTAATTTAGAATTGTGCATATCTTTAAGTACTAATAGCTCTTAAAGCGGGAGTCCACCGGGACTCCGCGTTTTTTTTTTTTTTTTTTTTTTTTTTTTTTTTTTTTTTTTTTTTTTTAAAAGCCAGCAGCTACAAATACTGCAGCTGCTGACTTTTAAATAGTGACACTTACCTGTCCAGCGCGCCCGCGATGTTGGCACCCGAAGCCGATCGCTCGCTCGGCTGCCGGGTCCCGCCGCCATCTTGGGTATGGGAATCAGGAAATGGAGCCTTTCGGCTTCATTTCCCGGTTCCCTACTGCGCATGCGCGAGCCGCGCGGCGCAATCCGGACGGTCCCCGCTGCCTCTGGGAGCTGTGTGTTTCCCAGCAGGCAGCGGGGCACTTGCTGAAGGGGGCGGGCGCTTGCGGAACGTACGCCCCGTTCCGCAGAGAGCTAGCCCGGAAGTGGGTGCAGTTACCTGGATTATCCAGGTAACTGCACCCCCCTCCCCCCTGAAAGGTGCCGATTGTGGCGCCGGAGGGGGGGGGGGATTCCGATGAGCGGAGGTCCATTTTAGGGTGGACCTCCGCTTTAAGTACAGAACTGCTGGGCCTTTCTTTGTGTTAGGGTCTCCAAACTTTCTAAATAAAGGGCCCTTTTACCATGCTTCAGACTTTAAAGGAGGTTGGACTGTTGCCAGCGGGAATATTTTTTCTGGCATTAGTGGGAATAAACCATGCCCTATCTTTGGTATTATGGGAAGGAACAGTGAAAGGGAGAAATGGCCCCACTGATGTCAGTGGCAGGAAATATGCCCCATTGTTGGTTTCAGAGGGCAGAATAGTGTCTCATATCAGTGGGTTGAATAGTGCTCCAAGAGCCAGAAAAAGGCAAAGGACTGCATCTGGCCCCTGGGCCGCAGTTTGGAGACCCCGGTATATAGTCTCTGCAGAAGATAATGGGGCAGTAGAGTAGGGTGGCTCAAAGTGGTTTATATATTTTGTAAGGTTTTAACTCGTGCATTTTATAACTTGATTCCCAGCTCCAGTCTTCAGGGACTGCCAACGCCAGCTGCACTTTGAGATGTTTGTGCAGTAGTGTAGCATTTTGTGTTTGATTCAATATGGTCATTTCACATGATTATGCATA
Organism: Lithobates pipiens; assembly: GCF_037356315.1. Classification (NCBI taxonomy): domain Eukaryota; kingdom Metazoa; phylum Chordata; class Amphibia; order Anura; family Ranidae; genus Lithobates; species Lithobates pipiens. The sequence goes on from NW_027507748.1 coordinate 122,915,954, forward strand.
TATAATGCATGATCTATTTTTTTTTTTTTTTTTTTGATGGTCCCATTTTACAAGTACAGCTGTACGCACACAGTGCTTTGTATTTATATAGGCAGAAACAATTGTGATGGTATGACACAATTTTAAACTTTTCTGATTACAGCTTTTCATTGTGCTACCATTTTGTATCGCGTCTAATTCTATACAGCAGCACTTATATTGTACAGCCTGCATGCATAAAAATCGGTTTTGCCTGCTTTGTACACTTGGATCATAATGCCTTTTGGAGGGCTGGAGTCTGAATATGTTAATTTTATAAGACATCTTACTGGTAACATTAATATGATCTTACCAAACAATACAGTAGAGTATGGGGAGCACTATAAGGCTGCTTTCACACTGGGGCGGTATTCAGGCGTTACAGCGCTAAAAATAGCGCCTGTGTAACGCCTGAAAAAAACCGGCCCCTTTAACTCCAGTGTGAAAGCCGGAGGGCTTTCACACTGGAGCGATGCGCTGGCAGGACGGTGAAAAAAGTCCTGCTAGCCGCATCTTTGCAGCGGTGAAGGAGCGGTGTATTCACCGCTCCTATACCGCTCCTACCCATTGAAATCAATGGGACACCGTGGCAATACCGCCGCTGCAGCGGCGCTTTGCGGGCGGGTTTAACCCCTTTTCGGCCGTTAGCGGGGGTTAAAACCACCCCGCTAGCGCCCGCACACCGCCGCTAAAACGACGGTAAAGCGCCGCTAAAAATAGCGGCGCTTTACCACCGACGCTGCTCCCGCCCCAGTGTGAAAGCAGCCTAACAATGTAGCAAACCGAGCCCAAACCACTAACACAGGGGGGGAAATATAAAATGGATCATACCAGTGTAACACAGGTTTTGTACGTAAAGGATTTGATGTATTTACTTTTATACTATGTTAATTGCTTATCGCCTAGCAGCCATCCACATTTTGGTTAGGCTTTAAAAAACTTTAGATTTTTATTTGTATAAAATGTATTATATTTGCAGCAGTTTTAGGTTTAGTTTGATTATTTTTAGTTGCCAACTGTAAACCAGTGTGATGGTTCCTAAATAAAAAAAAGTAGAGCCTGATGTCTTACTAAACTTGATTTTGATGGGGCATTATAGTAAACCTTGAGCTACAGGCCAAAAACTCTAGTTTTGCATTGAGCATATCCAAACCTTTGTACCTCATAAAAAGTGGCCATTTTCTGGAAGGATTATCTGGGAATATATTTTGCTGTTCTGGAATTTATGGGGTAGAGTTGCAAGTAGGTAGTGTACCCCCAAGGCAAGATTAAACCCTAAACCAAAAATGTATTGGATTGCAGCTTGCCAATCATTAGATGTGGTAGCTGCATCAGTTTTCTTTTGGCTTTTCCTCTCCTGTTTTCACCTGGTGACCTGCCCAGTAACACACCTCCTGCAATAGTGAGACACAACCCTAGAGGAATGAGCAGAGGAGGCACAGCAGCTTTGGTAGACTGGGGGAGAGGTGAGGGTTAAAGGTTTTAACAGATTTCGAGACACTAACAATTTGAAGCCAAAATTCAAGTAATTGTAGAGTCTCAAGGTTTTTCACCTAATGCATTGAAAAACCACCTGTGCTGCAGCTCCCCTTAGACCCCCCTTTTTTCTTACCTGAACCTGATCCGATCCTGCGATGTGCACGAGCCCAGAGGCTCCCACCTCTGTTTCTCTCCTCATTAGACAGAAGGAGCGCCATTTGCTTCCACAACTCTCAATCAAATCCTGGGACGGGCCGAGTTACGCTGTCTGTGTCAATGAACCCAGTAGTGGGACTCGGGAGCAAGCCCACATGGGTGCCCCCATGGGAATCGGCTTTCAGTGGGGGCATCCGATGAAGGGGAGGAGCCTGGAGCGCTGGTGGGGCACCCCAGAAGAGGAAGATCGGGGCTGGTCTGTGCAAAACACTTGCACAGAGCAGGTAAGTATAACATGTTTTGTTTTTTTACATTTTTAAAAACAAGGGTTTACAACCCCTTTCTGCTCACACTTTATAATCCATTACAGCAACAGTTTTTTTCCTTTTTTAGAATGAAGGTTTTCCATGAACAAATAAATAAAAGCTGATCATTATTTATTTTTTTATATATATTTTTTTCACCTGTCAGTGGTAAGTGGTTTGTCTCACCCATGTAAGTTGATAAATTCTTCAGGAGAGCTTGAGTTTGTGAAAAACGGCGAACGTACTGTCCAGATCACCAGATGAAAATATCCTGAAAACTACAACGAATACAGCCATCACATAAGCATTGGTAAGCTGCGATATAATACACGTTTGTATATATTGCAGCTTACCAGTCATTAGATGTGGCAGCTGCATTTTTTTTTTTTTTCCAAGCTAAAAATGTTTTCAGTAACTATAGAAAAAAAAATACAACCTTGAACACTACCAAATGGCTTTGAAATACTGGAGTGGATTGTGTTGCAGAGCTTTTCAGAATAAAGGTATTTTCGGAAGTTTGGAGGAGGTCTGTGCCATAACTACATCATAGAACCTCAGCTATGACATCATTTATTTGTTTTGCTCTGCCGGGCACTAGTAAACACAGGTATGTCTTCAGTCCAGCATGTAATGTTTACACAAACTAAAAACGGCTAAATAGAGAGCTTATCAAAAGAAATCACATTTGATGTTGATTGAACTGACCCTTCTAACTATGTAATTCAATTTTTTGGCCATGGTGATTATGTAATGGTATTTTAGTTATCAGCTCATGACAAGGTATTTTTTACTGTGCCTTAGAACCCTTTCATTAATTCCTTTGTCAGTTCTGGTCCAGTCCTCCATTCATTTCAATGTAAATACCCTAAACTGAAAGTCTGAATTTTTATACAGGGTCATGGAAAGATGTGGCTTGGATAGTTTTTCCTTTGGATATCTCAATGAGAGCTGTTGGGGAATGTAAAAAACATATCCGTTAAAGCCACATTATTCCCTTTCCCAGGTCAATTCCACACAGCACTATTGTATAAATTCTCAGAATGGCCTAGAACGCAGATACAGAAGGTCACCACTGACATATTTAGCTATGTACATAAATCTATGTATACATTATATAGTTTATTCAGACTGACAAAGAATGAGTGACCTATGGTTGGGTAGGGATTGTGAGATTGTCAATGTGACCTCAGGGAAAAAGGATTTTTGTTGGCCTGATCAGACAGAACAGAGATGTGATCCCTTGTATAATATGTAGGCTGATATTCAATGACTGTTATGTGATTTCACATTATATGCATGTAAATTGTACACTGCATACGTACACCATATGACTTGTATTGTTTCTATTGTGATTTAAGTGTTTCATACATATATAATAAAAATATATGCTACTAATCCTTGTGTGTTTTTAACTTGCATTAACCAAAAAAAAAAAAACCTGCTAGGGACTGATTTTGCATTTTTTTTTTTTTTTTTAAGGTGTGTTTTTTCCTGACGCATCATGGCAGCACACACACTGGGTTGTGACTCCGCCTCCACAACCTGATAGGACTGGTTAGCTATAAGATTTGAAGAGGAGTCCACCGTTGCATTCTCCTTTTTTTCCTCACCTGAATGGGACATCACGTTTTGCGTTCGGCTAGCAGATGGAACCCCTTACCGCTCTACCCCAGCTAGGTTCAGCCTCTCCTACCTGGAAGTCTCTGTCCGTACGGTCTCTAAATGAGCCATAACGCAGGGAGCACCACTCTGGTGGTCTCAGGGGCAAAATTACAAATCAGCAGACTTTTAAGAGAAAAAAACCTTAAAAAGGTTGTAATAATTGCAGCGGTCTCCCCCCTCCTATCTGATTGTGCTTCCACTTACCTCCCAGGCATGCCTCCCTTTCTGCCTACTTTCCGTTTTCAGTTTTCAATTTTCTTCTCTTTTTCTCCTTTTTTTTCCCCCTCTGGGCACGCTGAGCCCTGTAGTTCCACGGCGCTGTGACCTCTCCATCATGGCGGTTCCGTTCGGACGCTCGGCGCTCAGGAAGTGACGTTTTCCCCTCGCCCTCTGCATTTGCCAGCATCCAAGATGGCGCAGGACGGCGCGGCCGGCCAGTGCGCATGCGCGGCGGTGACGTCACTCCTCCGGCGACGGCGGGCTATTTAAAAAATGTCATTTTCGTTTTGAAATGCTGCTTGTGCTTTCCACATCATCTACCATCCTGATCTCTGCACACAGCCTGCTGCCTTGCAAGACAAGTCCTCCTGATCTCTGGTAAGCCTTTTTTCTATCATCTTTATGTACTTTTCCATTCATTTCTGTGCCTGCACCTTCTGCCCATACTTTGCATTGGCTCTTACACTGAAAACCTCTGGTCACAGGTGTACTCTATTCTTCCCTATGGAGACCGCTGCCTTAGTAGACCATCCTAGAACCACAAGGTAAGGGGACGTATGGATTGGTAAGTAGTGAAGAGGAGAAAAAGAGAGCACTGCCACTAATACCTTTCATTTTGGTAGCTCTGGCAGGTCATCTGGGTCATCCCATTCTAAAAGAAAGGAACGTTCCCCCTCAAGACACACTCACTCTCGGCGAAGTCGGTCAAGGTCCTCCTGTCATCGCAGAGAAGCGTCATCCTCACACCGAGAGGAGCACCATACCCGTCCGGCGGTTAATACCTGCTGGGTCTGTGGAGCGCAAGCATTACCTAATAAGCTTGTTTGCCAAATCTGTCTGGAGGAAGCAACTCGGGACAAGGAAGCTGACGCTAGAGAAGCTTCCAATATTATAAGAGACTCAGTTAAAGAAACAATCCTACAGGTGACAGCTTATGATCCAATCAGGTCATCTAACTCAGCCTCAACCTCTCACACCCCTCAGGATCCAGATGACTCCCCAGAGGATGAGGAACCCCTGGCTCCTACAGTTTTCGACTTTGCATTAATAAATCCATTTGCGAAATCGGTTAAGGAGGCGATCGGTTGGGAGGAAGAGAGAGACGTCCCGCCTAAGTTACGGAAATACTTCCCTAACCTAAAAAAAAGACCCTGAGGTTTTCCCCTTTATTGAAGAGCTAGAGGAGCTCATAAAAGATGAATGGCAAAAACCAGAAAAGAAGTCAGGCTTGAACAACAGATTAGCGAAGCTCTATCCCCTAAAAGAGCCAGCAGTGAACCCTCTTATCTCCGCTCCCGTGGTAGACTCCTCACTGATGCGCTTAGCGCGTCATGTAACCCTACCAATAGAAGATGCCGTAACCTTTAAGGATGTGATGGATCGCAAAATCGACCTCGACCTTAAGAAAGCCTACTCAGCAGCTATAGGTAAGCTGTAGGTAAGCAATTGCTCTAGCAGCGGTCGGTAGAGCCATCACCTCCTGGACGTCTGGCGTTGAAAAATTAATTGTAGAAGCAGCAGACCAAGACAAGATTATTTCAGCACTGCAGGAACTCAGCCTTGCGGGTGATTTCGTAGCGGAGGCGGCGGTGGACGTTATACGGTCCTCAGCAAGAGCAATGCTAGCCTCAGTAACTTCCAGAAGAGCTCTCTGGCTAAAACCTTGGGTTGCTGATGCAACTTCCAAATCCAGCTGGTGTAAGATCCCTTATGATGGCACTAACCTTTTTGGTTCAAAACTAGATTCCGCAATATCAAAGGTCACGGGGGGAAAATCGGGTCTAATACTGTCGGACAGAAGATCCAAGCAACAGAAAAATCCGCCCTTCAGACGTCACCTTCCAGAAAGGTACCGGGACGTAAGATCTTATAGACCCGGGAAAGAATTCAAACGGAATTGGCGAAGCACACAACCCTCTTTTGTGAGAGTCCAAAAATCAAAGACAACCATGCCGGGAGACCAACAAAAATCTTTTTGATGCCATGCATGCCCAGCCCGCAACAGTAGGTGCGAGGCTGAGGCTATTTGCCCAAGTATGGATAGACAAAATAAAAGAACCCTGGGCGATATCCACCGTTCAGCAAGGTCACAGGTGGAGGTTCAAGCGAAAACCGCCAAAAAACCACTACAGACCTACCAAACTACCCTTTTCGCGCCTGAAACGAAAGCTTTTGGTCAGATACATTATGGAGTTGCTCCAGAAGCAAGCAATCATAGGAGTTCCACAGGAGCAGAGAGGAGAGGGGTTTTACTCCCCCCTTTTATTGGTGTCAAAGAAAACAGGAGACCTGAGGCCCGTGTTGGATTTAAAAAAGTTGAACCAAATGATTCTAGTCGAATCATTCAGGATGGAGAGTCTCCAATCAATATTACTAACAATAGGGGAGAGAGATTGGATGCTCTCGGTTGATTTGTCCGACGCTTATCTACACATTCCAGTGCATCAAACCTTTCAAAAGTACCTGCGCTTTGCGATAGGCAGGCAACACTTTCAATTCAAAAGCCTCCCATTTGGGATATCAACGGCACCCAGGACCTTCACAAAGGTGTTACTTCCGGTTATAGCACTATTGAGAGAAAGGGGTCTACACTATCTCGACGATATTCTTCTTCTAGCAGACAATCGAGAAACACTTCTACGACATCGTTCAATTCTGATTTCCACACTCCAGCAATTCGGGTGGATAGTGAATTGGAGGAAGAGCAGCCTGGTCCCAGTACAGAAAATGGTCTTCCTAGGAGCCGAATTAGACACCAGATCCAACACAGTAGGGCTTCCCCAGGAGAAACGTCATCCTCTTATCCGCAAAGTGAGAAAGCTACTATCAGTAGACCACCTGTCTGCAAGAAAATGCTTAAGCGTTCTGGGCTCAATGTCATCAACCTTTCTAATGGTTCAGTGGTCTCAATGGAACTCGAGGGTATTCCAGAATTCGTTCCTAAAACAATGGAACGGGGTGTCAATGTCACAACAAATAACAATCACCAGGACAGTCAAGGAGTCAGTACGATGGTGGACTCAAACCAGCAATTTAACACGCCGTCGTCCCATCGTTCATCCTCTCCCAGAAATAGTAACATCGGATGCCAGTTACCTTGGCTGGGGAGCGTATCATCTAGACCGGGGAGCACAGGGCCGCTGGCCCTTCTGTCCACAAGGGATAGTCTCAAACGTTCTGGAACTCAGGGCTGCATGGCAAGCACTTCTAACTTTCAGTCCCCTCCTTTCAGGGAAGAGTGTCCTCCTGCGTATGGACAACACAGTGGCTGTGAATTATGTCCACAGGCAAGGGGGCACCAGAAGCAAGGTTCTAATGCAGGAGGTACGACCTATAATCGAGTGGGCTCAAGTCTACCTGACGGATCTGAAGGCAGTATACGTACCCGCAATTCACAACCAACTCGCGGACGACCTAAGTCGAATATTTATTTATTTATTTCAAACAACGAGTGGTCTCTCAGTCACAAGGCCTTTACTCTTCTGGCACGCAAATGGGGTGTTCCCGATATGGATCTGGCAGCAACTCCAGCGAATCGCAAATGTACTCGCTTCTTAGCAAGGACTGCCTATCCAGCAGCAACAGGGATCGACTGTCTCCATCATCCTTGGGAATTTTGCCTAGGTTACATATTCCCTCCGGTGCCCTTGATAGCCAGGTTTCTGGCCAGACTGAGGACTTCGTCTTCCACGGTAATAGCAGTATTGCCCTTCTGGCCCAGAAGACCATGGTTTCCGACCATCCTGCAATTGAGCACAGAAGAGCCTCTCCCACTTCCGCTGTTCCCAGACTTGCTCTCACAAGGGAAATTCCTACACCCGTCACCAGAGCGATTACACCTGACGGCTTGGAAACTGAAAGGGAAAGGTTGCTAGATCAGGGTTGTTCATTAAGAGTAATATCCACCTTACAACAAGCAAGGAAGAAATCGACAAACATATATAATAAGATTTGGAAAAAAATTTCCGCAATAGCTCAACTACAGTCCTGGAACCCCCTTTCTCCATCAGTCTCTCAGGTGTTAGAATTTCTACAACTAGGTCTAGAGAAAGGTTTAAGGTCAAGCACCTTAAAAGTTCACGTCTCTGCCATATCCACAATGACAGGAATCAAGTGGGCTTTAAACCCCCTCATCATTCAGTTTCAGAAAGCATGCCTAAAAATAAGGCCTCCTAGAAAACCAATTTTTCCGACCTGGGACCTGTCGATCGTCCTGGAAGCCTTAACAAAAGAACCTTTCTCGACGGGGGGGATCAATATCCCTATGGGACTTGACACTAAAACTATCATTTCTAGTTGCAATCACATCGGCCAAAAGGGTCTCCGAGCTGCAAGCTCTATTAATCAAAGAACCACACCTAGTTTTTTTCCCAGACAGGGTCGTACTCAGACCTTCGGAACAGTTCGTGCTAAAGGTAGCATCTAGCTTCCACTTTAATCGGAGATCAATCTTCCTGTTCTTCTCAACACAGATGGAAATCCACACCCTCTGGACGTGAAGTCTGCAATATCTGCCTACCTGGAGGCTACCGCTCCATTCAGGAAGTCAGAAAATCTCCTGGTCATTCCGCATGGCGCCAAAAAAGGTCAAGCGGCTTCTTCAAGGACAATATCCTCATGGTTGATTAAAGTCATCAAGAAAGCAGATCTAGTTCAACACCTTCCAATACCGGAAAACCTGAAAGCACATTCAACGAGGGCGATGGCTGCCTTATGGGCAGCGTACAGCAGAGTATCACCAGAGACTATTTGCAAGGCAGCAACTTGGTCATCAAAAACCACATTCATGTCACACTATAGAATAGACCCGGCTCAATTAACTACGGTTGAGTTCGGGAGATCGATTATTCAATCAAACTCATCCATAACTTGTACTTGAGTAAATAAAAAACTTCTGAAAGGCACCCTCCCATGTAGCGAGTTATTTCCCAGTGTGTGTGCTGCCATGATGCGTCAGGAAAACGGAAAATTGTATACTCACCTTTCCGTAATTTTCCTTTCCTGACGCATCCCATGGCAGCACACAGATCCCACCCCTCTAAGGTGATAGTTACTGAGAATGCAACGGTGGACTCCTCTTCAAATCTTATAGCTAACCAGTCCTATCAGGTTGTGGAGGCGGAGTCACAACCCAGTGTGTGTGCTGCCATGGGATGCGTCAGGAAAGGAAAATTACGGAAAGGTGAGTATACAATTTTCCGTTTTTTTGTTTTGTTTTTTATAGGGACGAAATCACAAAATACTCACCATGCCTTTTTTTAGCAAATACTGTGGGGTGCCTACTTTACAAAATGGGGTCATTGGGGGGGGGGGGGTTGTGCTATCTGGACATTTTGGGGCCTCCGTACCTGTGACAGGTAGGAGTAAAATCAAAATTTTACGCTTTTAGAATGCCTGAAGGCGGTGATTGGTTTTCGGGTCCTTTACGCGGCTAGGCACCCAAAAAGTCTCGCACGTGGTATCCCCGTACTCAGGAGAAGCAGCAGAATGTATTTTGGGGTGTAATTCCACATATAACCATGCCACGTTTGAAAAATATATAATTTAGTGACAACTTTATGTAAAATAAAAAAGAAAAATGTTAATTTTCCCAACACGTGTTGCAAAATATTCCATGGACACAACACGTCTCTGCAGATAGCTTGGGCTGACTACTTTCCATAAAAGGGTAATGGGGGGGGGGTGTTTTAACTGTCCTGACATTTTATGCACAACATTTAAAAGCTTATGTCATACATCACCCACTCTAACCACTCGAAGACAGCCCTTTCTGACAATTTTTTGTTTTTGCATGTGAAAAATTTGTATTTAACACGGGAACACGGCGCTCATTCGGAGAGAGGCAGAACGAGGGTAAAAAAAATATTGGATATGTTTTATAGTACAAAGTAAAAAATATTAGTTCTTGTGGTGATCAAATACCACCAAAAAGAAAAGGACATCAATTTTGTTGCACGACCGTGCACTTGTCAGTCAAAGCAACACAGTACTGCAAATATTGCCCTGGTTGGATCAAAGTCAGACCAAAGTAGTACGGGGACTACTTTGAAGTCGCACAGATATGAATGGTACTCATTGAAAATCATGGGGTACGACTTGTCATGCGCCTTTGCAGTCTCAAGTCACAGGACATGTCGCACAAGTGTGAAAGGAGCCTAAGGTGGTAGTTGGTAGCACTGTATTTGTTTTTAGTTACAGCTATAATGAAAGATCAGCTGAACAGAGATTATTCTCTTGAGAGGAGGACAACATTATAACTTAAAAAGAGAAATTCATAAGAAAATCTCCACTTACCTTTCCTCGCTGTAGGGTTATCTGAGATAAACCCAATATTCTCCCTTCACGGTGGGCTCCGAAACTTTCAGGAACAGGGGAACCTAGAGGTTACCCACAATCCTGGACCTGCAACAGCACCCTACCAGTGTCTTTTATTTATTTATTTTATTTTATTTTTTAACAGAAGCTCTACCAGTGGATTTATTCACAACACTGATGCTCTGGGATGGAGGATTGGCAACCCACAATCTGGGCTTGCCAACCCACCATCCCAGAGCAGTAGGTCGCGGGCCACATGTGGCCCCCGAGCCACTAGTTGGGCACCTTCTGTTCTAAAGGATCTTGGGTTATCTCCTTTGGTAGTGTCTACTTTGATTAATGCCAGGAAGCTGGCTTCCAGAATCATTTACTATAGAGTCTGGAAGGCATAGGTAGGATCCTTGATTTCCTGCAAATGGGATTAGAAATGAAGCTGCCCTTGAGTACTATCAAGGGCCAGATATCAGCCTTGTCAATGTTTTTTCAATGGCCTCTTGCTTCCCACTCTCTGGTGTGTAGGTTTTTTCTGGGGGTAACACAGATTAATCTCCCTATCAAGGCATCTCTAAATTCTTGGGATTTAAATTTGGTCTTACCGGCTTTGCAGAATCAGCCTTTTGAGCCTTTACGGGAAATTCCCTTGATTCTTTTGACAAGAAAGATAATCTTTTTGGTTGCCATTTCTTCTGCTAGAAGAGTATCAGAACTAGTGGCTCTGTCTTGTAAAGAGCCATATTTGTTCATGCAAAAGGATAAGGTGGTTTTGCGTCCTCATCCTGAATTCCTACCAAAAGTGGTGACAGATTTTCATTTAAACCAATATATTATTCTTCCTTTCTTCCCAGAGCCTCAATCTAGTGAAGAGAAAGCACTACATTCCCTTGATGTAGTAAGAGCGATCAGAGTCTATTTAAAAGCAACTGCTCAGGTTCGCAAAACAGATGTTTTGTTTGTACTGCCAGAAGGTCCAAAAAAGGCAGCATCAAAATCTACTATTTCCAAATGGATTTGTGAAGTGATTGTTCAAGCATACGGCTTAAAGAAGAAAATTCCTCCTTTTCATGTTAAAGCACACTCAACCAGGGCGATTAGTGCCTCTTGGGCGGTGCATCATCAAGCCTCTATGGCTCAGATCTGTAAGGCTGCAACTTGGTCTTCAGTTCATCCATTTACCAGATTTTACCAAATTCGATGTTAAAGGTCATGAGGATATTGCCTTTGGGCGCAGTGTACTGCAGGCTGCAGTATGAGTCCTCTGGCCTCCTTTTTGCCCTACTTTTTTGTTGTCTCCCTCCCTTCAGTTGTCATTGCCATGGGACATCCTACATAGTAACTACTATGGCTCTGTGTCCCCTGATGTATGAAAAGAAAACAGGATTTTTAATACAGCTTACCTGTAAAATCCTTTTCTTTGATGTACATCAGGGGACACAGAGGTCCCTCCCTTCTCGGTATACACTTGTATTGCTTGGCTACAAAACTGAGGACTCCCAGTAGTGGGAGGGGTTATATAGGAAGTGCACTTGTTGCCTAAGGCCCCTTTCACACATGCGGATGATATGTCCGTATTTCATCCATCCGTTTGCGGATGAAATACGGGCATACATTCATCCCTATGGAATAGCGTGTGTCTGCGGATGAACATCCGCAGACACCCGATTTCCTCCGCCTCCGTAACAGTCCGATTCTGCAGACTGAGGAAAATCCTATTTTTCTATCCGTCTGCAGAGCGGATCGGATGAACACGGACACACGGTCCGTGCTCATCCGATCCCCATAGAGGAGAGCTGACAGGGCGGTCCCCGCACAGTGTGCGGAGACCGCCCTGTCCGCAGCCGGCTCAGCGGGGACAACGGAGCGATCCCCGCTGAGCGAGCGGATCATCACGGGGTGGATCATTACTGATCCGCCCCATATGAAAGAGGCCTTAGGGCGTGCCAGTGTCCATCACCTTTCAGTGGCCCTATTACCCACATAGTAACCACAATGGCTCTGTGTCCCCTGATCTACATGAAAAAAAAGATTTTACAGGTAAGCTGTATTAAAAACCCTGTTTTTTCCCCTTTGAGTATTCCACACCCCTCAAACCTGTTCACTCATGGATAAGGCCGTTTTTCACTGGTGAAATAAACAATTTCCCTATCTATTAATAAGCAATATAACTGTTCAGATCCCAATTTAAAACTTCATCTAAAAAGATGTTGCAATACTGGTTATGTGCAGTAGAGGTCGCCTTATGTCAATATACCTCTATCCTATTCTATAGCAGAGAAATTCTTGTCGCACCCCACATATTCAAAGCAAGCTGGTTAAAAAATATATATATATATATATATATATATATATCATGTTTGCTGCTTCACTGCTCAAAGAATTTGTGGCTTTTAAAGGACCGTAACAGAAATTTATAGAACTTATTTAACCACTTCAATACTGGGCACTTATACACCTTCTGGCCCAGACCAATTTTCAGCTTTCAGTGTTGTCGCAATTTGAATTGCGCGGTCATGCTACACTGTACCCAAACAAAATTTTTATCATTTTGTTCCCACAAATAGCTTTCTTTTGGTGGTATTTAATCACCTCTGGGATTTTTATTTTCTGCTAAACAAGTAAAAAAAAAAGACTGAATTTTGAAAAAAAAAATGTTTTTTTTGTTTCAGTTACAAAACTTTGTAAATAAGTACATTTTCTCCTTCACTGATGGGGCTGCACTGATAAGACGACACTGATGGGCATCGATGAGGTGGCATTGATAGGCACCGATGATGGATACTGATAGGTGGCACTGATATGCAGCACTGATGGGTACACACCTCCTGGGAGATGCTATACAGCTAGTCACGGTCCCCACGGCAACTGACTGAGCGTGCGTACCTCCCGATCGAGTTCCGGTGGTTGAGCTGTTGGTCTTCCGGGTCCCGCGGAGTCCCTTCCGACATCCGGACGAATGGTCACTAAGGAAGCTGTATAGCATCTCCCAGCATAGGAGGCGGTGGATGTGTTTTCCAACTCACAGCGGATATCTGACCGACCATCAGACTAGTGGCTGCTCCAGCGTTACTCCTTGCCTTCACCATGCTTACAGTGTATTGTACCATCAAGCCCCCTGCTTCCGGATTGAGATGAGCTAAAGTTACCAAGTCAGGTTAACCCCTTGCTTTAATCTTTAAAGGCGGTTTTGCTACTATATTTTTGCTGCATTCCTGTGATGAGCTTTTCATTGCATCTGACTGCTTATTGTTTCTATATTAGACTGTATTGTTCCTGTGCATTGCATTATATTAAATTAATTTTAAATACTAATTTATTTTTCGCCTGTCCCATTGAACGCTGTTATATGCATAAGACTCTATGCGAATCAGTGATGCCCATTGTGGGCACTGATTAGCATCCCTGGTGGTGTAAGGTGGCATACCTGGTGGTGACATCCCTGGTGGTCCTAGTGGCGTTCCTGGTGGTCCAGTATGGGCATCCATGGGGGGCTGCGCTGATAATCGATCAGCACAGACCCTCCCCCTGTCAGAGGAGCAGCCAATCGGCTCTCCTCTACTCGCGTCTGACAGACGCGAGTGAGGAAAAGCCAATCAACGGCTCTTCCTGTTTACATCGTGATTAGCCATGATGGGACACAGCTGATCACGTGGTAATGAGTCTCAGTCAGAGACTCTTTACCTAGATCGGAGTGACATACCACAACAGCGATCACCGATATGTGCACCCCCGGGGGTGTGCATTGGCTTAATATCCTGGCGACGTCATATGACGTCCGGTCAGGATATTGAAACCACTTTGCCGCTGTCATTTTTCTATATGGCGGGGAGCAAGTGGTTAAGTAAATAAAAAAATCTGCTTATAGCAGCCATTCTCAACCTTGTTAACTTAGAGGAACGTCCTGCTAATGATTGCTCTTGGTACATTAGTGATCTCTGGAAAGGATGCTCCTTACATTTGTGGTCATTGGGAAGAATCCCCCCTACAGATTGTTAAATAGATTAATGCTGCTAGTGGTTACATATCGAAGAGGCAGAAATTGCTCCTTGCTCAAAGAACTCTTAGCAACCTCTAGACTAGAGCAATGTTTCTCAACTCCAGTCCTCAAGTACCCCCAACAGGCCATGTTTGCAGGTTTTCCTTTATCTTGCACAGGTGCTGTAAATAAGAGTCAATGGCTTGGTATTTTGGACAGCTATTTTATCTAAGAGAAATTCTCAAAACATAGCCTGTTGGAGGTACTTGAGGACTTGGTTAAGAACCACTGCTCTAGAGCAGGGGTAGGCAACCTCGGTTCTCCAGCTATGATGAAACTACAAGTCCCATGAGGCATTGAAAGACCCTGACAATCACAGGCATGACTCCTAGAAGCAGAGGCATGATGGGATTTGTAGTTTCACCACAGCTGGGGGGCTAAAGTTGCCTACCCCTGCTCTAGAGGAACCCTATTGTTCCACAAAACCCAGTTGGGAAAGGCTGAGTTAGAATGTGCTGCTGCAACATTGTGGCATACTAGAACATCTTTACTTTAAAGCAGTGGTGTTTTCCATAGAATATGTAAAAGCTGTTAAAAATGGATCCAGATGGCAGGTATCTTTTGCTACAAGGGACTATTCAGGATACCAAGGTTACCATTATGACTTATTATGCTCCTAACTCTACCCCGGGACCTTTTTTCACCCATATCTGCGGCATGCTGGCTTCCCACCATAAGGGTACTCTGCTTCTAGCGAGAGAGTCAAATTCCGTGGGTCCCTCAGACTCGATCGCCGTGGGGATACCCTCAATTGTCTCACGGGAGGAAGAACAGGGAGATGCCGATGTAAACAGCATCTCCCCGTTCTGCCTAGCAATAAGTGACATTGATCTCTGCTCCCTGTGATTGGAGCAGAGATCAGTGATCTGTAAAACACAGCCATGCCCCCCACAGTTAGAAACACACCCCTAGGACACACTTAACCCCTACACTGCCACCTCCTGGTTAACCTCTTCACTGCCAGTGTCATTTACACAGGAATCAGTGCATTTGTATAGAAATGACAATGGTCCCAAAAATGTCCGATGTGTCCGCCATAATGTCCCAGTCACAATAAAAATCGCTGATCACCGCCATTACTAGTAAAAAAAAAAATATTAATAAAAATGCCATAAACTATCCCCTATTTTGTAAACACTATAAATTTAGCACCAACCAATCAATCGCTTATTGCGATTTATTTATTTATTATTTTTTTTTTGCCAAAAATATGTAGATGAATACGTATCGGCCTAAACTGAGGAAATATTTTTTTTTCTTTTATATATTTTTGGGGGATATTTATTATAGCAAAAGTAAAAAATTATTTGTTTTTTTTTCAAAATTGTCGCTCTTTTTTTGTTTATAGCGCAAAAAGCCGCAGAGGTGATCAAATACCACCAAAAGAAAGCTCTATTTGTGGGAAAAAAAGGATGTAAATTTTGTGTGGGAGCCATGTTGCACGACCGCGCAATTGTCAGTTAAAGTGTCGCAGTGTCAAATCGCAAAAAGTGCTCTGGTCTTAAGCCAGCAAAATGGTCCTGGGCTTAAGTGGTTAAAGACCTGAAAGTGAATAAATGACCTGGTCCAGGCGGGTATATGGTGCTTTATTATAGAAAGCTAGATGACATTATAGCCCCACATCTGACAATTCTGCACAATTAGGTTAAGGACAGCCAGACCTTTACATCTTACTGACCACTAATATAGTGATGCTTCCTAACCCTGACCGGGCTCCCCAGAGACGGGCAGTGGATGCTATCCATTTAATACTGCAGTTACAGCACATAGCCCACAGCCGCTCATTAGAATCAATGCTTTTGTCTCTTGATGTGAATAAGGCATTCAACACTTTGTCATGGTCTTATCTTATGTCTGTACTCCACCACTATGGTTTTGGTGCCTCATTTTTGTGATGGATGACAGTGCTATGTGATTCCCTTCAGGCTAAAATAAGATATTTACAGCTTTGAGTCATCTGTTTTTAATATCGGGATGGGCACCTGTCAAGGTTGCCCACTCTCGACACTTCTTTTTGTTCTGGCTCTGGAACCATTGACGGAGGCTGTTCGTTCTCATCCAGACATAAAAGGTATTGATATTGCGGGCTTTCCCCATAAAATATCCTTATTCACAGATTATAATTTGCTGACGTTAAAGTGGAAGTAAACTCCCCTATCGTTTACAGCCAAGGAAGCTGCCATCTTTGCCTCTGTTTAATCTTCAACTGCTATGGTGCTGCACATGTGATTCGTTATGACACCAGCCATTGGATGGTTTGGTAGTTCGGCTGAGAGCACAGCCAATGTGCAGTTAGCATTCCCGGCATGCCTTTTTTTTGTAACTTTAAATCGATGGGTTTACTTCCACTTTAACATCTCCCAGGATATCTTTACCAAACCTACCATCCCTTCTAGACACTTTATTTGCATCTCTTTTGGGTCTTTGCGTCAAACCCTCTAAGTCTAAAATGCTGTCGGTCAATCTCTCTCATTTAGTATTAACAGATTTGAAAGCAGCCTTCCCATTCCGTTGGCCATCCTCCTTGCCCTACCTGGGAATTTGTCTTACCTCAACATATGCAGGATTGTACCAGGCTAATTTCCCTATCCTGCTCAAAAGATTGTCTGATTTGTTATCCTCCTGGTCCCACTACCACTGTCTTGGTTTGGTAGGATAACTGCAATTCATATGTCTTATCGCCTAAAATTTCCTAATTTGTTTTTTGAGTCTTCCCAGTTTTAGTCCCTTCACATATTTTACTTATAAACCAACGTAATAAGCTCTTGCAGTTTATATGGGGATCCAGCCATCCTCGAATCAGTATACACGTCTTGTATGCTCGAAGGATCAATGGTGGCCTCTCGGTTCCTAACCTGCCGGCTTACACTGCAGCAAGTATAGCTCAGTTATCCCACCTTCATAAAACCCGCCAGCTCCTGTTATGGGCCAGAATTAACCTTGTCGATTCGGCTCCTATACCTATCTTTTGTCTACCTTTGCTTCCTCTTATCCATCGCCCGGACACAATAGGACCATGTTTAGCCCACTCTACGTTTGTGGGATTCAATTAAATATTCTCTCCCCCCTGATCTCTCCCCATCTCCCACTTCTGCCATTTCTTCATTGCCCATTATTTCCCCCAGGTTCTTAAAATCCAGCCCAATTTTCATAGTGGACTGCAAATGCATTTATGGATATCCACTCCCTGTTCACCCCTACTAGGATATTGATATTTGATGCCCTGATTTCCTCCCATAATATTCCCTTACGAGAACATTATAGCTACCTCCAACTTAAGCATTTTCTTCAACAACTAATTAAAACCTGCCCTACTCCATATACTTTGAGCCCTTTCAAGAGCCTTTGCAGAACCCGACCACAGTCCCTGGGACTGATATTGTTATACTCATCTATAAGATCTCATTACCTTCAATGGAAAAAAGAATTAAGGAGACCGTAAGATCCGGAGCACTGGCAGAGTATGACTTTAGCCCTTTATAAATGTTCAAGAAATGTTCTTATTTTGGCGAATGCCTATAAAGTGTTGTATAGGTGGTATATGCCAGTCAGATTGGCCTGTTTTATCCCCACTTACTCTCCTCCCTGTTTTTGGGGGTGTTTACAACAAGGTTCTATGGCACATATTTGGTGGTCATGCCCGAGGGCATGCAGGTTATGGGTAAGGGTCTACATCCTTCTTCGAAATGTATTTATTTAAAAAGGGATCCCCATGAAGCCCTTTATGGCAAATCATTGTTTGGGCAGATAGTTGAATAACTATATCCGGAAGACAGTTGGCCCAGCATCTCCTTACTGCAACTAAACTAACCATTGCATGGCATGGAAAACCCCCACAGTTAGTTTTGAGGCTGTCAAACACCACACGAATGACGTCCTGGTGAATGAGAAACTTACGGCTACACATGACAAATTTCAGATTGGCATCTGCCTGGGCACTGATAGAAAGCTACCTAGGCACTGATTGGCATTTCCCTGGTGGTCTAGGGTGGCAAATCTGGTGGTCCAGGGTGGTGCCAACCAATCCCTAGTGGTCCTGGTGGTCCTGAATGGGCATCCGAGGGGGGCTGCACTGATTATCAGCACAGACCCCCCCCCCCCCCTTCAGGAGAGCAGCCGACTGTCTCTCCTCTACTGGCGTCTGTCAGACACGAGTGAGGAAAAGTCGATCAACGGCTCTTCCTATTTACGTCGTGATCAGCCATGATTGGACATGACTGATCACGTGGTAAAGAGCTTCTGTCAGAGGCTCTTTACTGAAATCAGTGTAGTGGTGTCTGACACACCGCACTACCAATCGCCGCAATGTGCGCCCCCCAGGGGGGCGTGTGAGAGCGGTCATTCTGGGAGGACGTCATATGACGGCCGCCCAGAATGAGAGCTGCGCCGCCTGGCCATGACTTGATGGCCGGCGCGAGGTGGTTAAAATCTAACGTTGCATCCTGTCAGGAAAGGTTCCCTCCGCTGGTAATATCGATCATTAGGCGTGCAGTACTGAGATCCACCAACAGGTGTCTCCTGGCAGTTTTGAGCTGTCAGACGAGCTTTTTCCTGCTGGAATTATGTCATATTTGGGCCGCAGTCCTGACGTCCACCAGCAGAGGGATCCTGGCAGTGTGGAGAAGGTATTACCTTCTGCAATCAGGAGTCACATGACTGATAGCAGCCATAGTATAAATACCCGGCAAGTGCACACACACCTTGCCCTGGTATTGTCCTTGTGCCCTGACGTGCAGCCTGTTTATCTGGTACCTGTTAGCCTGATCCTGAACCTTGATTCCTGCATCCTCCCTCCTGAACCTGTTGTACCTGATCCTGTCTATTCCTGCATCCCTGGAACCTTGTCCTGCAACCTGATCCATTTCTCCTTGTCCCCCCATCTGCTGACCTCCTGTTTATGACCCTGGCCTGGCTTGACTACGATTCTGGTACTCCCTTTTGCTACATATGCTGGTTTGTTTGTTTATCATCACTGTTTGTTTGTTTGGTTTGTTCACTCAGTACGTATTGGTGGTGTGTTCACATTTATATGCATTTACTTTAATAAAATTACTTTCACCTATTTATGTCTGGTTCACTCTGTCACAGTCACACAGTTCTGGTCACATCTAGTATATGACACATCCACTTTGACACGGAGACTCTTCATTGCAAACTTTATGTATCATTATGCTAAGTTCTATATATATGGACAATTTTGTTTACAGGTATTCTATGACTCCTAGGGTACCTTGGAATGATCTGCGGGACGTTACACTAGAAACTTCCATAACTTTACTGTTTGTCTCCTTTATACTGCTGTTCAGTTATTTTCTAACTGTCTACTACGCAATGTAACCATCTAAATGCTGACCTGATATGTTGGATTATATGCTAATAAATACTTTTGTAAATGAAAACTCCTCCAACAAGCTTTAACCAGTTCTTGGCCAGACACTGATAGAAGTCACAAACCTGCTCTTAAGCCCCACACACACACGATCGGAAATTCACCCAGCAAAAGACCGATGAGAACTTTTGGTCGGAAAATGCGATTGCCTGTATGCTCCATTGGACTTTTGCTAGCTAAATTTCGGCCAGCAAAAGATTTAGAGCATGTTCTCAATTTTTCGGTCGGAGAAAGTTCCTATCCGAAAATGCGTTTGTATGTATGCAATTACTATGCGCAAAAACTAACACATGATCAGATTCAACTACAAGACGGAAGCTATTGGCTACTGGCTATTGAACTTCCTTTTTCTAGTCCCGTCGTATGTGTTGTACATCACCGTGTTCTTGACAGTCGAAATTTGGTGTGACCGCGTGTATGCAAGACAGCTTTAGCGAAATCCTGTCGGAATTCCCTCGGGAAAACCATCAGAGCCTTTTCCGACCAAAATTCCGTATGTACGCAGCATAACTGCTGATGGGAAAAGGTATTTAGCAGTTTTTATTTACTAGAATAATTGCACTTCCATATTCTGTGTACTGTGGGAGACCAGATATAGTGAATGCAGGGTCCTGGATTTAGTAACACTGTAAAATGTACCTTTCACTAACAAACAATGTCTGCCAAATAAATTAGGGTCCATAAAAATTGCAGCATTAAAAAAAAAAAAAAAAAAAAAAAAAAAGTAAATAAAATTACTTTTCCTCCAACTTCTATTTAACAGGTGAATTCTGTGAATGCTGAAAATGAGAACATATGAGAAGGTACTCCAGCACATTGCAAGTTAAAATGAAACCAAATACAGCCAAAACGTTTTAAGCAGCATGAAAAATCTTTATTTTTATTTATTTTTTCTTATTTTGGTATAAGGGTTTTAACTTGGACAAGTTGGTCTGTTAAAGGAAGTTGAAAAATAACATACTGGCTGGATCAAAAGTAATAAAACTATTTTATAGGGAGGACACAGAAAAACAGACTACTGGTAAGTGTGTCTATGGTCATAATGTAAAATCACATATTAATTTCTACATTATATTCAATTTATTTATAGCCTACTCCACTGCATAAGGCTAGAAAGGGATACAAAGCAATCTCAAAGTGTTCAGACATTCATCAGTCGACAGACAATTGTCTATATATTGAGACAGCTTAGTACTGTGGCTACTCTCCCAAAAAAAATGGCGCCTAATCATGATGACTCCCAAGGCACAATGCAGAATCCTCAATGAAGTAAAGAGGAACCTATGTGTAACAGCTAAAGGCTTGAAGAAATCACTGAAATCGGTAAACATCCCTGTTCATGACGAGTCAACCATATGTAAGTCTTTGAACAGACAGGGTGTCCATGGCAGAACACCACAGAGGAAGCTGCTGCTCTCCAAAAAAAAAGCATGCATGCCTAAAGCTTGCCAAAGAGCACTGCAAACCTCATTGCTACTGGGAAAATGTTTTGTAGACTGATGAAAAAAAAGTTGAATTGTTTCGGAAAAATACTCATCACTATGTATGGCACAAATAAGATTTCTATATTACAGGGTATCGTCTCTGAAAATTGATACCATGATGATGCCTGATAGCTGTAGGCATCATTCCAGTAAAACCACTTAAACCTGACCATGTTATATGAAGACCACACAGGGGGAAGTGGTTAAAAAAATGGCATAGAGTTTTGCTTAATATTCCAACTAGACCCTTTTCTAAGTACACAGTCTGGGTGGCCAGGAAGGGGTTCCCTCTTGTACCATGCCAGGCCATATGCCTTTCTGAATTAGGGCAAAGTCTCTATCCATTCAGAAAGTACCTATGTCCCAGTATTGAGGGACAATTGCCTCCTGGCTAAAGAAGGCAGTGGAGGTAATATTGGGGGACTTACGTTGGATTCTGGAAGTCCCTCTTTTAATAAAAGGGCCACCAGATATCTGCACTCTCCCAGGGGAACTCATATGGGATAAATTAGTACATTTCACTCATTTCCACAATGAGTTTAAAGTAAATAAACATATAGACACAAATGTAAAAAATTATTTCTGTTAAAAAAAGAATGCACACATACATGCTTTTAAAAATAAATTGATATTCCCAAGTAATTCCACATCATTTAGGTCATGTCACCGACTAATTTGTAAACCCGATGGGCATAATAGGTCTAACCTGTGTAGGCCTAATGTTTCCTTTTAGGGGATAGGGGGAGGGGTGAGCATGGGTGATAGTGTGAGGAACTGTTTGTGTGAGATTGGCAAGAGAAATCATCATGCTGCACTTGCACTTTAAGCACTTCAAAATGAAAAAAATATAATATTAAAATAAAATAAAAATCAAGAATTCCCCCCCCCCCCCCCCCCCAAAAAAAAAAAAAAAAAAAATGCCACCTCTGAAATAAAAGGACACTTTTTTTTTTCAAGGGAAAACTTTGCTGTTTAACTTGAAAAAAGGAACTTAAAATAAATGATAATCTCAAAATACTGCTCCTCAAAAGGTGACTGATGACCTTAACCACTTTCAGACCGGACCAATTTGCTGGTCAAAGACCAGACCACTTTTTGCGATTCGGCACTGCGTCGCTTTAACTGACAATTGCGCGGTCGTGCGACGTGGCTCCCAAACAAAATTAACGTCCTTTTTTTCCCACAAATAGAGCTTTCTTTTGGTGGTATTTGATCACCCCTGCAGTTTTTATTTTTTGCGCTATAAACAAAAATAGAGCGATAATTTTGAAAAAAACGCATTATTTTTTACTTTTTGTTATAATAAATATCCCCCAAAAATATATAAAAAAACATTTTTTTCCCTCAGTTTAGGCCGATACGTATTCTTCTACATATTTTTGGTAAAAAAAAATCGCAATAAGCGATTATTGATTGGTTTGCGCAAAAGTTATAGCGTTTACAAAATAGGGATAGTTTTATAGCATTTTTATTAATAATTTTTTATTATTTTTTTTTTTTACTAGTAATGGCGGCGATCTGCAATTTTTATTGTGACTGCGACATTGTGGGGGACCCATCGGACATTTTTGACACATTTTTGGGACCATTGTCATTTATACAGTAATCACTGCTATATAAATGCAGTGATTCCTGTGTAAATGACACTGGCAGTGAAAGGGTTAACCAGTGGGTGGCAGTGTAGGGGTTAAGTGTTCCTAGGGGTGTGTTACTAACTGTGGGGGGGTTGGGCTTTCATTTAGTGTACACTGATCTCTGCTCCAATCACATGGAGCAGAGATCAGCGTCACTAGTTGCTAGGCAGAATGGAAAAATGTTGTTTATACAGCATTTCCTCCATTCGGCCGCTCCGTGAGACGATCGCGGGGATGCCCGCGGCGATCGAGTCCGCGGGTCCCGCGACCGGACTCACGGGGGTCCCAACCAGCGCGGGAGCTCGCCGCCGGCGGCGCACTCCCGATGGCACGGCGGCAACGAATATTGGACGTACATGTACGCCAATATGCCTGCCCGTGCCATTCTGTCGACGTACATCGTCGTGCGCTGGTCGGGAAGTGGTTAAATCAACCACTAAAAGAAATTACAGGTAAATAAGCCCTTCAATAAAAAAAATAAAAAAACACAGCAAAGGCTTGATTTCCTAAAACGCTGACCCTTATCTCTCCATATACAATTTGTTACCTTTGTCTACCCTACCGTAGCTTCCAATACACTGACATTATGCTCTGTGCCCCCCCCCCCCCTTTTATAATGAGGGGGATAGTACATAGGCCAAATGTGGGGGCTTTAAGACAGATGACCTAAGTTCAAAGGCCCTTGAATTGCAATATGGTTACAAAGAATTCACCATAAATTTATCAGGGTGGTGAACCTAGAACATACAGGATGCGCATCAAACCAATGATAGGTCCAAGCCACATCCCTAGTGTTAATAAATGCAACATTGTTTGGGGGCGTGACCAGCGAAGGACATGTAGACAGTGCGCCTTGAGAGCTCCTCCTGCACCGAAGAATCCTGCACAGCATCCGAGCAGAGTGACCTGTCTACGCCTGAGCGGACAGCTCCAGTAATATCCCTGCCACTACAGGGAACCAAGAGAATGGGTCAGAACGGACTGGCCGGCCATGAATCCGTGATGGAATGAGCGGCGTCGCAGGCCGTGAAAAAGGCCAAAGATGGAGCCAGCTTGTCTTCCTCCAGTGGCAAACTACCGAAGGACAATCCGCACCTAATGGGTGAGCCCAGTTCTCAGGCCTGCTCACAAAAGTCCTCGGGCACCGCTGCTAAGACCAAACCACCGACCACTATTAAAGAACACTTTGCAGATTCCCCGCACAGTCAGCACACGCCAACGCTAGTGGTAACCCATGCGGTGGAGGGAACAGAGCCATGGGAGGAAGCGGGAGCCTGGGAGAAAGATAGTGAGTTGGGCAAACTATCACAGAGTGCCGGCTAGGAGGCAGAGGCTGCGTTGGAGCTGGAGGGAGAGGAAGAACTCACTTTAAAACAGGTAATGGGGGCTATTCATCAATGTCAGACCACGTTAACGACGCAGATTGAGTCAGTCAGACTGGACTTATCTATTGCTAAACATGATATGCAGACGATCCGCTCTAGGATCTCCACCTCAGAACAATGAATTGGTGATATGGAAGACCGCATACAACCCATGTCTGCTACCATCCGTACACAACAACAAGATATTAAGGAACATGCCATGAAATTGGGAGACCTGGGGGACCGCATGCGCAGGAACAACCGGCGGTTTGTCGGTTTTCCATAAGGGGCGGAAGGCAAGGATACTGAGTTGTTCTTGGAGCAATGGCTGAGAAATCTGCTTGGGCGGGAGTCCCTATCACCCTTATTTGCGATCAAACGGGCGCACAGGGTACCTATGCGCCCTTTGCCCCCAGGGGCTCCTCCACGCCCTATCCTGGTGAAATTGCTCCACTTCAGGGATAAGGAATCCATAATGCGCACTGCTCGCAATCTTCAAGATATTCAGTACAACGGAAAGAGAATTTCAATTTTCCAGACTTTTCTGCCACTACCCAGAAACAGAGAGCAGCTTTTACTAATGTGAAGAAGTGTCTGAGAGACAAACAACTTCCTTATAGCATGTTATATCCTGCTAAGCTGAGAGTTGTTAATGATGGCAAGGTCCAATTTTTTCTATCTCCTGTGGAAGCCTCGGCGTGGCTGGACGGTCTACAATAAGTCCGAACGGACAGTGGCAGTGTCTGTTCTGACTGGCGTTACAATGCTGCTGCATTAATTCTGTGATATTGTTGATGGTCCACAGAGCCTACCCCCGATGTCCTAACTGGGAGGAAGAATTGACTGTGTGCTATTATGATGCAGATCAGTGCACTGTATTCCTCTTGGATGGAGGATCACTTTGGAGCAGCCCCTCCCTCCCCCCCTTTTTTTTCTTTCTCTCTTCCCCCTTCCTCCCCCACTTTTTTGGGGGGGGGGGGGGGCTCCTGGGCTGAATTGATGCCTCTTATGATCGCCTACTGAAGGAATATATATCTATTGGACCAGCAGCTGTTTGCTACAAGCCAGCAGGGGATGCACACTTGATAACTTTGTAACCCTACTTTGCAGGTGCCTCTATTGCTCACTATGACTTTTCGAATTTCTTTTTGCTGAACTACTAAGTTTAAGACACTAACACTAACTGGGAGATACGCCTGGTCACTCCTCAGTTTGATTCTTTGGTTTTCGGGATGAAGCTCATTACAGATTGGGGCAATGAGTAGGGAGGGGTCAGTTTATATGTTTAAGTTTGTTTTTTTCTTTTAGTTTTTATTGCACGTACTTTGCATGTATCCGCTGGATGAGGGTAAGATCACGGAACATATGTGGTCAGTACTCAGTTGCTGTGAGAAATATTAAGGATGTCTTAACTACTGGGGTGGTGGAAAGGCCTGGTTCTGACCGGGAAAGCTTTCCATCCCTCATTGATCCATGGTCTCTCCATCCTATCGATAAGTTTTAACTGTATTACCTGGAATGTTAGAGGCCTAAATTCAAAGATTAAGAGATCTCTCGCCTTTGATTACCTAAAACGTACAAAAGCGCAAATAATTTTGCTCCAAGAAACTCATCTGGTGGGATCCCGAGTCATGGCATTAAAGAAGCACTATATTGCACATGCTTTTCACGTTAGTTACTCTAGAGGAGTTTCTATACTCATATTGAGATCTTTGCAGGTCCAAGTATTGGAGGTCAAAACTGACCCACAAGGTTGTTACATTGTTGTGGTTTTGCAATGCCAGGAAGTATTGTACACATTAGTGAATTTATATGTTCCACCACCCTTTGACCCACAAAGGCTGAGGGACTGTATGTCTATAGTACTTCCCATGGTACAAGGTCACCTCATTATTGGAGGTGACTTTAACAAGGTAATGAATGCTGAGATGGATAGGCTCCGATGCGATGTTAAGAGACTGGGCGAATGCCTATGACTTGACGGACATATGGCGATGGAAACACCCAGATAGGAGAGAGTTTTCTTGTGCATCGACGTCCTATAGGTCTCTATCTAGGTTGGATATGTTTTTTTCTCTCCAGAGATGTGTTGCAGAGGGTGTGGGGGGGGTTTCCTACCTACCGAGAGCAATCTCTGATCACTCTCCCCTGCAATTGACCATAAATGTGTCTAAAGTGTCGGGTAACCAGGTAGGGCGGATGAGTCCTTATTGGCTGCAGGAACCCATGGTGTTATACACATGTAAAGATGCGGTGACTAACTTCTGGCAGGAAAACTGGGAAGAGGTTTCAGAATTAATCACTTGGGAAGCCTTTAAGGCAGTGTCCAGAGGGGCTTACATGAAGGGGGTCCTCGATCTGCAGAAAGCAAATGGGGAACGAATACAGGGGTTGGCCTCTAACTTAAAGGAGGCGGAGGATCGCTATGTTGGGGATCCTTCCCCTCTTTGTTATCAGCACCTACAAAGAGCCAGTAGGGAATATGACCTAGCACTTCTATTGAAAACCCAGAAAAAGGCACTGCACCAACGTCAGAGGATCTTTGACATGGGAGACAGGAGCGGAAAACTGCTGGCATTTCTGGCTGCACCGATTCCTGATCCCATAGTTGTCCCTTGCATTTATGATGCTTCTAACATACTGAGAGACCCACATGAGGAGATTATAGAGACCTTCCTGAAATTTTATACAGACCTGTACTTATCCCAGGCTCACTATACCCCTCCAGAATTATACGAATACGTAGACACTATTGATTTCCCTACTCTGTCATTGGAACAAAAAATGTCCCTGGAAGCGCCCATTTCTGTGGAGGAGATAACGCAAACCATCAAAACATTCGCTAAACACAAAACCCCGGGACCAGATGGATTTCCCATTGAATGGTACTTGGAATATCGGGAAGCCCTGGTCCCTAGGCTGTATAAACTTTTCTCCACTATTTTCGCACAGCACTATCTGCCCTCATCTATGAAAGAAGCTCTTATTGTATTAATCCCCAAGCCTAATAAGGACCCTCTTTATTGTGAATCCTATAGACCAATTTCCCTAATTAACACGGATTTAAAAATTCTATCAAAAATTCTAGCCTCCTGTATAAATTCTGTAATCACCACTTTAATAAACTCGGATCAAACTGGGTTTATCCCGGGGAGATCTACTTATAGTAACATCCGTAGATTATTCACAAATCTCCAGGCCCCAAATATACTAGCAGTCCCCAGAGCAACAGTGTCCCTTGATGCCCGTAAGGCGTTTGATTCAGTGGAATGGCGTTATCTCCTCTACATTATGGAAGAATTTGGATTTAGAGACAATCTTATTACCTGGATTAAAATATTGTATGATCAGCCCACAGCCCGTTTTAGGATTAATGGCACCATATCTGGACCCTTTAGAATTTGCAGAGGCACCAGGCAAGGGTGTCCTCTATCCCCTCTTTTATTTGCGTTGGCTGTAGAGCCCCTTGCTAGATTAATCAGAGCTTCACCTGAACTACAGGGAATGTGGATAGGCTCGTTGAAGGAGCGTATATCGCTGTATGCAGATGATATGCTGCTTTATCTATCGGATCCGAAATATACGATCCCCAAACTTCTCAATCTAATCACTGACTTTGGTGCATACTCCGGCCTGAAAATTAATTGGACTAAGTCCAATATATTCCCAATAGATTCTGACTCACCCTCCGATCTCCCACAAAACTGTCCATTACAGGTCGTCACAATGTTTAAATATCTGGGAGTTACTGTTCTATTACCAATCGCAAAGTATATATCAAACAATCTTCTCCCCTGTATAGACTCCCTTAACCACTTTCAGACCGGACCATTTTGCTGGTCAATGACCAGAGGTCTTTTTACAATTTGGCACTGCGCTGCTTTAACTGGTAATTGCGCGGTCATGCAATGTTGTACCCAAACAAAATTTGCGTCCTTTTTTTCCCACAAATAGAGCTTTCTTTTAAAGGTATTTGACTGACTCTGCGATTTTTATTTTTTGCGATATAAACGTAAAAAGACCGCAAATTTTGAAAAAAAATGATATTTTCTACTTTTTGTTATTAGAAAAATCCAATAAACTCAATTTTAGTCATACATTTAGGCCAAAATGTATTCAGCCACATGTCTTTGGTAAAAAAAAAGTCAATAACTGTATATTTATTGGTTTGCGCAAAAGTTGTCACATCTACAAACTAAGGTACGTTTTCTGGAATTTACGCAGCTTTTAGTTTATGACTGCCTATCTCATTTCTTGAGGTGCTAAAATGGCAGGGCAGTACAAAACCCCATTGAATATTTAATTTTTTTGCCTCAAGCGATTGAATAATGACCAAAAAAAAAATTTTTTTTTTTTTTTACACAAAGTTGTCACTAAATGATAGATTGCTCACACATGCCATGGTTATATGTGGAATTGTACCCCAAAATACATTCTGCTGCTTCTCCTGAGTACGGGGATACCACATGTGGTCGACTTTTTGGAAGCCTAGCCGCGTACGGGGCCCCGAAAGCCAAGCACCGCCTTCAGGATTTCTAAGGGCATACATTTGTAATTTCACTCCTCACTACCTATCACAGTTTTGAAGGCCATAAAATGCCAATATGGCACAAAACCCCCACAAATGACCCCATTTTAGAAAGTAGACACCCCAAGCTATTTGCTGAGAGGCATGTTGAGTCCATGGAATATTTTATATTTTGCCACAAGTTGCGGGAAAAGTACAAACTTTTATTTTTTTTTATTTTTTTTTCACAAAGTTGTCACTAAATGATATATTGCTCACACATGCTATGGGCATATGTGAAATGACACCCCAAAATAAGTTTAGCTGCTTCTCCTGAGTACGGGGATACCACATATGTGGGACTTTTTGGGAGCCTAGCCGCGTACGGGGCCCCGAAAACCAAGCACCGCCTTCAGGCTTTCTAAGGGCGTAAATTTTTGACTTCACTCCTCACTACCTATTACAGTTTTGAAGGCCATAAAATGCCAAGATGGCACAAAACCCCCACAAATGACCCCATTTTAGAAAGTAGACACCCCAAGCTATTTGCTGAGAGGCATGTTGAGTCCATGGAATATTTTATATTTTGCCACAAGTTGCGGGAAAATTACAAACTTTTTTATTTTATTTTATTTTTTCACAAAGTTGTCACTAAATGATATATTGCTCACGCATGCCATGGGCATATGTGAAATGACACCCCAAAATAAATTCTGCTGCTTCTCCTGAGTACGGGGATACCACATATGTGGGACTTTTTGGGAGCCTAGCCGCGTACGGGGCCCCGAAAACCAAGCACCGCCTTCAGGCTTTCTAAGGGCGTTACAGTTTTGAAGGCCATAAAATGCCAAGATGGCACAAACCCCCCCCCCCCAAATGACCCCATTTTGGAAAGTAGACACCCCTAAATTTAGGGGTACACTAGTGAGACTAGGTAATAAATGGCGGGTGCCCTGAAACTATACAAAAATAACTAACCAACCAGCGTCACCTGTAACAGTTATATGGTGATCACTGGTGAAAGGGTTAACTAGGGGGCAATCAGAGGGCTTTATGCGGTAGTATATGGGGGTCCCTGGCGCTATAAAAAGCTGCGGCGAACCTAAATACCTACCTGCCTAACTAGCGTCACCTGTGACACTAATACAGCGATCAGAAAAACAACCGCTTATTAGGCTGGGTTCACACTGGAGCGATGCGGGAACGCCACGAATCCGCGGCGGGTTCCCGCATCGCATGCCTCCCGGCGGCAGTTCACACTGCCCTATGCGAACTGCTGGGAGTGTCAGTGAAATGTGAATGACACCCCCAGATCAGTTCGCATATCGCAGTGCGATCTGCAAACTCGGATCGCATGGTGTGAACACCCATGCGATCCGATTCTGCTGCGGACCAAAAAAAGGGTCCCGTGCGAGTTTGCGGCGGGTGCGGCGCAAATTCAGCCATACTATCTGTATGGCTGAACTCGAATCGCACAGAGATCGGATGTGATTTGCACTGCAGTGCGGTGCGAATCACATCCGTTCTCATAAACCGCTGCAATGTGAACCCAGCCTTAGTGACACTGGCGACGAGGGGTGATCACGGGGTTAAACCTTTATTGGGGGGGTTAGGGGGGTACATTAGAACTAAAGGGGGCTAACCCTAACTGCCCTAACAGTTATTACAGTCACAAATGACACCAATGCAAAAAAAATAAATAAAATGCAATTGGTGTCACTGTGACTGGGGGGGCAGGGGTAATTGGGGGGTGATCGGGGGGTGTGAGTGTGCCTGGCATGTTCTACTGTGTAGTGTCGTGTTGGTGCAACTCACCGATCCTCTCTCCTCGGTGCCGGAACGAAAAATACCGACACGGAGGAGAGATTACATCACTTCCTCTGCCTGTGTTTACATTACAGAAGAGGAAGTGATGCAATGCTTCACTTCCATTCGTCAGGAGCGATCGCGAGGGGGTGGCCATGACTGAATGGCCGCCCCCTCATCCCGAATCGCTCCTGCACGGATACCGACCGCCGCTGGCACTGGGGGGGGGGCCCGATCGGGCCCCCCACCCGCGGGAAGGCAGGGACGTACAGGTACGCCCATATGCCTGCCCGTGCCATTCTGTCGACGTATATCGTCGTGCGGCGGTCGGCAAGTGGTTAAGACCAAATTGAATAGCTGGGTCAACCTACCTTTGACACTGATGGGGAGACTTAATCTATTTAAAATGGTGTTTCTCCCCAAACTTTTATATATTCTAGCAAATTGCCCGGTTTATGTACCAAAGAAGACTTTTCAGGAGATTGATTCCTTACTATCCACATTTCTTTGGTTTCCTAAGAATCCAAGAATAGCGCTGACTACCCTACAACTACCCACGACCAAGGGAGGACTGGCCCTACTAAATTTGAGAATGTATTACTACGCCTCGCAACTGGTCTATATCCACTGGTGGCTTTTCCCACAGCTGAATAACGCTGCTACCACAGCTACTCTACTCTCCTCCTACGAAGCTCTGACTAACATAATATTCAGGACGACGGTTGGGGGGGAGGGAGGCACCGACATGATCAAGGTCTCACTTAAAATATTTAACCTGTGTCAGTCGCTAGTCCCTGAATATCAACCCTCAATATCACCCAACCAGCCCATCTGGTATAACCCTTCATTTCCGCACTTCTATGACTTACCTGATGCCTGTATGTGGGCAATGAGGGGCTTAAAATACGTGCATCAACTGTATGAGGAAGGTACTTTTAAAACATTCCCCGTGCTGCGACAGGAGTTGGGGATACCTGAGACTTGGGGTTTCAGATATCTTCAGCTAAAACACGCCGCCGGCACCCAACTGGGCCTTAGGAATGTCTCCCTTCAGAACTCCATGCTAGAATATATCAGAATATATCACACCCCACTATGACTCTTCTAGATGCGGAAAATACCTAGCCCAATGTGCCATAAGTGTGGTAGGGGAGTGGGGAACTTGTTTCATATGCTTTGGGGCTCTGAGAAAATAAGACCATTCTGGTCCCAGGTGTCTCACTTTATTGCAACTACCTTTGACCTACCCAATATTTGCAGCCCTAAATGGTGTCTCCTTTCAGTCTTTGAAGAGGTGGAGCTCAGTATCTATTGCAAACAGTTCCTGTGCCTCCTGTTATACTATGCTAGGAAATCTATACTTTTACAGTGGACACAATCAGTAATGATCTCCTTAAATCAATGGAAAACACTAATTAATCAAGACATACCAATGTACAAGATTAGATACGAGACTAGGGGATGTGCAGGGAAATTTCTAAAAATATGGGGAGACTGGGTTGAGAAGGTGGACACATGTGAAGTCCCTGAATATTGAGCCTGATCACAGCAAATGTAGTTCTACAGAAGGTCTCCTGCGGCCTACGGAGATGGGTCCATGACTATTGGTAATAGGAACCAGACTTCCGGGGGGTACGTGCAAGTGTTAGATTGTTTAGCCTTGTTTGGGGGGCAGGGGGAGGGAGGGGGAAAAAGTGACTACTTGATGTTTCAAATAAAGAGCAGGTACAGCAAAACTAAAAGGAATTGTGTTAGGATGTTGATGTTTAATGGTAATCTACTCCTGATACTGAATCGTTCCAACCACAATGCTGACATGTAACATGTATAGTGAATATTACCTGTATGCAATGATTGTTATTAATAAAAGAAGTTTAAAAAAAAAAAAAAAAATACAACATAGTTTGCCTTTGAAACCATGCTGGAAACATTGGACATCACATCCTTTAGGTGTAATGAACCTGCTGGTGCTGTGGGACTTCAGGCTATTTGGCCCGAAAGATCATGTGTAGGAACAAATGTATCAATTACTTGCCTTTGCTCAAAGAGCGTGTGCATGGTGAACATGGTACAGTATATGAAACTATTATTATTTGGTTCTTATATCAAAGCATACACATCCGAGACACATGATCTGATTCATTAAATTCTCACCTGAGAAGACTGAGGCAAAGTATGAGCAGTTCACCATAATGACCAATATGATCTTATGTTCATGTGAAATTTGGTTATTATGGTTGACTTACCAATGTTTAAACATAAGACCACTTGTAACAAGAAATTATCCATTTAAGAAAAGCAGTCAGACAGGAAGTGGCAACACCATGACAATCAATATATCACCTAAACGGTTGAATGGGGCTTTATGACTTTGCAACTAAATGTGAAACAAGTCAAAGCATTCTAGGACGGCTGCTTGACAATAAACCTCCTAGTCTCTGGAAGGTCTCTGGAGAAGAAACAAAAGGTAGAAATTTATGAACTTATTGAAATAAACTTTTATGGGACAGTTTATAAATGCTTTAACTGGAAATAATGCTTTGCTGGACCAACCTATTAATCCTAAGCAATGTAAAATAAGGATGATAATGAAAGATTTTATTTAATTTTAAGAGAGCTAACTTTCTAATGCTGAGGTCCACTATACTAGAATACTAGAGCGAGAAGAAATATTGTCATCAAAGGACACAGACATGTGGGGGAGAGGCTAAGTTCATATAGCTAATATAGCAAAATCTGTCTCAGTTCCTGCCAGTATAATGCACATATGTGTTAGCATGGTGGGTGGGCCTTAACTGTTCTGTGCCCAGAATGCACTCACTATGTGCTCTCAGCACAGTAACTAAGCTCCTGGTCACCGTTTACAATTGGGAGCCAGTAGGCGGTGCTCCTGATCATTCTAAATGCTGCAATAGCCAATCACAGTGGCTACTGATAAGGCTATTTTTATACCTCCCTCACTTATATGGAGTGATTAAACCTTTTTCTATATAAGAATTTAAAATAAATGATAACAGTGCAAAAAGATAAACAATTATATTTATTTATACAGAAAAGAAACATTAGAGATTAGCCAATATAATGTGGAGGATACAACCTTAAAACAAAAATGTTAACAATGATATAAAATATTGCTATAATGGTCATACACATGCTAGCAAGAGATTAATGATATATTAAGGCAAAATCCTATGGTAGAAAAAGATACAGAAAAGAAAAGAGACATAATAATAATACAGATACATTACCTAGACCGCCCTTATGTTACCATGCTTGCAAGGGGGGTGGACACAACGAGAGGAAGAGACCGTGTGTAGATCTCTGTACTGTCATTTATACCCCCTTATGCCCCTATTCTCACCAATCCAGGTTCCCACCCCCCTAGGACCTTGTCATTGGCCTAGAGTTGCTCACACAAGCATTGGCTACCTCTGAAGCCTCCTAAATGTTCATTGGATAATAGTTGCCTCAAATTTTGATTGACTGCACCTCAAGCCTCTTTGCCTACCATGTCCAGGTCTAAAAACTTCCGGGGCCTCTCTGTTTATATTTGTTAAGCAACCTCCTTTGATCCCCAAGCATACCAGTCCCGACATTTGCACGTCAACGGCCCCCTGGTGAGGTGGAACCTTGACGTCTGCAAAGACTCTTTGTAAGGATTCAATTAACACCCCGGGAACATTCCCTGGTTCCCACGAGACAGGAGAAACAGTATTTCTAAAAAGGTGAGCTGGGCCTTTATTTTATCATGATATTAAAAAATACCTACATACACACACACACACACACACACACATATATATATATATATATATATATATATATATATATATATATATATATATATGTATACACACGCGCATACATACATATATACATACATCCAATGGAGCATGGCAATTTAATTAGAGTCCTCGCAATGGTTCCCTTGGAGCTCCTTGATATAAACATGGATTTCAAAATCTCCACCACACTACATGACCAGGATCTCTGCTTCCCGTCTTTAAAAACCCTTAAGAGCTGGTGGGAGCAGGTGCCAAGGGGTTAATAATGTCTTCAGTTGGTCTATACAAAGAAAAATTAACTAGCTGGGGATGGCGTTAACACATCCTCAAGTGAACTACAGTGGCCTCAAACTGATATGGTCCATAAACAGACAAAATGAAGGTAAATAGTCTGGACCAGCTTGTTTACACCCATGTATCCTGGCAGAAGTGTGCTCCCTCATTTCCAAGCACTTGTTTCTACTTCTTAGAGACTGCCTTGGTATCAAAGGATTAGCCAATGCTGTGCCTGTATTTAAAGAGCAATCAAAGTCTTCACTCTGTAACTTCAGAGCTTTTAAGATCTACTTCTATAGTAGGGAAGACATTTGAGAGTATGATAACGATATGTCATGTCAATCTGTAACTTCTACCGGTAGCCAGATACTTTCTTGTAATTTAACCACCTCAATACAGTGCAGTTACACCCCCTTCCTGACCAGACCAATTTTCAGCTTTCAGCGCTCTCACAGTTTGAATGACAATTACTCAGTCATCCTACACTGTATCCATATGAAACTTGCGTCCTTTTTTCCACACAAATAGAGCTTTCTTTTAGTGGTATTTAATCACTAGTGGGTTTTTTATTTTTTGTGCTATAAATAAAATAAAACGTAAATTTTGTGAAAAAAATGCCTTTTTCTTCGTTTCTGTCATACATTTTTGCTAATTAGTAATTTTTCTTCATAAATTTTGGCCAAAATTTATACTGCTACATATCTTTGGTAAAAATAACCCACATTAGTATATATTATTTGGTCTTTGTGAAAGTTATAGAGTCTACAAACTATGGTGCCAATCACTGAAAATTGATCACTTCTGATCTGGCCTTCAGTACATCAGGTGTACCTCATTTCTTGAGACACTAACAAGTCAGGAAAGTACAAATACCCCCCAAATTACCCCTTTTTACAAAGTAGACATCCCAAGGTATTAAGTAAGTAGCATGGTGAGTTTTTTTAAGTTGTCATTTTTTCCCACAATTCTTTGCAATATGAAGATTTTTTATTTTTTTTTATTTTTTTTTACTAAATTGTCATATTATCAGGTTATTTCTCACACACAGCATATGCATACAACAAATTACACCCCAAAATACATTCTGCTACTCTTCCCGAGTACGGCGATACCACATGTTTAGGACTTTTACACAGTCTGGCCACATACAGAGCACTAACATTGATGTAGTACCTTCAGACGTTCTACGAGCAAAAATTACGCATCTCATTTCTCAACCACCTATTACAATTTTGAAGGCCCTGGAGTACCAGGACAATGGAGTTTCCCATAAAATTACCCCATTTTGGAAAGCAAACACCCCAACGTATAATCTGTGAGGCATAATGAGTCTTTTGAACGGTTCATTTTTTTCCAGAAGTTTTTGGAATATGTGGAAAAAAATTAAAACGCATTTTTTTTTACACAAAATTGTCAATTTATAAGATATTTCTAACACATAGCATGTATATAGCAAAAATTACTCCTCCCGAGTATGGCGATACCACATGTGTAGGACTTTTACACAGCCTGGCCACATAGAGAGGGCGAACATTGAAGTAGTACGTTCAGGCGTTCTAGGAGCATAAATGACACATCTCATTTCATTCCTACCCATCACACTTTTGAAGGTCCTGGACCACCAGGACAGTGAAATTACCCACAAAATGACCCCATTTTGGAAAGCAAACACCCCAACGTATATTCTATGAGACATGGGCTGGAGATAGGTACTCGGGTACTCTGATGGCCTGGTGACAGGTACTCGGGTACTCTGATGGCCTGGTGACAGGTACTCGGGTACTCTGATGGTCTGGTGACAGGTACTCGGGTACTCTGATGGTCTGGTGACAGGTACTCGGGTACTCTGATGGTCTGGTGGCAGGTACTCGGGTACTCTGATGGCCTGGTGACAGGTACTCGGGTACTCTGATGGCCTGGTGACAGGTACTCGGGTACTCTGATGGCCTGGTGACAGGTACTCGGGTACTCTGATGGCCTGGTGACAGGTACTCGGGTACTCTGATGGCCTGGTGACAGGTACTCGGATGGTTTGGTGACTGGTATTTGGGTACTCTGAAGGGCGGTGACAGGTACTCATATGGATTGTGACAGGTACTCGGGTACTCAGATGGACTGTGACAGGTACTCTGGTACACAGATGGACTGGAACAGGTACTCGGGTACTCAGATGGGCTGTGACAGGTACTCGGTACTCTAATGGACTGTGACAGGTACTCGGTACTCTAATGGACTGTGACAGGTACTCGGGTACTCTAATGGACTGTGACAGGTACTCGGTACTCTAATGGACTGTGACAGGTACTCGGGTACCCTGATGGACTGTGACAGGTACTCGGTACTCTAATGGACTGTGACAGGTACTCGGTACTCTAATGGACTGTGACAGGTACTCGGGTACCCTGATGGGCCGTGACAGGTACTCGGGTACCCTGATGGGCCGTGACAGGTACTCGGGTACCCTGATGGGCCGTGACAGGTACTCGGGTACCCTGATGTGCCGTGACAGGTACTCGGGTACTCTGATGGGCCGTGACAGGTACTCGGGTACTCTGATGGGCCGTGACAGGTACTCGGGTACTCTGATGGGCTGTGACAGGTACTCGGGTACTCTGATGGGCTGTGACAGGTACTCGGGTACTCAGATGAACTGTGACAGGTACTCGGGTACTCTGATGGGCTGACAGGTACTCTGATGGGCTGTGACAGGTACTCGGGTACTCTGATGTGCTGTGACAGGTACTCAAATACTCTGATGGACTGTGATTGACAGGTACTATGAGGGGTGGTGACAGGTCCTCTTTATTGGGGGGGGGGGGCAATCAGTATGATTGGTGTACACTCTATGCGGTAACGAGATGTTACCGCAATCTTCTCCTCACACACGATCGGTGTGTGAGGAGGAGGACCCGGTAACATCCCGTTACCGCGGTTTGTTTAAATTTTTGTGATCGGCTGTGAAAGGATCACAGCCGATCACGTGGGTAAACAGCCGGCCAATGGCTGTTTACCAGCGTCGGTGACGAGCAGTGTTCCCGGGGAACACGCCGCCACCGACGTGCACACGCAGCGCGCTCGCGATCGCGCGCATGCGCCGTGCACGTTCGGGGTGTGACCATCTGTGATCGGCCGTGACTTCATCACGGCCGATCACGTGGTAAACAGCCATAACGAATGGCTGTTCACCCCCTTCGGTGGCGAGCGGTGTCTCCGTGACACGCCGCCACCGAAGAAACAGGGATGCGTGCGCACGATCGCGCGCATTCCCTGTTTAAACGGGAGGCCGTCATATGACGGCCTCCCGCCACAATAGGTGCGCCGCCTGGCCGTCATTTGACGGTCGGCGGTCAGCAACTAGTTAAGAAGTATAGAAGCAAGGGAAAGGAAAAGTTGAAAATCTTACAATACATTAGGTAGATATTCAGTCAATTTTTTTACTTATTGTTTACTTGTTTCCTTTGCACGACTCGCTAATAGAAGTAAATAGTCACACAATTTAATGTGTGAACATTCTCAACTGCCATCAGAAAATCAGCCTTATATTCTTGCCTCTGTAAAAAGTATTATTAGTAGGACCTCTTCTTGAACGTGTAGTTCAATTTTGAGCACCAGGTCACAGAAACGATGTTGCAACATTGCAGTGGGTACAGAGAGAAGCAACTAATCATATGAAGGGCATGGAAGTCCTCAGCTATGAGCAAAGATTAACTGAACTAATTTTTTTCACCCTTGACAAGAGGCAAATAAGGGGGAATATGATCATATGATTGTTTAACCCTTTCATGACTAAGCCTATTTTTGACATTTGGTGTTTACAAGCTAAAATCCATATTTTTTGCTAGAAAATTACTTAGAACCCCCAAACATTAAATATATATTTTTTAGCAGAGACTCTAGAGAATAAAACGGCGATTGTTGCAATATTTTATGTCACGCGGTATTTGCGCAGCAGTGTTTTAAACGCAACTTTTTGGGGAAAGGGACACTTTCATGAATTTTAAAAAACTAAACAATAAAATTAGCCCAATTTTTTTGCATAATGTGAAAGATAATGTTACGCCGAGTAAATAGATACCAAACATGTCACATTTTATAATTGCACGCACTCGTGGAATGACGACAAACTATGGTACCTATAAAGAGAGGGGTCTAGTGCTAGAATTATTGCTCTCGCTCCGACGATCGTGGCGATACCTCACATGTGTGATTTGAACACCATTTACATAAGCGTTTTCTTTGCTGCGCGAGCTCGTGGCGACGGGGGGCGCTTTAAAAAAAAAATTCTTATTTATTTTATTAATTTTTAAATTAATAAATTGTTTAAAAATAAATAAAAATGATCACTTTTATTGCTGTAAACATCCCTTGTGACAGTAATAGGTGGTGACAGGTACTCCCCACCCCTCCTTTACACTTCAAAGTATTCAGATCGACGAAAATGGCGATTCTGAATACTGTATATTTTTTTAAATCCAGCGCCATTGGCAGCCGAGTAAACAGGAAGTGATGTCATGACGTTGCTTCCGTGTTTACAATTAGGAGACTGGAATGACGCCACTTACGGCGTCATTCCAGTCCCTCCCTAGCCGCTGGAATCGGCGGATGTGAGATCGGTGCTCCCGGGCGCACCGGTAAGAGCGGCTGGAGGGGGGACGTCCCCTCCCGCATAACAGCCGAGCCGCTTTTAGCCGCATCGGTTGTTATGGTTGGAAAGCCAATCACCCGCTCAGAAAAATGGTACCGGGATGATGCCTGCAGGTGCAGGCATCGTCCTGGTATACCCCACGGAAGCCGAGTACGCACATCTGCGTACGCTCGGCGGGAAGGGGATATGTGGTTCATATAGTAAACTTGGTGAAACTGTGTTTGAAAGATGGTTATATTCTATTTCAATTTGTTTTGATTGTTTTTTTCTATTCTATTATTTTCAATTCTATTTTCTTTTCTATTATATTATATTCAGCAATTTGGATACATCTGAATTTCCAATTAACAAAAAACTGTCCGAGTTTTTCGATTTGGAACAAAACGAGCCGCACATGTCTACTTCACACAGGAACACAGCTGAGGCTGTCATTCATAGACTTATCCCTCCCCTGTCACCTTTTGTCACTTGGTGTCAGGAAAACTTGTCAGAAGTGACTCATGCTGATAGCAGAGAAACTAGACAGCAGAGAGAAATGGCACTTTGTACTTTGGAGACAGACAATTACACACTATAGCAATAAGAGCTTTGTTCAGATTACACTTTAAGGTTGTTGCAAATGACAAGGGTGCACTCTGCATCTAGAGGAAGATAGGTTTAATCTCAGTATATGGAAAGGCTTTTTTGCAGTAAAGGGTGTGAAAATTGACTTTTACAGGCACACGTTTTAGGAGATTCTGTATTTTGCTTCAGAGAAGACTAAGTGTGTTTTTAAACGAACAGAATATAATTGGCTGTTAATATTTATAATAATAAATATTATTGTTTGTTTACCCAAGAGGGCCCTATTACTTTAGGTATGAGGGCAGAATTTTCCTACTTCTTGGAGCCAATTGGACCATATTTTCTAAAGGTTATGTTGCCTTTGTTTGGATTAACTGAGTGTTGTATGCAGGTTAATTTATTTGTGTATTTTGGTACTGTACATCTTCCTTTTAACCTAGGTGCCTACATAATCTTTTTTTTCCATATTTGAGATAGCAAATTGTTGCATTCCATTATTAATGAGCCCTTGGAAAGTGCTTTTAACATAAGTTTAACACTTTCAGATTTTTTTTTTAATCAATACATTAAAGTATAATTAAAGGAATTTTTTGTTTTGTTTTGGAGAGTGGAGATAAATTAGAACACCTGACAGTTTTAATTGCTGCCTGTGCTTCCATTAGGGAGATTAACCCACTCTATTTGTCCTGTTTACCATTATCA
The DNA here is from genome assembly GCF_037356315.1 of Lithobates pipiens. Taxonomy (NCBI): domain Eukaryota; kingdom Metazoa; phylum Chordata; class Amphibia; order Anura; family Ranidae; genus Lithobates; species Lithobates pipiens. Next base: position 122,956,294 of record NW_027507748.1, read on the forward strand.
TTGAAAGAGAAAGTAAAAAAATTCTAAATTTTGGGTTGTTCCCAGAACATTAATGATGGGGAAATCTTCCAATGGAGACAGTAATTCTGGTGACCTGGGGGCTCCAAGGTATTCCCATAATTTTCAGGGATTCCTCTCACTTCCTGTTTTAGCTGTGGGACAGGAAGTGAAGGGAAATCTCCCCAATGGGACAGAGATGGCAAAAAAAAACTGACAGGGGTTATAACCCTCCCTTACGCTAAGCAAAATAAAAACTATTTTGCCTGTAGTTCTACTTTCAAATAAGAAGCACCCACCCCGCTTAATCATAATCAATCCAACTTGCCAGGCATGCAGGGTAGTATCCCTACAACTGTATCTCTATAGCAATATGCGGCCCACTGTTGTGTTAATGCAAGCTTGCATGTCCTTCAGCATTGGGGGAGGTGATCTCAGTACATTTTTCTAAAAAGGGGTGCTCCATTAGCTAAAAACGCAGGGCACTGGCCTGTTCATCACCCGCCATGACCTGTGTGTTTGGAAGGGTAGATTTACAAGTTCCTACCTGTCCCCCCCCCCCATACAAAATATGGGCACTGAGAATTCTGGGGAGACATGTACTCCTACACACATTAAACTGATAGAATGATAGCATCCCCCTCACTTCTCACTAGAGATCTATTTTGACTAGCATGTACAGATTGAAAGGAGGCTGCCACCTGTATTTCATCCATGCTGGAACCCCCAGCATTAAAGTGCCAATGGGCCCAGTGTCAGTTAGCGATGGGCATCGGTATTCTGTGAGGACAACCCTTTTTTCGGGGAACCTTTTTAAGGCACCCACCCCAAGGTTTACAGAGCAAGGGAAAGATCACTGGTATCAACATAGCAGAGGTCTTCATTCTTACTACCTCTTGCAATGGCGATCCCAGTCGAAATGCCTGATGTGTTGAGATGTTGTGCCTGGAAGGGGGACACAAATTTTTTTGAACTTTAAAAAAAAAAAAAAAAAAAAAACCATTGTATAGTGGGAACTGTGTTTGTACACAGTTTTAATTAAAAAGTTATGGTCATTAAATTTATCCACTGGGTTAAAAACTGCTCTTATCACTGTGAGGCCCTCTTTATCTCATGATCCTCCTAATGGTTTTGAACACACGTGTATGCAGGGCTCAACACAGACATAATTAAAGGGATTGTGAAGTCTGAAGGTTTTTAATCTCAATGCCTTCTATACATTAAGATAAAAAGCCTTCTGTGTGCAGTAGCCCCCCTAATACTTACCTGAGGTCCTGCTCTGTCCAGTGATGTCCACAAGTCCCTTGGCCGTCCTGGACGCTCCCTCCTGATTGCCTGAGACACAGCAGTTGCGTCATTGGCTCCCACTGCTGTCAAAGTCAGCCAATCGGAAGAGAGCTGGGATGGGGCTTGGCTCCGATGCCCCCATAGCAAGCTGCTTGCTGTGGGGGTACTCGACAGGAGAGGGGCCAGAAGCAGCAAAGAGGGACCCAAGAAGAGGAGGATCCAGGCTGCTTACTGCAAAACCACTGCACAGGACAAGTAAGTATAACATTTTTGTTATTTAAAAAAAAAACATGAGACTTTACGATCACTTTAAGCACAATAAAACAAACATTCCCCAACAAACTGTTAACATTTTTACCCCACCGCTTGCAGTTTATAGCTTCTGATGCTGCTGGCTCCCGCTCTCCAAGTGTTGCTTCGCTGAACTTCAGCCTTCACAGGAAAAAGTTAACAGTGGAGAGCGCAGTCTTCAGTCAGTCTGTTGGTAGTAAGGAGGAGGTGGGAGAAAAGAAAGAGGACCTTGCCATCCTAGTATGGGCTGTGTGTTTCTATTGATGCACATACAGTGAGGGGGAAAAAATAGTATTTGATCCCCTGCTGATTTTGTATGTTTGCCCCCTGACAAAGAAATGATCAGTCTATAATTTTAATTGTAGGCTTATTTTAACAGCGAGAGACAGAATAACAACAAAAATATAAATAAAAACGCATTTCAAAAAAAGTTATAAATTGATTTGCATTATAATGAGTGAAATCCCACTATCAATCAGTAAGATTTCTGGCTGCCAGGTGTCTTCTATACAGATAACAAGCTGAGATTAGGAGCACTCTCTTAAAAGTAGTGCTCCTAATCTTAGCTTGTTACCTGTATAGAAGACACCTGTTGACAGAAGCAATCAATCAATCAGATTCAGATTCAAAGATCAGATCTCTCCACCATGACCAAGACCAAAGAGCAGTCCAAGGATGTCAGGGACAAGATTGTAGATCTACACAAGGCTGGAATGGGCTACAAGACCATCACCAAGCAGCATGGTGGGGGTGACAACAGTTGGTGTGGATATTTGCAAATAGAAGAAACACAAAATAACTGTCAATCTCCCTCGGTCTGGGGCTCCATGCAAGATCTCACCTCGTGGAGTTTCCATGATCATGAGGACGGTGAGGAATCAGCCCAGAACTGCATGGGAGAATCTGGTCAATGATCTCAAGGCAGCTGGCACCATAGTTACCAAGAAAGCAATTGGTAACACTATGCCCTGAAGGACTTAAATCCTGCAGCACCCGCAAGGTCCCCCTGCTCAAGAAATCACATGTACAGGCCCATCTGAAGTTTGCTAATGAACAGATGAATGATTCAGAGGAGAACTGGGTGAAAGTGTTGTGGTCAGATGAGACCAAAATCAAGCTCTTTGGGCATCAACTCAACTTGCTGTGTTTGGAGGAGGAATGTTGCCTATGGCCCCAAAAACACCATCCCCACTGTCATGGCGGTGGAAACATTATGCTTTGGGGGTGTTTTTCTGCTAAGGGACAGGACAAATTCACTGCATCAAAGGGACGATGGATGGGGCCATGTACTGTCAAATCTTGGGTGAGAACCTCCTTCCCAAACCAGGGAAATAAAAATGGGTTTTGGATAGGTATTCCAGCATGACAATGACCCAAACACACAGCCAAAGCAACAAAGGAGTGGCTCAAGAAGATGCTTTTTAAGGTCATGGAGTGCCTAGCCATGTCAGCCTCAAAACCTTAATGACTTGGAGAGGATCTGCAAAGAGGAGTGGGACAAAATCCCTCCTGAGATGTGTGCAAACCTGGTGGCCAACTACAAACATCTGATTGCCAACAGGGGTTTTGCCACCAAGTACTAAGTCATGTTTTGCAAAGGGGTCAAATACTTATTTCACTAATTAAAGCAGTTGTATTCCCCGCTTTGTGATTTTTACTTACAGGTAAGCCTATAATAAGGCTTACCTGTAGGTAAAATGAACAACTCCTAAACATACACTGTTTAGAACATATTTATCCTGCATGCAGCCACTGACGTCAGCGTGCCTACGCTCTGAAGGTCCGGTGTATCGTGCCGGAACTTCAGAGCGTCTTGCTAGAATCGAGGGCGACGCAGGCGTGACGTCATCAGGGCTCCGGCCACTCACAGCGCTGGAAAAAAACGCCGGAGGGAACGAGTCAGCCCCCTCAGCGATGACTGACCCAGCTGTGGGGGGGCTTCCTTCTAAGGTAAGTATTTCATAATGTGCTAGTATGTGATTCATACAAACACATTATGCCATTATCTTGCAGGTTTTTGGGGGGGGGTTTCCCCCAGGCAGGGGCGTCGGGAGGGGGTGGCTAGGGGGGCTGAAGCCCCGAATGTGACCCCCTAAAGCCCCGAGTATCAGCTCTGCAGGGTCTCCCTTGCTAGCCCCAAGTGCCGGGACCAATCTGATCCCTAGCACCGCCGAGTGCCATAGCAGTTCCCGCCTTCTGGAGCCTGCACGTCTATGATGGACGTCCCACTGGTCCAATGCCGGGACCGCGGGACATGTGATGTCCATCATAGGCGCTGTTGGATCCAGAAGGTGGGAATTACAAAGCGGCTGCCGCGCCACATCCCTACTTGGCGCTCGGGCGAGCCGCTCTCCTCTCCTCCTCGGCTCCTCCTCTGAGGCCTGGCTGCTGTGACACCGCACACTGAGGTAGGTCAGACAGTGTATGTGGGTCAGTGTAGGTAAATGTCAGTGTATGTTAATGTCAGTGTATGGTAAATGTCAGTGTATGTTAATGTCAGTGTAGGTAGGTCAGTGTATGTTAATGTCAGTGAAGGTAAATGTCAGTGTAGGTAGGTCAGTGTGTGTTAATGTCAATGTAGTTAGGTCAGTGTATGTTAATGTCAGTGTAGGTAGGTCAGTGTAGGTAAATGTCAGTGTATGGTAAATGTCAGTGTAGGTAGGTCAGTGTATGTTAAATGTCAGTGTAGGTAGGTCAGTGTATGTTAATGTCAGCGTAGATAGGTCAGTGTATGTTAATGTCAGTGTAGGTAGGTCAGTGTAGGTAAATGTCAGTGTAGGTAGGTCAGTGTATGGTAAATGTCAGTGTAGGTAGGCCAGTGTATGTTAATGTCAGTGTAGGTAAATGTCAGTGTATGGTAAATGTCAGTGTAGGTAGGTCAGTGTATGGTAAATGCCAGTGCATGGTAAATGTCAGTGTAGGTAGGTCAGTGTATGGTAAATGTCAGTGTAGGTAGGTCAGTGTATGCTAAATGTCAGTGTAGGTAGGTCAGTGTGTTAATGTCAGTGTAGGTAGGTCAGTGTATGTTAATGTCAGTGTAGGTAGGTCAGTGTATGGTAAATGTCAGTATAGGTAGGTCAGTGTAGGCAAATGTCAGTGTAGGCAAAATGTCAGTGTAGGTAAATGTCAGTGTAGGTAAGTCAGTGTATGTTAATGTTAGTGTAGGTAGGTCAGTGTATGTAAATGTCAGTGTATGTGTAGGTCAGTCAGTGTAGGTAGGTCACTACCGTTAGTGTATGTATGTAGGTCAGTGTATGTAAACGTCCAGTGTATGTAGGTCAGGCAGGTGAGTGTAGGTAGGTCACTATCATCAGTGTAGGTAGGTCAGTGTATGTAGGTCAGTGTATGTAGGTCACTAACGTCAGTGTCACGGCCCAGCCAAAAAAAACTGCGTCGCGTACACCACCCGCCCCCCGTTTCTGGCCTTGGACTTCGGGCTCCAGTTAAACACTTCAGCCCCGGACCATTTGGCTGGCCAAAGATTCGGCACTGCGTCGCTTTAACTCTTTAACTGACAATTGCGAGGTTGTGCGACGTGGCTCCCAAACAATATTGACGTCCTTTTTTCCCCACAAATAGAGCTTTCTTTTGGTGGTATTTGATCACTTCTGCAGTTTTTTATTTTTTGCGTTATAAAAAAAAAGAAAGTGACAATTTTGAAAAAAATTCAACATTTTTTACTTTTTGCTATAATATATATCCCCCCCCCCCCCCCAAAAAAAAAAAACGCTTTTCCTCAGTGTAGATGGATACGAATTCGTCTACATATTTTTGGTAAAAATAAATCGCAATAAGCGTTTATTGATTGGTTTGCGCAAAAGTTAGAGCGTCTACAAAATAGGGGATAGTTTTATGGCATTTTTATTAATCTTTTTTTTTTACTAGTAATGGCGGCAATCTGCAATTTTTATTGTGACTGCGACATTATGGCGGACAGATCAGACACTTTTGGCGCTATTTTGGGACCATTCACATTTATACAGCGATCAGTACGATTAAAAATGCACTGATAACTGTGTAAATGGGACTAGCAGTGAATGGGTTAACCACTAGGGGGCGCTGCAGGGGTTAAGTGTGTCCTAGGGAATGATTCTAACTGGGGGGGGGGGGCTACGTGTGACATGACACTGATCACCACTCCCGATCACAGGGAGCGGTGATCAGTATCTTGTCACTAAGAAAAATGGGGAAATGCTTGTTTACATCAGCATTTCCCCGTTCTTTCTCTTCGTTACACGATCGCGGGTATCCCCGCAGACATCGAGTCCACGGGACCTGCGATCACACTCACGAAGCGCGTGTCGGTGCATGCGTGCCCACAATGCCGCGTCTTAAAGGGCAATGTACAGGTACGTTAATATGCCTGTACGTACCCTTCTGCCAACGTATATCAGTGTGAGCCAGGCGGCAAGGGTTTAAACTGGAACATAGGCAAGGATAAAAAGAAAGCAAATCTGCATCAGTAAGTGATTCAATCAGCTGCTGAAAGTGTGTACAAAACTTGGGGTTTAATATTACTTATAGGGGTTGAATTACGAAAGGCAAAAAGACTGTGCACTTGCACTCATTTCTCCCAGAGTTTAGTGGATGTGAAGAAGATTCACTTTGTAAAGAATACCCAATCACAGGCTTGCACATGATTGGATGATGATTTCATCAAAGCTTTACCCCATTCTCTAAGCTCTGGGGAAGATAAGTGTAACTGCACTTGCAAAGTGCACAGTCTATTTGCATTTAGTAAATCAACCCCATAGACTTGCTTTCTAAAGTCTTGTCCAAAACTAGTCCAAAATCCTCTGACTTTCGACCCGTGTGTACAGTTGTGTGTTCTACAGAAGCCAGTTTCATGAAACCAGCATTCAACCAGCGCTAGATGCCAATGGCTGTGGGTTTTGGTTTACCAAAATGTGGCCTGCAGCTTATTCCCTATAGCAGCCTTTCTCAACCTTTTTACCCCAGGGGAACCCTTAAAATTATTTTCAGGTCTCGGGGAACCCCTGATAAAACCCATTCATTGGGGGTCAGTGGGAACCATGCCCCTTACTTTGGTGTTCAGTGAGAAGAATGCCCTTTTTTACAGTGGTGGTAAGAATGGTCCCCTTACCAAGAGTTATAAAGATCATTGGTGTCATACCACTGGCTCCTCCAAGTGGCATTTGCTCAGATTTATGTAGGCACCATCATAGAGGAGGTAAATCAGCCACAGCTCAAGGAACCCCTAGCCACCTCTGAAGGAACCCTGGTTGAGAATGACTGCCCTATAGTTTTCAGAAATACATACATTAATGTGTTTAGCTACTTAAGGACCAGGCCTCTTTTTCAGACTTGGTGTTTACATGTTTAAAACAGTTTTTTTTGCTAGAAAATTACTTAGAACCCCCAAACATTATATATTATTTTTTTCTAATACCCTAGTGAATAAAATGGTCATTGCAATACTGGTGGTCATTGCAATACTTTTTTTCACACCGTATTTGCGCAGCAGTCTTACATGAGCATCACTTTTTTGAATAAAAAAATAAGACAACAGTAAAATTAGCCCAATTTTTTTTATATTGTGAAAGATAATGTTACGCTGAGTAAATTGATACCCAACATGTCACGCTTCAAAATTGCGCCCACTCGTGGAATGGCGTCAAATTTTTACCCTCAAAAATCTCCATAAGCGACATTTAAAAAATTCTATGTTTTGTGTTACAGAGAAGGTCTAGGGGTAGAATTATTGCGTTCACTCTACCGATCGCAGCAATACCTCACATGTGTGGTTTGACTACCATTTTCATATGCGAGTGCTACTCACGTATGCGTTCGCTTCTGCGTGCGAGCTCATCGGGAGGGGGTGTTTTAAAAAAAAATGTTCTTATTTATTTTAATTGATTTTATTTAATTTTACATTGTTTTTTTTTTTAAATTGATCACTTTATAAACATCCCTTGTAATAGAAAAAAGCATGACAGGTCCTCTTAAATATATCTGGGGTCAAAAAGTCCTCAGATCTCATATTTGGACTTAAATGCAATAAAAAAAAAAAAAAAAGTCATTTGAAAAAATGTGCCTTTTAGAGGTATGGTGATGTTCCATCCTCCTATGGTATAGAGACGAGTGGGGGCCATCTTAGCCTCACTCGTCTCTAAACCCAGGCACAGACAGGACCCGATCGCCTCTGCCACTACCAACGGCTCTGGTAAGTGGCGGAGGCCGCAGGATAATGGCGGGAGGGGGGATGGCACCTCTCCCACCACCAATAACGGTGATCTTGCGCGAACCCGCCGCGGAGACCACCATTATCGTACACACGACCGGCGCCTGAAGAGATGGATATCTCGGTTGTGGCAGCAGCTCCTGTCGTTACCGAGATATCCCTCTTCAAAAAATGGACGTACATCGTCGTGCGCCGGACGTAAAGTGGTTAATCTACAATGCAAAACGCATGCAAACACACAAAATACATGTATTTTCTAAAAAGGCAGCAATGAAATGGCCTCTAAAAGTCCATTTATCAGCATATTATATTATCTAATAGGTTGGGCCCTCAAGTGGGATCTTTTGGTGGTAAGCCATCTCTACAGCAAAATATGCAAACTTTGGACTATGATGTGCATTATATTATGGGTATTGACTCTCTTATAACTCCAGTTCCTTCAGCTGGCAACTGATAAGACTGCTGGAACTGGTCCATAGGCGGGAACGCTGTGATGTGAAGATCTGTCCCTTATCACGAGGCTTCTCTTCACACAGATACAAGTCCTGCACGCACCCTGATGACAGAACTGTATGTACTTGTAAACATTGCTAGGTACTCATGACATCAGCAAACATACAATATCAATATAAATTACTTTATTATGTATTTTTTTTTCCTCTATAAAAAATATATTTGACAAAACCTCTTTGTTTTAATATGCATTCCAATTCTGTAAAAAGAAACATATTGGGTCATTATTTTAAAATAGCAAATCCTAGTTTTTATGATTTATTTATAATTACCATTTGCAGCTTTTTTGCCAATATACATCTCACTGAACTTTTATTGCATTTATAAAGCCTATTTAAATGCTGCAGTCTCTTGTGTATAGTATGATTTTCATCACCAGTCGCTGAACATCTGGATTTTTTTTTTCTACAATGGGAAATCCAGTTCTCAGGAAACTTTTCATCTTTATAACATGATGAATGTTACATTCACTGCCCATAATCAGTTTTAAACATTTGCCAGTGGCTCGTCATGACTTTCTATGGGACACCTGCAGTGCTAGATCACATTTACTGCTTGCCACACAGTGCCCACTATAACTTATTCTACAGTGAGGGGGAGGAAAGTATTTTATCCCCTACTTATTGTGTATGTTTGCCCGCTGACAAAGAAATGATCAGTCTATAACTTTAATGGCAGGTTTATTTTAACAGTGAGAGACAGAATAACAACAAATAAATCCAGAAAAATGCGTTTCAAAAAAATTATAAATTGATTTGCATTTTAATGAGTGAAATAAAGTTGGATACACACTATGCAATCTTTAGATTTTTTCCTTTAGATTTACCAAAGTCATATAATATGAGGTCAAACCTAAACACTTTCAATTTGTATGCAATCAGGCAGACCCTTGTACTACATATTTGAAGGTAAATCTGAAGGAAATCGAACAATAAAAGTTGTATAGTGTGTATCCAGCTTAAAGCGGAAGTAAACCCATCCATAAAACATTCATTTCCGGCACGTGCCGGAAATGTAACACTCCCATTGGTTGTGCTCTCAACCAAATTGTCAAACCATCCAATGGCTGGTGTCATAATTGATCACATGTGCAGCATCAATTGTAGATTAAACAGAGGCAAAGATGGCAGCTAGGGACGAGCTTGATGTTTGGGTCGAACATAAGTTCGACTCGAACATCGGGTGTTCCCCTGTTCGCCAAAGAGCGAACATTATGGGGCGCTCATGGCAAATTTGAGCACCTTGGAATGCCCCATAATGCACTGCGAGACCACGGTGCATTGCTGTATGATTGGCCAAAGCATGCACCTGACCTGCATGCTTTGGCCAATCACAGCATCCTCTGCTAAGAGAGCCATAATGGCCAAGGGTGCCTTTGGCCGATCATGGCTCAGGGGGACTACTATATAAGGCTGCTTACACGGCAGCCATCTGTAGTGTTGTTGGTATAGACAAAGAGATAGCTTGATTTAGATTAAGCAAGCAGGTTATTCAGTTAGTGGCAGTGTATTTGATAATATATATATATATATATATATATTTACTCTGTGTTTAGCATAGACTATATAATCAGGGTTTACTCTATATTCAGTCAGTGTATATATATATATATATATATATATATATATATATATATATATACAGTGGGCAGTACAGTATTTCGTCAGCCACCAATTGTGCAAGTTCTCCCACTTAAAAAATATGAGAGAGGCCTGTAATTGTCATCATAGGTATACCTCAACTATGAGAGACAAAATGTGGAAACAAATCCAGACAATCACATTGTCTGATTTTTGAAAGGATTTGTTTGCAAATTATGGTGGAAAATAAGTATTTGGTCAATATGAAAAGTTCATCTCAATACTTTGTTATATATCCTTTTTTGGCAATGACAGAAGTCAAAGGTTTTCTGTAATGCCACGTACACACGATCAGAATTCTCGTCGGAAAAAGCACTGATGGTTTTCCCGACGGAATTCGGCTCAAGCTGTCTTGCCTACACACGGCCACATCAAATTCCGATCATTTATAATGCGGTGACGTACAACGTGACTAGAAAAAGGAAGTTCAATAGTCAGTAGCCAATAGCTTCTGTCTCGTAGTTGAATCTGAGCATGCGTGATTTTTGGCGTGTCGGAATTGCATACACACGATTGGAATTACCGATAGAAAGTTTTTCCGTCTGGAAAATTGAGAACATGCTATCAATTTTTGGCTGGCGGAAATTCGGACAGATAAATTCCGATGGAGCATACACACGGTCGCATTTTCCGATGAAAAGTTCTCATCTGTCTTTTTCTGGTCGGAATTCCGATTGTGTGTACGCGGCATAAGTCTTCACAAGGTTGTCACACATTGTTGCTGGTATGTTGGCTCATTCAGCCATGCAGATCTCCTCTAGAGCAGTGATGTTTTGGGGTTGTCGCTGGGCAGCATGGACTTTCAACTCCCTCCAAAGGTTTTCTATGGGGTTGAGATCTGGAGACTGGCCAGGCCACTCCAGGACCTTGAAATGCTTCTTACGAAGTCACTCCTTCCTTGCCCGGGCAGTGTGTTTGGGATCATTGTCATGCTGAAAGACGTTTCATCTTCAATGCCCTTGCTGATGGGAGGAGGTTTGTACACAAAATCTCACAATACATGGCCCCATTCATTCTTTCATGTACACGGATCAGTTGTCCTGTTTGGTGGCTGACTAAATACTTTTTTTGCCCCACTGTATATACTCTGCATCCAGTGTAGCCTATATCCACACTGCATTCTTTGGTGTACTGTTTCTAATACACTTCTGGTGGTATACACAGTACACAATATAGTGCAATTGTAGTACAGTTGCTAATACAGTGCAGGCGGTGTACACAGTATCTAATACAGTGTGTAGTTTCTACTACACTGCTGGTGGTTTACACAGTACACAACAGTGCAGCTGTAGTACAGTTTCTAATACAGTGCAGGCGGTGTACACAGTATCTAATACAGTCCCATCAAGAGTAACTGTGAAGGGTGTTCTGTTACCACCACCACCACCCAAGGCCCAGTTTTTCTGCCCCCGTTTAACAGGGCCATGTAATTACAATTTTTGATATACTATTTCACAGCAGGGACTGTTCCTGCACCCAACAAGGGAACTGTGAGGGCTTACAGTGTTGTGGCACCACCACCAAAGGCCCAATTTTTCTGCCCCGTTTAACAGGGGCATGTAATTACAATTCTTGATATATTATTTCACAGCAGGGCCTGATCCTGCACCCATCAAGAGTAACTGTGAGGGCTTACAGTGTTCTGGTACCACCACCACCAAAGGCCCAATTTTTCTGCCCTTGTTTGACGGGAGCATGTAATTACAATTTTTGATATAGTATTTCACAGCAGGGCCCGTTCCTGCACCCACTAAGAGTAACTGTGCGGGCTTACAGTGTTCTGGTACCTACCGACACCTAAGGCCTAATTTTCTGCAGAGTATATAGGGCAGGCCATATAGTATATATACTGCTGTTCAGAGTATATAGTGCCTAAGGGGGACCCCCATGTCATTATTTTTGTTACATTTGGGTTCCCCTTAATATCCATACCAGACCCAAAGGGCCTGGTAATGGACATGCCATTTTTTCCAATGATTTTCATCTATATTGCCGGGACCTGACAATACATTACAGCCGCGAGTAGTTTTAAATGACATTTTTTTCCTTTAGAAATGTAATTTTGCTGCGGTATTGTTCTAAACACAGGAAAAATGCACTACTTTACAGGAACATTTAATTTATATTGTTTCACTAAGCATTATTAAAATCACTGCTCCCGAGAAAACGTGTTTTTAAAACTTTTTTTTGCATTTATACATGTCCCCTGTGGCAGGTCCTGGGTCCCCAATCTATTTTTATGGCAATAACTTTTATATAAGCCTTTAACCACTTTCAGACCGGACCATTTTGCTGGTCAAAGACCAGACCACTTTTTGCGATTCGGCACTGCGTCGCTTTAACTGACAATTATGCGGACGTGCGACGTGGCTCCCAAACAAAATTGACGTCCTTTTTTTCCCACAAATAGAGCTTTCTTTTGGTGGTATTTGATCACCCCTGCGGTTTTTATTTTTTGCGCTATAAACAAAAATAGAGCGACAATTTTGAAAAAAACGCATTATTTTTTACTTTTTGTTATAATAAATATCCCCCAAAAATATATTTAAAAAAAATTTTCCCTCAGTTTAGGCCGATACGTATTCTTCTACATATTTTGGGTAAAAAAATCGCAATAAGCGATTATTGATTGGTTTGCGCAAAAGTTATAGCGTTTACAAAATAGGGATAGTTTTATAGCATTTTTATTAATCATTTTTTATTAGTTTTTTTACTAGTAATGGCGGCGATCAGCGATTTTTTTATTGTGACTGCGACATTGTGGGGGACCCATCGGACATTTTTGGGACCATTGTCATTTATACAGTAATCACTGCTATATAAATGCAGTGATTCCTGTGTAAATGACACTGGCAGTGAAGGGGTTAACCAGTGGGTGGCAGTGTAGGGGTTAAGTGTTCCTAGGGGTGTGTTACTAACTGTGGGGGGGTTGGGCTTTCAGTTAGTGAACACTGATCTCTGCTCCAATCACATGGAGCAGAGATCAGCGTCACTAGTTGCTAGGCAGAATGGAGAAATGCTGTTTACACGGCATTTCCTCCATTCAGCCGTCCCGTGAGACGATCGCGGGTATGCCCGCGGCGATCGAGTCTGCGGGTCCCGTGACCGGACTCACGGGGGTCCTGACCAGCGCGATGGCAGGGCGGCATTAAAGATTGGACGTACATGTACGCCAATATGCCTGCCCGTGCCATTCTGACGACGTACATCGTCGTGCGCTGGTCGGGAAGTGGTTAAACTAGCACTTTTGATTTTTCACGCTCGTTTCCCATAGACTTTAACGGCGTTCAAATAAAATTTTTGCCTGTTCGCATGTTCTGTTGCGAACCAAACCGGGGTGTTCGGCTCATCCCTAATGGCAGCTTCCTTGGCTGAAAATGATAGGGGGTTTTACTTATACTTTAAGTATTTGACCCCTTCTCAAAACATGACCTAGTACTTGGTGGCCCTCCCAGAGGTCAGATGTTTCTTGTAGTAGGCCCTGACTGAGGAAAGGAGGTTCTCACCCAAGATTTGACAGTACATGGCTCCGTCCATCGTCCCTTTGATGTGGTGAAGTTGTCCTAAACCGTTAGCAGAAAAACACCCCCAAAGCATGTGTCCACCTCCATGTTTGATAGTGGGGATGGTGTTCTTTGGGACATAGGCAGCATTCCTCCTTATTCTGTCTCTCACTGTTAAAATAAACCTACCATTAAAATTATAGACTTACCGTATATACTCGAGTATAGGCCGACCCGAATATAAGCCGAGGCCCCCAATTTACCCCCAAAAAAACTGGCAAACTTATTGACTCGTGTATAAGCCGAGGGTGAGACATGCCTGTCCATCCCTGTGTGTCCGTCCATCCCTGTGTGTCCGTCCATCCCTGTGTGTCCGTCCATCCATCCCTGTGTGTGTGTGTGTCCATCCATCCATCCATCCCTGTGTGTGTGTGTCTCCATCCATCCATCCATCCCTGTGTGTGTGTGTCTCCATCCATCCATCCATCCCTGTGTGTGTGTGTATCCGTGTGTGTGTGTGTGTGTGTGTGTGTGTGTGTGTGTGTGTCCAGCCTACCTGTGTCCCGAGCCTTTGTCCCGAGCCTCCGTCCCGTGCCTTGCCTCCTTGCCTCCGTGCCTTGCCGCCGTGCCTTGCCGCCGTCCCGTCCCGTCCCGTGCCTTGCCTCCGTCCCGTGCCCTCTTCGTCGGCGCCTCGGCGGCCATTGTAAAATTCAAAAGCTGCGCCGCCGCCTTCGCCTGTGATAGGCGGAACACTGAATTTCCCAGCAGCCTGTGTTCCGCCTATCACGTACATCGTATCATCCTCGTCCGTAGTACGAGGATGATACGATGTCCGTGATAGGCGGAACACAGGCTGCTGGGAAATTCAGTGTTCCGCCTATCACAGGCGAAGGCGGAGCCGGAGGCGCGGCTTTTGAATTATAGAATGGCCGCTGTCTGTCTGCTCGACACGCTGATCGAGCGGGCAGACAGCGATGACTCGAGTATAAGCCGAGGGGGGCACTTTCAGCCTCAAAAAAGAGGCTGAAAATCTCGGCTTATACTCGAGTATATACGGTATTTCTTTGTCAGTGGGCAAACGTACAAAATCAGCAGTGGATCAAATACTCTTTGCATCACTGAAAAAGATTAAGCCCCAAGATCATGGTAATTTTACTCGGTTAGGCTGGGTTCACACTATTGCTAATTGGATGCGCATTCTTCGCATCCAATTCGCAAAAGCAGGAGATTTTGACTGGCTCTCTATGGAGCTGGTTGGCATATCTCCGCTGCGGCTCCAGTGCAAATTTGCACAGAAGCCCTGTGCGTCTTTTGGTCTGTTTTAGGTCCAAACACAGCCAAAATTTCGGGCTGATATCAGACCTGAAACAGTGAATGGACGCACCGAACCCCTGCTGTGAGCCACATGCAAAAGTAGCGTGAACCCGGCCTAAAGCACCACTAACCAGTATAGTTAATTGTGGCATTCTTCTCGGGAATAAGGTTCAGGCAGAAGAATGGTCCTATGGCCTTCATGAGAAACTTCACCCTCAACCCCCCCCCCCCCCCCCCACCCTTAGTTTTTTTTTTTCTCCCATCTCACCTCTACTACTGGTTATCCTCAAAAAAAAAATCCAGCCTTGTTTGGTGAAGCCTGCTACTCCCTCTATGCATTCCAGGTCCTGCACCGCCATCTTCTATACGGACGCCATCAAGAGCCAGGTTTCTCTCCTGAGTTCTTGCACCCAGCCCCTGATGACTACCTACTGTAAAATTTGCAGTGTGCCAGAGATTTCCCAACTCATGTGCAGTGTGCTGGACCTTGCCCCAGAGCCTCCTGGGATATTTACATCACCCATCCCAGGAGGTTTTGGGAAGGGAAGGAACATCATTCTCACTTAGACAGTAAATCAGGAAGTGTGGGGATAGGACATGCTAAAATGGCATTAGAAAATAAAATAAATGAGTTAAAGCAGGTGAGATCTACCTTCCTGCCCTGTAAATACAGTATAACAAAGAAATTCTGAAGTGTAAACACAGAAATAAACCCCTATACGATCAGGTACCTGTACATCTATTTACATTTTCTCTTAGGTGGCCCAAGTTCTCCAAATACAAGAGTGTTCTGGTATGTGCATATTGACACAACTTTTGTTCCAAGCTCCCTCCAACCTTCACTATTGACTAGTGTGAGGGTTGACATCATTATGGACAAAAAGTTAGGCTTAGTTGGCAGAAGGGGATGAGGTATTTGGGTTGATCCATTCATAACAAAGTGGTCTGAGAAGCGAGGCACCTTGATCGTTGACTTGGAGGTGCCTACTCTGTGGTGCCAACAGCTGTTCAGGTACAGTTTTGCTACTTTAGGATTGCTGTAAGATTGTAAAAAAGCCCCTACAACTAATAAACATAAATGAAATATGTGGTTACCTCCACTTTAATAACTCAGGCCTGTTCCAACACTGCAGCTATAAAGGGTCATATGTGCCTGGACATGTAAACTTTCCTGTATCATACAAGATTTCACCTGTTGAGTGCTGTGGTTTGCTAACGTCCATACCCTTTAGCTAATTGTTATGTCATTCTAGAGCATTCTCAATTTTTTTAATTTTTGAGAAAAGAAGCAAAGAATGATAAGCCCTATCATTCTTTTATTGCTGCCTGTATAGATTCACTCCTCTATTTTTCCTGCTGACCATTCTCAATGGGGCAGAAAGTGATTTGAAATCCAGAATTTTAGAACTGGCACCAGAACAAGAGGTAAGAAAATCTTCTAATGGGGACACCTGGTGACAACTGCATAAGAGGGAAATTTCCTGTACTTCAGAGATTCCTACTTCCTGTTGCATCTCTGAAACGTGATGGGAAATCTCTCTAAGACAGAGTGCAAAAAAAAAAAAAAAGTTTGGCCATACATATACTTTATGGGATGATATCCTTTTGCTGTTGAAATTAAAAAAACAGAAATTAGCAGACTAATTGGCATATATAATATAAAAAGGATGCACTAAAATAACATAACTTTAATAAACCTTAATAAATGAGTAAATAGGCCATACAGTTAATATTGTATTAGCACAAGTATACTAACCGACAGAACATTTATTTGCTGTGTTTATATTTCTTCTCAATTTTGCATGTTCCAGCTACTGCTCTCCATGTTATCACATGGCCCAGGAGGAGATGGTGCTGGTTGGTGATGAGAGTTCAAAGTAATAGGACTCTGGTGACAACTGATAAGTCCTGACACCATCAGCAACATTCTCTAATCTAATGTTCCTGAGTACGTGTGATGAGATGACCCACCCAGCTCTTGTGTTGGGAGCCAGGTTACTGTGCACAACCAACATCAACAGCACATATATAAAACCCCTATTATGTTGTTTTTTTGCCATCTATATTCCACTAGGGAAATTTCCATTTGTTTTCTGTCCCATGGACACAAAAGTAAGTAAGGGAAATTGCTCCTTGGATAGCTGTCACCTGAGCAAGTGTCCCAAATAAATTTCTCCTTTATTCCTGCTCCAGTGGCAACTCAAAAGTTTGAATTTTCGCTAACGGGGACACAGACAGTTAAAGAAAGAAAAAAAGCCAGGGTTTCTAATTTTACTATTTAATGTTTAAACTAAACATCATGTAAAAAATATATGATAGCACAATTATTATGCAACCAATCATTTAGTACTTTTAAGATTCCACATAAAAATGTTCAAAAGGTGAAAGTACGGTATTTATAGGCATGGGAAAAAAAATCATAAACCACCCCACAAAAACCCCAAATTATTTATATATACAATTGTGCGCATAAGTTTACATATCCTGGCAAAATTTATGATATTTTGACCATTCTTCAGTGAATATGAATGATAACATAAAAACTTTTCTTTCACTTAGTGTTTGGCTGAAGCCATTTATTATCAATCAACTGTATTAACTCTTTTGAAATCATGATGACAACAGAAACTACCTAAATGAGCCTGATCAAAAGTTTACATACCCTGGTGATTTGGCCTGATAACATGCACATAAGTTGTTGAAAAGTTTTCGTGTTATTCATATTCTCTGAAAAATGGCCAAAAAATCATAAGTTCTGCCAGGGTATGTAAACTTATGAGCACAACTGTATGTATATGTATATATATATATATATATATATATATATATATCCAGTGCAAATTGTTACAGCCCAGCAGGGCTTTACAGATGTCGCTTGTCAAAGTCACCTATTAAGATAAAAGGGGTGGCCGCACCACAGCCGCAATCCAAATGCTTGGTTTGCAGTTGCAGCGGTCCTACAATATAAAAACAAAAAACACACCATCGGCGAGCAACAGTAGCACCTCCCGAATGCCTGTTGGCTGCTGCTATACCACTCTCTGAAAAGCGATCACTTCAGTTAGTAACCATTTCCACCAGTGTGAAAGAGCGCTAAAGCATCTCATACTTTAAAGCAGTGTTGGTCAACATACCTAACGAAAAGGGCCTCAAATGCAGCCCCTGAGATCACCAAATGCTTGCACATCAAATTCACTGAATATACTGTAATGGTACAGAAAGCTGGCATAGACTGCAGATATGCACCAGGAGATCACAGAGAAACATTTCCCAGGACACTTACCAGCTAGTCTGCAAAAAAAAATAACTGACTAAAATTCATGGTAAAAACAGAGGGTTTGGTTGCACACATTATATGTGGAACCCGCAGTGCCTATGTCAAGGCTCCTTTGTATACTGGATGTATACTCGAACGGATCAATCTATCCATTTGACAGCCGAGAACCCGGGGCAGAGAGACAGCGCGTCCCTGGCGGTTCAAGTTCCAGGGCTCAGGTAAGTTAAATGGGGGCGTTGGTCACTGGGAGGTGTTTTTTCACCTTAATGCATAGGATGCATTAAGGTGAAAAAACACAAAAGTTTACAACCTCTTTAAGGGCAGGTTTGCCTGGAGGGAGCCCACTTCTCCTTAAATGCACAGAGACACATTGGACACCCAGCAGCTACACAATGACAGCTGAAGGCATCCGATGTGTCCCCACACCAAATTAATTGAACAAGCTATACAAAAAGATGGCAACCATCCCAAATTATAGCTAGTCTTTGCAGTAAGGTGCCCCTGAAAGGGCCATGCAGCTCACAGAAGAGGGTTTAGTTGCACACAGTTGGCACATCAAGTGAATGGGCAGCCTTATATGCAAAAAAACATGCCAAAGTCGCTCCTGTACCCTTTTTTGGAGCGGATGTGGTGTTGGTGTTGTATGGCTGTGCCTGTACCATATATATGAATTGTCCAAAGGGGCAACAGCCTCAAATTTAGCAGAACATACGTATATCTACTTATACTTACCACGTGGCTGCACTCTCTACACATAGATGAAAACCTCTACCTAGAGTAGACAATAAACACTGATTTAAATTTATATTGTTTATCTGGCAGGTGCACTTTCGGATCATAGGGCGAGCTCTCTTCTTTGGCTGTACTATACCCAATGCACACTCATTCCAGGGCTGTCTATACATTACTCCCCTCTCTTGCTTCCATGTTGTGGACCGGGCATTCCATAGTCCCCATTTAACCCTGGGTAGGTACCAATGAGTACTCAAATATGTTATTGATAATATGAATACTGCCTCTATTTTGGAACATTTATTGTCCCATGAGGAATTTTTTTTTTAATGTTGACTTAAAATCTATTTTGATACCTATATATGTATTTGCATATTTTAATTGTACCACATCTCCCAGTACCAATAGGATCCCCTGAGGAAGCTGTAAGCGAAACGCGTAGTGATCCCTTAGTACTCGGATTTCCTGTTGGACCCTTATATGGAAGAGCATTACAGATACAAGCATTAAACTTTTCATACCTATAGGTCTCCGTACAATTACATATATGATTAGCCTATAAATGGGATGATATTGCCATTATATATCAGAATACAAATCTTTTTTCTATAATTGATATGATTTTAAGATGTAACCTGTAAAGAGACCATTTCAATTACGTTATTTTCTTTTCTCAATTGTCATTTTGGATATAGTGCCATATTCTGAGTTACGTCTCAACATTCTTACACATATAGAGGAAATTGTCGCCAAAAGATTGGCAAAAAAAAAAAAAAGGATCCAGCGAAATACATGAGAGCAGAAGTTCTACCGAGCCTCTTCCTCCTCAATGGCTGTCAATCATAGCCAGAGAGAAAGGAGCAGAGGGCACGGAGCTGCGCTCTGCGTGTCTCATACACACAAAGGCGGCTTGGGAGTGAGCAAGTGCCTCCAGAGCTAGCAGTTTGTTAATGTTAGATTTAGACCTAGGCTTAAGATAAGTGTTAAATGTAAGCACTGTGCTTACATTTATTTTTAAGGGGTAGAATCTGGGTCTCATACACACCCAAGCAGTTTAGCTCAGCTGTAAACTGCACAAATACTGCACATTTTATTCAATGTGCCCGTTTACATTTTTGCAGCATGAATAAATGCAGTTGCACTTTGACAATTCGAATTCCCTGAGTCCGGCATACAGCAATTTGTTTGCATGTTCTATGTAGCACTCCAGTGCCCTTAAAATGCACTTTGAAAACACATCTTTTCATCTCAGGCTTTCACTGTGCAGATGCACAGGAGGCCTCAGGGTAAGGTTAAGTCAAATTTCTCTGGGTTAGATTAACCACTTTCAGACCGGACCATTTTGCTGGTAAATGACCAGAGGTCTTTTTACACTTTGGCACTGCGCTGCTTTAACTGGTAATTGCGCGGTCATGCAATGTTGTACCCAAACAAAATTTGCGTCCTTTTCTTCCCACAAATAGAGCTTTCTTTTGATGGTATTTGATTGCCTCTGCGATTTTTATTTTTTGCGATATAAACGTAAAAAGACCGCAAATTTTGAAAAAAAATGATATTTTCTACTTTTTGTTATTAGAAAAATCCAATAAACTCAATTTTAGTCATACATTTAGGCCAAAATGTATTCAGCCACATGTCTTTGGTAAAAAAAAAGTCAATAATTGTATATTTATTGGTTTGCGCAAAAGTTGTCACATCTACAAACTAAGGTACGTTTTCTGGAATTTACGCAGCTTTTAGTTTACGACTGCCTATCTCATTTCTTGAGGTGCTAAAATGACAGGGCAGTACAAAACCCCCCCAAATGACCCCATTTTGGAAAGTAGACCCCCTAAGGAAATTGATAAGAGGCATGTTGAGCCCATTGAATATTTTATTTTTTTGCCTCAAGCGATTGAATAATGACAAAAAAAAAATTTTTTTTTTTTTTTTACACAAAGTTGTCACTAAATGATATATTGCTCACACATGCTATGGGCGTATGTGAAATGACACCCCAAAATAAATTCTGCTGCTTCTCCTGAGTACGGGGATACCACATATGTGGGACTTTTTGGGAGCCTAGCCGCGTACAGGGCCCCGAAAACCAAGCACCGCCTTCAGGCTTTCTAAGGGCGTAAATTTTTGATTTCACGCCTCACTACCTATTACAGTTTTGAAGGCCATAAAATGCCAAGATGGCACAAAACCCCCACAAATGACCCCATTTTAGAAAGTAGACACCCCAAGCTATTTGCTGAGAGGCATGTTGAGTCCATGGAATATTTTATATTTTGCCACAAGTTGCGGGAAAATTACAAACTTTTTTTTTTTTTTTTTTTTTTTCACAAAGTTGTCACTAAATGATATATTGCTCATGCATGCCATGGGCATATGTGAAATGACACCCCAAAATAAATTCTGCTGCTTCTCCTGAGTACGGGGATACCACATATGTGGGACTTTTTGGGAGCCTAGCCGCGTACGGGGCCCCGAAAACCAAGCACCGCCTTCAGGCTTTCTAAGGGCGTAATTTTTTGAGTTCACTTCTCACTACCTATTACAGTTTTGAAGGCCATAAAATGCCAAGATGGCACAAAACCCCCACAAATGACCCCATTTTAGAAAGTAGACACCCCAAGCTATTTGCTGAGAGGCATGTTGAGTCCATGGAATATTTTATATTTTGCCACAAGTTGCGGGAAAATTACAAACTTTTTTTTTTTTTCACAAAGTTGTCACTAAATGATATATTGCTCACGCATGCCATGGGCATATGTGAAATGACACCCCAAAATAAATTCTGCTGCTTCTCCTGAGTACGGGGATACCACATATGTGGGACTTTTTGGGAGCCTAGCCGCGTACGGGGCCCCAAAAACCAAGCACCGCCTTCAGGCTTTCTAAGGGCGTTACAGTTTTGAAGGCCATAAAATGCCAAGATGGCACAAACCCCCCCCCCCAAATGACCCCATTTTAGAAAGTAGACACCCCTAAATTTAGGGGTACACTAGTGAGACTAGGTAATAAATGGCGGGTGCCCTGAAACTATAAAAAAATAACTAACCAACCAGCGTCACCTGTAACAGTTATATGGTGATCACTGGTGAAAGGGTTAACTAGGGGGCAATCAGGGGGCTTTATGCGGTAGTATATGGGGGTCCCTGGCGCTATAAAAAGCTGCGGCGAACCTAAATACCTACCTGCCTAACTAGCGTCACCTGTGACACTAATACAGCGATCAGAAAAACGATCGCTTATTAGGCTGGGTTCAC
This sequence comes from Lithobates pipiens, assembly GCF_037356315.1. Classification (NCBI taxonomy): domain Eukaryota; kingdom Metazoa; phylum Chordata; class Amphibia; order Anura; family Ranidae; genus Lithobates; species Lithobates pipiens. The sequence continues at coordinate 122,978,304 of NW_027507748.1, forward strand.
ACTGGAGCGATGCGGGAACGCCACGAATGCGCGGCGGGTTCCCGCATCGCATGCCTCCCGGCGGCAGTTCACACTGCCCTATGCGAACTGCTGGGAGTGTCAGTGAAATGTTAATGACACCCCCAGATCAGTTCGCATATCGCAGTGCGATCTGCAAACTTGGATCGCATGGTGTGAACACCCATGCGATCCGATTCTGCTGCGGACCAAAAAAAGGGTCCCGTGCGAGTTTGCGGCGGGTGCGGCGGGTGCGACACGAATTCAGCCATACTATCTGTATAGCTGAACTCGAATCGCACAGAGATCGGATGTGATTTGCACTGCAGTGCGGTGCGAATCACATCCGTTCTCATAAACCGCTGCAATGTGAACCCAGCCTTAGTGACACTGGCGACGGGGGGTGATCACGGGGTTAAACCTTTATTGGGGGGGTTAGGGGGGTACCTTAGAACTAAAGGGGGCTAACCCTAACTGCCCTAACAGTTATTAGTCACAAATGACACCTGCCGGGTGATCAGGGGGTTAAACCTTTATTAGGTAATAAATGGCGGGTGCCCTGAAACTATAAAAAAATAACTAACCAACCAGCGTCACCTGTAACAGTTATATGGTGATCACTGGTGAAAGGGTTAACTAGGGGGCAATCAGGGGGCTTTATGCGGTAGTATATGGGGGTCCCTAGCGCTATAAAAAGCTGCGGCGAACCTAAATACCTACCTGCCTAACTAGCGTCACCTGTGACACTAATACGGCGATCAGAAAAATGATCGCTTATTAGGCTGGGTTCACACTGGAGCGATGCGGAAACGCCGCGAATCCGCGGCGGGTTCCCGCATCGCATGCCTCCCGGCGGCAGTTCACACTGCCCTATGCGAACTGCTGGGAGTGTCAGTGAAATGTTACTGACACCCCCAGATCAGTTCGCATATCGCAGTGCGATCTGCAAACTCGGATCGCATGGTGTGAACACCCATGCGATCCGATTCTGCTGCGGGCCAAAAAAAGGGTCCCGTGCGAATTTGCGGCGGGTGCGGCGGGTGTGGCGGGTGCGGCGGGTGCGGCGAATGGCTGAACTCGAATCGCACAGAGATCGGATGTGATTTGCACTGCAGTGCGGTGCGAATCACATTCGTTCTCATAAACCGCTGCAATGTGAACCCAGCCTTAGTGACACTGGCGACGGGGGGTGATCACGGGGTTAAACCTTTATTGGGGGGGTTAGGGGGGTACATTAGAACTAAAGGGGGCTAACCCTAACTGCCCTAACAGTTATTACAGTCACAAATGACACCAATGCAAAAAAAAAAAAAAAAAAAAAAAAATGACATTGGTGTCACTGTGACTGGGGGGGCAGGGGTAATTGGGGGGGTGATCGGGGGGTAAAGGGGGGGTGTGAGTGTGCCTGGCATGTTCTACTGTGTGTGGGATGTGTTGGTGCAACTCACTGATCCGCTCTCCTCCGTGTCGGAACGAAAAATACCGACACGGAGGAGAGAATACATCACTTCCTCTCCTGTGTTTACATTACAGGAGAGGAAGTGATGTCACCGGGGATTTCCATTCGTCGGGAGCGATCGCGAGGGGGTGGCCATGAATGAATGGCCGTCCCCTCGTCCGGGATCGCTCCCGAACGAAAACCGACCGCCGCAGGCACCGGGCGGGGGCCCGATCGGGCCCCCGACCCGCGGGAGGCAAATCACGTACATGTACGTGCTTATGCCTGCCCGTGCCATTCTGCCGACGTACATCGGCGTGAGGCGGTCGGCAAGTGGTTAAGGGCGTTTGAGTGCTAAAGGGTAGGTAAAGTATTAGACTATCACTTGGAAGCATGGGTGATCAGAGTTGAATTCACATTATTTCGCAAAAATAAAAATATTCAATGCTGAAAACTAACTAGGGCTAAGGAAGAATTAAGAAAGTCACAAACTTTTTATAATACAACTATATACAGTTAGCACACAATTTTGGTTTTGCTTGGAATTACTATTTATAATACAGTATATATCCAGTATACACACATACTACACAATCACGCAAGTTAACTACTATTGTATATCAACAGTAACTGTGCTATGTGATATTTTTCCCCTTTGGAAAAAAAACATTATATATATATATATATATATATATATATATATATATATATACACACACACACATACATATACACACACAGTATCTCATAAAAGTGAGTACATCCCTCACATTTTTGTAAATATTTTTATATATATTTTCATGTGACAACACTGAAGAAATTACACTTTCCTACAATGTAAAGTAGTGAGTGTACAGCTTGTATAACAGTGTAAATTTGCTGTCCCCTCAAAATAACTCAACACACAGCCATTAATGTCTAAACCGCTGGCAACATAAGGGAGTACACCCCTAAGTGAAAATGTTCAAATTGGGCCCAAAGTGTCAATATTTTGTGTGGCCACCATTATTTTATTTTTCGGCACCGCCTTAACCCTCTGGGGCATGGATTTCACCAGAGCTTCACTGGTTGCCCCCGGAGTCCTCTTCCACTCCTCCATGACGACATCACGGAGCTGGTGGATGTTGGAGACCTTGCGCTCCTCCACCGTCCGTTTGAGAATGCCCCACGGATGCTCAATAGGGTTCAGGTCTGGAGACATGCTTGGCCAGTCCATCACCTTTACCCTCAGCTTCTTTAGCAAGGCAGTGGTCATCTTGGAGGTGTGTTTGGGGTCATTATGTTGAAATACTGCCCTGTGGCCCAGTCTCTGAAGGGAGGGGATCATGCTCTGATTCAGTATGTCACAGTACATGTTGGCATTCATAGTTCTCTCAATGAACTGTAGCGTCTCAGTGCCAGCAGCACTCATGCAGCCCCAGATCATGACATTCCCACCACAATGCTTGACTGTAGGCAAGACACACTTGCCTTTGAACTCCTCACCTGGTTGCTGCCACACACGCTTGACACCATCTGAACAAAATAAGTTTATCTTGGTCTCATCAGACCACAGGACAACTAATCCATGTCCTTACTGTGCTTGTCTTCAGCAAAATGTTTGCAGGCTTTCTTGTGCATCATCTTTAGAGGAGGCTTCCTTCTGGGATGAGAGCCATGCACACCAATTTGATGGAGTATACAGCGTATGGTCTGAGCACTGACATGCTGACCCTCCAACCTCAGCAGCAATGCACTCATATGTCTATTTCCCAAAAACAACCTCTGGCTACGAGGCTGAGCACATGCACTCAACTTCTTTGGTTGAGCAAGGTGAGGCCTGTTCTGAATGGAACCTGTCCTGTTAAACCGCTGTATGGCCTTGGTCATCGTGCTGCAGCTCAGTTCAGGGTCTTGGAAATCTTCTTATAGCCCAGGCCAGGGGTAAGCAACCTTTGCACTCCACCTGTGGTGAAACTATAAATCCAATCATGCCTCTAGGAGTCATGCCTGCGATTGTCAGGGTCTTGCAATGTCTCATGGAACTTGTCATTTCAAAACAGCTGGAGGGCCGAGGTTGCCTACCCCTGGCTTATGCCAATGTTATGTAGAGCAACAATAATTTTTTTCAGATCCTCAGAGTTCTTTGCCATGAGGTACCATGTTGAACGTTCAGTGACCAGTATGAGAGAGTTAGAGCGATAACACCATATTTAACACACCTGAGACCTTGTAACAATAACGAGTCTTAGAACAAAAAATGCTTGCCGCTCCAGGTGAGATGAGGAAGTGAAATAGAACTCATGGGTCCTCAGCTATCAACGTACCAAAAAAAAAAAATTTTAATGCTTAAGCACGTATAATAGTGTGAAAGGTGTCTATCAGGGCACTCTGTGCTTGTGGTGCCACTCTTGGATGTCCCAATAAAGAATTTTGGATCAGAATCGTGTTGTGCAACCTACACTTTTTTTGTACACCGAGTCACATGACACTGGGGAGGGAAAATGGCTAATTGGGCCCAATTTGGACATTTTCATTTAGGTGTGTACTCATTTCTGTTGCTAGTGGTTTAGACATTAATGGCAGTGTGTTGAATTATTTTGAGGGGGCAGCAAATGTACTCTCACTACTTTACATTGTAGTGAAGTGTAATTTCTTCACTGTTGTCACACACAGATATAAAATATTTACAAAAATGTGAGGGGTGTACTCATTTTTGTGAGATACTGTATATATTATACACACAAATTGAAGTTCAGCACAGTAATGTCCATTCATATACTGTATCTTTTCGTGGTTTCATTCTGTCTGCCAAGAACTGCTGCATCGGTCATTTAAATTGCATATCATAGCCCTTCCACTGCAACCCCTATCATAGCTGTATATGCAAAACATGTGCCTTGTCT